>NW_022985514.1:958447-1558447 GCF_010093505.1 Neohortaea acidophila
CATCGACCTGCTTCTCAGCATCGACCTGCTTCTCAGCATCGACCTGCTTCTCAGCATCGACCTGCTTCTCAGCATCGACCTCCTTCTCCTTCTCGCCATCGACCTCCTTCTCCTTCTCGGCATCGACCTCCTTCTCCTTCTCAGCATCGACCTCCTTCTCCTTCTCAGCATCGACCTCCTTCTCCTTCTCAGCATCGACCTCCTTCTCCTTCTCAGCATCGACCTTCTTCTCGGCATCGACCTTCTCGGCATCGACCTTCTCAGCATCGACCTCCTTCTCAGCATCGACCTCCTTCTCAGCATCGACCTGCTCAACCTGCTCGGCATCACCCTTCTCGGCATCACCCTTCTCGCCGTCCCCCATCTCAGCATCCGTCTTCTCGGCATCATCCTTCTCTCCGTCACGAGCACCATCGTCTTCTTCGTTCTCTTCGTCCAAGTTACTGTAGCTTCCATCCTGCGCAAGGTGTGTTTCTACTTGCTGATTCTGGGCCACATGCTCCTGGTACACGGTTTGCATGAACTCCGGGACGGTCTTCTTGCGCTGCTGGAGGTAGGGCACGATGTTGACGATGAACTGCTTATCCTCGTGATGCTCTGGATCGAGGAGAGTGATGCAGAGGCCACCGCGGCCGACGCGACCAGTGCGGCTCTTGAACGCTTTCCAGGTGTCCATAGCACTCCCCGAAGGATGATCACGACAGACGTCGAAGCAGATCACGTTGGGGTTGCACGCATAGTTGAGGCCTGTTGAAGCGTACGCCGGGGTGGAGATCAAGAAGTGAGCTTTGCCAACCACATCATTGAAAGCGTTGTACTGGTAATCGTTGTTCTTCGCGCCGAGCTCGCTGTGCATTGTGCGGACACGACTCTCCAAATCCAGTCCCATCGTACGTGTCCCGCGCAGCAAGTCATCCTCGAGAATCTCGCACATGCGTCGAGTGCGCACGCCGATCAGGGTAGACATCGTCCCGATTTTGTTGTACGAATTGACAGAGATCTCCACGATTAGACCGATCAGGGCAAGTACACGCCGAGAGCCAATGATCGAGCCCTCTGGCTTTTTGGTGTCCGCAATGTTGACGAATCGAAGATCGGGATTGGTTGCATCATCGTCGCCTCCAGACCACACGACTTCGGCGGCGCCTTGACCTTGCCAATCGAGAAGCTTGGAACACACTTCACGGACCAAACTCGGAGGCATCTTCGTCGTATTGATCAGACTGATACTAGTATTCGCGCATTCCACGTTGATGTACTGAAGAACGACGTTGATGTGCTCTTTGCGATCGTCGTCTAATGTTGGCCCAAAAAGAACCCTGGCATCATCAAACATCGTGATCTTGACGGCTTGGAAGGAGAGGGTTCTATTCTTCTGCAGCATGTCCATGACTCTGCCGGCACAACCAACGACAACGTCGACAGGATCATATAGCTTAGTGTCCTTCGTGCGTGCTGGGAAGACCTCACCACCGTGGTAGCAGTCCATCTGGATCTTGAGATTTCCTGCTTTGATGATGCGGCGGATGTCGTGCGACATCTGAGAAGCCAACTGATGGGTGGGGCAGATGATGAGAACGAAGGGGGAAATCCTGTCTTGGGCCTCTCGCGAATCTGAGATTGCCAACGCCGACGCACCTTCAACGTCGCCTTCTCTGCGCAAGAGCGCCGCCTTCTGATCACGCTCTTGGGTGCGCCTCTTCAAATTCGCCTTCACGGCTTCTGCGATCGCTTTGATCAGTGTACCCGTCGACTTTCCGCTTCCGTACGGCCCACTAGCAACCACCGAGTTCTTTCCACCACGTGTGCACTCCATGATGAATTTCTGCGAGGGCCACGGTGCTGCGAGACCGATGCTTCTGAGCGCATCAGCCACGTCAGTGGGCACATCAAAGTCTTCCCAGTTTGAGAGCGCTTTAGTGTCGTTGGCCTTCTGAGCGAGCTCGTTGATCTCATCGCGGAGCTCAACTTCCCCATCGAGCAAAGGCAGGCCCGGTACGCGCAACTCATACTCTGCCGAGCGTGAATGTGTGGTTTCCTCACCTTCGTTCAGATTGTTGTCATCAAAGTCATCATGCGAAGTACATGTGAGCGTGGAGGCTTTGAGTACGTCATGCGAGGGGAAAGAGAATGAAGGGTCGGCGATGAGATTCTTGTGAGCGGGATGCGCGAATTGTGGATCCTTCTTCGACGCCCTCTCTCGACCAGGGGCGGCTTTCCACTCCTTGTTGATGCGCTGCAAGTCGGGCCCCGAGGTGGTCAAGCCAGCCTCGAGCGTTGCGGTCAAGTCTGCTGTGGTACCTTCATTGCCTTCGATGAGAGCGTTGGGGTTAACATTACGGCCAAGAGGCTGCTGAGCAAGAGCTCGGGTATTGTGCGCCATGGCGATCAGAGGGTATGCACACGTCACGAGGAGAGGATTTGATAGATGGACTACGTTCGTAATTCCATAGGCCGTCGACAAGGCCTTTTGATGAGATGTCACTGTGCTTGTGCGATCGTCGGATCTGCGCAGGTCTGTGAACTGAAGAAAGAAAGTGAGAAGGTGGACGCGGAGCTTGAAAATCTAATAGTGCGCCGCGGCTAGTCCCGGCGCTAGACTGCGCCACTGCTGTGATCAGATATTTTAGCTGGCTTCAGATGAACGCTGAGATACTCACGTGACCAAACTTCGCAGCACCAAGGGAGAAGTGAGAACGTTTAAGAACTCTGGCCGTAACGGCTCCTTCAACTCCTCGTATAATTACGAGACTGACATGAGAAGAGTGGCCCCCACGGAGACCGTGTGCAATATCTTCGACCACTGTTACGACAGCAGCTGAGCGATCTTCCCCATTCCCTCGGCGGTCTTGCCCTCCACCTTCACGACCTGCTTGCCGTCTTTGTAGAGCATCGCAGCGGGGGTCTGAGTGATGCCGAAGTAGTCCTGCCATTCGCATTAGCTGTGTTCCCCAAGTCAATTCACGAGTCTGCCGTACCTTTGTCTTGGGCTCCTTGGCGGTGTCGACAGCGTAGAAGTCGCAGTTGGAGGCGTATTTCTGGGCGAATCTACATTACCGTCAATACTCGAAGGGGCTCGGGAAAAATTATGGAGTTTGTCTTACTCTTCCGCCTTGTCTAGGACTTGGCCGGAGTATGCGTGGACGAGCACATATTTGCCCTGGGTGCCGATTGCGTTGTCGAAGTCGACTTTGCTGTTGAGCTCGGTATGTGCAGGCATATTGACAATTTGTCTCTCTTCTCCTTCTATGTGTATGTGCTTGCTAAGACACGGCAATGGAACAAAAGAAGGAAAAGAGTCGAGAGGAATACCACCAAAAAATACCGTGCGGAGACGATTCCTTCCGCGACCGACTACTGTAAACTAACGCAAAGCTATGTCAGGCGGTGAACGTGTGTTTAGTGATGCCAATCACATGCTGCAGCAGAAAGTTCCACCAGAGACGCACGGCACGTCGACCGCGCCCACCAGACGGCTACGATTACGAAAGGAGGGCTGCGGCGGGGGTCGGTGTGGGCCTTGACAAGCCGGAAGTTCCATCAGGCAACGTCGCCGATGGCGTTGAGCTTTATGCATGCGCTTTGGCGCTGCGGCGTGAGGAGTGAGTTTGCGCCGGCGGCTAAAAGTGCATGCGCGGTGATAAAGCACGCGCCGGCACACTGCAGGAGCCTCTGATCGGCGTTGACATACGTAAGAGGAAGCGTGGGTGACAGATTCCACGCTGCGGAGTTTAATGTTGGTGTTTGATAAGATTAACGAAGGCATGAAGGCGGAAGGCCGATATTGAAAGTAGGATTGCTCTACAGCTTGCCTCGCGGCGGCACCAACTCCTCCACTTTGGCAAATTGATAGTAATAGTCCAGGCAATTTTTGTTGGCCAACGTATCCGACGGCTTGATCACTTTGCCCGAGACAATCTGTTTGACGGGCAATTCGACTTTCTTCAAATTGATCGTTGTCTGCCAAAGTCAACATCAGTACCACACAACCACTCCGAGGACGGACATCTTCACTTACCGGAATCTCAGGAGTCTCAAACACATATTTTGGCACACACCTCTTCCCACAGTCCCGAGCAATGACATCCTTTACCCGCTTCACCAGATCTTGCGTAAACTTCTTCCCCGGCTTCATCAGCAAGAACAGCATCACGCTCTCATCCATGTCCTGAGGCCGGCGTTGACCAACACATAGGCTATCCTGGATTTCGTCCGCGAGGGCATTGTCAATAGCGTTATAGATCTCGGCGCTGCCGAATCGAACACCGCTGGGATTGAGAACGCCGTCTGCTCGACCGTGGAAAAAGACTTGTCCCGTCTTGGGGTGGATGGAGATGAAGTCGCCGTGTGTCCAGACATTGTCGAAGCGCTCAAAGTAGGCTTTGAAGTATCGCTCGCCGGATGGATCACCCCAGAACTGCACAGGCTGCGTGGGGAATCCTCGAGTACAGACCAGCTCTCCTTGCTCTCCCAAAGGTAGTGGCTTGCCTTTCACTCCTCGACCACCTTCACTCGTCTGATCGTAGACTTCAATCTTCATCCCAAGGGCCGGGGTCATGGTGCCGCCCATATATAGCGGCTTCATCATAGTGCCCATCGTGAAGCACGCACCGAGATCCGTCCCACCAGCAATGTTCTCGAGTAATGTATGCGGAGGGAAGGCTTCATCGTAGAACCACTCGAATTGAACATCGGACAAAACCATGCCCGTGCTCGTCACTCCGCGGAGATTGCTCAGGTCGGTCACATCCCGCGGGTTCACCGGGGGCTTCGCGGTTGCAAGGGTCTGGAAGTAGCGCGGCGAGAGCCCCAAGTTAGACACTCTTAGGTCGCCCCAGAGTTTGACAAAAGTCTTGATATCGGGCTGGAAAGGCGAGCCGTCGTAGAAGACGAGTCTGCAGCCAGCAATCATGGCAATGCACGAAGCGAGGTACATGATCCAGCCAGTAGTGGTGTACTGTAGTGTCAACAGATCTTCGGGCTCAAAGGACCCATAGTTCCGCATGAGATTGCCTTCCTTTTGAGCATTCAATGCGACTGCGCCGCCCGCGTGCGTGATGCATTTCGGCATTCCAGTGGTTCCAGACGAATAGACGATCAGGAATGGATCCATGAAACCAATCCTCTCAAATGTCAAGGTTTTGTCCCCTTTGGCTTCGCGGAGAAGGTTGGCAAACGTCTCGCATCGTGGCACCCCCGATACATCCGCTGCTTTGCCTTGCCATCGGGGTAGGCTGATGAGACCTTTGAATTCAGAGATGCCTTTCATGCCAGCCTCCAGTTCCTTCATCTTTGGTCGTAGATCGACAGTCTTGCCGTTGTAGACAGCCCAGTCATCGACGAAAATGTACTTGGGCGTGATTTGCCTCAGTCGATCCAGCACTCCGGCGGTCCCCATATCAGTGGAGCTCGAAGAGAAGATCGCGCCCAGAGCAGTCGTAGCAAGAAACACGGTGAACGTGTCGAACGAATTACTCGCCACCAAACCAATGCGATCGCCCTTCTTCACCCCTCGAGCACGCATTGCATTCGACAATTCTCCCACCTGCTGCCGGAGCTGTTTGTAGGTCACATGTCGAATTTCCGTACAGCCTTCACGAACCTCGATACACGCAGTGCGGTGGTCTTCTTTCCTGTGAGTAGTCACTTTGCTGGGATCTTTCTTGTCGGGCCAGTAGAGCATGTTCTCGGCCCAATTCGCCTTGACGCCGTCGAACCAGACGGGGATCGAATCCATCCGGGCGCTTTCGTCGACTACTCGCTCGTAGCTTCCGGAATGGATGATGGGGTGCTCATCGAAGAGAAGGCCCCAGAAGTCGGCGCGGCGGTCGACAGACCATCTAGACAATCCTCTTAGCATCTTCCGTAAGACATGTTTAGGACCATTACCTTTGTAGTTCATCCCAGGACTGCATGCGCAATCCATGCCGCTTATTCGCCGCTTCCATAAACTTCCAGGCTTGCGTGTTCTTTGGATCGGGATGCTCCCATAGCTTTCGTGGGATAGAGGGATCGGTCGCCATCGCGATTCAGCGTTGTCGAAGCCTGGACAGAGGTGCTCGATGATGGTGAATCTTGACGTCAAGGCGCCCACACTACAGTCACGACAATGACCGACGTTTGAATTCCCGGCCTTGCAATTACGAATTGTCCGTAGGTGGTGAGCACGAGAACCGAGTTCCATGTGGCGTCGTCGGTACGCGGACCGCGGCAGAAAGTGGAGTGGAGTGAAACGGAGACATTGCTCGGCACTGGCTCACAGGAAGGCGAACAACACGAACGCAATTCAATAACAGACAGAATGCTCTATAAATCGGAGGGTGTCAAGCTAACATCGATGAATCTGATCTAGATCTCACAGTGCCACCTTCTCATTATTAAAGATTCCTCACAGCCTCGCCTTTGCAACGCTCACACCGTCATCACGAGGATCACTCTTGTCTCCGAGGCGTTTTCCTGCAATGTCTGGCGGAGGCTGTTTATCCACAATCAATTTCGAGATCTGTGAAAGGGTGTCTGTCGCCTCCTTCTCCATTCGGCTGAGCAGCTCCTCACACGTCGGAATATCTTGGATCAGACCGATGACTTGACCAGCAGTCCAGACCTTTGCACCTGTCAGTTTTTCGTCTCATAACAGTCAAAGCGAAAGACATACCCCAAAGTTTGGATCACCATTCTGGAACACCTGTCTCCCCCGCTTTCCACTCATGAGCGGGCCAACTTCCTCAAACTTGCCCGTCGGGCTCTCCTTTTCAATCTTGGACACCTCTTCCGTAATCTTATTCATGAAGAGCCGTGTCGTATTCTTCCACCTTCGGAGGACCAGCTGGGTATCCGTCTCCTGCGCATCCACAATCGCTTGCTTGATATTCTGATGAATCGGCGCTTCGACCGTGCACATGAAGCGCGTGCCCATATTGACACCTTCAGCGCCCAAAGCGAGCGCAGCCGCTAGGCCTTGTCCGTCGGCAAAGCCGCCTGAAGCGATAAAGGGGACGGGCATGGTTTGTCGTGCGCGCGACAGCAGGATGAAGTTGGTAATGTCTGACTCGCCAACATGGCCGGCGCACTCGAATCCATCAATCGACAGGAAATCCACACCCAGCTTGACTGCGCTCATGGCATGTCGAATGGTGGTGCATTTGTGCAAGATCACGCAAGGCGGGTCGGCCTCTTTCAGCTGCTTGATGATGGGGCCCGGGCTGTTGCCCGCAGTCTCCACAATGCGAATGCCTTCATCCAACACCACCTGTGCGTATGCTCCGTAGTCGGGCGGAACCATGGAGGGGAGGAGGGTCAGGTTGACCGCAAAGGGCTTGTCGGTCATTTGCTTGCACCTGCGGATTTCTTTGCGGAGGGATTCGGGGTCGGGCTGGGTGAGGGCGGTGATGATGCCGAGTCCGCCGGCGTTGGAAACGGCAGATGCGAGCTCTGCGTAGCCCACCCATTGCATTCCGCCCTGCACGACGGGGACTGTGGAGGGTGAGTAGGTGTGCTGGGTGGCTGGAGGGAAGATGCATACCTCGAATGCCGAGCTTTCTCGTCAACGCTGTGTTGAAAGGCATTATGGATGGTGCGAATGGTCTCTTGCAGTAGAGCAGGCAGTGAGAATCGATATGAGGAGTTCAGGTGGGTGTGTGGGGAAAGACACGGGGGTTAATGAATTGCGTCGCGTATGATGTAGAGTAATCCAGCTGCGATATACAGCCGGGGCCTCGGCTGCCTCGGTTCGGGGATGTCTCGCAGTTACAGCGTATGTAGCCTATTTCCGCGTCCTTTTCCAAGGCAGATCTAATCGGAAATAAGTCTGTCGAGATGTTCAAGTTGTGCTCCCGATCGTTTAGATGCGCTGGAGGGATAATGGGATCGATAGGCGTGTCTCCCTGTGCTATTGTGATTGGGATATGCTGAGCCAGCCATCACGAGCTGCTGGAAAGTGCACCTTGACCCTTGCTATAGCATGATTGCGACGAGTATGAACGATCGATGCCTTTCAATGCCGCACAGCGTCTCCCCGCACCAACACCCCATTCTCAACTCGAGACGTGGCTGTCGTGGTTGTTAATAACATCGCAACATCGCAACATGGCAGTAGCATGCAGCCCTATGATTCGCTCGGCTTACCCGCGCGCGCCGGCCGGCCCGCCGTGCATTAGCGCAAAAGATTTCGCGGAGTCGGCGCCCGCGTTCTCGATTTCTTTCGTTTCCCTATGGGTAAGGCTCCCGCTGGCTGCCAAAGGTCAACCTCACGAGCTCACTTACTCCCCCCCCCAACACACCATTCACGGGGCCGGTCTCAATACCGCGCAATCACGCCGCGCTTCACCCTTTCCTTCCTTCACGACTCACGCGCTAGAGCTTGCGCGTCTCACTTTCGGCCGGAAGCGACTATTTGAACGAGACACGACACCAAACGCTCCTTCGCAGGTTGCCTTTCCAACCCACGTCCTTTCCACTTTTCACGACCGGCTGCCGCCAACGAACGAGACCTCTCCTTCATGTCTGCGCGCTTCTAGTCATGCTTGACCACCGATAGGTCTACCTCCACCCCTCACACGCTCCCCACCATGGCCGATCGGGGCCTTGACGCCTTCGAGGCGAAGCTGCAAGATGCCAGCGTCGACCTCAAAACCAAAGGTGCCACCCTTACCGAAATACGCGACTCCATCGAAACACTATGTCAGCCGCAGACATACTCTATCTTCCTCCAAAAGCTCATACCCATCCTTCTCGACCTCCTCTCAGGCGCCCCCGCCTTCACCTCCAACTCCCCAGATCAAATATGCCGCCAGCGCTCCCTCGAAATCATCCATCGACTGCCGCTCAACTCCGCCGATGCCGCTGCCATGGAACCCTACGCTGCAAAAATCGTGGACAAGTGCTTGGAGTTGGTCAGGGTGGAGAATGAGGACAATGCGGTGTTGTGTCTGAAGATTGTCATGGACTTTTGCAGATACCACGCCAAAGTCCCCGCCGTCGCAGAAAAAGCACAGCCTTTCCTGGACCTCATTCTCGAAATCTTCGACGGGATGGAGCAGACGGTCAAGGACACGTTCAACGGCCCTCTCTCTGCATCGGCCAACGCCGCGGTAGGGCCTGGCACACCTGGCGCTGCTGGCACTCCAGGTTCACCCATTGCCCCCACTTCTCAGCCTTTGGGCGCCCCCGATCCCGGCGCCGAACAGCAGCAGTCAAGGCAACTCGTCAAAGGCATGCACAGCTTCAAAGTCGTCGCTGAATGCCCCATCATTGTGGTGTCCATCTTCCAAGCGCACCGCGGTATTGCCCCGAAGAATGTCGCAATGTTCACTCCTCGCATCAAAAATACCCTCTTACTGGAGGCTGAACCGCAGAAGCGGGCACACGAGGAAGCAAAGGCGAGAGATGACATCTTTACTGGTGTTGCCAAGGAGATCAAAGCAAAAGGACAGGCCGGCGCATTCGGTGATTTGGTTACCGCCCAGGTCAAAACAATGTCCTTCCTGGCCTACTTGTTGCGCGCCTACCAAAACTCCCTCTCCGAATTCCTTCAGATCCTGCCAGAGCTCACCGTTCGACTACTCCAGGACGTCCCTCGAACTGCGGTCGCCGTTAGGAAAGAGCTTCTCGTCGCGATACGACACATCATCAACTTCAACTTCCGGGCCATCTTCCTCCCCGTCATTCTCCCTCTTCTCGACTCGCGGACCCTAGTCGGCGACAGCCTTACTGCAGATGTCAGCCTGCGCCCATTGGCATACACCATGCTTGCGGATCTCATCCATCACGTCCGCGAACAACTAACACCCGATCAAATCCGCAAAGTCGTAGCCGTCTACGTGGGCCATCTCACAGGAGAGGACGGCATTGACATCCCAGGGACCAGCTATCAGACCATGTCTGCAAAGCTGTTGCTCAACATGGCCGAATGCATGTCGAAAATCGACGACAAAAAGGAAGCGCGATTGCTCATGATGACCGTTCTCAACGGTATTGCAGACAAGTTCGCCGCCATGAATCGTGCATATCCCAATGCTGTCAAACTCTCGATCCACCAACATGAAGCTGGCCACAGCATGGATGTTCTCGCGGAGAACTACGCGGCCGACAGCAGCTCACCACCCGATTGGGACGAGACAGACATCTTCAGTGCTATGCCCATCAAAGCCGTCAGTCCGCGAGACCGAGCGATGGATCCGGTGACGGAGAACAAGTTTTTGTTCAAGAACCTGCTGCATGGACTCAAGACGTTCTTCTATCAGCTCAGGAACAGCAATCCCCCCAAGGTTAAGGACGAGGTGGACGAGGCCAACGCTCCCATCAATTGGAAAGAGCTGTGTTTCGGCTTCGAAGCTGAAGAGGTCGAGGTTCTCATCAAGTTGTTCCGAGAAGGTGCAAAGTGCTTCCAGTACTATGCTCCTCTCCCAACAGACCAGTCTGGCGCAGAGTCCAAAGAGGCAGTGGAGCAAGCCCTTCTCTCATCTTCCAACATGACCGCCAGCTCAAAAGAGGAAAAGGACTTGCTCGAGACCTTTGCGACCGTCTTCCATCATCTGGATCCCGCCACATTCTATGAGATTTTCAGCTCGGGCTCCCCCTCCGGGATCGCTTTCCTCTACGATCAGAGCTTTCGTCATCCGGCACTCCTACACATCCCGCAGTTCCTATTGGCATCAGAAGCGACGAGTCCTGCATTCACTGGGATGCTGTTGAAATTCCTGATTGGCAAGCTAGAAGAAGTTGGAGAGACCGACATGGCCAAGACGTCCGTCTTACTCCGATTGTTCAAGCTGAGCTTCATGGCCGTCACTCTCTTCTGCAATCAGAACGAGCCGGTACTTCTCCCTCATGTCCGAGACCTGATCACAAGAAGCATCGAACTCTCGGTGACTGCGCCTGAGCCCACAAACTATTACCTCCTCCTTCGAAGCTTATTCAGAAGCATCGGAGGTGGCCGCTTCGAACACCTCTACAAGGAAATCTTGCCGCTCCTAGAAATGCTGCTCGAGGTGTTAAACACCCAACTCGCGGCGGCGGCAGACAGTGCCACGAGAGATCTCTTTGTTGAGCTGTCTCTCACCGTCCCTGCAAGACTCAGCCACCTTCTCCCTCATTTGAGCTATCTCATGCGTCCCTTGACGGTAGCACTCCGCAGCGGTGACGGCAGTGATCTTCGAAATGACTACAAATCGCAAGACGGCAAAGCGAATTTCCGAATCGTCTCCAGCGGTAACACTGGTGTTGGACCATCGGAACTCACTTCCCAAGGCCTTCGAACCCTCGAATTGTGTGTTGACAACTTGACCGCCGACTATCTCGATCCCATCATGCAGCCGTACATGGAAGAGATCATGGGGTCTTTGTGGAGGATGCTGAAGCCTGCATCCTTGACGAGCCTTCCCTCGGCAGCTACGGGAGGCATGGGAGCACTGATAGGGACAGGCCACCAATGCGCTCACACCGCTGTGCGCATTCTGGGAAAGCTCGGAGGGAGGAACAGAAGGTTCATCACTGCTCCACCTGATCTCGATTGGCGAACGTACGCCGACGACGAAGCCTCCTACGATATCCGCTTAATTGGAGCAGTGTCAAACGGGGGAGAGCGTGCTCTGCCTGCCCGACTAGGAATCGACACGGCAATCGACAAGCTCGCCGAAGTGCCAAGGACATCGATGCAGAAGAAGAGCGACAAGCACTACAAGAGACAGGCATTCAACTTCATCACTGCTCACATCAAAATGTTGGTAGGCTTCGACAATTTGCCAGACGACTTTGCCAGATTGGTGAGGATGCAGGCGCTCGATCTAGCCGACAAGAAGTTCGAGACGGGCTCTGATTTCTTTGGGATATCCGATCGGACCAGTTCGACCAACAAGAGAGATGCACAGCAACAGACCTTACTCAGATTGCTCAAAGCGCTGATCTTTGCCACCAGCATGGATCACCTCAAAGAGGATGCCGAGAAATTCCTGGAGGGCATATACCGCCACTTTATGATCATCGAATTGGGCACGGCGCTGGGCAAAGAGAAACACAAGCGTCGTCCATTCAATGTCAATGCCGGCGATGGACCAGTCTACATCGAGACTTCGATTCTGGCCGATGCCATCTCAGACAGCCTTGCGTCTGATATGAAGGACGTCAGAGAGACCGCGGAACACGCCATTACAAGTTGCATGAAGATTGCGCAGACCCTATTCGGGGCACCGGACAAGGCGGAACACTTGTCATTCTTCTCGAAGATGACCGAGACCTTCGTGCATACATGCTACGAAGAGGAATGGTTCACCAAAGGCGCCGGAGCGATTGGCATCAGTGTCATGGTCGATCCCTCCCGGATGGCCCTGTCAGATGCGTGGATGTCGGACAGACTCGATGAGATGGTGCGAGGCTTGCTATACGTCATCAAGGACATGCCGCAAGATCTGCCAGCCAACATCCGAATCCAAGCCAAAGATACCGTTGTCGCGATGGTCAAGCGCTTCGGTGCTAGTGGCGTGCCCAAGAAAGAGGATCTCGAAAACAAAGAGAGCAGGCTGTTCATGCTCAGCAACCGGCTCATTGTCGAAGTCGGCCACATGAACAGACACGTGCGCGAGGCCTCTCAAAACGCGTTGCGAGAACTTGCGGCGACGCTGGACATGCCCATTCACGAACTGGTCAACCCGGTCAAAGAGGTGCTCGTCGCCCCCATCTTCAACAAACCCCTGCGAGCATTACCCTTTGCCGCTCAGATTGGCTATGTGGATGCAATCAACTTCCTGCTGGACATGGAACATGATGTCCTTACCTTCAACGAGGAGTTGAACCGGCTGATTTACGAGACCCTCGCTCTTGTTGATGCCGATGACGATTCGTTGGCGCCGAAAGCTGGTGACTATCGCACTGCCGAATCGATTGTGCGCCTCCGAGTCGCAGGGTTGAGGCTACTCACCACCGCCATCAGGTTCCCTGGGTTCAGTGCCAATGCTCCACCTCAGACACAACCGGCTGGTCAACAGAATGCCCAGCCGCGCTCGCGCGTCATCTCCATCTTCTTCAGCAGCCTCTACAGCAAGAACAAGGAGGTGGCAGCTGCAGCGAACGTCGGGTTGAAGATTGTACTGGCAGCATCCTCGAAACTCCCCAAGGACCTGCTGCAGAATGGTCTTCGCCCAATCTTGATGAATGTGCAAGACCCCAGGAAACTGTCTGTCGAAGGATTGGAGGGGCTCAGAACGCTCTTGCAACTCCTCACCAACTATTTCAAGGTCGAGATCGGAACGAGACTGTTGGATCACATGAACGTCTTTGTCGACGCGACAAGCCTGCAAAAAGGGTCCTTCAGCCTGATTGAAGCGCAGCCGAAGATGAAGATTGCCACCGCCATCTTCTCGGTGTTCCATCTCCTACCGCCTGCCGCTGTGCAATTCCTTCCGCTTCTCGTCGAGCGAGTCATGAGTTTGGAATCAGGCCTGCGCAGAACGAGAAGCAGTCCCTTCCGCGAGCCGCTCGCAAAGTACCTCAGTCATTATCCGACCGAGACATGGGCTTACTTCTTGGCGGTCTTGAAGGAGGAGGCCAAGGGTCGCTTCTTTGCCCAAATGCTTTACAACTCCGAGAGCGGCGCTTTACGACAGAAAGTCATTGACGAGCTCGATGCTTTCGTCGGGGCTATCCAAGCAGACGGCACAGAGGTTGAGAAGGCTCAAGTGGCCGTGAACGCGATTCACATGGCCGACGCAATCGCATCCTTCCCCGAGACCGCGAAGCAGCTCATGGAGAACCAAACAGCTTGCGGAGCTCTACTCGAAGCCGCCAAGTCTCTGCGAACGATGAAGTCGTTGCCGCCCAACTTGCAGTTGGCTGTGGTTCAAAGCCATGAGCACATCATGCACATTTCCATTGTGTACATGGAGCAGCACCCCGACGACATTGACAGCCTGTTCAAGCTCTTCGAGTCGTGCACAAATGGCGATTTGCAGCTGTGCCCGTCCATCTTCGCCTATCTGTACGCCAACGTCATCACCAACGAAGACGTGGAGTACCAGCGGTCAATCGTCTTGCGCTGTATCGAAACCTTCACTTCCAAGCAAGCCAATCAGAAGATGAAGTGGTTTGTCTTCCGAAATGTCATGAATCCGATCCTGGCCAACGATGTCATGCGGAATTGGGAGCTTTTGTTCCAACCGACGTACAAAGGGACCGCTCTGCTGGACAAGGCGATGACAGAGACCTTCCACAACAAGCTGCTGAAGCCGCAGTCGGTTGCGGACATCTCTGACGACGGCACTCAAGGCGTCGACCTGAGCCGCATGGAGCTCTTGCAGACCTCTTCGTTCCTCGTGAAGTACCACCATGGCTTGTTGCAAGATACCCGCAAAGACCTAATAAAATTTGGCTGGAACTACATCCGACTGGAGGATCTCATCAACAAGTACGGGGCGTATTGTCTGATCGCCTACTTCATCGCGCACTATGAAACACCGCCGAAGATTGCAATCCAAGTCTACGGTGCGCTGCTCCGAGCCCACCAGGCAGAGGGCAAGAATCTTGTCATGCAATCACTCGAAATTCTCGAACCCGTGCTCAAAAAGCGCCTTGGAGGCCCTGATGGTCGTTCATCAACGTGGTCCAGATTCCCGCGGAAGATCCTCAATGAGGAGATTGGCAACGTCCAGCAGTTGACGAGCATCTTCAACTTTCTCGTACGACACCCCGACTTGTTCTACGAAGCAAGAGAGCCATTCGCCCAAACCATCATTCAAACCATCGGCAAAGTCGTTCAGCTTCCTCCGAGCTCCGTGGAGAGTCGACGACTGGCTGTGAGTCTGTTCAGCCTGATCATGAACTGGGAAGAGCGTACTGTCCGAGAGACCGGATCACTCAACGCACCCTCTACCCCGTCTAGAGAGAAGGAGCAGGGCAAACGAGGTGCAGTGGCTTCGGCCAATATGCGCCTCGTGCTCGTCAAGTACATGGTGCAATTCATTGCAGTCTTGCCGGAGCGTTTCCCCGTTGCGCCGCCCAGGGACAAGGAGCTTACCCCAGTCAGCGTACACGTGCAGCAGCCGACAGAGACGGTTACCAGGACCGTTGCACTGCTGAGCAAACTCCTTTCCCCGCCTTACTGGGATGACTTGGACATCGACGCCATGTTTCCCAAAGTGACCGAGCAGATTCTGTGCGGCGAACAAAAGCAAGAAGAGAAAGCGGAGATCCACACGACCAGGATTGTGAACACAATTCAAATCTTGAAGGTGCTTCTCAACGCCCGCCCGCACGAGTGGATCGTTGCTCGTCTGCCGCAGCTGCAGAAGCTTCTTGCAAAGCCCCTTCGCAGTGACAGTGTTGAGGTCCAGGACGCACTTCACAATCCGGATCTGCCAGAGTCCGTCAACCCGAAACTGCCGCCCCTCTTGCAGCGTGTGCTCGAGGCCATCCCAGCAAATCCACCCGAAGACGAGTTGCCGGACGCCGATAGTCCGACTGAAGAGTTCATGACCTTCTTGTCCTCCGTGGCCGGTGATTTGATTACCAACGGTAGCCACATCGCCGGTGTCAACATCCTCTGGATCATGGCCAAACGCAAGCCTGAAGATGTCGATACCCACATCCATACGCTTCTTAGGACGTTGCAAATGAAGCTGGCCAAAGACCACTTGGCGTCTCAAATGACTCCTCAAGCCGCGGTCGCGCAAGGGCTACAACCTCAGATGCCCAACTCACTCGAGGTCGAACTCAACACTCAGGCAATCATCAAAGTCATCGAGATGCTGTCTGCGCGGATCAGTGCGCTGGGCGAACAGCGACGGCCGTACCTCAGTGTTCTGGCGTCGCTCGTCGAGCGGTCGACTAGCGGCCCTCTCTGCGAGACGATTATGAGTCAGGTGGAGACCTGGGTGTTCAATCCCTCCGAACCCGTGCCGACGTTGAAGGAGAAGACTGCTGTGCTGCAGAAGATGTTCCTGTTCGAGCATCGTCAAGATCTTTCCCTCTACACCAAGTTCATGGACCTAGTCATCCGCATCTACGAGGATCCCAAAATCTTGCGCTCCGAGCTTGCCGTCCGCATGGAACACGCTTTCTTGATTGGATTGCGCAGTCCTGACATCGACATGCGGGCCCGCTTCGTGGCCATCTTTGACAAAGCCCTCAGTCGCAGTACCGGCAATCGCTTCTTCAAATTGATCTGCGAGCAGCAGTGGGATGTATTGGGCGAGAGCTTCTGGCTCAGCCAAGTCATTCAGTTGATGTTTGGCTGTGTGGACCAGAATACGCCCATGCGTCTTCATCCGGACGATTTCACCTGCATGCAAGCTTCCAAATTGTACGGCACGTATGCCGGAGACACTCGCCTCGCGGATGCCATGCTTGACGACTCATTCGAGGCTTTGGTGGCTGGCGAAAGGCAATTCCTGGCAGATGTTAGCAACGTGCGATCTCGCGATGTCCTCACATCGTTGTCCGACTTGCAGCATACCGACTCGCAGCTGGCCCACGACATCTGGGTGGCTTACTTCCCAATGTGCTGGTCGACGTTGTCCAAGGATGATCGCGAAGATATTGAGCAGGGACTGATCAGTCTGCTTACGAAAGACTACCATCAGCGACAGGCTGAGAAGCGACCAAACGTCGTCTCAACACTGTTGGAAGGGATCGCTCGAGCACGCCCAACGTGTAAATTCCCGCCCCACGTCATGAAGTACCTCGCGAAAGCGTACGACGGCTGGTACACAGCAGCGGCCTCCATGGAGGAGCACGCTCTCAAACCAGTCATGGACAGCGCGAATGTCCGTGAAAGCAATCTTGATGCACTCGTCGAGATCTATGCCGCTCTTGAAGAAAGCGACCTCTTCTACGGTACCTGGAGACGTCGAGCTCAATTCGTGGAGACGAATGCAGCCCTTTCGTTCGAGCAGAATGGCATCTGGGACAAGGCGCAGAACATGTACGAGCAGGCGCAGATTAAGGCTCGCACCGGCTCGTTGCCCTTCTCGCAAGGAGAGTACATGCTGTGGGAGGATCAATGGGTTCTCTGCGCGCAAAAGTTGCAACAGTGGGAGATCTTGGGCGAGTTCGCTAAGCATGAAAACATCAACGATCTCTACCTCGAGGCAACTTGGCGCTCTTTCGAGCTCTGGAGCACGACCGAGTCTCGAGACCAGCTGGACTCCATCATCAAGGCCGTCTCCGATGCTCCCACTCCCCGTCGCATCTTCTTCCAGGCTTTCATGTCGCTGCTGAAGCTCAACGCCAGCAGAGACAACATGCCCGAATTTTCCCGAATCTGTGATGAGAACATCCAGTTGTCCATCAGGAATTGGCACAAGCTGCCCCGACGCATCACAAACGCACACATCGGCTTGCTGCAGAACTTCCAGCAACTGGTGGAGCTGCATGACGCCAGTGTCATTTGCCAGAGTCTCTCGCAGACGACTGCAGCGAATCTGGATGTCAAGTCTCAAGAACTCAAAGTCCTTCTGAGCACCTGGCGAGATCGACTTCCCAACTTGTGGGATGATATCAACGCCTGGCAGGATCTCGTGACTTGGCGACAACACATCTTCCAGCTCATCAATGCCACGTACCTCGCACTCCTACCCAACACGAACGCCAATGCCACAGGCACATCCTACGCATATCGCGGCTATCATGAAACTGCGTGGATCATCAATCGGTTCGCGCACGTCGCTCGAAAGCACCAGATGCCGGATGTGTGCATCACGCAGCTCGGCAAGATCTACACGTTGCCGAACATCGAGATCCAGGAGGCTTTCCTCAAGCTACGAGAGCAAGCCAAATGCCACTATCAGAACCGCAGTGAACTCACCAGCGGCTTGGACGTCATCAACAACACCAATCTCAACTACTTCAGCAACGTCCAGAAGGCCGAATTCTACACTCTCAAGGGAATGTTCCTGAGCAAGCTTAACCAGAAGAACGAAGCCAACGATGCATTCGGTACTGCCTTATTCTTCGAAATTCGCGTGCCGAAAGCCTGGGCCGAGTGGGGTCGATACAGCGATCAGCTGTTCAAAGAAGAGCCGACGAGAATTGAGCTCGCGAGCAACGCACTGAGCTGCTACCTGGAAGCTGCTGGGCAGTACAAGAGTGCCAAGTCGCGCAAGGTGCTCAGTCGCATTCTGTGGTTGTTGAGCTTGGATGACGCGGCTGGCACCCTGGCCCAGACATTCGCGCACTACGAGGGCAAAGGCGACCAGCCGTGGTGGTATTGGGTGACGTTCATTCCGCAGCTTCTTAACAATCTCTCGCGCAGCGAAGGTGAAGCAAACATTGCCCACCAAATCCTCACCAGCCTCGCCAAGACCTACCCGCAGGCTCTGCATTTTCAGCTGCGTACGGCGCACGAAGACATGCAGGTCTTGCGGAAGTCTTTGGCTGCCAAAGAACAGCGGGAGCGACAAGCTCGAGCAGCTAAGGAGGCGACCGAGGCAGCGAAGGAGAATGCAGATGGGGTTAAGCAGGAGTCGTCGCCTGCGGTCAATCGACCCGATAGCGCGGGAGGCACGTCTAGACCTGCTACTGCAAATGGAGAGAGGCCGAGCACAGGGGATGGGGAGACAAGACCTGGCACGGCGAATGGAGAAACGAGGCCGGCGTCAGCATCTGGGGACGCCGCTCAAAACGGCGGCACGACAGAAGAGACACCCAAGAAGGAGGGCGCTGGCGAGGAAGAAGAGAAAGCCGAAGCACCGCCGAAACCGAAGAAGCCTTGGGAGCACACGGAATCTCTGATGATCACTCTTCGCACGGCCTTCCCTCTGCTTTACGCTTCGATGGAAGCAATGCTGGAGCAGATCCAGAAGCACTTCAAGTGTCCACCGGACGAAGACGCCTTCCGACTCATCGTTGCTCTGCTGAATGACGCCCTTGGCTATATTGGACGATCTCCTGGCGCGTTTGCAAATGATTCCAAGCTGCCTCAGTCCACGGAGACGAACATCATTCGTTTCGCCGATACCATCCTGCCAGCCCACATCCGCAAGGCCTTCGAAGCGGACTTTGTGGTCAAGAAGCCTGGCATGATCGACTACATCGCGAAGTGCCGGAAGTGGCGGGACAGGCTTGCCGAAAAGCTGGACCGCCGCCCGCAAACCTTCCATCTCGCAGAGTCCACGCATCTGAGCGGCTTCCGGTTCCTCTGGTTCGATGAGGTGGAAGTGCCGGGACAGTACCTTCAGCACAAGGACAAGAACCAAGACTTTGTCCGCATTGAGAGGTTCTTGCCGTTTGTGGACCTGGTGCGTGGTGTCGCTGGATGCCATCGTCGGCTGAAGATTCGTGGACATGACGGCAGTGTGCATCCGTTTGCGATCCAGCATCCTGCGCCGCGTCATTGTCGTCGGGAAGAGCGCATCTTGCAGCTCTTCCGCATCTTCAACAGCACGTTGGCCAAGAAGAAGGAGAGTCGGCGTCGAAACATCCAGTTCCACCTACCAGTCATGGTGCCTCTCTCACCGCAGATGCGAATGATCCAGGACGATGCGTCCTACATTACGCCCCAGGCTATTTACGAAGACTACTGCCGACGCAATGAGATGGACAAGGATGAACCGACCAGCTTTATGATGGAACGACTCCGAGGCTTGACGCCGCAGAAGCAAGAGCAGTTCCAGAACATGAGACTGGAGTCGCTCAACCACATCCAAGAGCGAATCGTGCCTAAAGACCTCATCCGAGAGTACTTCGCGGCGACGCATCCTTCTTTCGACGCCTTCTGGCTCTTCCGCCGCCAATTCTCGTACCAGCTGGCAGCGCTCACGTACATCACCTGGACCATGCACATGACGGTGCGGTACCCCAACAAGATGTCGATTGCCAGACGCAACGGCAATATCTGGGGTTCAGAGCTTCTCCCCTACATGTCCACCACTCGGCCCTACTTCTCCAACCCCGAGCCCGTGCCCTTCCGCCTGACGCCCAACTTGCAATATCTTATGGGCCCGATTCACACCGAAGGCATCTTCACCGCCGCACTCATGGCCATTGCGCGCTGCCTCACCTCCGACGCGACGGCCTCCACCGGCAGCAGCACATCGCAAAACGAGTCCAACGGCAACGGACGCCAGAACGTGGTGTCGGACAGCACGAACACGGAACTCGAGAACCACCTGTCCATCTTCATCCGCGACGAGATGACCTTCTGGTACACGTCGTCGCACCGGCAGAGCATCAAGGAGACAGAGCTGCGGGAGAATGTGCAGCACAACGCCGGACTGATTGTTAAGAAGGCAGTCTTCCTGGCGGCGGACCCCGGGGCTAACAACCTGCCTGCCAATCAGAATATCATCGATATGGTGGCGCGGGCGACGAATCCGGAGAAGCTGTGCCAAACGGATCTGTTGTGGATGCCGTGGTTGTGAGCGGTACATTACTATTTCATCTTAGGGGATGTTGTTATGAGGGAAGATGCGGCCGGGGTGGGAGATGTATTTATCTTGGACTGAGATTGGGTTTAGATGTGAGTTTAGCGAGGGCGTTTCGGATACATTCGTTGCAATTTATGTGCTTAGTTTCATGTTGTATCTCTTCATGATTTCATCTCTCGCCTGTACTGATTTCCATCCACCATTTCCTGTTGAACACGCGCCGCGTAGTCCTGAACACAACATGCTGGACTCTCCAACCCACAGCTCAGCACGTGACACGCACTTTACTTGAACTTCATTCTTTCTCCCCCTGATGAGCCTTCACTTCTTTCCTTCTGCGCTACTCACTATTTCATAGTCCGGTGGCGCCTTCTTCACCTTGGCGTTCCTCCACCCCTGCGTCTTCGATGGTTCTCGACTCTGGCCGTCTCGCTCCGCGGCCTCGTATACTCGCGCCCCGCGCTGCCAAGCCTGTTAGCCCTCTATTAGACGTTGACAACCACGGATGCGAGACACAGCCCCTGAAACGCTCATGTTCGCCGCGGGATGTCATGCCCGTAGGATGTCGTGCTGCCATCCTTCCCCAACCGTCGACTCGCCGCCCAAACACGTCCTTCCGCGGCCTCGCTCACTCCGTCCTCGATCCTCTTTCGGGCCTACGCGCTAATGCACTATTTCACACTTGTATGTTTATTAGTTCTCCCGCGGTGCCCTTTGGACTGCCGCTACGGCCGTAAGTCGCTCTTCGCGACAGCAATGGATTCATCTCTCATTGCTTTGACTTTCTGTGGTACTTCGACGCCTCTGGACTGCCCGTTGAAACGCTATATCAATCTGTCAAGCCACTGCCATATAATGGCTTCTCCTCGCCTCCAACGCGTCTTCCCCTCTCTTTCGCTCTGATATCGCTTCTCTGTGCTCTGCTCTTTTACTGTCGTTCTCCCCCCTGCACTGGTCTGCACTTCAGAAACTACCAACACCCTCCGACTTTCTCATTTCAGACACCATGCGCGCCGCCGCCTTTGCCTGGCTCGCCCTCGTCGGTGCCGCCTTCGCCGGCCCGGCTGATGTCAAAGCAAAGTCCAAGTGCACAAAGACTGTCAAAAGCACGACTACACTGACATTGGTGGGCAAGACGGTGACTGTCACTGCGACAAAGAATGCGAAATTGACTACGACCGTTGGCGCGCCCGGGTATGATTCTACCGATCCGCTTTCCTTCGTATCGGCCTAACGTAGCGCAGATTTACACCAGTCCAGAGTTCATTGCCTGGTGCCATCTATCAAGGCAGCGGTGGTAGCGATCCCGTTCAAAAGCGTGATATCCTCGACAGCGAAGGTCTGCTGGTCGCAGCGGAGGCGTTGTCGCCGCGTGAGGAGCAAGCTGCAAAAGCCGGCAGCTGCGTTACGTCGACTTCGACAATCACCGCGTTGGTCACTGCTCCCCCGACGTGAGCTCTCCGCCCCCCAATCACCATACATTAGAATTTCTCACACTGACTCGTCTGCGTAGGACGTCGACAACCACGAAGAAGCACTATACCTCCACGACCACACTCTATGCCGCCTGCGCCTCGAACAACCTCGTGGACTACTACAATCCAACCCAACTGGTCTTTGTGAATGGAGCGTCTCCCACCACGTCGCAACCAACAGGTGGAACATTTGCCAATGTTACTTCTGCATACGACTGTAAGTCTCTGCCTCCTACCGCTGCTCTTGACGAGCGCTTCGTGCCTCTTGTGGCATACGTGCAGAGTCTGCAGCAGCATTGAAGCAAGTGAAGCGGCGAGCTGACTCCATGACAGGCTGTGTCGAAGCTCTCCTGGCCGGCCAGAACGGCGCCATCTGGGGCTACTCGCCCTCGAACCACGGCTGTGCCTATGTCAACTCCACCACTTGCTCCCAGTCTACGAACACCTTTTACTTGATTACGGCCAACAGCGAGCAGAGTGAGCAAGCCGTCTTCGGCAATCTGCCATGTGGGGCTTTCAATGCCGTGTCTTCGTCGTCGGTACCGCCAACGTCAGCGGCGACTCCAGCTGTACAGCGGCTTCGAAAGGAGGACTCATTGTTGGGAGTGGCATGAATGCAGTCGATGCAATTGATACGACCGAGAATTGAGATGATGGTGGGCTTGCATACATAGCTTCATGCTGGATTCATTCATGACTTCGTGTCTGTTCTCTTATTGGATCCATTGCAGCCTCTCGGCCAACGCTTCCAGCGCCGAGTCGCCTCCAGCACGACTCACACTTCGCAGTCCCGCGGAAACAAAAGAGAGCGACTTCTGCGCCGAAGTCCGAAGGTTAGAGAGAACCACCGTGCTTTCTTGCGCGTTCGGTGTGCCCTTCGCTTGGCTGCCGTCCACAACCCCGTCCCAAATGACAGTGAAGTGCTCACACAGCACCAGAATGTCCATCACTGCGTCATGAATCGGTCTCAAGCCCGGCGCTAAAAGCAAACTCGTCTCCATCTGCTTGTGATGCTCTCGCCAGAGATCGGCCATCTCGTCCACTTCTCGGGCATTCTCGAGTGCTGCGCGGAGTTTGGCGCAGAGTTGTGATGCGGTAGTCGTGACGTGCGCGTGTAGGATATCGACTGTTGACATCAGGAGATACCTCAATTGCAGAGCGTAGAGGATCGAGGTGAGTCCTGGTGTCGCGTGGGAGGGACGCGCTCGGAGATCAAGTAGTTGGCCGCGGAGCAGGCACTTCGCACGGTATACTTGTAGGAGTAGAGCCAGTGTTTTGGACCAGGTGGCCGGTGATGTCGATTGCGTGATGCTTTGCATCGGCCAGGGAAAAGAAATGTCCAGGTTGATGCAACTTAGGCTCGTGATTGAAGAGGTGGGCACGGTGGTCTCCCTGCTGTCGTCGTCGAGCGTCGCCACCAGGTCTACCTCGTGCAGCCCAAGCGTGCTTTGCACCAGCTCCGTGATTAGAAAGCCATCGCGCCAGCGCAGGCCTTGATCTATCCGCCAGAAGAGGGCCTCCGCGAAGGCCTGGAACGCCGCACCGTCCGCGGAGCAGAATACTCTGTTCAGTGAATCGAGTGTTTGTAGGACGCCGTGGTTGAACAACAGGCTTTTGCAGAGTGTGGGCATGCAGTCCCCACCGTTTCCGTCAATCCACTCTTCCAAGGATGCGGTCAAGCCCTGTATGAATGGGATGGTGTAGTTTTGATGCAGTTGCTCGTCCTTGAATCGCCACTTAGGCTTCACGTATGTTTGGGTGGCGGTGCCATCATATCCGCCGTTCGATGCGGAGAGCAGCGCTTGACTCCGCCCTGTTGCAAACACCCTGCCAGATAGTTCCTGCATGAAAGCCGGGGCGTACGGAGTGCCGTCGGGAAATGTACGCATGGTGTACCGTGAGTACCAGGCCGTTTCAATTCCCTCGGCCGCTTCGCTTTCTCCCATAAAGCTCCTTCGGTCGGGATCCAACAGCACGCCCGTGCGAATCCAGGTCGATAATGGCTTCAGATAGGTTGTCAGGGAAGGAAGAAGAACGTCGCTAAGGGACTGGAACAGCACCGTGTCTCCAGCCATCTGAGCAACATTCGCTTCTTCCAGTAGTAGATCAAGAAGTGCGAATGGAGACGAATTCGTCGGGAGCGTCGATGCTCGTATGATATCCGACAGGCGCATAGCGGACCGTGCCAGCCTTTCCACTTCTCTTCGGACATCGAGGAGACTGACAATAGTCGCTGCGTTTGCTGAGACGTAGATCTTTTCTAGCGTGGTCAAGGACTCTTCAAATGTCGCAACTAGCTCCATTGCCGCGACTTGGCAGGTCTGCACGAAGTGCTGCGATTGCTCCGCCTGCGACCAGTTACGCAGATAGTTCAGTTTGGAGCCGATGGTTCTGAAGACGTCGAGTAAGTCTTTCAAGGTTGGGTCAGACGTTTGAGTGAGGGAGAGCTTTGAATCCACAGATACTGTTCCGTCTGGATCTGCTGTCCCGAATATCCAGGTTGGTAACCCATGAAGCATCGATAGGACCTCACGTATGATCGCAAGCTCTGGGACGGATTTGTCGCGGCTGATGGCGTTGAGTTCAGCATATGTTTCGTCCACGTTACGAAGCGCGGTTTGGTCGACCGGTGTCAGGTGGAGTCTGGCCAGAGCACCTAGATCCTCCGTAGGCTCGCTCGTAGCGGCAGTTGAGACGGTATCATCTCGTTCGTCTTCAGACCCTTCGTCTCCACTAGAATGATAACCACGCTCGATATCATCCCAGATCTCCGGCTCCTCCAGCGCATCATCGCCGAGGAATTCTTGCCAAGTAAGTTCTTGCTGGACCTCAATGGGCACGATGAGGTTGTTCAGGTCCTCCAGATTTGTCTTCTCGGCAGGCCTGTCGGAGAGTAGGAGCAGCAGAGACAGCATCTCGGGCAGCCATTTCGATTCCGTTGGCAACTCGGTGAGTCGAGTCTGGAGAGCGTCTGCCAAGCCATCCTTGTTGAGCACGCCGAATTTCTCGACCAATCCGTCGAGCGTGGAGTTGACCGCGAAAGGGTTTGTCCTCGAGTGGTTCGTGGTGCGCAGCGCTTTTGTTGCCTGCTCTGATATCTGTTTGAAGTTCGGATGTGATTTCTCCAGTCCTGTAATGCCCCGGACCAGACTCTGGCATAGCTCATGATTTCTAGTCGCATGAGTCATTTCCAAGGGCCGGTGTCACCTGAGTGGCATCACATCGGTATGGCAGAATTTGCAATGTTTATGCGAGCATCTTGCTTGCGCTACGACTCTCGTCGAAGCGCGTGTCGTAGTCGCGTTGTTTCCTTATTGGGATGACACTCCCGCGCTCCGCATTTAGAGTTTGCCCCGGCTCAATCAACGGAACTCTAAAGGTTGCGTCCTCGTCAGTGCGAAACTTCAAACCCAACTGGCCCCAACGTCATCAACCGCTGGCCCTCCTTTTCTCTCCACCAATGCGCCAAACAACATCCACCACACCTTAGAGTGTTGCACAAAAGATACGCCCTTTCGCTAGATGTGCGATCGGAACAGCTCAACATGGCAGGAGCCAGACCCGTTCGCTTGCTGGCCGCGGCCTGCATGGCTTTCTTCCTCTTCCTCATGGTCCGCATAATGCGCAATCCGGCCGACATTCCACCAAAACACGCCGATGTCAAAGGCTTTGACCGCGACCCCAACCTAGATCGTAAATCCTACCGCGATCCTCGCCAATGTATCAATTGCTAACAGATCCCATAGCAACCCACGAACCCCCCGAACCTTTACACCGAGTCAGCGGCAACAACTACGATGCCGATAACCCCAACAGCGATCGCATCAGCGCCACACTCCTCAGTTTGGTACGGAACAAGGAATTACAAGAGTTGGTGCAAAGCATGCAAGATCTGGAAAAGACGTGGAACCATAAGTTCAATTACCCCTGGACCTTCATCAACGATGAGCCCTTCACCGAGGAATTCAAAAAGACCACCCAGGCGCAAACCAAGGCCAAGTGCAATTACCACCAGATCCCCAAAGAGCATTGGCAGATCCCGAGCTGGATCAATCGAGATCTCATGCGCGAGTCCAATGCGTTGTTGAAAGATCAGAATGTGCAATTCGCGGAGATGGATTCCTACCACCAAATGTGTCGATGGAACAGCGGTTTCTTCTATCGTCACCCGGCGTTGAAAGACTACAAATACTACTGGCGAGTGGAGCCGAACGTTCACTTCTTCTGCGACGTGGACTACGACGTTTTCCGGTACATGCAAGACCACAACAAAACATACGGCTTCACCATCACCCTATACGACTCGCCCAACAGCATCGCAACGCTTTGGCCAGAGACGCTGAAGTTCATCACCTCCAACAACCAATACCTGGCTGACAACAACGCCATGGGCTTCCTGCAGGACAAGGAGCACCGCCCGGAATGGAACTACAAAGCCAACGGCTACAGCACATGCCATTTCTGGTCCAACTTCGAAATCGGCGACATGGACTTCTGGCGATCGGAAGCGTACGAGGCGTACTTTGAGCACCTTGACCGCGCCGGCGGTTTCTTCTACGAACGCTGGGGCGATGCGCCTGTCCACACGATCGCGCTCGGATTGTTCGAAGAGGCGAGCAAAATCCACTGGTTCAAGGATATCGGGTATAACCATATCCCCTTCTACAATTGTCCCAATTCGCAGAAGTGCCATGGGTGTACTACCGGAAAACACTACGATGGCGAGCCATTCCTGCTAAAGGAGGATTGTCGGCCGGTGTGGTTCAAGCATGTGGGGAATGAGTGGCCGACGGGAGGGAAGTAGCGGGTCTACTTTGTTGGGGCGCCAACTGTTGAAGCATGGCGCATGGCGTTGTTGGGGCTGTAGATGTCTAGGCATTTTGTACGGTACCTGGCATGAGTGCGATTGACCTCGTGCGAGACTAAGGCACGGCACAGCGATGGATTTCAGACCTTGTCCACATGAAAACGTATCTCTCTCTTCATGTAAGAGTACATCCACAACTACTTTTTGAATGCATCCAGCAATACAAGCCGCATACAAGTCAATCAGTCTCGACTACGATTCGGCAACCACCTCCTCACCACAAACTCCCGCACTTTATAACTCCGCATCAACTTCCCCACATCAATCACATCGTCAAAATCCATGTCCAGCTCCGACGGGATGTCGATATAACACAGCACCAGCGTCTTGAGCACGCGACTCTGCACTCGATTCGTGCAATGCAGCTGCCACCAGTCCTTCTCTTCATACACCCGTCTCCGCGCCCGCCCACCAGGCGTATTCCAATACCGATCTGTGTAAGCGGGGACGATTAGAACGGCGAACTCGGCGTGTGCGATGACCGGGCCGCCTTGGTAGATGAGGTAGTCGACGCCGAATTTCTGCCCTGGCCGCACCACCCAGCCGAGGGAGCGGAAGTGGTGGTACGCGACGTAATTGAGGAGGAATTGCTCGTCGGGCGAGATCCAGACTGTGTCTTGTGGTGGGAAGGAGGAGTACTGGCAGAAGAGCTCTAGGAGGTCGATGGTGGAGTAGGGTTGCGGTTTGAACTTGACGGAGAGCGGGGACAGGTCGCGGCGCTTGGCGGGGTGGATGGTGAGGACTCCGAGGGCGTAGACGAGGAAGAAGGCTTCTTCGAAGGTGAGTTGGAGGTGTTCTTGGTTTTCGATTGCGCGGCCGCGCGACTCTTCCTCTTCGTCTTCTTCGGCTGCTTCTTCCTCCTCTACGGTCTTTGGTCCTGGGAAGGGTTGGGGACTTCTGACTATAAGCGGAGAGCTGGGTTGTGATGCGAGGTCATGTGCTGGAAGTAGTGTCCCGTTCAGAGTAGGTCTTAGCCGTTTTGAGTCGCCGTTGATGTGTCCATTTTGCAAATCCATTGGTGGAGTGACGTGGCCACCCACAACAGGCGCGTCGACCGTGATTTCCGTAGTCAGCTTTGGGATATCCTCGGGGGGAGGTTCAGCAGTCAGCTCGGTTGACTCCTCCTCCTCGTCCGGAGGCAAGTCCCCCGCCTCGATAAGCCTTTGCCGCTCAATCTTCTCCTTCTCCAACCGAGCCCGCTCCAGCTTAAACATCCTCCTCTCCTCTCTCCGAACATTCGTCCAGTCCTCCGCAGCCAGTCTGCCCTTCGGCTTCATCCGCTGCTCGCGCACCCTCGCCTCCTCGCGCTTGAGCCAGCTAGGTTCACTGCGACTCAGCGTGCCTTTCCCAAAGAACCCCATCTGCCACAGAATGCGAGCACATCGCGGATCCGTCACATGTACAGAGCGCGTCTCTGGAGAAAAGTAGCCGACAAAGTCCCGCGCAGGATGCGATGTCGGGGAGAAGAGAGCGTCAGAGATCCATGCGTAGCAGAGCCGGAGGAGGGAGATGGGGTTTGATGGATGAAAGGCCGGGAGGGGATGTGTTTCCAGCGGGAGCGGTTTGGCGTGGATGGCCAGATTTCTTCGTCGGGCTTTGGCCTTTTGTGATCGTTTTCCAGGCTGAGTCGATGCAGTTTTCGCGTCGGACGGCGATCCGTTGGCGCCTGACGGAACGGACATTTTCTTGTGTTTGAGTGGCTTGTTGACCAGATTCACATAGTCTCCATGGGTGGACTGTGATCGGTTCCCGTTGGAATTGTGTCGTTTCGAAGCTGTCGCGAGATCCTCTGCCTGTACTGATAATTGCGTGCTTCGAACAGAAAGTTCAGGTTGGGTGAGGATGCAGATACCTCGACTTTTGACCCGCTCTTTTCGCGCAACGACTTTTGCCCATGACTAGATGCAAGATAGCAAATTCACTTCACGTCCAAATTTTTGCATTCAGCACCGCAGAACGAAACGACCACGCCAACTTCATACAACTCAGCAGCCACGAAACTTCAAAATGCATCTCATGTACACCCTCGACGGCGAAGGCAAGCGCACCTACACGCTGAAGAAGATCACCGACGGCGAGGTCACCAAATCCGCCCACCCTGCAAGATTTTCACCCGACGACAAGTACTCCAGGTAGGCAACCGCTCTGGCGCTATTCTCGCCATTGTTTGTATGATGTGAGACTGATTTAAATCTTCCATAGGCAACGAGTGACACTCAAAAAGCGATATGGACTGCTTATCACTCAGCTGCAGAGTGCGTATATTTCCGGCTCATGCGTCGGACATATCACTGACCGGCACACAGAGGATCAAAAGGCCATCGGACTGTGAACCCATCGTCGGTGACTGGTCATTGTGGGATTAGCGAGGCGTTGAGATTACTTCTTCCAAAGTAGTGCATTCGATGGAGGGCCACATGCTCGGACCGCTCGGAGCAGCTTCCCCAAGTCAGACTCTTGCGCAGTGGTGGATTCAAACTAGGCTCAATGATGCGAGAAGGCCGCCTGCGAGTGGCCTTCATGTTAGGGTCGAATTGCAGGCTCGGGAGCATGAGGATCAAGGCATGTTCCTCCTCTCGCTCCGGAGCGAGCGCAGTGCTGGTTGGTTCAATGGGCTCAACATGAAGCATTACGGCATGGATTTGATAGGTTGTGGAGGTGATGTGCTGATATCCAAGCATGTAACACCAAACCACTTCCACTCCATGCAGGTCTCATAATCGTTGTCTCGTGATTGCAGGAGGAAGGGTCAGACGTGAGTCGCTCCTTCCTAGTTCGTTCAGGTGGCTGCCTGCTTCGCCAAAGCTTGGCATGCACGACTCCTTCCCCTCAACAAACGCACCGACACACATGAAATCTCCGATCTTCCGATCCCCTCAAACCCACATCAACCTCAAACGCATCCCGCGCGATTATCAAAGATGGACCGCTCCCCACTCGGAGCGCTCGCGCCCGAGCTACGCAACCGCATCTACGAGCTCGCCCTCTACGAACGCCGCCCCGTCTCCATCTCCAAAAACTTCTGGGCGGAAGCAGCCCTGCTGCGCACATGCAAACAAGTCCGCCAGGAAGCCGAACTCCTCTTCTACTCCATCAACGACTTCATCTTCGTCACCGATCTCCAGGAAAACGAGGACTGGAAACGTTTGCTGCATTGGGTGCAGCGCGCTCCGACGCAAAAGTTTGCGCTCATCAAGAGCTTCACTGTCCAGGTGGAAGCGCCGGGCCGCGAGCTTCCCTGGTACTGCCGTCGGTGTGGTTCTGGAGATGGGTCTTCGGAAGACGTGATATGTCAAACTCTGTACAAGCAATCGTTTGGAGATCGTCAAATCGCAGAAGTTGTGAGAGTCTCCGTGCATGGGGTCAGAGAAGACCAGTTTCTGAATACTGTGCCAGGCTCCGACGAGGTTGAGGAGTTTGCGGAGAGAGCCGTGATTATCTTTTTGAAAATCTGCACTGGCGATGACGTTGAAGAACACCTGGTCGACTTGGACGAAATGCTGGGGGAAGTCGAGAGACTGAAGCGACTTTGCTAGCCGAGATAATCGCAGGATGCGTGCATGATGGCAGATGAGATGTTGTTGCTCCGCAGATGATGGACATCCCATGGAGGGTCGTCACGGTGGAGCCAGGCGCGATCAGATTCATCGCTTCTTCGAGTTCACATTTCTGCCAGCACCGACTTTCACTCGGCCGCCAGCTCTGCCTCGGTCGCCGGTGAGGATGCTGGGTAGATAGTCTTCATCCATCAGATCCCTCGCCTTCACTCTCTTCTCATCTTGCATGGCCCTTTGATACTCCTTCTGGTCCTCCGCCAGTATTAGCTCATTGCCCCAGCCATCTTTACCACCGCCCCTGACCTTCCCATTCGAAGAGCCAGCAACTGGCTTCGGGATGCTGTACTTGTTCCCCCGCTGGTTCCACTGCATGTTCTTCTTGAGATGCAGCTTAAACTCTCCATTCGCATTCGTAGAGCAGGAGACACGCGTCAAAGCGCTCTGACCACATCTCGGACAGAACTGCTTGGTCATATCCTTGGTCACCTGGAAGCAGGCGTGGCATCGCAGCACAAACGTCTTGAGATGCTTGACCCGATTCAAGGATGGTGAGAGGAGGTTGAGGTTGATCTGAAGAATGACATTCTGCATTGCGAAATCGGTGGTCATGACGGCGACTTGCATTGTCTTGGGCTCCGGACTTTGGATGGCGGAAGATCCGGCATCTTCTGCTTGCTTCTTCTTGAGGTTTGAAGGGGTGATCCAGCCGTCGGATTCGGCGTCTGATGCTTCGTGGCTGTCTTCTGAGTTAAGGGCGGAATCGTGTTTGGTGCCGGTCTGCTCGGCCTCCGGGATTTCGTCGCCTGTATCGATTTCGAGGTTCTCCACCGTCTCAGATACTGCTGCAACATCGGCGGGTAGTTCTGTGCCGTTTGATGCGGCAGTTGGTTCATCTTCAGACGCCGGGATGGTTGGTGGATTTGATTGAGCAGATTGTTCTTCTGGGCTATTGGTCTTCGCCGGAGGTGCACCGTTCAAGCCTTTCTGCCCTGGTACCCGACGTAATCTCCAATCACCCCCATTACGCTCACACTCGATCTCGTAAGCCAACGCAATAATGTCCACATCCGGCCTGCTCAGCACCGCGCCATCTCCCGTCCTCCGCGCGAAATCGGCGATAAACTTTACACTGGAGGGCTTTGGAGATCGGAGAGTCAGGAAGGGTAGCAGGGTCGTCTGTACTCGTGCTCTCGTCGTAGTGTCCTTGATTTCGGAGATGATGGCCGGGACCGTCACAAGGCTTTCGCACTGGTTGAGTAGCGTGGACACAGGGGGCTGGTTTTTGATAATGGCGCCGGCGTCCAGCACGATTGTATGCACGGGCTTCTGGCTGTCCATGTTGTTCATGCGGGGAATCGTAAGAGGCGTTGATGCCTTGTCACCATCCTCATCTTCATGCGAAGTCATCGGAAGGTGGAGGCAGAAATTTAATTGTCCGAAAGGGGGAAAGCTCGAGGGCTTCGCGGCGTGGAATCATTCAAGCCTTGGCGTCACTTAATGCAGAATGGCGTAAAGCTTACCATGCTCGTGGGCGGTCTAGAAGCTTGTCCATTACCAACACCGCCTATTTTCCTATCATCAAGCGCAAGATGTATCTGATGGAATGAAAACAACACGTCGATATGGTCGCGCGATCCACGAGCATGCGTCAGGACGTGCTAGACCCCCAGCGCTTGCTCCCCATCGCGGACATTGTAGCATCCCGTGCCATGCCGAAGCGCAGGAAAGTCTACGCGTCATTGCGTTACAGGATCTACATTTCCAGCCGCGGCCCATATCGCCTCCTTGATGATAACGCTGCGATGTTGCACTACCCTTAACTCATCGCTGCTCACGCTCGCCATTTAGACTTCGTACTAGGAGATGCCGGAATGCATCCCCTGCTCCTGCTGGGCGCGTACTTGGCCCAGAAGAGCACAGTTTGGCATAGCTAGCCGTCCTCTGGCCTCCCCCGTCGGACATTTGCGTTCCGTCTTCCAACGGAGCCGAGCGATTGATGATCGCTCATAGCTCGTACGCGCTATCATTGGCCGAGTGCGTATCGGCGCCCATTGGGCCTATCCTTTACTCGCGGCTCTCTATTCCAACGTCACCTCTTGATCCGTAGAAGCCGCGAACGATTTCATTGCATTCTACCCAGTCGCCCGATGAGTGATGGTGATCTTATCCCCATCCTAGACCCATGCTGGCTACCTTCGTTATCCTTGCGGCGGCAGTGGCATCGTTTGGATCTGTTCTATGGGCCTTTCAGTGCTCATATTCTTGAAGCCTCTTCGGAACACAGCCGATGTCCTGCAAGACTGCCAGGATACGGTAAAACAGCTCGTGTCATCAAAGATAGCCTCTCGCCAACAAGCCGAATGTAAGAGCGACCTGCCTGACCACCCTGGGTCCCATGGACAAGAAGCGAACGATCAGCTGAGTGCTGTACTCCACAGGCCCAATTCGAGCTCAAGTATGCCTCGATAGGTGCGTTGTACTCTGCGAGACCAGATGGACATGGTGAACGCCATCGAACACCCCCAGAATGCATGCCAGCCGCAGCACTCGGGAGGGCTTTCATGCGGTTGAATTCGCCCAGTGCCTCGGTAAGTTCGACTCCAGTTCTTCACGGCTAAGTGATCAGAGAAGATGCCGGTGACACGCTGCTTGCTGCTTGGCATGTGAGTGACACACCAGGTCGCCGCTACATTGCCTTTTGGGCATGTCCCTCTTCGGAGCGATTGCCGAAAAAACATAATAATCTCCAGGCTGCTGCCTCGAGCGTCCATTGGCCCGCCCCGCTCACACATCTGCATTTGTTTGCATGCATCGGTCTGCCCGCTTCTCGAGGTACATTAGCGCTCAATCTCGATTCCGACCACTCATGTTGCATGCAGCATCTCAAGGTCATCCAACCGAGATCCATCCGAGCGCATGCCACGACACGTAACATGCAAAGCGAGACGTCGTTACAGATGGCACCAGTGTCTCGATGGGCTTGTAGTACATACGCTCTTCTCGACGCGTGCACTGCCCATGTTTGATCGACTGCTCACTGTCGCCGCGGACCCGTCATTCCCCGGGAATTGCGGATGCTGAAGCGTCGAGTCTACGACCCTGCGTGATTGTCCTGGAAGTGTGACTTCGGATCATACGTAATCGCATGCGTTCTTGCATGCTGCCGTGGCGCTGGGCCCTCGATTATTCGCTCATCGAGGCCGCGGAAGCAGCACACATCTGCCATTGACTTCCATGGCTTGCCCACCGGCGAATGATTTCGTCTCCGCAAAAACTTCTTCTCCGCGCGGTGCCGAGTTTCCCGTGGATGTGGGCTCTACGGCACGCCACACGTTGCTTCCAAAGCCAATCTTTTGCCCAATGCCCTGCATGAAACATCACGTCAAGGCGCTCGCTGTTCTGCGTGCGTGATTTTCAAGCTTTGTGGCTCACCCCCTACTACAACAGGGCAACCTGCACTCCCAGGAGCAACGGACTCGCGCATCCTCTCATGTGGTTGGATTGACCCCCTTGAACATACGCGATCGCGTCGGTTACCTTTGCCGGCCGCAGGACTCCGCCCATCGTCGCCGCTACGCCGAATCAGCCCACCTCTTGCTGCTTGATCTGCTCTCTGCCGCCGGCACTTGAGCGACGAGACACTTCGGGAAATAATCGGATCGTTGGCCCGCTTCCCTGATCCACATGCAGCGCCATCCCTCTCATGGCTAGCGCGTAGGCTCAATGTACACGACAGCCAACGGCTAGGCTGCGAGACCAGATGTACATCCTCGTACTAATGTGCTCTCACCGGCAAAGCTGACCGGCGCTTCCATGCGCTACGCTGCGCCCTCTCGTCATCATCCTCCGCTCTGTCGCGGCCGGCGACCTCAGACCAACCACAGCACCCCGGTCCTGACAGCCAAGCTTTTCACAAGCTCTCCTGTCAACTGCTTGAACAAGCTGGCGCCGCCGTGGCTGCCGACCCAGTATACTTTCTGATGACTGATCAGCCCCCACGAGCGATGTCATAGCACTCTTCTCATATGAATTCTTCGTCGGAATTCCACCCGGTGCTGCGGAACCTTTCGCTTCGAATGCAACTTCGCCCGGCGAAGACTGCAACGAGCCAGGTCTCCTCCAAGCCATGTCTGCTCCCAAGCACCAGTCATGAGCGGAGCGCTAGCATGTCTGCATCTGCGGGTGGATGAGGTGTGACTGATCTCGCTCGTCGATATATATTGTGTGGATCCGACGCTTCAGAGGATTCCGTAGCGCAATGTATTCCCATCATGGTTGTCCGTCAGTTCGCACACTCGCGACGCGTGGCCATCCAAGTAATCATCCGCAGCCCCCCTATTACTTCTCCATCAAGCCAATGAGACAGTCGAGCAATGCCACAATGCGCACATCGCGTTCCGGGCTGTGGATCCCTCCCAAAGCGCATCGGAGCAACACCGGGTACGAGCCGCTGCTCTTCTTCCACGACGGCCACGCTACTAGTACAGTCACCCAGTTGCCTCTGTCCGTCTATACGTACAGCACGTGGTCCATCTACCACCACAGCGGCGTCATCTGGACGCTCGACTACGACGCAACTACAACCGCCGTGCACGACGGACGAGACACCCCCTACCCCCAGAGCACCAGCGTCTCCCAACCACACGAACAAGTCGCCCACCTCCGCGACGATTGGGCCTCGCTATCCTTCAACCACCTCGACAACCTCGTCTCCTTCGCCGGGCGCAAGCTCAGCCAGCAGACGCTGCGCATCCGCGGCCCCAACCAACACTGGGCCCTGCAGATCCTCCCCGACCGCTACGCAGCGTCGGAACATACGCAGTCGGACGCGCTCGGCGGCCTCATCGGCGAGCTGCCGCTGCTGATCGGTTTGATGGCTTTGTCGATCCCTGAGGCGCATCTGCGCATTGCTCTGCCGCAGTTGATGGAACACCCGTGGCAGCCGCTGCCCCCTAGCGCGTTGAGTCGCGGCGCGGGATGTACGCACCTTCTTCTACCAGCCCCAATGTTCCGTACCTTGAGCGTCGGGTGTAAACGTTTGACTAACGACAGCTTGCGTGATTAGGGATCGACGGACGTGGCTTGGTCGTCACCGTCTACACGGATCCTCCACGATCCTCCCCGAACGACTTGCACAGGTACGAGATGGGCTATTGGGGCACGATCCTGCGCTAGGATGGCGGGTGGTCCTTTGCTTGGCTATACCCCGGTGGGCGTTTTTTGAAAAGCTTCCTCTGCTGGTGAAACAAAGTGCTACGCGTACAAGCGAATGTGAACACGACCTATGTGAACGAAAGAGAACGACAGATTCAACTACAATGGACGGACGACATTGACAAAGAGAATGGAATACAGATCCACAGGTCGATTTTCAACCTTGTTGTAACTATTGTCATCTAATCGTGCTGGTGCTACGGATGTCATTACGTACGTTGTAAGCAGAACACGTCCTGCCCATACCGATTCGCTGCCCATACCTACTCACATAGCCACGCCTCTGCCGACCTTTCCACCACGCGGATCAGCACGCTCTAGATCCAGTCTTCTTAGTCGACTGCCACCACCGCCGTTCAGCGAAAGAGCGAAGTTCATCGCGACATTCCTACGCTCCGGCGAAAGGGAAGTGTCGAACTGACCAGCAGACTTGGTGAACGGAGCCTGCGTCGTCGACACTACGACGCCCTTCGCTTTCGACGGCATTTCCTTCTCACGAGGGACATCGTCCCCTCTCTTTCCTTTGACATCTTCGCGCAGGCCACCGACAAGATACCGACTGCGCCATCCCTGAACAGCGGCGTAAAATGTATCAGCTGTCTGGCGGTCGTGCGTGCAAAAGAAATGCACGTAATCACACAGCGAGCCGAAGCAGCTCATGTCCTGCTGCGATTTGACAGCGAAGCAGAAGCGTCTCGGCGGCTTGATCTTCCCGCGTACTTTTGCCGGCGTGGGCACGTAGATGTCGCAGTCGCTGAGGTAGCCGATTTCCTTCGTGCGCGCCGCGTCGACGTTGCCGTTCCTCGCTGCTTGGGTTATCAATCCGCTTGGATGGAGGGTGACGATGCGTTTGTCCCACTTGCCGACTTTCTGCGAGTATTCGAGGACCCAGCTTTGCTTCCTGGGGAGTTGGGAAGGGATGCCGGCAAGGGTCAGCTCGGCTTCCGCACTGCCTGTGCCTGGGTCGATGAGGATGAGGTAGTTTTGGCGGTCGTGGGTCCAGCTGTTCATTACATCTTGCATTCGTTCGAATTGTCGTAGAGGCCGTTGAATGCCGACACTGATGAAGTACTCGAGGAGTACGGCAGAGTCTGAGTTGATGCGACTCGGCCAATGCTTCGATGCGTGTTGGACGATATCGAGGGCTGTCATGGACGACGAGACGGGCACTTTGAGCTTGGACTTGCCATGCTCGACAATGACCGTCCGTTCGATTGGTTGAACGATGAGCCTGGCTTGCTCCTGGCCTCCACCGCCATTACGCGCCTCGCCTGCTGGGTGAATTCGACGAAGGGTCCGCGTCTTGGTTGAAGAGGGGTTTGCTGCACCGTCGCACGGCTGTGGAGCTATATTGGATCCCTTTCGTTTGAACAAGCTAGCAAGGATACGTGCTTTGCTAGACTCGGACTTTGCATTGGCCAGGGGGCTCGAAGTGTCGCCGAGACGCGGGTGCTCGGAAGTAGAATAGTGCGAGCTCGTAGACAACGATGACGCTGGCTCTGGCCGTGGGTGTGGGGGTGGCGTATCGTGCAGGATGGTGTAGCCAGGATGCATGCCCTCGTCACTCCAGTCCTCCGCCCAGCTGTCTCGGCCGAAGGGATGATGCGGCAGATCCAGAGACATCTTACCCACTCGAAAGGGAGTCTTTTGGTCTGCTTGGTGTCGAGGTTGCGAATGGCTTCTCCCCCGTGAAACACCGCTCGAGCTCGTGTCACGTGTCGGTGCGGGCGAGCTTGGGACGCTGCTGCCGGCGCGAGTGTGACCTAATGAGCGATAACGCGACATCGCCGGCGGAGGAAATGTGAATGAGTCTGCCATATTGCGCGCGATGATGGATAGAAGGTGTTGCGAGGGTGGGAAGAGGGGATGTGATGTTGCTAGAAGTGTTGGTGTTTTGGCATGCCATGCTGTGCAACCAAAAGGCCTACACCCCGGGCAACGACGGTTGCACACGAGCTACTTACGATCTGTCCAGACCATGCCATTGCGAAGACAGTTAAATGGAAGGTTTGTCTTTCCTGACGGGAAATATGTGGTTTGGAAGAATTGGAGATGATAGTAGCAGGTGTCGTGGTCTAACAGGCTAGGAGTGGCCTGACAAGGCGTGACACCTGCACCACCACCGCTGCTACGCACGTAGATCGTCTGGAAAGAAGGCTGAAGAAGTCAGGGGGAAGAGGGATAGCACGCAATGTGTCAGCATCAGTAATTCCTTCAAGAGTGCCCAGTGCAGCTCATGGTTCATTACTCCTGTTCGCGGCGGCGCCATTGAGTTTGAGTGGATGATGGAACCGGCCCAACCCCAATCGGGCAAGCAAACAACCCGGCTAATTGAACTCTAAACCCCGTTTGCTCCACGAAATTCGAGGACGGACTACTGTCAGGTACAATACCTATCGCCCGCTACAAGTCCGCGTCGTCGGAGTGTTGCACATCATCTCTTGCCCTCTCCTCCTCCTCTTCTACTTGATGGATCGATAACAGCGCAGGCCATGTAAGAGATCGCCAGGGAAAAGATGCACAGACGCACGCAGCGCTGGCTCGTCATTGCATTGCTCCTCTCCGTCATCGGCCTGCTGTACAGGAGTTCGCATGGCCCTCCACATCTTGGCCCGGAGTGGGAGCTCAACGGCCTGAAGCCCGCCAACTCCACCCTGGGGGTATGCGCTTGCTCACTCTTCCCACACAATGCGAGCTGCATGCTAATTCGCTTCCGCAGTTCGGAGCAATCGTCGCCGTCTCGCGAGAAGGCTCCCCCCGCCGCGAGTCCCTGATCGTCGCGGCCAACATCACCGAGATCGACATCACCATCCCTCGACAACCGCAATGGACGGACGCCGATGTGCTAGGCATGCACGCGGATAAGGACAGTAGGATCACAAGAGGCAGTGCTTTGGCGTGGCTTGGACACCTGAACGCCCTGCGATGGTTCCTCTCCACCAACCTCGAGACCATGCTGGTCATTGAAGACGATGTCGACTGGGATATCCACCTGCGCACCTACCAAATCCCCAAAGCTGCCCATGCCATCCGACAGCTGGTCAAGGATCAGACCAACCCGCCGGGCCAGGTGCAGCACAACGTCAAAAAGAACAACTTCTGGGGCAATGTGTCCGCGTGGGACTTGCTCTATCTCGGCCACTGCGGCGACATATTCCGCCCGTCCGATTGGCAGGAATCCATTCCCCGCCTCATGTACGAGGACAAGTCCCTTCCCGCCATCAACGACATGCACCCGCACACCACCGTCTTCGTCAACTTCCTCCAGCTTCCCGAATACCACCGCATGATCCACCAATCCGTCTTTCCCCTCTGCACCTTCGCGTTCGCCCTGACGCGCAACGGCGCACACCGCCTGCTGACCGAGATCGCGCCGAAAGAGCGGGACGGTGGGACAATGGCATACGATGTGCGCGTGGTGGAGGGCTGTCGCCCCTCGGGCGGGCTGCGCTGCTGGTCGGCGAATCCCGAGTTATTCCACCACATGAGCTCCAAGTCTGAAATCGAGGCAATCGATCGGCCAGACGCGGACAGCGGCGCAGACAAAGGCGTCAGCAAACCCGACGAGCCCGGCGACACGGCCAACATTGCTTGCGGCGTGCGGAGCAAAGAATTCTTCACGCGAGAGCAGAAGGCGTTGAAATTCCTGCGGCAGCGCGTTGGGCGGGAAGGCGTGTGTTTGAAGGATGAAGGCAAGGTTAAAGAGCCGAAGCCCATGTATACTGGCCTTGGAGATTCTCGAATGTATCAGTAGATATGCGTTGTTTCGTTGCATAAGACGGCGGTAGAATATTGCATAGTTTACTATATCTGACGACGGTATAGCGTCCTCAATCACCTTCGACTGGCCCAGCAGTAGGAATAATCTGAAAGCGACTAGCGGTGTTTGCTTTGCGAGTCTCTCGTAAGACGGTTCAGACATGCATTGTTTGCCTCGCGATTGGGCCGCGTTTGCTGACCTGCATGCACTCTTCTCTTGCGCAGTACTAGCTGAGGTCAAACTTTACCTCCAAGGCTGTCTTGACTGTATTGCAAGGACAAGAGATCTTTATCGTCATCCCTTCACCAGTCATCCGCCAACTATAAACCCACCTCACCTTCTTCAAAGAAGAACAGCGCACACCTCTCACCTTTCATCATCGCACATCATAAACGCACACCGCGCTCACTCCCAATCCAAAGCACAAACATCAACACAACGCAACCGCACAACATCGAAAGCAAAAGAAAAAGATGCCCTCCTCCTCAGCCCGCACAACCCACCTAGAACTCCAACTCCGCCACGCCTACCAAACCGCCTACGTGCGTCTACACGCCGCGCACCTCTACCGCCACGCCAACTCGCTGACCACGCAATTCGCGCTGCTGCTCGACACCACGGAGCGCGAAATGCAACTCGCGCTGCACCCTGAGCTGCTGCCTGGGCACAGCGCTGCGGAGGCGGAGGCGTGGAGGGACGATATGAGGGTTTTGAGGGAGGCGGAGAGGTCGAATGGGCGGTTGAGGGGGAGTGAGAGGGTGGCGGGGGCGGCGGATGTGTTGGTTGATGTTGCGGGGTTGTTGGAGGGGAAGGGATGGGGGGATGAGGTTAGGGATAGGTGGTTGGGATGGGGTGAGTATGGCCTCTTGCCCTCTCTTGCTTCTTTGATTGCTAATTTTGGTTCGTGTGCAGGTCGGGGGCTGTGGGAGATTGCGGGCAAGATGTGGGATGATGAGGAGTATGTTCGGCGGGGATGAAGAGCAATGTCGCTCAACGGACGATCGAGAGCATGAAAGAAGCATGGAAATGATGAGACCATGCCACGCATTCGAGAAGGGGCAAAGATGGAAGTGATGTACTTGCCCATCGAACCAGTGCCTCCCTCCACTCATACAAGGAGTAACACGCCCAACTCTACAGCGTGATGAGTAGATTAGTGTACGATACCTATGACACCGCCCGCGCAACAGAAAGAACCCAAACCCCCCCACCCACCGCCGAAACGGCGAGTGAAAGAGAAAAAAGGCTGCGCGGCCAGCTCTAATGGTATCCGGCAAGAATCCGTGAAGATTCTCGCTCTCCCTCTCCGCAGCTCGAAATCGCAAGTTCAACAATGGTGGTCACCGTGCGCCGAGCCTTCGTGAAACACGGGGCCGACGCGGGCTTTTGCTGGCATGTACTGTCTATGGAGTGCGTGAGGAGAGAAGAAGAGAAAGGAAGAGGACGAAGTGGAAGGCTTTATGTAGGTAGAGTTTGCGGCGGGAGCTCGGGAGAGTCGATTTGCAGCGAAGCGTGCCACGACTTTTGCGTGTGAGGGGTGTGGGGTGCGATTTGAACACCTCACGCATTGATCTGCTGAACATCTAACAACTACATCCTCTCACACTTATCACGACACCCGAGCACCGACAATGCATCTCCCCGCCCTCCTCACTGCTCTCTTCCTCTTCCTCCTCCCCGCCTCCGCCCAATTCCAATTCTTCGAGCAAATGTTCAACCAAGGCGGCCAGCAGCAGCAAGCCCAACCGCAAAACATGGGCTCCGACTCCGTGTGGTATCAGCAGCAATACGAAGCAGGTAAGTCTTGCATTTGTCTCCTTCCCACTATCCTGTTCCTCCGCTAATGCTCTGTTTTACAGCCCCCTGCGACAAATACCTCTGCCCTCATACGCTCTCCTGCGTGCACTTCCCCCATCACTGTCCCTGCGCCTTTCCCGACGTCGAGGAGAAGGTGGAGTTTGGCGACGGCAGCATGGCGTGCGTGAGCAAAGGCGGGTTCAAAGAAGGCGAGGCGCTGCGGAAAATCGAGTTGGCGCGGAAAGGCCTGTTATGATGAATGTACAACTAAAAGGAGTACTCGACCGTTCGCCGTAGGGGGTAAAGAGGGAAGAAAACGCCGTCATGATAATCATGGATCTCGTCACACCATCCAACACCACCTGTCCAACTTTCACGGTCTTCACTTCGCCTCCTGCGTCGCTTGCGTCGTCTGCTTCTTCCTCGCCGGGCCCCCATACTTGTACCGATACGGCTGCCGCCCATTCTCATCCGGCGGGCCCATCTCTTCACGCCCCCACTGCCTCATGATCACCTTGGCCATCAGCCTGCGCTCCTTCTGCCAAGCGTCCCATTTCTCCTTCCACATGACTTCCCGACTGTCCCAGGCAGTGGCAAACTTGCTATCGATCGCCTCCTGCATCTCCTGCAGACCGGCAAGCTTCTTCCTCGCCTGCTTTCTCTCCGTATCCGCGGCGCCGAAGTTGTCCTGCAATTCGTCGCGCTCGATTGTGAGTTCGTTGACTTTGGCGCGGAGCGTGTTGACCTCGGCTTGCAATACTTTGGAGGGCGGAGCAGCGCGCAGACTGGCCGATTGATTCGCGACCTTCTCGGCATGCAGCTGCCCTTTCAGTTCTCCAACGCGGCCTTGCAGTTTGTTGATCACTTGCTCCTGCACCTTGGCCCGCTCTTCGGCCGCCTTTGCTCGTTCTTCGACTTGTCTCGGTGCTCGCAGCATCTCGTTGTCCATGGTGACGACACGGAGCTTTTCCTTGATTTGCTCGCGTAGCTCCTCACCTTGTTGCATATCCGCGTGCATCTTCTCGATGCGAGCATTGAGCTTTTCAAGTGCTTCACGGTCTGCACGTGCAGATTCTTCGGCATCCTCGCGACTGCGTCTCTCCAGTTCGACTTCCTGCTCCGTCGCCTGGAGGTCTTGTTCGTGTTCGTTTTTAACGCGTTCGAGCTCGTCTCTCAGGTTCTGCATTTCAATCGCATGTTCTTTCCTAAGCACGCTCATTTGTTGTTCGTGGGCAGACTGCGTCGACTCATGCTTCTGCACCCGCTCCTTCAACTTGGCGAATTCGCGGCGGAAATCTTCTTTGTGTTGATGCGACTGGGTCTTCATTTCGGTCAAGTCGCGTTCACGGCGAGCTGCATCCGCCAACCGCGCTTCGTAGTCCGCATTGGCCTCCTCGCGCATGCGGCGCTCCTGTTCAACATTACTGCTGAGCGTTGCGTTGAGTTGCTCCAGCGTAGTGTATTTGCTGCGTAGCTCCTGGAGTTGTTTCGCGAGACCGTCTTCAGCATTGTGGGCACTCGTTGGGCGGCGCTCCATGACTGGCGATCTCTCCGGTGATAATGTGGGACTTGACGCACGTCCAGATGACTGCCGCATGCCGGGTGCTCCTGACGGCTTGGAATCGTGCGACGGAGACTCATTGCGAACGCGCATGGATTTTAAGGCATCTGGTGTAACGAGCTCACTGTAGTAGTCTTCCACGGTGGGTTGTAGAAAGCCATGCTTGGGCTGTGGCTGGGGCGTTTGTGCTTCGCCGTAGGGATCCCAGTCGGAGCTTGTGTCCTCCGCCGCAGCATCCTGAGCTTCGACATCATTGAATGCGGAGTCTTTGGGTGGGCTGTTGCTGGGTGTGTGATGGCTGGTAGTCTTCTCATCCTCACCATTCAGAGTGGATGATGATTCATGCAAGTCCCCGTCATCGCGCGTGGATTCTTGCCCAGCATCCTGCTTGTTGTCCATGTCCGTCTCCTTCGTCCACGTCGCACCTCTCATGTACATTTCCAGGTTCTGCGTGAAGTCGCTGGGTCCATCGATGTCTTCGGACAGGATCTTGTCAACTTGCTGGGTAGGGAGAGGAGTTGACGCGCCGCTGCGCGAATCGGCCTCGAGCGCTGCAAGATCAAGCGAGTACTTTGATGTTGTGGGGGAAGGTGGCTCCCACGCGCGTTGCGGCGGGCTGGACTGCATGGCTGCTTGGCCGCTTGCGGGCGCTGGACACTTGACTGAGGTTGCTGACTGAGAATTCACGGTAATGTGCACGTGTTGGTGACAATTCTGCAAGAATGAACTGATGTTGTTCGATCGAAGTTGTGTTTACCTTCTCAAGCTTGGGGAAGACAGGCAGCGAGCGACAGCGGGCGCTCCCGTGATTAACGCGCTAGCGCCCGTGCTCACGTGCATACGGCACAAGTATTTGACCTCGCTTTCTTCCTCTCAATCAACTCAACCAGCTTCTCAAAGGCCTACAATCTTGTTGGGTTGAATACAACGACGAATGCCCTCGCTAAACGTTGGCTCGGAGACATTCGCTTCAAGGACACAAGATGCCCCTTCAGCAATAACAAGACTCGCGGCCGCGATATGCCTTGTGTGGTATATTGCGGTCGCTGTGGTGTGCACAGTCGGATATGTGCAACTGTGAGGCTTCGTTTTCTAATCCAAAAAAATGGATCCACGCTGATGTTTTCTAGTCGACGCTACTACTCCAGTCCTCCACCAGCAGCTGTACTGAGGGAAACTCCAGATGTCACGATCATTCGTCCGGTCAAAGGCATTGAACCGGGCTTATACGAATGCCTGGCTTCGACACTCAGACAATCATATCTGAGAGACAGATTGCACATTCGCTTTTGCATCTCTTCTCGCTCTGACCCGGCTCTTCCGACCCTCACGCAGCTCCTTCACGACTTCCCCGGCCACGATGTGACAATATTAATTGAAGATGAAGACCAGTTGCTGCAACAAGGCCAGCTCCGCCTCGGTCCTAATCCCAAGATCCGCAACATGAGCCGCGCATATCGCGAAGCACAGGGCGACATCGTCTGGATCATCGACTGTAACGTTTGGGTCGGCACGAACACCTGCGAAAGGATGGTCGAAAGACTCCAAACCAACAAATTCATCCATCTCCTCCCCTTGGTCGTGGACACCACTCTTCTTGATAGCGGCTCGCCCTCGTGGAAAACCCTCGGTGGCCGTCTAGAAGAAATGTTCCTCTCTTCCTCCCACGCCAAGTTCTACACCGCCATCAACACCGTCCTCATCGCTCCGTGCATCATCGGCAAAAGCACAATGTTCCGGCGCTCGCATCTCAACAGCCTCACCGAAAACCAAGGAATCGACTACTTCAGCTACAACATCTGCGAGGATCATCTGATCGGCGACCTCCTCTGGAAGCGAAAAGTGCCAGCGGAGGAAAACGGGCAGAGATTGGGCAAGCACGCTCTGTGTTTCGGCGATCTCGCCATCCAGCCGGTGACCGGGATGAGCGGAACCGAGTACTGGAATCGCAGAGTAAGATGGCTACGAGTGAGGAAGTTCACCGTCATGCTCGCCACCTTCGTCGAACCCGGAACCGAGTCCTTCCTGTGCTCGATGTATGGCGCCTTTGCCGCAACAACCTTGCCGTTCTTCCACCAGTACCTGCACATACCCCAGACTTGGTCGGCATTCGCAGTCTTCTGGCTTCTCAGTGTCTCCATCTGGTGCACGATGGATCGCAGACTCTACAACCTGCTGCATTCCGGCGCCTCGATCCGCCTCGACGAGAACACCCCTACATTTGCGCGCTCGCTTCGAAGCGTGCAAGGGAAAGCCTTCTCGGAATGGTTCGTAGCATGGCTAGGTCGGGAGGCGCTCGCACTCCCAATCTGGTTTTGGGCGTTCTGGGGAGGCACAACGGTCGAGTGGAGGGGGAAGAAGTTCTGGGTGGGGGTGGATATGAAGGTGCATGAGATCAGGGATGACGGGCCGGTCGATGCAGTGGGAACATCGAGCATGAACGGCCATGGATTCAACAGCGATAATCATAAAGCTAGAGTAGATTGATATGGACGCTCAATCGACTCCTATCTAATCATACCGCGATCCCGTACACGACTCCTTGAGGCTGTGTCATCGCCCCCTCCCTTGTCTTCGGAATCACCAGCGCAGGCCAATCGTCTCCGAGCCGTCCAGACCCTTTATTGAGCGACGACAGTCTCGCCTCCAACGTCACAACATCGTCAATATCCGCGGAAGTAGCAGATGCATCCTCAAGAACAGAAACAATACCAGGATACTCCGCCAACCTCATCGTACCACCAAGCGGACTCCTCCTCACAGTAGCCGTAGAAAAAGAGCTCAAATTTCGACTCCCGCTCGTCAAGTTCCTGCGATGTCCGCTCAATACAACGCTATACCTCTCGCCCGTCACAGCCTGGCTGTACACACTCGAAAGCGAATCCTGGCTTGTGTGCCTCGCGAGGTTGCCAAATATTGGCGCGGGCGAAGGTGGCACGATGCGCACTGTTCCTTGTGTCTTTGGCTGGGGCGGAGGGATGGCGCGGTATCTTCTCACACCGCCTCGGTGGAGTCTGTGCTTGGGCATGTAAGGCGGTAGAGGTGGGAGGGGGGTGGAAGGGGGTGGGGCCGAGTCGAGTTTGGTCGAGGAGCTGATGGAGGAGAGGGAGGGGCGGGGTGTGAGGAAGGAGGAGCGCGTATTGCTCGGCTTCTGGGTGAAGCTGCCCAAGCCTGCTTTCTTTGATGTTGGGGGGAGGCAGTCTGCTGTGCAGTCTGCTGTGCAGTCGTCGGGTAAGGGGGCCAGTGTTGGGGAGGACAGCGATGTCGATGAGCGGCATTTGAAAGACATTGCGGAGGAGTTGGCGCGCTGTGCGGATGTCGTGTAGACTAGATCGGGGAAGTCGATGCCCCGCTTCTTGTTCATGCCGAACAGGTGGTATGTGAAGGGGTCTTGTCCGACTCGAAACGTGAGCATCCATAGCAAGCTGGAGATGATGCTGTGCGGCACATTAGCATTGCCTCATGCGTGACAAGAGAGTATACTGACAATATCGGTACGCATGCGATGGCATTGCCCAGTTGAAGTTTGCAGAGCAAGGCATTGGCAGGCGGATTGCTGGTTGAGAGAGGAGCAAGGGCACACATCCGGTGTCCGTCGAATAGAGTCCACGCCATCAGTCCGCAGTTGGTGAGCCAGAGCACGGCCATTGCTGGAAGCCACCATCTTAAACCCTGCCGCAGACTTTCCAGGCTGCAGGGGTTGAAAGAGGTGCACTGGCTGAGATGTGATCCAAGCTGTTGAGCGAGGATAACCAGCATCGAGTCCAACGCCTAAGCTCTTGGTTAGCGAGAGCTGAGTTGCAATCGATGGGGTGACTCACCGTGACCAGGGTAAGGAGATCGCAAACCATAACAACTCGCGGTGACGCGTTTGTGCGGAAAATATAGACAGCCGTTGCAAACACATAGATCGAGCCCCAGAGTACCAAATGTTGGCACAAGATCATTGCCGTGGCAGTAAGGCCACCTCTTCTGTTTACGGGCTGGTCCAAGCAGCATTCTGGGTCTCGTTTCTTCGACATTGTGAGTGAGCTGAGATACTCGATAGCTCGACGCGTGTAAGCAGCGTGTTCTAGAGCAGGTCTTCGACTTGCCTAATTTGGTGTGAGTTGGTGGGACGGTTTCGGGCAGAGGTTCCTCAAAATCGACACTCACTCCTTTGATAACACCAGCAAATGGCTGGCAGGGGCAGTAACGGAGGTTGGCGACGGGTGAATGGTGAGAACAATGTGGTCTGATAAGATTCCACACCAGCCCGCGTACGTCTTCTCGTCAATCTTAGTGCGCGCAGGAGTCCACGCAAGGGGGCATTCCAGGTGGCTTGACGAGAGGAATGCGGCCACGATAGAAGCTGCACCTACAACTTCGATCGTGACCTCTCAATTTTGAGATCTTTTGCGTCTTGCTTCGCCCACTGCCGCATGATGACTCGCTGGATCTTGCCGCTGGTGGACTTTGGTACTTCGTCGATGAACTGGTGCAGGTTAGACAGTGATGTCGAATGGCAGAAAGCTTCAATTGGACATACCTTGACGCCTCCATCCAGTCGTTTATGCCTTGCAACGCGCCGAGCCATCCAATTTTGAATGTCCTCTGGACTGACGCGACCTTTCGAAGCGTCTTTCAGCACAACATAAGCTCTCGGTAGCTCCTCATATTCGCCTTGCAAGCCACAGACAGCAGCATCGGCGACGTGTTCATTCTCCAAGAGAGCCGCCTCCAATTCCGCTGGCGGTACTTGATAGCCTTTGACCTTGATCAGCTCCTTCTTGCGATCCACGATCCAGTGCCAGCCCCGGTCGTCCCTCGTAGCGATGTCGCCGGTCTTCAAGAAACCGTCGTGATCGAATGCGTTCTTCGTAGCTTCTTCGTTTCTCCAGTATCCGAGACACACGTTTGGACCACGGACATGGATCTCTCCGCGCTCACCATTGCCGACTTCGTTGCCGTTGTCATCGATTAGCTTGATCTCACAATTCGGATCGATGTCTAGCAGATGGGTAACGATTAGCGAGGTCAGAACAAGCAACGTTCGCATCTTTGACTTACACCCAACGGATCCAGAGCGCTCATCCAGACCACCTGGGACGTGCAAAGCAGAACAAGTCAACTCCGTCATCCCCCACGTCTGAACAATCTTGAGCTTCAACTTATCAGAGACCTCGTTCTGGAGCTCCTTCGAAAGCGGTGCGGCGCCGCAAGTAATGTTGACCAGGGAGCTCAAGTCGTACTTTTCCGTTTCTGGCCTCTTCGCGAGCATGACCAGGACGGGGGGAGCGGTTTGAATATGCGTGATGCGGTGCTGCTGCATTGCTCCCAGCCACTTGTCGTATTGGAACTCGCGCATGTAGTAGCAGGGCGTTAGGGTCTTTGCAGCGGCCACGATGGACCAGAGCTGTCCGTATGCATGGTACAGAGGGAGGAAGCCCAACCAGCGCTCATCAGGTGCATCTTCTGGACGGAAGGGCTGCTCGAGGTTCCGCATGTATAACGATTGCTCGACGTTGGCGACGATGTTCTGATGTGAGATCATCACGCCTTTGGGTAGACCTGTCGTTCCGGAGGAGTAATTGAGCGCGGCTACAGTTCGTTGGCTTTCTTGCTGGCTCATGCCATGCCATTGCCAGCTCTCTGCTTCATCATCCGAGCCGAATAGCGTGCGCCAGTCTTTGATTCCCTGCGTTGTCTGGCATGGCTTGTCACTGAACAGATATATCCGGTCTCGAGCAAGACCTGCTTTCTTTGCCGCTTGTAGTACAGTATCGAGAAACATTGGCTCGACCAGCAGCAAGTTCGCGCCCGTATTCTGCAGTTGATACGTTGTTTCGTCGACTCCGTACGCCGGATTGCAACCAGTAAAGATGCGTCCAGTCCCGGCGACAGCGAAATAGAAGACGGGGATGAAGATGTGGTTGCGCGTGTACATCATGACCGCTTCATTTTGGCGGATTCCAAGCTTATCGAGGCCGATGGCGAAGCGCTTCACCCAGTGCAGAAGCTGTCTGGGTGAGAGTGAGTTCGATGTGTCGTCCGCGTCGATCCACAGTGGTTGACCTGACGGCTCGCTGCCTTGGGGGAAGATGTAGCTTAAGATGTCGGTTGACGGGATGCCGATCTGGAATGGAGATTTCAAAGGCATGATGAGACGATCGCTTTACTGGCAAGACATCTTGTAATCGAGCGAGGTGGAGAGTTAGAAGTAAAGGTGACGGCCTGGTGGAGAGGGGTGCAAGCCTCAAGCCAGCCGGACAGCCGAGTGCCATCCACCTCCGCATGTCCATTCGTCACATCGACCTCACCTCATCCTCCACCTCTACAATCGCGGCGAACGCGATGGAGATCCCCACCAGACCCTTTCCGTTCCTTCGACTCCCCTCAGAGCTCCGCATAAAAATCTACAGCCAGATTTTAGGTGGCCGCATAATCCACATAGGCGGCACAGCACACCAACCCTACACCGACAGCCACATCAGCAACGGTCGATGCTGTTCCTGCGTCTCGAGACTCGACGATCAGGCATGTTTCGCAAAGTACACCGGCGCCGGCAAAGCACTAGTAGGCAAAGTGCCCGCCGACCGCTTCTCCGCTCGCCACAGAGACTGCTTCCGCTATCCCGTCTCACACACCCTGAACCTGGGATTCCTCTCGGTCTGCAAGCAGATCCACGCCGAAGCAGCGTCGATCGTCTTTGAAGAAAACATCTTCACCCTCGTTAGGCCTACCGCTCTTCCTCTGTTCTTGGACCGTCTGGCGCCCAGTCAATCGCGCAACCTGCGCCAGTTGCGCATCTACTCCGCGGAGTCGCGCGTCAAATGGCTTGGCAATCTACTCCGGGACACAAACCTCGCCGACTACCTCCACGGCTTTCAGCGACTCGAGGTGTACGTCGAGCTCAAGCCGTTCGATGTCGAGACGCACGGGATGCGGATTGTGGAAGAACAGCGCTGGAGATTGGCGGGCGCGGAGGTCTTCAAGCTGGCGTCGTTGAGAGAAGTGCAGCTGATGATTGTGACGCCGGAGTGGACGGATGTTGAGAAGGGAGAGTTGAGCGAGGCCACCACCAACGCGTTGCAACAGTGGGAGATGGAGTTGAGGTATAGCTTGATGCCGTTGTTACCACTGCAGGTTGCATCGGGCTTGTTCCAAGTGAAGTGAGTACCAAAATGAGTAGTATCAATCCCAGCAGCCTACCAACATCATCCTGCCCTTCCACTACTCCAGCATCTCCCTCGCAGCCTTCTGCCTCCTCTCCTTGTTCCTCTCCTCCTTCCGGAAAAACGCATTCCTCGGCTTCGCCAGCTCCTTGTTGCGACTATTCCCCTTGCTATACTCCATATACGCCATATTCTCCCCGCCAGCCAAACTCGACAGCGTGCCCGCCTGCCGCTTGACCCCATTGCCCTTCCGCCGCTGCTGCGAGCGCGCGACGTTCCGGTCACTAAACAGATCGTCCTTGATATCCTCCACGTCGCCCGCCGTCTCGCTCTGCAGCAAGACGTCGGTCAGCAGATTCATGCGCTCTTGGTGCGTCGTGAAGGCCAGGTCCGGCATGCGCTCCATCCCGTTGAGCTGCGTGATGACTTTGAACGCATAGCCCTGGTCGACGAGGAAGGCCTGTCGCTTGGAGCTGTAGTACATTTCGTTCGTGTCTTTGCTCACGAGGCTGTAGAAGAATGCGTTAAAGCCTTCGTCGTTGCGGCGCTTGGCGCGGAGAATGCGGCCGAGGCGTTGGGCTTCTTGTCTTCGCGACCCGTAGTGCGAGGAGATTTGGATCAAGCACGTCGCTTCGGGGAGGTCGAGAGACGTGTCGCCGATTTTGGACAAGAAGATGGTGCTCACGGCATCGTTTTGCTGGAAATTTTGCAACACGGTTTCCCGCTCGCGTTGGCCAGTCTCGCCGTAGATGTAAGGCTTCCGCAATCCCTTGGCGTACTTCTCAAGGGCGTAAACGTTGTCGGAGAAGACTATAATCTTGTCTCCACGCCTCTCGTGGAAGTCGATCAGGTACTGGCATGCCTGGAACTTCCTAGGGTTCATGGTGGAGAGCAGACTCCGCTTGTTGGTGGTTCTCGCTTGCAGATATTCGCTGTAGAATTCGGTCGTCATCGGGCACCAGACCTCCGCACATTGCACGCGAGCAATGTGGCCTTCCTCACTCAGCTGCAGCCAGTTGGCCTCGTACAATTTGGGCCCAATCAAGAAGTTCAGATCCTTGATCTTGTCGTCCTCTCGAAGAAGCGTGGCGGTAAGTCCGAGCTTGGAATGCGTCTTGATCCTTTCGGTGACCCGTCTGAACATCTCGGCCGGTACAACATGCACCTCGTCCAGAACCATCAAGCCCCATTCGCGGGACATGATGAAATCCATCACCTGCTGGCTATCGTACGCACGCCTGGTGTTCTGCGTAACCATGCTGTAGGTGCAAATGGTCACACCGGCTCTGTGATTGAGCTTCTGCTTCTCACCAGATGTGAAGACTGCCACATCTTCCGGGTTGATGTTGGACCACTTCTTGAACTCTTCCTTCCATTGCATGACGCTCATGGCGCTGGTGCAGAGGATGATTGCGCTCTTCTTCACAGTGCAAGCAGCCGTGATGCCAACCAAGGTCTTGCCGGCTCCGCACGGTAACACGATGATGCCACTCCTAGCTCGTCCATTACCAAACATTTTGCTAAGAGCGTGTTCCTGGTAGTAGCGGATCTGCACGTTTGGTCGAAGGTCAATGTCAAGATTCGCATTTACGTCGTCGGCTCGGAAGTCGTATTCCTCCGTCAAGGGTAGATTGAGATGCACGTTGCAGCGTTCCTGAACGGCTTGAATCTTCTCGCCGTCAATCTCGAATGAGTGCACTTGGTCAGCCTCTTCATCGTCATCTTCCTCCTCTCTAAGAAAGTCGGCCATATCTTTCTCGGCCTCACGTCCGCCATATTCATCATCGGAGTCGTCTTCGTCCTGGTCTCGCCTCGTTGGCCGCTGAGCCTGCGCTGCGGCTTCTTTCAATCCTGCAGCCTCTTTCGTACCAGGGATAATCAAGCCACCCTGCTTTGCGGCTTTCTCTGTGAGGAGATCTTCGGTGTCTTCAACTCTACACTTGCTGATGACCTCGTCTCGAAGCAGGTTTTGCAACACCTTCGCATCACCGCTTTCGATGAAGTACCGATTGTGCTTCAACACCAGTCGAACCTTTCCGAAAGAGGAAGTGACCTCATCCACGAAGCGCTTGATGTTCTCCGGTACCTTGGTCTTGGAGAAGAGCTCGAGGTCCTTGATGATGTCCTCCTTTGTCAGGCCAACGGAGACGGCAGCGAAGAGACTGTGCGGGTTGATGGTGTACTCGTGCATGTTGGTGGTGCGGCTCACGGGCTCGGCAATGTTGATGAGGAAAGTCTGCGCCTGCTTGAAGCTGGGGGCGAAAGTCTCGAGGACTACCCTACCATTCTCCTGGTCGATCCATAACGGCCGCAGACGATGATCTGGCTTCAGCGGCTCCCTGGAAAAGTCCTTCTTTGCTTTGAAGAGATGGCTAGCAGGATCTCCAGATGCCCGTGCGACCTGCTTGGTGTACGTAGACGGTTGGAACTTCTTCACCACTTGGTCGTACTTTTGCGAAGTCTCTCGCTCGCTCTCGTCAAAGTCCTCGCTCTCGCTGTAGCCGTACTCATCGTCGTCTGTAGTCCGGCTGGCGGGCGTGCTCACTCCAGAGGCTTGCCGTTTGCTGGCTCGCCCGTTCGCCGCCGTGGCCTTTCGCTTGGGAGCCATCTTCGCCGCTTGAGTTGGACTTCGCTATGCTACGCTGGACATATCGATAGACGGTCGGCTGATAGTGATGGGCCTCAGGTCTGGGGTTTGGGTAAAGTTCAACAGCGGCGTGTTGATGGAGAAGGAAGAGGAGTCTTCAGTTCAGGCGGGGCGTGTCTTGATCATGACCTACAGGCGAGATGTGGAGTCATTCACTGGCGGAAGCGGCAGCTCCCGCAACGTTGCTGCGGAGGTTTGTGCTCACTCCCGAGAGCGCCCAATTCATCAGATCATTGATTTTCGCCATTCGCACGACACCTGCTATCACACGGCTACATATTCGAGAACATCTCGGACCACAATCTGCGAAGCCGCTTCACATACTTTGCTTCGGTTGCATTTCTTCAGCTGCGCTGCACGGCCAATTTCACCATGAACACGGTATTCCATCACCACCCACCTTTTCTAGGCCTTCACAGCTAACCATGCCTGCTCCAGCGAGCATCAGTAGCCTACGGCTGGGGCATTCTCTGCCTGGCCGGCGGAGGAGCATACTACTTCGCCAAACGCAGCATCAACGCCGACCGCGAACAACGAGCAGCACTCGTCGAACAGCGACGACAAGACCGAGAGCGTCTACGGGTTACCGAAAGCGGACTACGAGACGACAAGATGTCTGAGACTCGAGCACCGAACGCAGATAAGCTGCGACCAAGGGACCCGGCGCCGGTCGAGCATTCGAAGGATCAGGCGGCGGAAGAGCAAGGGTCACGGTTCGAGGCGAAGGAGCCTTGGCGGAGTAGGAAGGGAGACAGATTCAGTTGATGGCGGACATCTGTAACCGTCTGACGCGAAGATGAGAACTTGGAAATCGAAGAGGTGGAATCGTTGTCTGCATACGTATGCCGATGCTTGCGTCAACCAAAGACGACCCGAAGGACGACACGCCGGAGGTATCCCGAAACGCCAATATGTGCCATCCCCACGCCCATTGATGTTGTCCCGGACGATACAGTCTCCTCCCAAACGCCTGCCCCACGCTGAACCGTCATTCCGAAAACCCTTATTGCAACACACATCGTTCTTCCATCATCTTCTCAGCGCACCAGCATAGTCCTCCAGCGGCGAGCAGGGCAAGCAATCTCGGAAGCTTAGAGGCCGTCTAGAATGAGGGAAAAGTCAGTCAGCACATGCGAAAAGACGCGAACTCCTCTCCATTTCCTCGCAACGCACACCGAGGCAACGACTTACAGATTCGCATATCGCTTATCCTGTCCCGCTCTTGAGCTCACCACCGCCGCACCCGCAAATGGCGCACTGAAAGCCACACAGCAGTATCCCATGACGGCCATGACGCCCAAGGCGGAGCGCTGCGAGGGCCCGGCGCGCTGGGAGTAGAAGCGCAGCGCCTGCGCGAGGAGGGGAGTGGTGGGGAAAGCCATTTGAGATTGTTGTTTTGTTCGTTGTTCGTAGATGCAGTACGCAGAATGCTTGTCTCGTAGCTTGACCTTGCTCTGTTACATATATGCCGTCAGAAAGGCCGACAAGGAAGAATCAATACCCGCGGATCGCACGTCCGCTTATAACTTACATCCACAGCCGCGGGGCGAAGTGCGAGGCTCGATATTCAGCTTGCGGCCGACGTCCGAATGGCAGTGAATTCAGTTGTAGGCTGGATGTTCGTAGAGGAAGAAGGGTAGCTTTTCAACGAGACAATGAGAACATTCCTTTAACAATCCTGCAATTACCGCAGCTGAGACTGGAGTTTTCGGGCTGGATTGTTAATCACGCGCAAGTATAAGCGTGGAAGGGTCTCAGCCGACCAGCCGGCGGGCTATTGGCGCAATTTCACGTGGCGAAGCGGTCAGCGCAATTGTCGCGACGCTGATTGGCCCAGATCGTCATGCGCGCGCGGGTCTGGCGGCTCCTCGCTTCTGTCGAGGTTGTCTTGAAGAGATACATACTTGAGTCATGTGGACGTTGCCGGGGGCCTCATCCGGCGAGAACGAGTGATCTGTTTCTGACGTTGACGGGGATTGATGGTCAGTGCTATTGCGTACAACTATATCCTGCTCGAGGGTAAAGCGGTGCAGTTGATGTAGTAAATACAGATGCAGCATCCTTGCCCTTTCATCTCATCGACGAGCAGTCGTCATCGTCACGCTCTCTCACCGAGTCCTTCGTCGCTCAAGCACATTACACGACGTGTAGAGTGTTGATCATTCCGTCGATACGTATCCCCACTTCTTCTCTGCCTTCGTGGCGCCGACCTGCGCAAACTTGTCGCCCAGCGTAGTCCTGATTGTCTCGTTGGTGAGATTGGGAAACCTATACCCTTTCGTTAGCAATGCTGAAATGGTCACCACAACGGAGTAATGATTACCTCGTCTTCAATTCCTTCAACAAGTCCGCCTTGTTCGCGTGGCTTCCAACGACAAACCCCTTGAACTCGTCCATGTCCTCCTTACTGAGCGTCTTCGGCAAAGGCTTGCGTCCGGGCTTGGATGCTTGCGTCGATGCCGGAGCTTTCGTAGCTTTGCTGCTGCCATCCACTGTACCAGCGAACAGGTGATCGAGAGTGCCATTGCTGTTCAAACGAGGTTGGAGGGGCGCTCTGGACGGAGGCGGCATCAACTCATCCGAAGGTATGGATGGCTCGGTCTTACTTGTCGCTGCCGGTGCCGGTGCTGTCGTTTCCGTGGATGGCTGCTCGCTCTGCCAATAGCTTTTCGAGAATGGATCGATTGTCGAGCCCTTCAGCCCCGGCAGCAAGATGCCCATCCGCATACCGCGAAGAGCAGTCTGAAGCGGCTGGTCACCCTCACCACTCGCGACGAGATGTCTGGAATCATCTTCCCAGCACAACCCGCTGTGCGTCGGCACCAGATCCCCGGTGACGACTTTGCGTTTGGATTTGAGCGAGTCCTCCTCATCGTCCAGGAATTCATCCATCTCGTGAACGTCTCCCTGACTCTCCGCTTCGTCATCGTCTTCGTCCAGTAGGTCCTCGCCCTCCTCCGGCTCTTCCCACTCAAGTTCCGAATCATAGTCGTAGTCAGTGTCTGTCCGAGCTTTCGTGAAAGGGTTACGAGCGAGCTGTCGTGCCACTCGAGGGGAATCGATTTTCGTATAAGTGCCAAAGTACGCCGGGCGAACATCGGATTCGAACGCGATGTGGCGCCGGGAGACAGACTGCAGCTCACTCATAGGGTGGGAGGGAAGCTCACCGGTTGTCAGGTCGACTGGCTGCTGCGAACGGCCGTGAATCTGATCGAAAAGCTTGCGCATGCGAGAGAGATGTCTTCCGCGAGAGATCTGCCGCTCCAGAGTGAAATGTCGCTCGAGAACAGAGGATGAGTGGACAGGAATGGAGTCTTGTCCTGAAGAAGACTCCCCGATTTCTTGATCGAACATGTCTTGAGCTACATCCAGGTCAACAGGGATGGCAGGCGCAGCCATGGAGGTGTAGGTCTGTAGTTGAAAGGGCAGGAAGTATTTGTGATAATCCGGGACGGCAGGTTTCGCAGGAGTGTTGACCACTGACACTGAGCGGGCAGCGTCCTTGCAAGGCGACTCTGACCGGCGGATTTGGTCTGCTACTGCGTCGAATGGCTCGAGGGACAACGACTTGCGCCTAGCACGGCCAAATGTCGCCTCGTCAGCGCCGTCCTTCGCAGGAGTGATGGGTTTCTGAAAGAAGGCTCCAAGTCGCATCTGGGCGCGCTCTTTCTTGAGCTTCTCCTGCACCTTGACCTCCTCCTTGTGCTCTTTCTCGCGCTTCACCGCTTCCCTCTCTTCCGCCTTCTTTCGCTTTTCTTCATCTTTGACGCGCTTCTCCTCGTCCTTCCGAACCTTCTCCTCATCTTTGCGTGCTTTCTCTTCGGCCTTCTCCACTTCTTTACGCGCCTTCTCCGCCTCCTTCTGAGCTTTCTCTGCAGCTTTCTCGGCGGCTTTGGCTTCCTTCTCCCGAAGCTGCTCTATTTTCTCCGACGGAGTGAGCTTTCTTTTCTTCTTGGGCGGTTGCCCAGGTATTGAAGTGGTCGGAGCACTCGAAGTCTGGCCGGCAGCGTCGGTGGAGGTAGGTGGCGGCATGCTTGACATCGTTTCAATGCTGCTCAGGGTAGTACAGCTCGGGGCTGGGGAGACGTCTCGGGCAGCTGCATTATCGACAGTAGGGCTCGCATTACTAGACTGGTCTGTGTCGGGTGGCGTGGGCATCGTGAACTGCGTTCCTTTCAGATTGAGTGGTCGTTTCGCGGGAGAGTCCTCGTCCGGTGCTGCGCGTTTCCGCGGGTTGATTTCTGCCGGCGAGGAGTCGATTGCCTCCATTTGATGGCTGTCCATGGAGTGCAAGCTGACAGTCGGCACTCACAAATGTTCGTACACTCGCATGATCAACTGTGAATCGCGTATTCAGGTTTGGCGGAGGTACATGGACGTGCAGTACTTTCCGAACATTCACAAGCTCGGTTCGCGAAGGCAGCCGACGCGCTTTGACGCGCTAGGGAGAGCACGGACCTCGTGTTGACGAGTGAAGTCCACTTCACCCAACCTCACCTCAGCATTCCGTCAGTGACGGACTGTCATCATTGCGCAAAGTCTCCCACAATGGAAGACGACGATTTTGATGATCTGCTCGCGGGAGTGGAGTTTGCTCACGACTCATCGCGAGAGTCACTAACATCCGCGGCGACTGACCTCTTCGCGTTCAGCGATGGCTACGATCCAATGCCATCTGCAACCTCCGGCGAGTTCAGTGTCATAGCAGACCCTCGTAGGTCGATGTACAGTGAAGAACAAGCCGCAGTCTGCTTTTCGCCCAGGCATTACTCGAATTGTGACGAAGTAAATGATGAAAGGCCATATCGCCGTCATGCCCCACTGCTCGAGAAGATTGAAGAGATATTCGATCAAATGGCAGCTGATCTCACGAACGAACGGCCGGAGCTTGTGATCACCCTGAAGAGTAAACCGACATCATCCAGTGAGGCAGCAAAAGAAGGCGCCGACCAACGCACCCAAAAGTTCCGACGCATCTGCTTTCCGGGCAAAAGTGCCGAAGAAGCCTGGCGTTTCAGTACATCCATTCTTCATGCACCATGCTGGTAAGACAAGTCACTAATCTCCCCACAAACAGCCGTCATCATTCGCATCCTGCAACTAATCCACGAAGCTCTCTCTAAGGACACCGTAATCTCCAAACGGTAAGAACAACCCCACCCCATCCCAGTGCATTCCTCATGCTGCTCCACAGAGACATCTACTACCGCGACCCCGCGCTCTTCGGCAACCAAACGCACGTCAACCGCTACATAGACGCCATAGCCCTCACTTTCTCCACCCCGCGCAGCAGCCTCAACATCGCAGCCGTAGCGAAGGGCCTGATAACAGGCGCAGCCCTCTTCACGCGGCGCAACGGCTCAACGCTCAATGTCGCCTCTACCGCCGAAGGAGAAGGCACACTCGTGCTAAATTTGCAAGACATCCTGTGCGTCAACCTGGACCGTGTGAAGTGGATTCTCGTCGTGGAGAAAGAAGCCAGTTTCCGCTCCATTGCCTCCTCAGCAAGCTTCAGCGCGAAACTCGCAGAGCAAGGCATCCTCATCACTGGCAAAGGGTATCCGGACATTGCAACCAGAGCGCTGCTTCATTTCCTCGCCACGCCGTCTCCGCGCAATGGGTTCCGTGCGCCTCCAGTCTACGGTCTGGTGGATTATGATCCGGATGGCTTGGCTATCCTGTCGACGTACAAGGATGGCTCGATAGCGCTGGCGCATGAGAGCGAGGCGCTGCGCGTGCCCAGCATTCGGTGGCTGGGCGTGAGAGCAGAGCATATTGGGCGGGAGGGAGGGGGATTGCATTCTGATCAGGGGTTGCTGGGTCTTACTCCGAGGGATAGGCGAAAGGCGATCAAGATGCTGGAGCGAGCGCGGGAAGGGGAAGAGAAGTGTGAAATGCGACAGGCTTTACAAGGGATGCTCATGCTGAATCTCAAGGCGGAGCTACAGCTGTTAGACGCACAAGCTGGTGGCATGGTTGAACTACTAGAGGCAGGCTTAAGTGGTGAAGAGTGAACACGTCAAGCGGAGGAAGTAAAGACGTGGGAGTGTGCCACCATTGATGAGTTACACTAGCTCCGAGCTCTGGCGTGATATCATCCGCCGATCTATTAATGCCACATTCCGTCTCTGAGTAAAGCCGATGCGCAGTGTGTGCCGCAAATCATTCATCATTCATCATCATCATCGTAACACCCCGTGAATGCTAGTGTCCATCGCTGCGAGTGCCCGGTACGCCAGCCCAATGATGCCGCTAATCGAGCAAGCAAATGGTGAAATCAGGAGGCCACGCGGTCTCAAGAGCGGTAGAAGTCCATGCGCTTCTTCAGCTTCTTCTCTTTGCGCGCCTTCGCCAACTCCCGAATCTGCTCCTTCGACAACTTCTCATTCCTGCGCTCCTCCTTCAGCGACCTACCGTCATGCATGTTGGCTGCGGCGTCCACGTCAAAGAAGGCGTTCATTTGGCGGCCGGACTTGTTGTAGTCGTTGTGTCTCTCTGCGGACTGCGACGGGTCTTGGAAGTTGCCGGTGAATCGGTTGAAGTTGCCGCTTGTGACGTAGGCAGTACTTGATGGAGCGTATGTGCCTTGTGCAATTTGCTGTGCTTTGGCCTCTTCTTCGCGCTTCTTGTTGTGGTACTGAGCGTAAGGGGCGTTGGGGTCGTAGTTGCCGTGGATCTTGGGGTTGTAGCCCGTGTAGTTGGGGTCGACTCCAGTGGACGAGGGCTGCTTGGCGGAGGCGCTGGCTGCGGTGCTAGTTGAGTTCTGAAGGCCGCTGGCATCATAGTCTTGGGTTGTTGAGTTCCACAGCCAGTACGGTTCGTTGGGTTCTTCCCACTGCGAAGCGAACGTGTCCATGTGCGTATAGTAGTGGTCGTGGTTGTTATGTGCCGCTGGGTCACAGGAAATTTTGAGCCATCGGTAGCGTGCCAGCTGGTCCTCGTGGGTCTGTGTGCCTCGGGGATCAGTATTGAAAGAATGCTTGGATAGTAGATGCTTCTTTTGAAGTAGCTGTTTTGAGGGAGAAGTAAATGAAAGCAGCAGATATTGAGAGCAGAGGAAGGGGGCGGGTAAGAAAATGAGGCTGAAAAGATGCTGTGAATACTCACCATCTGTCCGACGTCGACGCTTGCTTTGGCCTACTAGCTGTCAGCGAGATCGATGACGGACAGACGTGATATAGCGCTCAGGTTCATATGCTCGACTGTGCACATAACGTGGCTGACAGTGCTTGTCGGAAGTCATGGATTGAAAAATTGGCAGTGGGTAGACCACAAGCCAGTTGTAGTGATGCGTGCATCATGACATACCTCTCCGTTGGTAGACGTTGGTGTGATTTCACCTTCCTCGAGAGATGTCGAGGTCGGCGGGACGTCTTCAGGAGCACGAGCCGCTTCAGGCGTGCTCGGTTGCTTGGTTGACTATCGCGTATCAGCAGAATTGTAGTGAAGGTGTCACCCGATGCGAGTGAAACACGAGGCAGAGACGGGGGTGAAAGCAGGACATACCTCGGCGAGCTTCTTCTCAGCGGCGCCTTTGATCTTGAAGTCTGATTGGTCTGTCATCTTCGTCAGTCAATTGTTCGACAGCTACTGTCGAACGGCGTGAGGAAGATGATGATGTGAGAGAAGTTGTGTGAAGGCACATGGTGTTGTGAAGATGATATTGAAATTTGTTGAAGCTTAAAAGTCGTGGGATGACAAAAGTCGTGGTCTCGTATTTCCCAGCTCCAGCCCACCAGCAAGCACATTGTCTTTCTGGGTACAGGCTACAGGCGACAGGCAGTGACCATGCCATGAAATGGCGTCGCCCGTGCTCGTCAGAGCACACTCTTCCGATCATACGCTGTCCATTGGCCCATCTGGAAAGGGACGGAGAGGGGCCCATGTACTGCCGCCGGTCTCGTCGTATGCTTTCGCAGACATTCTGAAGGCTGCCGACAGTGCGGAGTTCCAGCAAGCCATCCAAGGAATTGCAGAGATATGCGCACAAAGCCGGGTGAGCCTGGCGGATGAGTATAGCTCGCACCTCCCGCCTCTGGGCGAGATCACAACGGCAAGCTCCGGTACATCACGACACCATGCACTCCGGCCGGGGATGAGGCGGGCGTTGACCAGCGTGCCCGAGGCGAGCTCGGGGAGCAGCGAGGGAAGTAGGAGGAGCAAGAAAAAAGCAGGGAGTCTATTCAACTTCCAACGACGGGGAGCGACGACACCAAGGCAGTCTATGCGCAGCGTGCGGATCGGGAGGATGGGTCGAATGCTTCCAGTGAGCGGAACGACTGCAATGGCGAGCACTTTGAACTTTCCACTGGAATGGGAAACAGCAACTCAAGCCGTGATTGCGCAGCCACCAGTCGATGACAGCGCAAGCGAGGCGATGTGCAGCTTACGAAGGCTGCTCGGCGAGGACTCCGAGAGGTGAAACGGGCAAGGCTGGGACGATCCGCGAGCAGTCATGCAGGCGAAGTTTGCCAGGAGCGTCTGGATATGCGTGGAGAAGAACTCATTGGGACGCAGCCGGAGGCTTGTTGCCTGAGGGAACAGACGGTCGATGCGAGTCATGGCCCATCGGCTAGGAAGGGGGACGAGGCACACGGACACCGCGGCAGGAATTGCCATGATTGCCGACAAGGTGTGATTTACGGCTGTGTGGGCGTGTTGAGGAGGGATAGGTTCGAGAGAACACGTGTGTTAAGTAAAGATAAGGATGTAGTTCCGCCTAGCTCTCAGGTGATGAAGGCGCAATGTACGGCGCGGCAACTTCCGCGTTCACCCAGACGCGCGCGCGCCCACACGGCAGGCTGCTACCTTAACGCTGCAGCCTTGTTGGCTCATCTTCTTCTCACTCACGCGTTGCTTCCACCCGAGGGAGGCCACGAAGACTCCATCTCTCTCCCACCGAATCCACGTGCCAATCTCCTTACCAGCCAGGCGCTTCTTTGGAAACGACAAGCAATCTCCCCCGACTCCCCGCTCGCCGGACGTGAGCCTCGAGTCTGTTACGTCATCACCCGCTACGGCCACGGCTACCGCGGCTGCGCAAAGGGCGGAAGGGGAAGGTTGAAGCCACACAAGGCCGCCGCGCTGCTCGCCCCCTCCCCCAATCAAACCTCGCCCATTCTAGCCTTTTGCTGGGCACCTTTAGCCTCGCCGCGCCGCTTTTTTCGCCTCCCGCCGCGGCTGGGCCTGCTGCAAAGCTCACTGCCGTGCGTGCGTGCGCGTGCGGAGAAAAAAAGAGGGCCACCATTCACCTCACCTCAACCCCCATCTCCCACTGCACATCCAACAGTCTGCTCTCGACGCGTGGCAGCTGCTGCATCTGCCTTCAATCGTCTCCCTCTCCTTCTCCACCGGGCTTGGGGGGCCGCAATGGCGTTCGCGTCGCCCACCTACCCCCGTCCTATCCTGGACACCTCCCAGGATCAGCAGCAGCAGCAGCAGCAACACCACCAACAGCAACCACAACAGCATCCGCATCCACAACAGGGCCAGTCCCAGCCCCAGCATTATCATCAACAATACCCTCCCCCCCAGCATAACCCTTATGCCAAACAGCCTCCGCCTCCGCACTCTCAGCCTCAGCCGCGACAGGAGGACATTCCCCCGCGTCCACAGCAGGACCTCGGCGATGCCCTCTCCTACTTCGACATAATCAAAACGCATTACGCCGAATTCCCAGATGTCTATGTCCGCTTCCTCGATGTCCTGAAGGACTTCAAACAAGGCACGCACGACACTCCCGCCATCGTCGCCACAATCGCCAAACTATTTGCCGACAGCCGCGAACTGGTGGAGCAACTGAACGACTTCCTGCCTGCCGGCTACTATGTCGAACGCGGCGATCCCGACACCAATGTCATCAACCTGACCATCCCCGTCGGCCCAAGGCAGTCTCGACAGCCTCCCACTTGGCCCGATCGAAGCAGCAGTAGTGGTGCCTGGCCGACCCACGCGGCTACTCGCTGGCGCAATGGAGATGGTCTGCCTTGGTCGCCGCAAGGGGAGCCAGAAGGGGAGCAGAGGAACCTCGCTCCTGCCGTATCTCACGAGGAAGCACGTGGCCTTCATCTACTGGGCGACCTCGCTACACGACCATCCATCGCCAGCGCAGCCCGTGAAGCCTTACGAGCCAAGCTGTCACACGATGCCCAAGTCTACGGCCACCAACCCGATCACGCCAGCGCCTGGAGCCTAGCAGCCACACCTGCTCCCGGCCTACCAAATTCCCACAGCGGCCTCAAACGCGAAGCCGGCGCAATGGACGTCGATGACCGTCACCCATCCGGCAACTACTACAACTCAGACGCTTACAACCAGATGCGCAACAACTCCGCGACCAGCACCACCAACTCGGAATTCGACAAGTCCGAGCCCCAGTCTCCCACGTACCCGCGCCAACACCCTCGCTCCGACCACGGCATCTCCTCCCCACGTGCACCCACGTCCGCCAAAGCCGGAAAACGCGCGCCCAGGAAGCGCAGCCTCTCCAACGCCTCCAAAACCGGGCCCGGCGCGAAACCAAGCGCCTACGTGCAACAAAACTCCTCTCGCGCCTTCACCTGTCCCTTCACGGTCTACGGCTGCACCTCAACATTCGGCAGCAAGAACGAGTGGAAGCGGCACATCAACACGGCGCACATGCGCCTCGGCTTCTGGCGCTGCGACATTGCGCCCTGCGACCTTTCCGAACGCAAGCCGAACGACTTCAACCGCAAGGATCTTTTCATCCAGCACGTGCGCCGCATGCACTCGGGCGAGAAAGACCCGAACGCGCCGCCGCTGTCGAAGTCCGCGGCTGCCAAAGACCCGGAGGAGCAAGCGCTCAACGCTGCGGCGGCGAGATGCTACCGCCACATTCGATCGACGCCGGAGCAGAGCGGGTGTTTGTTTTGCGATGCCAAGTTCAGCGGAGAGGGGAGCTGGGATGAGCGCTTGGAGCACGTGGGAAGGCATATGGAGAATGCGAAGAAGGAGAACGATGAGCTGGTTGGGCCTGAACGGTGGTTGAAGGACTATGCTATGGAGGACTGGTTGGCGCGGGAAGGCCTGATTATCAAGGTTCCTGGCGCGACTGGGGAAGGGAATGTGGAGGGTGGTGGAGCGGTGCTGGGTGGTGGATGGACGCTTGCGGAGGGTGCGAGCGTCAACTAGAAGGTGGCGCCGTGAGGACTGAGCATTGTGTCTTTCACTTCAGCGGTGCGCGCAACACATGCGGCGGGCGGGCAGCGTTTCTGCTTTGTGAGGTGTCATTACAGCAGGAGCATGTGGCGGAGAGCACATACGGCATTTGCAGCTTCTTGCACGCATTGGAATACAGCGAGTCCGTAGGTATGCATTGCAATACAACACTACAAGAGTATCAACTTGGATCCACCCCAACCGCTCATCGCTCCCACCTCTACCTCTTCTTTCCCCTCCCCTTCGCCTTGCCCTTTGCGGCCCCCTTCCCTCCCCTCCCCAGAGCTCTCTTCTGCGCCGCGCGCGCACGCCGCGCATTCCGCTTGCGCCACGCCAAAAAGCGGTCGTTGGGATCATACGGCTTCACCTTCAACGCGCGCTCGCTCTGCAGCGCCGTCCGCCCAATGTCGTAATTCGCTTGTCGCCATTGATAGCTACCGCTGCGCAGCTGGAGTTGCGAGGTGATGACCTCGCCGTTTTCACGCGTGTTTTTCACCGTGGCTGTTTGCGGGTAGGTGGGAGGTTGGGTGGAGACTTCGACTGCTTTGGAGGGTGCTTCGGTGGGTGGAGATGGGAGAGCGGATGGCTCTGATGTGTTGCTGCTGTTGCTGCTCTCGGGCATGCGGTACGCGAGCATGCCTAGCAGCCGTTTGCGCACTGCGTTGGGGGGCTGTGGCAGCACGTTGTTGCGCTCGAAGACGACGCCGATGTATTTGCGCGTGGGGAAGGAGGGGTCGCGGTAGAACTTGACGTAGCCGGGGACTTTGGCGTGGATCGTGTGGTCGCGACCCTGTGAATGGGATATTAGTGCTGACCCGAGTATGAAGGGGAAAGGATGAATGTACCATGAAACAGCCATCGCCGGGGAACCAGAGTGTGCCTCTTTGTCGATAGAGGATGTTGCCAGGTATTACATATTCTCCTCCCGTCTTTTTTGCTCCGAGTCGTTTGCCTGCGCGGTCTTTGGGGCCATTGGCTCGACCTTGGGCTTGATGCGAGGCGTTTCTTCGTTGGAGGGTGGCAGGATTCGGTGAGGAGATGGTGAGACTGGATATGGCTGATTGGAGAGCCACCAATGTCGCCGTAGATGGCGCTCGAATTGTTCGACCAGCCCTGTGGGCTAGCTGATGGGCCATTGTGGTGTTGTGGTCGAACGAAATGCAGTGTCGAAGGACTGGGTGGAAGAAAGATGTGAGCTCCTCAAGTCTTGGCGAAGCTTGACACTTCCGCCTACCGCACCTCACTCCTCGAAACAGCGCGACAACTACGACCGGAGACTTTGAAACACGCGCTCATGAATGCGAATCAACCCCTTCTGAGATGATTTCCAGATAGCAACCATCCACATCACCACACCCGCACCCTCACCCCCACCCTCGCCATGGCCTCCGCAATCTTCTTCCTCGACCTCAAGGGCAAGACGCTGCTCGCGCGCAACTACCGCGGCGACATCCCCATGAGCGCCGTCGAGAAGTTCCCCGTCCTCCTCAGCGAAGCCGAAGACGAGTCCTCCTCCGTGCCGCCGTGCTTCAGCGACGAAGGCATCAACTACCTCTACATCCGCCACAACAATCTGTACCTCCTCGCCCTCACCAAACGCAACAGCAATGCCGCCGAGATCCTGCTTTTCCTGCACCGCATTGTTGAAGTCTTCACCGAGTACTTTAAGGAGTTGGAGGAGGAGAGCATCCGCGACAACTTTGTCATCATCTACGAACTCCTCGATGAGATGATGGATTTCGGCTATCCGCAGACCACCGAGTCCAAGATCCTGCAAGAGTACATCACGCAAGAGTCTTTCAAGCTCGACGTCCAGGCCCGCGCCCCTCCCATAGCAGTCACAAACGCGGTCAGCTGGCGAAGCGAAGGCATCCGCTACCGAAAGAACGAAGTCTTCCTCGATGTCGTGGAATCGCTCAACCTGCTCGTCAGCTCCTCCGGCAACGTCCTGCGCTCCGAAATCCTCGGCGCCATCAAAATGAAATGCTACCTCTCCGGCATGCCAGAGCTACGCCTCGGCCTCAACGACAAAGTCATGTTCGAGACGACCGGGCGTGCGACGCGGGGCAAAGCGGTGGAGATGGAAGACGTCAAATTCCATCAATGTGTGCGACTTTCACGGTTCGAAAACGACAGGACAATCTCCTTCATTCCTCCGGATGGCGAATTCGAACTCATGTCCTACCGACTAAACACACAAGTCAAGCCGCTCATCTGGGTGGAGTGCATCGTCGAATCCCACTCCGGCAGCCGGATAGAATACATGCTCAAAGCGAAAGCACAGTTCAAGCGCCGTTCGACAGCCAACAATGTGGAGATCTCTATCCCCGTGCCAGACGATGCGGACACGCCTCGCTTCCGGACAAACATTGGCTCCGTGCACTACGCGCCCGAAACGTCGAGCATAGTGTGGAAGATCAAGCAGTTCGGCGGCGGGAAGGAGTTCCTCATGCGCGCTGAACTAGGTCTACCGAGTGTACGCGGTGATGAAGAACGCGGCGGCGGCATGATGGGCGGCTTTGGAGGGAGTATGGGGGGTGTGGGCGGCACGGGGAAGGCGAAGAGGCCGATTGGCGTCAAGTTTGAGATTCCGTACTTCACTACTTCTGGCATTCAGGTGCGGTATCTGAAGATTATCGAGCCGAAGGTGAGTTCTTCACATAGAGACTGTTGTGGACTACTGCTAATCGATCTGCAGTTGCAATACCCGTCATTGCCATGGGTGCGGTACATCACGCAGAGCGGCGATATTGCCGTCAGATTGCCGGATGTACAAGGATGATCTCGGACTCCAGGAGGCGGCAGGGTCAGCCAACAACGCGAACGAGATATGGAGTTTCATGATGGAGTCTATTCAATGCATAGCGTGTGTGACGGTGCTTGGTTAAATGGATATCTGATTCTCATTATACCATTGCATCTCATCCTTCAAACCGCAGTCGAGAAACCGATGGAGCCGTCTTGGCATCTTCAATCGATGTCTCCATGACTGTCCAACACCACTAATCGGCAGCATCCTCGTGTCGCTTTTCTCCCCTCATCGTATGGGTTTGTTGCTTCTGAAGCCCCTGCGGATCGAAAGACCAGAGCTTCTTGACACTCGGAATCGTCCTTCTTGAGCTCTGCTTCGAAACATCACTGGAAGCCCATGGTGGCTTTCACGATCCTGCTTGGCCGAGGAACCCAAGTGATCCGCTCCAGCGCGAGGTTGTGGCCTGGGAATGTGCTCAGGATATCGAACTCGAAGCGGGCCAAGATGACGCTGCGGCCGTGAGATGGTGTCTGCATTCGGCTCCAGCATCGACCACGAGTGGTGAGTGGCGGAGGAAGTTCGCCGAGAAGGTACTCCAGCCACTCCAGAGATGTTGGAAAGAGACGCAGACTTGAAGCTCGATCTGCGGCGTGCACAGGCGGTGCTCTGCTGACAGGACAAGAGCGAGTTTCGTCAATTGATAGAGAGCTATACGTAAATGTTGTTGAAGGACCTCATCATACTCCACTCCGCGCATCACGTTCACTGGACCTTTATGTTTCAACATGACATGGAACTGGAGCGGCCAAGATAACGTAAGCAACAGCTGGCTGGGGATAGAGTTGCGGGTCGTGCCGCCAACGCTGCATTCACTTCTCGCATCGCAACCTCTCCTTCAAGTTCACAGAACGCACAAGTGAAGTCGGCGCAATTCACTGGAACGCGCAAACCTTCGGAGTGCCCCATGGAATCACTGAGTGAACAATAGAGCCAGTCGAGCCCTTCCAACAGAACATCCTTCACGAGCACACTGCTTGCCTCGATGTCCACGATTAGACTCTACGAACCACGACCACCGACCACCAGGACCTATCGCGGACCTCACGCAACCCACCCTTCGAAGCACTCGACCAGCCCAAGTGAACTAAACAGCTGTTGAGCCCTCCAAAGCAGTATCGCGACAACCGCGTCGGCGCGTCCGTCGGCCAGGCTGACAACATGTCAGTCTGGAACTCCGAGAATGTCATCGACGTCGCCGAGTCGATAGGGATCACGCAGCTCAATCGCGACGCCGTCGACCACCTCGCGCGAGATGTCGAGTTCAGAATCAGTCAGGTCCTGGAAGAAGCGCTGAAGTTCATGCGACACGGCAAGAGAACGACACTCACAACACAAGACGTCTCACAAGCACTGCGATTGCTGGAGGTGGAGCCGCTATATGGCTACGAGTCCACGAGACCACTGCGATTCGGTGAAGCGTCTATCGGCCCCGGTCAGCCGCTGTTCTACGTGGAAGATGAAGAGATGGATTTCGAGAAGTTGATCAATGCGCCTCTACCCAAGGTCCCAAGAGAGATGAGCTTCACGGCACACTGGCTAGCCGTGGAGGGTGTGCAGCCTAGCATACCGCAGAACCCGACACAAGCCGACCAGCGCAACCAAGAGCTCGCAGCAAAAGGACCCGGCGCAAACCCACATCTCGCAGCAGTGAGCGGCAACGACAACGTATCGGTGAAGCCGCTCGTCAAGCATGTACTCTCCAAAGAGTTGCAGCTCTACTTCGAGCGGATATGCGGCGCCATACTGGACGAGACGAACGACGAGTACCGATCGGCAGCATTCGCATCGCTCAAGACCGATCCCGGTCTTCATCAACTGGTGCCATATTTCATCCAGTTTGTGGCGGACAAAGTCACCCACAGCCTCAAAAACATGTTCGTCCTCACGCAAAGTATGCTCGTCATAGCTGCTCTGCTGGAAAATGCAAGCTTATACCTCGCGCCCTACGTCCCTTCAATCATCCCATCAGTACTCACCTGCCTTGTGGGCAAACACCTCGGCTCTGCCAGCCAAGACGGCCCGACGACCCACTTCGCATTACGCGACTACGCTGCCAGCCTACTCTCAAGCATCACACGAAAATACGGACCCAGTTCATCAACACTGAAGCCACGTATCGCGCGCTCATGCTTGAAGAGCTTCCTCGACTCCCACAAGCCTTTTGGCACGCACTACGGATCTATCCTTGCCCTCACGATGATCGCCGGTCCAGAAGGCGTGCGATCGCTCATCGTACCTAACCTGTTGCCGTACGACGCACATCTGCAGAGGGGACTCAAGGATGATGGGAAGCGCGAACAGGCGGAGTACGTGGTGAATGCGATCATGAGAGCGCTAGAGACCGTGGAGAAAGATGCGGCGGAGACGGGAGCCTTGCAGCAAAATGGGTATCCCGAGGGGGAGGTGTTGAAGGAACGGCTCGAAACGATGCTGGGCGAGGTCATTGGGACGAAGGTGTATGAGATTGGGAGGCAGAGTCTGACCAAGGCCTTGCTGGAGACGGCAGCTGATATTTGAGGTGGGATTTGATTGCGTGAGGTTCGATAACGATATATGGCTTCCACGGGACGGGCGGTTGGCCCAGTATGGGATACCCTTGGAGTAGGGCAATGAGCATGATCATAAATCAAAGCCAGTGTCCATAAACCATTATTTCATAGGGTTCTCTACACCGTTTGTCTCAATGAAAGAGCACGTGAGAGAACAACCACACGTGCGCGGGCATGCTTGCTCTTGCCTCATTCGGATGGCGGCCACGTTCCTTCCCCACATCGTGCCTTCCCCCACAACCCGCACAATTTGCCGGGCCCGGGGATCTCGAAATTCCTCGCCGTTCCTGCCGCCCGTGCGACTGACTGTTGTTCCTTTTCTACCCGCCCCTCGCGCCCTCTCATCACACACCCAGTCCTTCCCTCAGCAAGAGCATCACACTACGAGACCCTTCACTCGCTCACTCTCGGCTTCAACAGCGAGAAGCGCGGAGGATCCGGCGTTTGCGTCAGCGGCAGCGTGCAGCCTTACGATCGGCATCTTCTCAACTTCCGCATTACCGGACCCTGGGTGCCTCCCACGCGCCGTCTCACAGCAGAGTGCAACGTCACTCACTACGCAAGTGCCGGCGTGGGCGTTCCAAAACTGGCACTTGCCTTGCACAAAATACATCACTTCGTCTTCGCTCGCGCCAGCGTCACCTTTCCGCGCCCACGGTAGCGTTCCCCTTCTCGCCCACACTCTGCAAGAACATCGCCACCATGTTCGCCGTCGAGACCATCCCGTCACACTACTACGAAGAGCGCGCAGCGGCCGAAGCAGCGAAAAAGCTAGCAGAGCAACAAGCAGCGGCAGCGTTAGCAGCGCAGACCAAAGCGCCCATCGCAACACACCACGCCTCGCCGTCCAGTCTCCACCACACCCTCTACCAACCGTCCACGCTCGCGCGACCCGGCTCCTCCACCCTTCTCGGCAACATCTTCCAGGGTTTCGCGAAGCGCGCCCCCGCGACGCCGAATAATACGCCTTGTGGCACACCCGCTCGCGTGCAGACGCCTGTGTCGCTGCAGGAGCTGCAGAAGAGGGAGGCGGAAATGAAGATGGATACGGATACAATCGTGCGTCGACATGACGTTTCCCCGTTATGATCGAGCTGTGCTGACTCAGTTTGAAACAGTGCGCGATGCCCGGTTGGCATTAGATGCTCTCACACTCGTGCAAAGACATGCGACATTTCAAGTTTTCGAAGCGACGGCGAACGATGGCGTTGAAGACAACCACCTCGGGACTTCACATTTCTTCAGCATGGCGCTATGGGATGGAGAGATACCATTTGTTTTTTCTTACAGCGTTTTCGGGCCAAGGTTACGATCAGGACTGTGCTCTGAGCACGCTGCGAAGCGCATATCTCGAAGCAAGGGGGCTGTAAATTACATTCCTAGGCCAAGCACGCGTGAGCGCGCTTCCTTTTGAGATGTATAGTATTTCAGCGTGTATCTCCTCTTCAAACGTTCACAATACCGTAACTCTCAAGCCAGCGAAAGACCCAGATGGACTCAGCATATGAGCAACCCACTCCGCAACTGGGGCCTCCGCTCTCGCGAGCACCCACAGGAACCGGCGTAGAACCACTCAACATCGTCATCCTCGGCGCCTCGTACGCAGGCCTAGCCTGCGCGCACCACTTTCTCGACCACACGATCAACAAGCTGCGCACCGTCAACGCAGCACCCTCCTACCGCCTCGTCCTCATCAACCCCAGCACCAATCTCTACTGGAACATCGCCGCTCCGAGGGCAATCGCATCTCCGGCGTCAATAGCGCAAGACGAACTCTTCATCCCCATTGAGCCCGCCTTCCATCGCCAAAGAGCGCATCACCTCTCCATTGTGCAGGGCGAGGCGGTCAGCCTTGACCCCATTGCGCGAACGATCACGGTCGAATTGATCGGCAGCAAAGCGCAGAAGAGAGCGAGCGTGCTCAACAAGCGTGCGAGTCTGCAGCGTCCACTCTCGCTCGCGAGCCTCAAGGCGAAAGAGCAGACCATCTCTTACCACGCTGTTATCCTCGCCACAGGCACGGCGGCGCACAGCGATCTTCTGACTCTCCACGGCCCGCATCTCAACACGCTCGGCGCACTGAACGCATTCCACTCGCGAGTGGTGGACGCGAGGACGATAGTCATCGGCGGAGCGGGACCTTCAGCGGTAGAAATCGCAGCGCAGCTCGCGAGACATCGAGATTTTGGGCGTGACTGGTCGATGAGAAAGCCATCGAAGCCCGCGCAACGGATCACGATCATCACAGCCTCCGAGCGCTGTCTGCCCTCTCAGGAACCGAAAATCAGCCGGAAAGCGGCGAAGAAGCTGATGGCGTTGGGCGTTGACATCAAGTACAACACGCGCATCGCCTCGACGAAAGAAACGCCCGACTCGAGCGGTCGCACGCTGCTGGAATTGATGGACGGCACCTTGCTGACTGCCGATGTGTATATACCCTGCACGGGCGTAGAGCCTAACACGTCTTACCTCCCTGATGAGATGAAGGACGATGAGGGGTACGTCCTCACTGACCCTGCCACGCTTCGAATCGATTGTCCTATCGTTGGCGAGCGGACGTACGCTATTGGCGACGTGGCGAGCTACTCCCGTAATACGCTGCAAGACATCTACGCCGCCGTTCCGGTTCTGATGCACAATCTGCTCAACGATCTTCTCGCTCACGAGTTGCGGACTGCTTCTTTGCCGAAGAGCGAGAGTCAACGTCATGTTGATGGGATGGTGGATGCGAGGTTCGTGCAGAAGCCGTTGGGGTTTCGGCTCTGGCCTATGACAAGATTCGGCGGCGTGGGCACCTGGAGAGATCGGGCTGTGCCTGGGTGGATGGTGTATTTGCTGAAAGGAAGACGATATCGGATTGGGAAGAGGAAGAGGGTGGTTGAATTTGGGAAGAGTCCTTATCCGGTTAAGGTGCAGAAGGCCTGAGTCTGTTTCATGTGGCATAGCGAACGAAGAGTTTCAATGCGTTGACGTCTATCGAACGCTCTATCTTAAGATGCTTTTGACGCGATGGTCAATCACGTGTGCTTCACTGGCAGCTTCTACTTCTCGTAGACCCAGCTGTGCTGAGCAGGAGTCCACTTCTGGATCTCGCTCTCGCTGAACCAGAGGGCAATCTCCTTCTTGGCGGAGTCGACGGCATCGGAACCGTGGCAGACGTTGCGGCCGACGTCCTTGATGATACATGTTAGAGTGGATTGAAGCATCGATGGAATGGCAATATAACTTACGATGGCGTAGTCACCGCGGATGGTGCCAGGGGCGGAGGCAAGGGGGTTGGTGGCGCCAAGGATGGTACGGCCGGTCTTGACGACGTCCTTGCCCTCCCAGACCATGGCGCACACGGGTCCGCTGCCCATGTCTGTGCGGTACGGGTTAGAGAGAGGTCTACGGATAGGCCAGGCATCGTTTGGTACATACAGCTAACGAGGCCCTTGAAGAACGGCTTCTCCTTGAGGTCCTCATAGTGCTTCTCGAGATGCTCCTTGGAGGCGGTCATGAGCTTGATGGCGACGAGCTTGTAGCTGGGCGTTGTGTTAGTCCTGCGTCATGTTGCCACGTTTGCTATGTGCAATCGACCTACCCTCTCTTCTCGAAGCGGGAGATGATTTCGCCAACGAGGCCACGCTGAGATGATTGTCAATCTAAGATGATCCAGGAGATCAAGTATCATGGAAGGCTATCAACCCACCTGGACGCCATCAGGCTTAACGGCGATGAAGCTGTACTCTCGTCAATGATTGCTCGTTTGTCTCACCGCTTCCAATGGCAGCGGAGGCAAAGGCTCACTCACGTCTGTTCGGAAGTCATGGTGTCTTCTTTTTGCTTGCTTTGCAATTGCTTTGAGAGAATGCCTCTGTCTCTTGGGGCCAAGTGTTTGAAGATTGCGGGTTTGTTAGAATCGTGTTCGGACATGAAACTGCGAGCGCTTTTTCAACGTTGCACCCGCGAAACTTTTTGTGTTTGCAAGTGCTGCGTTTTTTGTGGGGCTTCTGGGACGGACGGACCCACCCGCATCTCCTCACACCTCAGGCATCCATGCACATCACTTGTCGACACTACCACGTGCAAGTCAGGAGCTGACTTTATCTTCATTGTCGTACGCGGAGTTGTATGCAAAGAAGGGATTGAAGACACCCGACTAGACGTAATACATGCGCAAGGCACACGAATGACCCAGGTAAGGTAGACACTGAAGACAGGCATGAGTGACTACAGGTAGGCACATGAGAGACGTTCAGGCATGAATGAGTACAGGTAGGCATATGAGAGACCTCCTCCTCGGTCTTAAAAGCACCTCTCCTCCCCCCCTTTTTCGATGTCCTCGACTTCCTACTTGACCCCCTTTGATCTTACTTTCAATCAACATGAACAACCTCCATATTGACTCTCTTGAAGTGAGGAAGGAATGGAGCGATGAACACAATGAGTTCATCAGCGCATTCATCGTAACACGCTCCGGAAACTCGATTCAGTACGGCGAGAACACCGCACGAGGCAAATTCGACGATATCTTTCCAAAAGTCCAAATGAGCCCTGTCCCCCGCGAAGAAATCTATCCCTTGCAGCTGGAACATCTTCACATCTACGCCGCCAAAACTATACCGCAAGGCGTGTACATCAAAAGACCCAGCTTTGGATGGTACTGGCTTGAGCGTGGAACGCAGGCACTTGCTCACGAACTGCTTCACGAAGTCCAGCTTTACGAAAATCACTTCCTCGCCAACCCACATCCCAACCTGCCCGAATACTATGGCTGTCTAGTGGAGGATGGCCGTGTAGTCGGAATGGTGTTGGATCGATATGCATGTCGCTTGTCGGACCGGCGAGAATCCATGGACCATGCCGCCCGTTGGAGGTGCTTTCGGAGCGTGGAGGCTGCCATTCGACATCTCCACGGCCTTGGCCTCGCACACAACGACATCAGCCCCGACAACATCATGTTCGACGAAGAGGGCAACACGTTTCTCATTGACTTCAACGCCTGCGCGCCTGAAAACCTCCATCTCAGGGGAAAGGGAACGTCGGGGTGGAACGAGGGCTTCACAGACTATTCGTCCTTCGCGAATGATGAAGCAGGACTCAAGCAGCTGATGAAGTATTTGGAGCTAGTAGCGATTGCCAACCCGGATACGGCAACATGACTCGACAAAACCGAAGCTGCCTAGCGGCCGACATTTCCATCCTTCTGCATAAGATATGACCAATAATGCACCTGAAAACGACCCAGCTCCGCATATCCCTTTCTCAAGCACCTTGATTCAAGCCTTTGTAGGCAATTGACCACTTGCAATTCCGGCTGGCGCAATCCGTGACCTTCGTTCTGCGCCTGGTTCCGTCCATCTGATTTACCATCCTCCATTTACATTTGTTGAATGGGTGGTCGATGCTTGCCATGGCTTCGCTTTGCTTCGATTCATCTTTTTGGCACCCACAGTGGTGTGCGAGTTGAGTGTTGAGGGTCATCAGGTTGTGTATTTGGTTGATATTGTACTAACATGTCCATCTCGACTTGTCAGACCTACGCTTCTAGGTAGCCCACTGGAGCAGAAACGTACTTTTCGATACGAGCGACAGCCCTCGTTGAGCGTCTGGAATTGGAAGCGGTATGCAAACAATGAACCTTCGCAGGTTTGGAGAGCAAGTACGAGAAAAGATGAACATCGCACCCCTTCTATATACCACCTCTCTCTCCAAGATTACACGCTTGTTGCCACATCATTGTGCGCGTGACCGCTCAACCTGTTCTCACGTATCACAGTATGCGCAATGACAAGTCGGCTGTGATGATCTGAAGCTAAGCGCCAGCGTATCACCTCTGCGAAGGCCTATTGTACACGAAGCGTGATATCCGCAACACGTTTCTCTCAAGCTTTGTACCGCTTGATGGATGGCGGAGTGGTTGAACAATGCGCTTGTAGCCCGGCAGCACTATGGCTCATCATGGTATTGTGAACTCGTAGATGCGAGACCAGTGAGTGCAACTTGCTGGAAGTGATGTGGTACAGTCATGCCACACTTCATGCACGTGTAATGAAGCAGGAAGCGACGGCATCGGTGTGCTACCCCCCTGCGATTTGTATGTAAGTACGCGGTCCACGAAGAGGTACAATGGTTGGGCTTGGTGTGACAAGGAGAGTGGGGCAGCCGGGAGAGTGCAGTGGCCAGGTCGATGTGGTAATGGGTCAGACGAGCACGACGATCTGCTCGTGGGAGTCATGTGCATCCCATTTGTGCAGATATCTGCTCTGGACCCTCGTTGGCGAAGGAGACGATGTTCACGTCTTCAAGCCGTGGGGTGGTGAGCACGAGTGCCTCAGGCAGCAACGCCCTCGTCATTCATTTGGCTATTTCAAGCGGCGCGCAGGGTTTTGGCTTCGGGCGTTTCTAACTCCACCCAGCACAGCCTGAACTCTGGCCGGGCCACACTTCACATCCAACATCCACCCATCCCCTCGACCAGCCTTTCGCAAGTGACATATCTCGAGATATCGGGCGAAGCGTGGACTACTCCCATCACGTACTTTCGTCGAAATCCGCCTCTCTCTGAAGCTCCCAACCAGCACCACCCCCTCATACACCTCCCACCGCAACCCCGCCTCCACCGCCCCCTTCTTGCTGCGCGTTTACGAGGTCCTCCCACACCCACCTCCTCAACCTCGACAGATCTCCTTCATCCTCTGGTAATATTTACCCCCCTCGAAATCGGTCAACGACATCTCCACTGCGAGGAAAAGCAAAGGAAAAGGGGTTCGAAAAGATGGACGGCCACCACACGGGCGGCGACCAGCAGCCCACATACATTGACAATGCCATTCGAGCGGTGCAGAACAAGAAGCAGGTGCCCGAGATTGACTTTACCCTACACACCATGGAAGATGGCACGCAAGTGAGCACACAAGACCGCGTGTGCAAAGGTATGCATCGCCACCAGCCTCACACCATGCCTTACCCCTGCTGATTGCTCTTCCCTCTATAAGACGTACAAGCCCCGGCATTCAATGTTCCCACCGACGAGCAACTCATCTCGCCCATTGACCGCACCAAGCCCAACCTCCAATTCCTCAAGCAGCATCTTTATCGCGAGGGCCGTTTGACCGAAGAGCAAGCGCTATGGATCATCAACGCCGGCACAGCCCTGCTCCGCTCCGAACCCAATCTGCTCGAGATGGATGCCCCAATCACCGTGTGTGGTGATGTTCACGGCCAGTTCTTCGATCTCATGAAGCTCTTCGAAGTCGGCGGCGACCCTGCAGAGACGCGCTATCTCTTTCTCGGCGACTACGTGGATCGAGGCTACTTCTCCATCGAGTGCGTGCTCTACTTGTGGGCGCTTAAGATGTGGTATCCCAACACCCTGTGGCTGTTAAGAGGCAACCACGAGTGTCGGCATTTGACCGACTACTTCACCTTTAAGCTGGAATGCAAGCACAAATACTCGGAGAGAGTATACGATGCGTGCTGCGAATCCTTCTGTGCCCTCCCGCTTGCCGCCATCATGAATAAGCAATTCCTCTGCATTCATGGTGGCCTGTCGCCCGAGCTACACACGCTGGAAGATCTCAAGGCGCTGGACCGCTTCCGAGAACCCCCCACCTCCGGCCTCATGTGCGATATTCTCTGGGCCGATCCGCTAGAGGAATTTGGGCAGGAGAAGACGCAAGAATACTTCGTCCACAACCACGTGCGAGGCTGCTCCTACTTCTTCTCCTATCCGGCCGCCTGCGCGTTCCTGGAAAAGAACAATCTGCTCTCCATCATCCGCGCACACGAAGCCCAAGACGCGGGATACAGAATGTACCGCAAAACCCGCACGACCGGCTTCCCATCCGTCATGACCATCTTCTCCGCCCCGAACTACTTGGACGTTTACAACAACAAGGCCGCCGTGCTCAAGTATGAGAATAACGTGATGAACATCCGGCAGTTCAACTGCACTCCTCACCCCTACTGGTTGCCGAATTTCATGGACGTCTTCACCTGGAGCTTACCGTTTGTCGGCGAGAAAATCACCGACATGCTCATCGCCATCCTCAACACCTGCAGCAAAGAGGAGTTGGAAGAAGACACTCCGCACTCCAGCGGGCCCGCCTCGCCTCCCCTCGCCGGCGGTCACGTCCACGACCCGGAAAGCATCGAGTTCAAGCGTCGCGCGATCAAGAACAAGATTCTCGCCATCGGCCGTTTGTCCCGCGTCTTCCAAGTCTTGCGCGAGGAAAGCGAGCGCGTCACGGAGCTCAAGACTGCTTCCGGCGGCCGCTTGCCCGCGGGTACTCTCATGCTCGGCGCCGAGGGCATCAAGCAAGCCATTACGTCGTTCGAGGACGCGAGGAAGGTGGACTTGCAGAATGAGCGGCTGCCGCCTTCGGGTGAGGAGGTGCGGAAGAGTACTGAGGCGCAGCGCGACGAGGCTTTGAAGCGGGTAGACCGCGAGGTCGATCAGGATAAGCAGCTGCAGGGTGTAGCGCGGAGGATCTCGATGTAAGTTTTGTCTATTCCCGCTTCTTATTCCTTTGGAGGTGGTGTTGTAGTCTTGCTTTGGTTTGCTGACGACTCTCGCTCTTGCAGGTCATCGGGTGTGGGACGAAGTCGATCCGCGAAGCCCGCTGGGTCGAGTTAAGGCGCTGCAATGTCTGGCTGTCCCCGACTTCTTGCAGCCGGGTGCCCTCCATGCTCTCTTACGTTGCTGGTGGAGGGCAAACTGCATCAACATTCGGAGAGGGCCGTATGGGCGGTCGTTGCCGCTATCGAGAGACGTCGGCTGATGAACATATACCTCCCGTAGCATGATTGGGTGGGACACGTTACGTAGCTGCCCATCCTGCATGCAGTGAATTGAGCGAGGCGGACACTGTGTACGTGTGGCCTCTTCTTCGAGAGTTCTGCTCGGATTTCCGGGGTTCGGATGCCTTTTGTCTTTCGATTGAGGTCCATATCGGGGGTGTAGACGGTGTTGAGCTCGTGGTGTTTCTCGCCAGTCGTTCAACAGCTGTTTGAGAGCGTCTTTGGAATCATTCATGAACGAGAGTCGATCATCAGTGATTTCATTTCGATACTGATTTACTTCAACGGTCACTAGAGGACGACGCGACGAACACGGCTACGTGCATGCCGTGCAAGGTAGTTGTGCATTGTCACACCGCTACGACTTGCAAGCGCCGGGATGGCGTGTTAGGCCCGATCGATCTCGGCTGCGATCGATATTAGTGGGACACAAGATGGCATTATTAGGGCTCTACGTTCCTACTGGTCGATGGTGATCGATTCACACGCAGGCGATGACAGCGTCGGGTGTCGCCCGCGGCGCGCCGCGCCGTTGCTGACACCATGTGTGAGGAGAGGAGGTGTGGATTTGGAATTCCGGGAGGCAGGGGAAGTGGTTCAATCGAACTTGTGCGGCTGCGAGACAGTCACGAGATAGCTGTGCATAATCTTTGTGCGTGCAAGACAATGACTGCCCGAGCAGCACCTGTTCGTGATCGAGTCCTCTGCCGGGATGTGGCACTGAGGAAATCGGAGCACTTGCTTTGCCAAGAGAGATGGTGTCGTTGATGGGTTGACGGGGAGTGTATGATTGAGAGTGGTACATGGTACGCCGTGGTTGCATTGGAGCCATCAGGACAGTTTTGAGCTTATTTGGCCTGCCAGTGTGCCCATCCACGCTCGCGTGGAAGACATGACCGGGTGGACTGGCACGTGGGCAATGGTGCGGTCAACGCGGTCGACTCGGCTGCTGCTCTGCCCATTCCAGCAAGCTTCCGAAGAGGGGCGCGAGTGGTTGGTTTTGCTATTGCAGAGAGATCTGGTAGATAGAGTTTTCGCGGTAACGGCGATTCTAAGATCTCGTCTCGTGTCTAATCGGAAGCACGAGTATCCGGGGGCTGCAGGAGGCCATCCCGCGGGGTGTGGCCATCATTTGGAATGCCATGTCGTCGCGGTCGGTTTCCTATGTAGGTTTAAGTTAGTTAGGAGGAGATTGATCCTTGACGGGGGGGGTGGGAGCCAAGCAACTAATCCTTTCACTAGGGCAGTGCTTAACGTAACCCTGGCAGATGGAGGATTGGCGATGAGTGATCAGTGACAAATTCCACAGCTGGATTCTATTCCGTTGGCGCGAATGCTGCAAACGAAGCAGGACGTAATGACAGTAGTGTCTGGTGCTGCGTGATGACCGTCCCCGGCTCGGGTTGCGCCATCGAGGCCATGGAGGGCGCACAGACGGAGGCAGGTGTGGCGCAGGACTCCACATGCTTCAGGCACCAAGTCCCTGCACCTCCACCTCCACGCCAGGCGTCTTTCGTGCTCCACGCCGCCGTCAAAATATGCTCAGACAGAGGCTTGTGGCGTCAGAGTCTGTACAGAAGCTTAGCACCGACTTCCCTCCGCCTCGAATACACCATCCGATCGCTGTTGCTGCTTTTCTATGGCAGCTCAAGACCACTGGAGAAATCCGTCCATCTGCTGCCGATGATGACGGCGGCAGAGCATCTCCACCGTTTAAGCTCCGTGATGGGACATCCACTGACCGCATCAGCCTCGGTTGCCGTCGGCCATGTCCACGGCCCGCACGTCCGTTTGCACAAAGTGCTCGCCCTTCAGCTGGCCAGGCGATGTACGGTGACATGCCAAGGAAGCACGCAAGGCACTTGCGGTGCCGCCCCGTCACCGCAGCTGGAAAGAACATGCCTGACGCGTCCAGATACGGCAGATCCTTTGCCCACCGCACCAACGAAAGCGGTCGAACGCACGTCCGGAAAGGCAGGCGTATGCAAGTAATCCCGGCCGCAGCCCACTTTTCGCCTTGAGGCTCCCGCGGTCCGCGAAAGTCTGGCCCAGGAATCTGTGGCTGTGCGCCCCAACTGTGCAACAATATGCTTGCCGGGTTGTGGCTGGTGGCAAGGCGGTGGAAAGGCTAATGATGATCGCAGGCAAGCAGGCTACGTGATTGCAGGCTGCTGATCGCCAGGCTAGGGCATGGATGCTGATCGCGCTCCGCCCCAACCAATGGCAGTCGGGCCTTTTGACCAGAGTATGAGCGCATCGCCCAAATTTCTTCGCCCTCCTTCCCCAGTGCGCAACGGAGGCGCCGATGCCTGTCTCTGCATCATTTCGTGGCAACGTCTCCATCCTGAGCCGCCGTTTCGTGGGGGCCTTGCAAGGCTTGCGAATGCCTTTGAATGGCTGTGCAGTCAAATGTCCAGCGTTTCGCGTGCTGCATAATCGTAAACGCATATACCCTACCATCTCCCTCTTTCATTTGGCCTACGTCCAATCCTTGCACACAATCGACACGCTTGCACCTCGGTTCTTTTGGACCTTTTCATTTGCTTTTCATCAAGGCACGGGGTTCCCGGCTCTCATCACGCTCCCGTTCTTCATACCCATATCTCGGCGTTGATTCCGGGCGGTGGGTCGTTGTGGTCCAACCCGCACATCGAACACATTGCTTCTTCCGTTGGAGATCACGGAGGTGGGACAGACAGAACAGGTCTCCAATCGCACACATCGACTCGATGATTCTTCTCCCTTGCCAACAATAACATGGCGTGGAGCTCCAGCTCCAAATCGCAGTCCCCGCCCGAATTGAACGTCGTGCAACCCTATCGAATGCACGTCTCGCAGAAATATCTTGACCTCACAAGACAGAAACTCGAATTGACGCGACTGCCTCGCGAGCCGCGATTTGCGCAGAACGAAGTCGACTTTGGTGTCGTCAAGCACGATCTTGAGCCCCTACTCGATCACTGGCTGGAAAGCTATGACTGGAGAGCGCAGGAATTATACTACAACGACGCGTTGCCTCAATTCCGAGTGCCCATCAATGCAACACGCCTTCACTACGTCCACCAACGATCCGCCTCTGCCAGCGCAATTCCCCTCCTCATCATTCACGGGTGGCCGGAGAGCTTCATCACGAGTTCCAAAGTCATTGACGCGCTGTGCAACCCCATCACGACTCCGCCTAGGGGCGACGATTCGATCCAGGCATTTCACGTTGTTGTCCCGTCGATTCCAGGGTTCGCCTTCAGTGAGCCCGTACCGGAAGTTGCCAACAATATTCATGGTACGGCCGAGGTGTTTGACGCGTTGATGAAGGGGCTCGGGTATGGTCGGTACATGATACATGGATCCGGATGGTAATGACTTTCGAAGCGCCCGGCAAGCGATGCATCCGTTGCTAACGGCTGATAGGGGGTTTCGTATCGCGCGCATGCTCACCCTCTTGCACCCCGAGAGTTGCCTTGCGCTACACACAGTCAACCCGGAAGTGCCAGCTCCAAGGTTCGCCCACTCCGTCCTCACACGATTCAAACAAATATTGCCAAGCTGACCTTTGCAAATCTGCGCAGGTCGACTTTCGGTTACCTTACGGAAGACGTGGCAGCATTCTCCGACCCCATGTCGAATCTGTCCCTACACACCCCGGGCTTGACGCCCCCTTTGACGCCGGCACTCAGCAACCCTGTGCGCGACAGACCGCAGACGAGTGCGTATGCGCTCTGCGACTCACCGATCGGATTGATGGCTCATATGCTGGATGCGATCCAACCGCCCCGTGCGGCGAACCCTTCGCCCGCGCACAGTCCTGCGACGCTACGGATACCACCCAGCATCGCATCGCCAATGACTCCACAGAGCGCTGGAGTATCACCACAATCATCCCGCTCTCCACACAGCCCTGCTGGTGAAGCGCCCGCATACTGGGATAGCGGCAGCGGCGGCCAACTCGCCAGTCCCTGGTCACCAATGGCACTTGTCAACTGGACAATGCTGTACTGGCTGCCGGGGCCGGAAGTGGCACTACGATGGCTGACCAACTCGAGCCACTTCCTCCCTACGCTGTGGACGGGCTTCAATATGTGTCCCATTGGCGTCACCTTGTTTCGCGAGGCGACGATGGGCGCAGGCGAGCATCACACTCCTCCGCAATGGCTAGAGGCATATCACCGAGTGGCCATGATCAAGAGGAGGGAAGGCAGAGTCCGTTTCGCTCTGTGGGAACGGCCGGGGGATGTGGTGTTGGATATACGGGAATTTGCGGGCTTGTTGAACTCTCGGCCGCCGACTGGGCCCAGCATCACGAATGGAATGTGAAGGAGAAGGGAGGAAGTGTCTTTGAATTGACAATGGGCCGGACTCTGTCTAAAGAGTGCCCATTGCGTTGAATGCCACGCAGGATACCCATGCTTAGTCTGTTCTTGTCCGATTCCGACGTGGCACAATGCCAAGCACGTGCCCAGGTGGGAAGGGGAAGGATAGCGATCGTCGAGCACGCGCCTTCATGCGAGTTGTGGGCGTTGTTCCTGGACGATTGGAGACAATCTGTAGTGTTGTCCTGGCGATCAAAACAGCTACAGATCTGGGCGGGAGCGATGTACAGAGAAGAACGAAAATGCGGTGAAGCGAGGGCGGGCTCGGCATGTGATGTCGATGTCGAGTGTGGTGGGGGAAATTCTTTTTTGGCTCCTGCACCTTGCCAAAATTCCCTCACCTCCTCCCTTTGTTTCCCATCTCTTCCTCACCCACAACACCCTATTTATCTTCCATCCAACGTCCTCCTGACAGGTCTAACCCCGGTCAATCGACAGCTCTGGCGCCCATTCCCAATTCCATCCACCCGCTGGCACACAGCACCCGCTATCCTTCGAGACTTCTTCTGTTGTAGGAAGAAGTCTCTCTTTTTCGCCACCTCGCTCCCACCACCGCATTTAATGCGTCCAGAAGATCTTCTTCGGTTCTGCTGCAAGCCAAAGAAGTGAGGCACTGTGTCCCCCCCGCAATGTGGCTGTATTCACTGACTTGTTTGCTCAGGCCTCGATAACACGAGCTACTTGCTGTTTCTACTACGACTCACATTCCAGACTGATCAAAAGCCATCACCAACCCTACTGCACATCGTTCCTCCCTCAACTGGGACCCCGCACACCATCGTCACCTAGCACTATCGACAAGATTCCGCAACCAAAGAGCTTCTTGGTGCCTCTTTCCGCGCGACCTCCCTAACATCAACCCCGGAGACCACGCTTATTTCCCCCCGCTGAGCACTGCTGCTGGCGTAAGCCAGCCTCCCTCGTGGAAGTACTTCTCTGTGAGGTCTTGCTCCCAGTCCAAAGCGAGATTATCAACGAAGCGTCTCCGATCAGCTTTTGACGAGATTCACCAAAGCCGCAAGTGCTGCTCCTTCCCGACTCCCGCCCAACGACCATCCACAAGTGCCGACAACATCTCCACGACCTGGAGATGGTGAATACGGGGATTCCAACCAACTACACCAATTCGCCATCAGCATCACTTAGTGGCACGCCGCAATGGACCATCAATCGGGACATCACGGCTGTCGATCTCGACTCCAGCAATGCCTTTGAAGGCCCCGAGAAGCTGCTAGAAGTATGGTTCGCTCCATCCGAGAAGGCCCTGCCCTCTTCCGCTTCGCCGCACGGCCTCAAGGTGGTCTCTCAAGCCACGTGGAAGGACATGCTCGACCTTGTCCGATGCAAGGTCCTGTCTGTCGTCGAATCCACCAACGTCGACGCCTACTTGCTCTCCGAATCGAGCATGTTTGTCTTCCCCCACAAAATTGTGCTCAAGACTTGTGGCACGACGACGCTGCTGCGAGGAATGCCGCGCATTCTGGAAATTGCAGCCCTTGAGGCTGGCTTTACCCATGCCAAAGCAGATCTCCCCGAGGGCATCGCCGTCGCGGCCACGCCGTATCGTGTTTTCTACAGTCGCAAGAATTACCTCTACCCCGATCAGCAGAAGGGCCCGCACCGTAGCTGGCGCGATGAAGTTCGATACTTGGACAAGATGTTCGTCGGCGGCAGTGCCTATATGATCGGCAAAATGAACGGGGAGCATTGGTATCTTTACATCACGGGCCCGGGGAGTGTGCTCACCCCACCTGCGACGCCAGAGGAGCGTCGTTCGGTGAGCAGTGGAAGTCGTGGTGACCTGCCGCCACAGGATCTCGATGTTGCGGTGACCAAAATCCTACAAGAGGACCATGGTGACGAAACACTGGAGATCTTGATGACCGACTTGGACGTGGACAATGCGCGGCAATTCTACCTCGAAAATGCGAGCTCGACTGCCCAGGACCATGCACGTCGTGCTCACCAAGCTCGCAAGGAGGCTATTCGCCACCTTGGCTCTATCTCTGAGCAGAGTGCTCCAGATGTCAACGAGCTGATGGACAAGGACCTCAGCAAGACCCATTCAGACTTCGACGTCTTCGTCGAGACCTCTTCGGAGCACTCGGACTCTACAGCCTCCGCAGAGGAAGAGGCGCTGACCTTCTCCGAGGAGCTAACAACCGAAGGCCACACCCTCGGCACGGTAGTCACCGAAGGCTGCGGCCTGGCAGACGTCTACCCCACCTCCAAGTACCCAGACGCCCACATCGACTCCTACCTCTTCACTCCCTGCGGCTACTCCGCCAACGGCATCGTGCCCATCCCCAACAAACCAGACTCCACAGGCTACTGGACCGTGCACGTCACCCCCGAGCCGCAATGCTCGTACGCGAGCTTCGAAACCAACGTGCCCACCAAGCAGCACACCGGCAGCCGCTCGACGCTCGAAATCGTGCAGCACGTCGTCGGCATCTTCAAGCCTGCGCGCTTCAGCGTCACGCTGTTTGAGACGAAGAGCGAGCACGATGAGTTGGCCGCTCGCAAGGATAAGCTGATGGAGTCGGTGAAGGGCTATCGTCGTGTTGATCGCATTGTGCACGATCTCGATGGGTACGAGTTGGTGTTTCGCTACTTTGAGCGCGAGGGGTGGCAGGGGGGTGCTCCGCGGCTGGGGGAGCGATGGTGCTAGAAATGAAGGAGTCCTTCCTGCGTTTTGACGGCTGGTTTCGCGGACTCGTTTTGTGGCTTTCAGCGCGTAATAGGCCTTGTCATTGCTGGACTCGACACCTCGACGGCACGCGCTTGGTTGATTGATTTGAACTTGCAGATGCGTATTTCATAGTGCATGTATTGCTTTCTTTGCTTTTGTGTATGCTCGCGTTGCAACTCGTTTCATCCCCCGTCGTCATCTTCGTCGAGCTCTCTTTCTTTGTACATTCTATCCCGTTCTATATGCTCCCGAACCGCCAACGCCGTCGCTAGTAAACAGAAAACCAGTTGATCAATCACAGACACCACAGCCCCCCGCCATCAAGAAGCCGGCCGCCAGCCAACAGGATCCGGAATCCCCCTCATCCCACTGCCCTCCGCCTCCGCACTCGCCCGCCTCTTCGCAAGCCTCGCATTCGCCTTCTCCGCCCGCGCAAACACCTCCATCGTATGCGCCCACACTAGATTCCCCATGTCCAGGTCGCGGTACTTGCCCAGCACCTTCTCGTCGCCGCACGTTTTGCCGTCCCAGTCGAGCAGGTATGCACCTCCGCCGGGCGTGCCGTCCATGGCTTTGAACACGCCTAGACCCGGGGGAGGGGGGATGCCTGCGCCCCTTTTATCTTCATCGTCATTGTCGTCGCCTTCTTGGGGCTTCTGCGCTCTGGCGGCGGGGTAGCATTGCGACGTCATTTGGAAGTAGTGCCGCTCGCCCGACTCCTGCACGTTGAGGATCCAGGGCGTGAGCACGGCGTAGAGGACTTTGACGGCGAGGCGCACGGGGCCGGAGAGTTCGTTTGCGATGCCCGTCTTCACGGTCCCCGGGTAGGAGTGGGAGAAGGAGGTGCCGCGGTGGCGGCGCGAGAGCTCCTCGACCATAAAGTCCGTCATGACGACGCAGTGCGCCAGGCAGGCGTGCAGGGTGAAGTCGCGCTGCAGATCTAAATCGTCGAGGCGCACTTCGCCTTCTGACCCCGCTGCGAGCACGGTAATGGCGCGCGACAACTCGCCCGCTTCCGCCGCGGCTTCCAGCGCAGGCATGAGGTTGAGCATGCAGCGCACGCGCGCGTAGTAATTCACGCACATCTTGCGGTCGATGCCCTCGTCCGTCTCCGTGCGGCCGCGCAGCGTCATGTAGCCCGCGGTGAGGAAGAGGCAGTGGATCTTCGCCTCGCGGCGGAGCAGGTCCGCGCACAGCTCGTCGACGTTACGCAGCAGGGAGATATCGCATTGCAGGAAGTAGGCGGCGCCCTGCGGGTTGATGGCGTGCAGTTTGGCTACCAATGCTTCGCCACGAGTCGCGTTCCTACATTCGCTCGTCAATCCTGTTCAGACCAATACAACGAAGAGGAGATGAATCTCACCTCCCAACAATATAAGCTCTCGGCGCCGTCGAGCGCAAGAAAAACTCCTTGGCCGTGCTCTCGCCAATCCCATTCGTGCCGCCGACAAACACCGCCACAAGGCCTGACAGCCGCTTGCCCTGCGCGTTGGACTCGCGCACCGTGGCGATTTTGATCATCTCCAGGTTCGCGCCGAAGCTGAGCGCCGTTTTGGCGGGGATGATTGCGTCGCGGAGTGGGGTGGGAGAAGACGGGGAAGACCCAGGGGAGGAGGGCATGCTGCTGCTGCTCCTGTTGCGGGCATCGGGTAGCGGGAGGGTTGTGCGCTCAATGATTGGTATTTTTCTTTTATTTGAGACGCCTCGGACGGGCTTTGGGTTAGCTGCGGTGTAGCTGTGTCATTCTGGGGGTTTGGATACTAAAGTGAATGACTACGACATGTGTGGGTGATATCGGATGCGTGGCAATGGAGCCTAAGGCCGAAAACATGCCCGGGCCTCCTCCCACTTTCAGCACGCCACATATTACCACGCACTGTTGGCAATGGAGCAGGCCTCGAGGGCGTTTACATTCTTAGATTACGCAGTCATCGTGTGAGAGGCACTGATCGCAAGTCTACTTCTCTTGAACAACTTCATAAAAATGCATTACGTTTGCTAGCCGCAACTGAGCAAGTCACGAGGCTACATATACAACCCATGCCAGCCTTCACGCCGCCGGCGGAAACTTTTGCACGATACGCTTATTTTCCGAAATACTTCAACTCCATGGCACGCAGCGGGATGAAGGCCAGCGCGGTGACAACAAGGGTGAGCTCGTTGGCGACATCGCCGCCGTGGGCGCCAATGGTCTTTGCAATAGGGCTGATGAACCAAGTCGCGTTCTAATTTGCAAATGTCAGTATAATGCATAGCTAGGACTTCAGGGGGATAAATCACTCACCATGCCGAGAATCCACGCAACCGCACCCAGGACCCAAGAAGCGCCGGCTGCGAAACCGTGCGGGAGGACGGCGGGGTCGTTCCAGCCCTCGAGATTGTAGTTCTTGAAGTCGCCCTTGCGGAAGATGAAGTGCTCGGAGAAGACGATGACGACGTAGCTGGTGCACCAGTAGCCGAGGAGAGACAGGAAGTCTTGGAGGTAGGTCAGGAGGCTGTTGCGGCTGGCGGAGGCGAGGGCGATGACGATGCAGAAGCACAGGATGTTCCACAGGAAGCGGGGGATGAGGGCGAAGGGGCGCGCGAGCTGCTGGAAGGAGATGGCCGAGCTGTACACGCTGATGATGCTGTTGTTGATGCCCGAGAGCACGAGCAGGACGAGGATGAAGTCGGCGAAGCCACGGGGGTAGAGCATGGTTTGGATGAGGAAGCCGAGGCCGCGGTCGTCGGCCTTGGCCCAGGCGGGGACGTTGTTGAACGCGGACGCCACGCAGGCGCCGGCGGTCATGCCGATGCTGGTGGGGATGGCGATACCGCAGGTGGTCATGAGGAAGACCTTGACGCGCGAGACGTTGGGCGGGTAGTGCACGTAGTAGTCGGACGCGCAGGTCGACCAGGAGGCGGAAGAGCCGTAGATGATGGCAAGCAGAGTCAGGACCTGGCCGCTGAGAGTGGCACCGGTGACGCTGGCGGGGGTGGTGTTGTCGTAGTAGGGCGCGGTCTCGCCGAAGATGATCATGAAGACGATGAAGAAGACGAACCACGCGTACTTCTCGTAGACGAGAATGGCGCGGAGGCCGACGAAGGAGACGACGAAGCTAACGACGGCGATGACGACAATGCCGACCTCGACAGAGACATGGCCGTTCGACACGGCTTCCAGAGCAAGACCACCGGTGATGCAAGCAACGGCGCTCCACCCTAAGTTCTGGATGGAATTGAGCAGAGCGATGACCTTGTTGGGGTACCAGCCCATGGAGTAACGAGAGACGGAGATTTGTCGCAGACCCATGGGAGCGCCAAAGGTGGCACAGAAGCCGGTGAGGGAGGAGCCGAGGAAAGAGCCGAAGATGACGATGAGGATGGTCTGTTTGAGGGAGAGGGAGAAGAAGAAGCCGAGGAAACCGGTGGCGAAGCAGCTGATGTTCAGCACGCCCGACGACCACAGGAAGGCCATGTTGACTTGATCCCACCAGCTCACACCGGCACGCTCCTCGGGGAGTTTGCGGTCGATGGCTTGCGACTCGACGCCGAGCCGGCGGTCGAGCGACTCCTCGAAACGACGCAGTCTGGCGAGGATGCCATTGCCTTGGTGGGCGGAGAGGCCATTGTATTCGATATCTTTGGACGTATTGGAACCGCGGGAGTCGATGTCGATGGTCGTGGCGGCAAGCTTCTCGTCGGCGGTCAATGGACGCTGCAGCTTATCCGGGGGCGTCTGGGAGAGGATCTCCGGCGTGCCGTGGCCACCCTTTTCCAAATCCATGTTTCCTTCTGTGATAGATACCCAGAGAGGGGTGGGGTGGGAAGGTCGGGAGTGGAGTGGAGTAGAGGAAACACACAAAGGACGGTGAGTGAGGGGGGGAGAGAGAGAGGGACGACGAACGGTCGCGTGGACGCTTACCTTTAATCCCAAAATCTGCAGTGCGCGTGGAGCAAGATACCCCACGCCTCGCCACGGCCTACGCTCCAAAAGTTGCTCGTATCCTGGCCCGCTGGGCCAAATTGCGTTAGGTTATCGCCGACGCTGCCGCAAGGTTGCATCGCAGGCGGGCGTGGTGGGATGCTAATCCGCGCCGCAGCCAATCGCGCGCCCCGCTCGGCGAGCAGACAGAAGCTTCAGAATCTTCAATGGAAGGTCGAGGCCAGTCGAAGCTTTTGCCACCCCCAGCCGGCGCGCCACAGAGACTGGGGGACGCTTGTGTCGCGTGGACGCCCCGTGATCCACTCGTTGTTGGACGGGGAAGTGACAAGTTGTGGAATATAGCGAGGCAGAAACATGCATCGCTCCTTCCTCTCGCCAAGTGAATGTCGAGTGATGTCCTTGCAGTTGCCAATTCTGCGAATTTTCACACCGCAGGGGCGATCGGCCTCTCTCGAAAAGTCGAGACTGGCCCAGCCCGCAGCTCGGCACACGGGATGAGATAAGATAAACGTCCAGCCCCAGCCAGCCAGCCAGCGAGTCCGTTCCGCCCCGAAGCTTGGGGCAGTCTCATGCATGCAGCCGTAAACGCGCGCGCGGCTCCCCTCCGCGATACTGCAGTGGGAGCTGGAGCTAGCTCTCTGCCTTGACGACACTCCCTCGGCTCTGAGGATCACGTCGCGTTGCTCGAGTCAGCCAACCCATCCCACCCGTTCGCAACGACATCTTACCCACCCGTCACCATGTCCTCCTCCGCTTCCTCCCATCGCGACTCGCGCGACCTCATCGACCGCTCGCACAAAGCCACCGACCCCCTCGGCACCCTCACCTTCGTCGGCCTGCGTGGCGCCGATCCCTTCCTCCAATACCGCATCCTCAAGTACAACTGGGGCAACGCGTTGATCGAGCGGCTGGGCAGCACCACGCTGCCCAGCGGCCCGGCATGGATCACCAACACCGCCCTTGACCGCCTGGCCCTGAGCCCCTACCGCAGCATCCTGCTCGCCATGTGCGTCGGCAGCGTGCTGAAGCAGAACATCCACCATCTGTGGGTGCGGCAGGAAAGGATGGACGTCGCCGCCTCGGCGGCCGTGGGCGCGCTCAACGCCGGCCTCAACTCCATCAACTCCCTCCTCTTCATCTGCTCGCACACCTCCGCTTCCGTCAACGGCGAACACTTTCCCCAGACGCCGCTCATCGTTGGCTCGACGCTGTACGTCCTCGGCTTGTCGCTCGAGTTCATCTCCGAGTTACAGCGATCGGAGTTCAAGGGGGACACTGCGAACAATGGCAAGATCTACTCGGGAGGCCTGTTTCGATTGAGTAGACACATCAACTACTTCGGCTACACGCTGTGGAGGGGCGGATATGCGCTTGCGGCTGGTGGGTGGGTGTGGGGGGCCACAGTCACCGCTTTCTTTGCCTGGGACTTTGTCACTCGTGCCATCCCCGTCCTGCAAGACTACCTCCGAGAGAAGTATGGTGCACAGTACGCGGCGTACGAGAAGAAAGTTCCGTACAAGTTCGTGCCGTACCTTTATTAGGCTGCCGACCTCAGAGGCGGAGTCGATGATGTGAAGAACTGAGAATGTAAATACCCCCAGCAAGTCGGTAGGACAGCAGTGTCAAATCTCCAATCTGATCGTAGCAGTCGTCTCTTCGTAGCTAGGCCGTTATTCTATTGTCAAGTTCTTGCTGAGTCCAGGCGAGCGCTCCCGTCTTGCCTCCGTCGATGGGGATCAGCTGTCCGTGTACACTTCCACTGTACCGTTCACTAGCGAGGAAGAGGATCGTCCGGGCTACATCTTCCGGCGGAACTGCTCTCGCCAAAGGCACACTGCAACACAAAGTTAGCCACGCACATCGTGATGACAAATGAGAGAAGCAAAGACTCACGTTGCTTCGGCTTCCTTCCAATGCCACTCTCGTCCATACGTCGCCATCTCCTCTCGATACCTCGGGGTGTCCACCGGCCCAGGAGCAATGGCGTTGACCCTCGCCCTCGGAAAGATGCGCGGGACATCTAGCGCCAGGCTCTGCAGCAAACCAACTTGCACCGCCGCCTTTCCAGTAGCGTATGCGGCCATGGTACGAACGCCGAAACGCCCCGATTCCGAGCCCATGATGATCAGACTCACGTTCCGCAACTCGGATGTTGCATCCGGATTATCTGCGATAGCGCTTCGGAGGGATCGCAGCCACTGTCGACATGTGACAAAGGTGCCGTTGACATTCGTATCGATGACGTTGTTCCATTCGCGCGGATCCATGTCCGCCAGAGAGTCGGTCTGGTTGAGCACGCTCAGGTCGAGCGACGCCAGGGCGACGCATGTGTGCACGGGGCCAAACTTGCTCCAGGCTCTGCGAAACGCGGCCTCCATCCTCGCCGGATCGCGAATGTCTGCGTTGAGGAAGTGGAGATTGGGGTGGTGGTCATTGTCTTCGAAAAGAGTGTTGGGCGCGAGGTCGACGGCCGTTACCTTGCTGCCCGCTGCGAGGAAGGCGCGGACGACATGCCCGCCTACTAGCCCTGCACCGCCAGTGATGAGGACGTGGGTGTTTTCCAGTCCGAGGCCGACATCAAAAGCCATTGTTGAAGACATATTGTAATTTCTGTTCACCCGTCCAGGATGTGACGATTGCAAGAAACATGTTGCTCAAGGCTGCAGTGGAGAGTAAGGCGTCTGTGGCGTCAATTGATGCGGGGTTGCTATTTGCACTTCAACACACGCACGCGTTGCTTCCACGTCTTGCTCTTTCAATCCACCGTCATGCACGCTCTCATCCACACCCACACATCCTGAAGGCGACCGAATTCCCACAGACCATGCTGCTGTCTCCGGAGCAGCAGGCCGACCTGCAAGCACAACTGCAAGCCTCCGTGAGCGCGTGCAACGACCGCTGTCTTTTCCAGGCCGCGAAATGGTGAGTGCACTTGATAGATCATCCTCGCACCCCCTAACATGATGCAATCAGGACGGCAGAACTCCTCAACTCCTTCCCTCCCACCGCCTCCAACGATCTCACGAATGACGATGCCTCCGATACCGACATTGACGACGACGATGCCGCGCAATCCCCTACAACTGCCACGCCCACCGATCGTGACCGTAGGGAAGCGAAGCGAGAAGCGAAAGAGCTGCACAAGTACCAGCTGGCACAATCACTTTTCCACTGTCGCGAGTTTGACCGCTGTGCTGCTGTCTTCCTACCCACTCCCGTCCCGCACATAAACAGTACCTCACAGCAGGCAGTATCAGCCGCACAGCTACAGTCAACACCGAAGAAGACCAGCCTCCAGAGTCCACGCGGTTCGGCAAAGCTGTTGAAGCCACAGCAACCTCCTCTACCGAAAAATCTCAGCCAAAAGGCCCTCTTCTTGGCCCTGTACGCGAAATACATGTCGGGCGAGAAGCGCAAGGTGGAAGACTCGGAAACCATTCTCGGACCCGTTGATGGACCCGTCACGGCCAACAAGGCAATTCCCGCCGTACTGGCAATACTCGAGGAATACTTCAATGCCCGTGGCGGCTTGCAAAACATGGACAACTCACAAGGCTGGCTCGACTACCTCTACGGCGTCGTACTGGTGCGCACCAAATCGGAGGCGCTGGCGAAACAATGGCTCCTCCGCAGCGTAAATCTCAACCCCTACAATTGGTCCGCCTGGCTAGAACTGGCCTCCCTCATCGGCTCCGTAGACGAACTGCGGCAAGTGAGCGCGCATCTCCCCGAGAACATCATCAAGTTCTTCTTCTACATCCACTGCAGCCAAGAACTCTACCTCCAGACGCCCGAAGTCTACCACAGCCTCGCACAGGTCACCTCCATCTTCCCCTCCTCGCCCTTCCTCGCGCAGCAGAAAGCCCTCCTCGCCTACCATGCGAATGACCACGACACCGCAATGGCCACCTTCGACGCTCTCCTCCACGCCTTCCCGCACCGCCTCGAAGGCACAGACATCTACAGCAACCTGCTCTACGTCCTCCCCAACCGGCCCAAACTCGCCACCCTCGCGGCCACCGCCTCGGAAACGGACAAATTCCGGCCGGAAACCAGCTGCATCCTGGGCAACTACTACTCGCTCATGGCGGAGCACGAAAAAGCCGTGCTCTGCTTCCGCCGCGCCCTCATGCTCGACCGCACCTTCCAGGCCGCCTGGACGCTCATGGGCCACGAGTACATCGAGCTGAAGAACACGCAGGCCGCCATCGAGTCCTACCGCCGCGCCGTGGACATCAATCGCAAGGACTACCGCGCGTGGTATGGATTGGGCCAGGGATACGAAATGCTCGAGCTGCATTCCTACAGCCTGTTCTACTACCAGCGCGCCGCGGCGCTGTGTCCGCACGATCCGAAAATGTGGGCTGCCATGGGCAATGCGTATGCCCGGTGCGGAAAGCTGGGGAATGCTATCCAGGCTTATAAGCGTGCTCTCCAAGTCGGCAGCCAGATGGATATAGGAGGCTCCAGTTTTGGCAGTGGGGGGAATGCGCTGGCGCATGCTGTTGGAGGCGCCCTGGATCCGCAAGTGCTGTTCGACATTGCGCTGCTGTACGAGCGCGACGACAACTACGAGGAGGCCGCGGCGTATATGCAGCTATGTCTCGACCAGGAGGAAGGAGCGGAGGAGGGGGAAGAGGGCATCGGCGTGACGCAAATCACCTCTCGTGCGCGCCTGTGGTTGGCAAAGTGGACATATGGCTGCGGCGATTGGCAGCGCACGATGGAATTGGCAAACGAACTCTGCCAAGACGGCGTAGAGGTTGAGGAAGCAAAGGGTTTGGTGCGGGACGTGCGAGCGAGGCTGGCGCTGCGCGAAGCCGCAGAGGACGAAGAGGAGCAATGGGACCAGACATCATAACATCATGCCCTCCGTACTCCAATTCGTTTCCGTGGGCGGGAAAGCCCAGGACGTGTCGGCGAAGACGAAGTTGAAGGCGGAGAAGTTGATGTCGTCCAGCAGGCCGGTGTCCAATCCGCTGCTGAAGTCCACGTCTAGCCCTTCCATCACCGGCGTGCAGCCTGTTTGCTCCGCGAGTTGTGCGTTGGGCGGGAGCGGATTCAGGATCGCGTCCTGAGCGTGCATGCTGGAGTCGTAGAGTGGCTGGGAGTAGAGGGTAGTCGGTTCGCCACTTGATGTCGCAGGCTGCTGGGGGTCGACAGTAGACACATCGCGCCGCAACACGTGCGCAGCGCCTTCCAATGTCTCGGCCCGAAGACGCCGCCGCCGCTCCTCCTCCTCCTGCAGCCGCCGCACCTCCCTCGCCCGCTTAATCAAAGTATTCACATGATCCCATGCCGCCTCGCCCTGCTTGAGCGCAAACATCTTGTCCCAGCGCGACAGGAACGGGTCGAGCACGGCCCACGCGTCGCTGGAGAACTGCGAGTCGCTGCTGCGCCCGAGCTCCGAGATGACGATTGCGAGCGAGTGCCACTGCACCCACGTGCGCAGGTACCAGGCCCACTGCTCGATGCCCGCGCGGTCGCAGCAGGTCATGGAGTGGGAGAAGGCGATGATTTCCACTGACGCTTTGAGCAGGTCGATGCGCTCGTCTTCGGACATGTCGCGCGTGGGCTTGCGGTTGAGGGGGTGGTCGATGATGAGGCGCGCTTTGACCTGTTGTTGAGAGTTAGCGGGTGCTTCGGTGGAAAGGGAGCTTGGTGAGACTGGGTTCACGAGTGGACGTACCAGCATTGTGCGGATGAAGTTCAGACATAGCCAGTCGTATGGGCGTGACTCGTCCATATTGTGAAGGTACTCCCGCTGCATCATCTGGCGCGTCTCTTCCAGCACCTGCCGCTGTTTCGTCTTCACCAGCTCGTCATCGCAGTCTGTCCCATAGGCAGCCTCGTGCTTCTTACGCAACAGCACAAGCGCCCGAATCAGCTTGAAAACACTACAACGCAGGAGGAAGAACGTCGTAGACGCGGTGCCCCTTCGCGCTTTCGGAAGCTCCTCGAGATCCTCCTGCAGGTCATAGTCGAAGAGGTTCGCGGGCAGCTGCACGCTCGAGTCCTCCATGATGCTCGTCTTCCGCGCGCCGCCTTCTTCTGCTCCGCGGTTTTCCAGCCCGGCCAGGTGCCACCAGAGACGGCGACGGAGCTCGGCTTCCAGCGGGCGATACTGGCCGCCGGGGTCCTCGTTGATGCGCATCAGTTGCGACATGCGCACCGCGAGAGAAAAGAGGGCGCGGGTGTTGGTTGCGTTGTCCTGGCGGCGGATGGAGACCTGTGGAGTTGTCAGTGCGTGTCCGTGCGAGCAAAGCGATGATTGAACTGACCATGTATATTACGAGCGCCTGTAGTGATTCCAGCTCCGGCATTCCGTAGTTATCCGCCAGCGTAGCTTCGATGGTCCGCCCATACCGCTCCAATAACTCCTCGCGATCCTGACCAAACCTCCTCCGTACCTCCTTTGGGGTGCAGGCGGTCACAGCGGCATAGTAGATGCCGAAGAGCAGAGTCTGAGTCGATGTTGGAAGGGAGTTTAGATCTCCGATATTCTCGCACAGCTTATGGCCGAAAGTCGGGCAATGAATGACCTTTGTCAATGGATCGAAGCGGGTGACGAAGATGTGCCAGTAGTCGAAGACGACAGCGACGCTGGGCTGCTGCCCGAATCCGCCAGGCTCGCCGACTTCTCTCACACTGCTATTCGCCGCCGCAGCCTGGCTGTACGAGAAGGCTTCCTTGCCCACTGCGGATGATTTGGTCAATGCGATCAAGGCATCCTTCACCAGGTCGTCGGGTTTGCCCTTGCCGGACGCAGGGCCTCGATGGGCACTTTCCGGCCTTGCAATCTGCGAAGGCGATTGGTCTCCACTAGTGTGGTGGGAGCCGTCGCTATGAATTTCGCCAAAGTCGGTGCTGGCGGGCACATCGCCGCGAGCCACGCGGGGCTCGAGATAGCGCACCAGATCCTCGAGATGTCGCTCGCGGGCCGGCTTGTCCTTCCTGTAGGGACCTCGTTTCCGCTTGATGCCTGATTGGGGCGCAGGGTAGACACATGGCAAGTCGGATCGTAGGCAATTCGTGCAGCCGTCGGGTTCGCGCGAACACTTGAGCTTGCGGCGTCGACACCCTATGCACGCTGTTCCTGGCTTGGGTGGCCGTTGATCGCTTTCTTCGGTCATGCTTTGGCTGGCTTTCAGTCGAATCCGACTGCGTGCCTCGCGACTGATGGTTGATGCCTACCAGGCTCGGTGCATGCTAGCTTTTTCGACGTGGTATTGCGAGTCGTCTGTTGTCTAGAGCACCATAGGTCCGGTCGCTTACGGTGGTAGTGTAGATGCGAGTCATTGGCCAATCAGCTCCGAGTATTATGGCGTTGGTATGCGCGTTACAACAGTACCTATCGAGCTATCCCATATCGCAGTAAGGACATGTAGTTAAAATCGATGCAATTGACGAGTCGTTCTTGTGTATATTTCTACTTGAACCCACTACATCCACCCAACATGCTTAATACAGCTGCGCATACAACCCCACCAACCCACCACTAGCCGTCAACACCGCCCGCACCCAATTCTGCCACACCCAACCCTGCAACAACCTAACCGCCTCCCCACTAGCATCAGCCTTCTGCTGCTCAACGGCACTCTTCGCAATCGCCCCCAACCGCTGGATCCCGCCCAGCATAACGCCCAAAGTCCATGGCTGCGTACTGAGCACCAACCCCCCGGCAGCGGCGTACAGATTCCGCTCGGCCCGGGATTTGGCGTAGTAGGCGAGGTAGGCGAAGGCGGTGGTGCTGAGTACGACGCCGGGGGCCATGACTTTGGCGCCGTTTTTGTAGATGCCTTCGAGGATCGAGGCCGACACCGAGGCCGGCTGGGTGTAGAGTAGAGGCACGGAGTTTTGGGAGAAGCCGCTGCCGTAGCCGGAAAGGAAGAAGGCGGTGGGGATTGCGATGAGCTTTGCGGCGGTGTAGTGATCTATGCTGCCCATGGTGGTGGTTGTTTGTTGGGTTTTGGTGATGGGCTATGTTTTGGACGGATTGTTGGGTTGTCTACACTTGTTGTGTTGCTGAAAAGACGTAGTTGTCGGCTCCCGAGGAAACGACGTGCAGAAACAAATGAGAATCGAGACTGTGGGCGGTATTACTCTAAACAATACCAAGTAGTCGTGCGAAGGGAAGGGATGGGTCCAGATATATGGCGTATCAGCCGCACGTGAAGGCATTGGCCAGCTCTAACATTAGGTCAGCTTGATCTAGGCCGTCCTTGCATGAGCCAAGCCAGCCTAATTTGCGCGCTAGCGGTTTGCAATAGCGTGCTGCACCACAGAGCCGCAATCAGGTTACCATATTGCACAGGATTCGACCACTTCTAAGGCAGCACGATATACTTGGTCAAGTGCTCCGGGATCGCCTTCAACAGGTCCTTGCTTTCCAACCATTTGCGCGAGAATAGCCTGTCGGCATATCTGTACGCTCCGTCGCAGAGAATGGTCACCACCGTATGCCCCGGCCCCAGCTTTTCGGCCAACTCCTTCGCCGCAACCACATTCAAACAGCTGCTGGCCCCAAGGTAAAGCCCCTCTTCATCCAAGCAGCGGTACACCATCTCTATGCTCTTCTCGTCGGCAATGAAGAGTGCGCCGTCCAACAAGTCGACGTCCGGCTTGAGATTGTCCGTGATCCGACCCTGTCCAATCCCCTCGGTGATGGACGAGCCTGACCGCGCAATCTGCTTCCCCCCGCTCGAGACGTAGGTGTAGATGGTGCTCCCAGGCGGGTCGGCCACGTAGCATTGCACCTTTCCGTTGCTCACGGTCTTGAGGTATCTTGTCACTCCCGCGATTGTGCCCGCCGTGCCCGAGGCGCAAGTGAAGCCATCGATTTTGCCTTCGGTCTGCGCCCATATTTCCGGGCCGGTTGTCTCGATATGTGCCTGTCGATTTGCCGTGTTGTCGAACTGATTCGTCCACACCGCGTTCTCGAGCTGTTCGGCGTGTCGTTTGGCTTGGTGGTTGTAGTTTTGAGGGTCTTCGAAAGGAACGGCGGGGACTGGGTAGACGGTGGCGCCAAGTAGCCGGAGAAGGTCAATCTTCCCTTGGGATTGCGTGTTGGGCATGTATATCACCAAGTTGTACCCTTTCGATCGGCAAACGTGGGCGAGGCCAATGCCTGTATTGCCAGCTGTGCCCTCGACCACCGTCCCGCCGGGACGCAGCAGACCGCGCTCTTCGGCATCCTTGACGACATACAGTGCTGCTCTGTCCTTTACGCTGCCTCCAGGGTTCTGAAATTCTGCCTTCCCGAGTACTTCGCATCCCGTCTCTTCCGAGAGCTTCTTGAGCTTGATCAGGGGGGTGTTTCCAATGGCTGTCAAGGTGCTATCCGCATCAGTCAACGACTCAGCTTTGCAAGGCGTAACACGAGAGACACTGTACCCGACACAAATCCGTCCTTGGCCACTCGCTGGGCTTTGGAGATCTCAATGCCGTGAGGATTCATGGCTTCGGTGGCCGAGGCGGAGAAAGTCGAGGCGTAACGGATGGGGAGAGGGCAAGAAGCTGGCCGCGCTATCAGACGTAGCGCGCCGCGAGCAAACATTGGAGATGATGAGGAAAATACGAACGATTGAAAGGCAATGGTGAATGCACCGTTGTGTGAACGAAAGCCATTACGGAATGATGTATGGCGACAGCGCCAAGGCCAGGGAAAGTTGGCGGAAACTTTCCGCGCGCTTTGTTGACGTCGCGGTAAACATTGCAACGACACCTTCAATTTCACATCTCGGAGGCGCCAACACAAACACCCAGAAGCCACAGGATCACCACTGACACGACCTACACACACATCAGACATGCCGGGCCGCGTCACTCGCGGTACGCGCAGCAGCGCTCTGTCGCTCAAGTCCGCCGGACGAACCAGCTCTCCCATAACCGACATTCCAGACGAAGGCGACGACACCAGCCTTCGACGCAGCATCTGCACCATCTTCGCGGAATCACAGAAGTCTGTTACGCGACATAGCAAACTATGCTTCGCCCTGCGAAAGGTGCAAGAGCAATGCTGCTACGAGCCCGTCACCCTGAAGAAGGGCAAACGGGCGGAGGAGGAGTTTGATGAAGACGACTTCAATAAAGAGACGGTGCGATGCGTGCTGCGCGTCTTGCCCGTCAAGAAGGCGGAGCCTGCTGGTGACCGGGTGATTCGCTTTCTCGGCACCTTCTTGAACGCCGCGAGCGGCAAAGACAACGAGATCGCGGACCAAGGGGATCCCGATGCGACTAGCCTACCGGAAACGCCCACGTCTAGATTGACGACCCAGGTGCTGCAAGAGCTGCTGCCGAAGATGAACGCAAAGGACAAGAACATTCGTTTCCGTGCCACGCAGATTACGAGCCACATCATCAACAGCTTGGACACGCTGGACGACACGCTGTTTCACAAACTTCGCCTGGCTTTGCTCAAGCGTATTCACGACAAAGAAGCTATGGTCAGGTTGCAAGCCGTGTACGGACTTGGGCGCTTGGCTGCTGAGGTTGATGACGATGAAAAGGACGATGATTCGGACTCTGATAACGAGGTCGGAACCGGCGTGCTGGAGAAATTGCTCAACGTCCTTCAAAACGACCCCGCTGCGGAAGTCAGGCGCAACCTCCTTCTCAACCTCCCACTGACAAAAGAAGTTCTGCCCTACCTCCTCGAGCGCGCCAGAGATGCCGACGCCAGCACCCGCCGAGCCTTATATGCCCGACTTCTTCCTGCGCTTGGCGACTTCAGACATCTCAGTCTCACACATCGTGAGAAGCTTCTCCGCTGGGGTTTGCGCGATCGGGACGAAAACGTGCGAAATGCGACTGCGCGGCTGTTCCGAGAACGCTGGATTGAAGACTGCGCTGCCCTTCCAGCTGCTCAGACTGCGGAACAAGCTGAAGGTGAAGACGGTCAGGCGCAAAAGGCGGCTGCAAATCAGGCCGCCGAGCCCTCACTCGACGCTCTCCTCGAATTGCTCGAACGGATAGACGTGGTCAACTCCGGCACTGAAGGTGGCATCGCTTTGACAGCCATGCAGGAGTTCTGGGCCGGAAGGCCTGACTACCTCGACTACGTCTCCTTTCCCGACCACTTCTGGGATGACTTGAATCCCGAACTCGCCTTCGTAGCGAGGACGTTCAACGACTTCTGCCGCCAGGGCAACAAGGAGGTCCACCACCGTGACTTGAACGCCTTGGTCGAGGAGAAGCTGCCGGAGGTGACGAAATTCGGCTTCTTCCTCGAGCGCGAGCTGAACAAACTGATTGAGCACATGCGGGAAGCTGCCACGGGTGAAGATGCAGATGCGGAGGAAGACTCCGCGCAGAGCGAGTTCGTTGTTGAGCAATTGCTGCACATGGCACTTACGTTTGATTATTCCGACGAGGTGGGCAGAAGGAAGATGTTCGGTCTGATGAGGGAGGCTCTTGCTATCGCCGATCTACCAGAAGAAGCGACGAGACTAGTGGTTGAGGTGCTTCGCATGGTGTGTGGTGAGGACAACAAAGGAGAGCGGCAGTTCTGTGGCATTGTGCTGGAGGCTATCGCGGAGGTCCACGACACGATTATGGGTGAGAACGCGGCGGGTGACGACATCTCCTCCAACGTCGACGAGAGTTTCCACTCAGCCACCTCCTTCGTCGATGAGGACGCAATCGACGGTGCCACTGGAGGATCAGAGCGAGCACGAAAATCTAAGAAGGCCAAAGGCACGATGCCTGAAGACGCAGCGGAGGCTGAGGAAGCCTACATCCGCGAGATCATGGTCAACATGAAATGCCTCCACATAGCTCTCTGCATGCTGCAGAATGTCGGCGGGGATCTCGAAGACGATGCTAACCTCGTCACCATGCTGAACAACCTCGTCGTCCCGGCGGTGCGCAGCCAGGAAGCGCCTATCCGCGAGCGAGGACTGCTCTGCTTGGGCCTCTGCTGCCTTCTAGGCAAGAACCTCGCCCAAGAGAACCTGACTCTCTTCTTGCACTGCTTCGCCAAAGGCCACCCAACGCTGCAAGTCATCGCGTTGCAAATCATCGCGGACATCCTGATCACCCATCCTTCTCTCCTGGCGGAATCGAGCATCGACAATACCACTGCAACAGAGCAGCAACAAGACGCTAATCAACTCACCAAGCAAATTATCAAGGCCTTCCAGAAAGCCTTGAAATCCGACGATCCGGCCGTGCAATCCACCGGCGCCACCGCTTTGTCAAAAGCAATGCTCAGCCGTCTCATCACGAACGAGGACCTCCTGAAACAACTCGTCATCACCTACTTTGACCCAGAAACCAACTCCAACGCCCAACTCCGCCAAAGCCTCTCCTACTTCCTGCCCGTGTACTGCCACAGCCGCGCCGGAAACGCCAAACTCATGGCCACAGTCGCCGTCCCCGTCATCGCAAAACTCGCAACCCTCCGCGACGCCCTGCTCGACGACCTAGACGCCGACGACGAAGCAGGCGACACGATGGTGAAGCTAAGCGTCGTCGGCCAAATGCTACTCGACTGGACGGATCCACGGAAAATGGTCGGCTTCGCCGAATCCGCAGCGCCCGAAGCAGCCGGGATCAATGCAGCAGGGGACACGCACTTCCTGCTCGCCGCGCACGTGCTCGAGCGCCTCACGGGCCCGACGAAAGCAGGCCAGCTGGAAAAGGAAGAGCGCAAAGTCCTCTTTTCCATGCTGGGCAAGCTGCACCTCCCCGCGGGCGCATGCGAGGCGGACACGCTGGCGCACGTGCTCACGTTGGTGCAAGAGGCGTTCGACGCGAAGGTGGCGGGCGATGCGACTTCGCGCAATGTCCTGACGAAACTGCGCGATGCGTTGCTCAAGTTGATGAATGCTGTTACCGCGTTGGAACGAGGGGGCGGTGGGGCTGAGGAGACGGTGGTGGAGAGTACGGAGGTGCAGCACGGCGCTGAGGAGGAGGAGATAGAGGAGGAAGTAGAGGAGGATGAGGATTTGACTGTTATGCAGCGGACGCTGAGGGATACGACGCTGGGCGGGACGACGATGGGCGTTCCGGATGGGGAAGGCACGCGGGTCGTGCTGGGCGTAGAGGATAGCGAGATGATGGATGTTGATGGAGAGGAGTACACCACTACGGAACTGTAGGCGTTTTGCTAGTCCTGGACAGTCTGAGCTTGAGATTGGGATTAAACGGATATTCCATTTCGTAGATTGATTGGTTTATTTAATGTCTCACACATCTTCGACAAACCACGAGTTTCGCCAACCAGCTCTCGCTCGCGCTTCCTCCGGCTCCTCGCCCAGCATCTGGAGCAAGTCGAGGTCTTCTCCTCGCATTGGAAAGGCCCTCTGCGGCGACGCAACGCCTTCAACCGCACTGCCGAAGACTGCAGACTGCGGACTCCCAGGTCTGCCCGTTGAAAAAGAGCCCTTCAAAGCTCCGCTGCGACTACTCCACGCCGTCGAAGGCCTAGTGAAAAGCGGCGAGTTGAGGGAAGAAGTCATGCCCGTGGGCAGCACCTTCGTCGACTCATCGCGCCACACATCGGCTCCACTTTCGACAAAAGCGAGACGCATGCTGTGGCTTGGGGGCTGCGTTTCCTCTCCCAGCCTCGGGAAGATTTTGACAAGCAGCGGTTTAAGTGAGAGCAGAGAGGCGCAGGTGATGCCCACGTTCGCTTCCACGGCCGACCAGATCACAGCCCAGAGGCCCGATTGCACGTAATGGCCTTGATTGGCGGCGATGAGGACTGTGAGCAGACGCACGACGCTGACGGCGCAGACGAAGAAGCCGAGACCGAAGAGGGCGACGAGGATGATTTTCTGCTTGCGCGGGAGATGCAGTGCAGTGATTGCCGGGAGTGGCAGGAGGAGGATAAGGAAGTCGAGGCTGATGTCCGTGCCTGCGACTGAGAGCCAGTAGCGCTGGGCGCTGATGCAGTGGCCGGTAATAGTCGGGTTCCATAGTTTTGCCGTTGGGGTGCAGAGGAAGATGCCGGCGAAGAGGGCCCAGCTGGCTGCGGGGAGGAGGAGGGTGAGGAAGAGGTAGCAGATGCGGCGGAGGGGAGGGTCGCTGAAGATGCGCAGGTATTGGATTAGAATGGAGGCTTTGGTGATGTTCACGATGAGGATCCAGAGGCAGTTGCTTGCGATGACGAGCTTGGCGATGGTCTGCAGCTGCACAGGGCCGGCGTAGACGCCTCTGCCGCCGTTGACTTCGGCGGCGATGAGGGCCGTCATTGCCCAGGAGAGGATCTGTTTGGCCTGTTGTTAAGATGGGTTTGCCGCATACGAATTCCGGAGACGAGCGAAACACACGAGCGAGAATGACACCACATAGTCGTCCAATCCCTCGCACTTGGCAATGCGTCGGCGTGCAACCCATCTTCCTGACACCACGGCCGTGGCGAGAAACATGCATGCCAGGGCTGGGCCGAGAGCTTGCCATCCAATATCGGCCGCTCCAAAATGCGTGGCTTCATCTTCGTCCGATTTCGATAGTGACTTCTTCGCGGCCTGCTGGAGTCGATCGAAATCCAACATGTTTAGGTCTGTCAAGAGAGACGAGCATATGTTTGGAGTCCATGATGGAAAAGTCTTCGTTTCTGTCGTTTGTCACCGAAGACTTGATAGTGGGTTTTGCGATGACGGCAAGACCATAGAATCCAGAAACAGTGCGAGCCATTCAGAGAAATTGGCCAGGTAAGCTGCTGACAATGAAAATCCCCAGTATTGGTTGCCGCCTTAGCTGATGGGGGCAAGTTCGTCATGGCGGCCACAAAGACCATTGCAGGCAATCCGAGTGGCTGGAATCGGCGAGGCTTTAGTTGCCACTGCGTCCTGCGGAACGTAAATGATATTCCCGTCACGTGCCAACCACCAGATCAATGAGAAGCCTGCTTGACGCCACTCTGGCCCTCCGACGCGACGCGAAAGAGATTCATCTTGGCCTCAAGATACGCCTGGACGGACTTGTCGCTGGCATTGGGAGCGCTCGGTTTCGTCGGCCGATCGGTGACGCCCTGGCTCCAGTTCTCGATGGCGGAGCGTTCGCGTTCGCCCAGGTAGGCATGGCTTTTGTTGGAGCTGGATTTGGTTTTGGAGGGCATGGTGTGATTTGGTTTGATGGATGAGAGACCAGGCAGGGGAAAACTGGGGTTATGGGGTTGGGAGCAGGCACGTGGATGCAATCGTCGTTGGATGTGGAATTGGGTTAGGTCAAGCTCGTATCCGGAACTGTGCCGGGAACCGATGACGAAAGGACACAGAGGACGGGAGATAGAGAGGAGAAGGAGGGGGGAGAGATGGAGCGAGGGCGAGCAGAGGAGATAAAAGAAGAAGAAGAAGATGGAGGACGACGAGGAAGCCAACGGGAGTTTCAAAGCAGGTCGAAACGCATATCAAGCCTCAACAGCTCGCCAACCCAACCCACGTCAAGATCTCATCATGCATATCGCCCTCTCCGGTGGCACATGGCAGAAGGGCGGAAAGGGCAGTCCGACATGGGGCAGTAGACAGCGATGCCAGGAGAATGGGGAGAGAAGCCAGGTTTGGGCAAAACACAGAGAGGCAGAAGCGCAGGTGGGAATCGCACCCAATCACAGCATGGCATCCGATGCATCAGTGACAAATCAGAGGGCGAGGGCAGGCGTGCGGCGAGTCGAGATGGGCGATGACAGATCTTTTTTCGCCTTTGGCAGACGCGCGAGTCGAGGCTGCGTCGGGCGGCGTCGATGGGGTGGGGTGAAGCGGAGGGAAGAGGCGGCGGCACCCGGGCCTTACCTAATCTGGGGAAGGCTGGATTGGGCAAATTGCAAATCCTCTATTCCAAATCGCCGACGCCCGCCTCGCTTCATTCCATCCACGCCTGACGCCGCTTGCGATGAGCGAGCTGGAGCTGGAGCTGGACGAGATGCATGCAGCAACTGCCAAGAAACATCGTTGCTCAGCAGTCGATGCATTTGCGACAAGAAGCAACCACCTGCAGCGATTCCAAAACATCGAAAGAGGGGATCACCAAATGTAGATGCCGTAACGGGAAGTCACTGGATGACTGACGTGCCTCAAACCGCGGCAATCGACGGACGATCGCAGTGGCTTGGTCGCTGGATGAAACGATGGCCAAGGTTTGCTGCCTCCCAAGCTCTCTCCCATCCATGTGCTACCCTGGCCGCTTCTCCACACCCTCCGGGCTGCCATGACTTGCCGAAGCCACTGATCAGCAGATGGGCAATCGTGCATGCAGTACCGTAGATCGAAATGGAAGCAAGATCGAGCATGTCCGCGGACCGCGCTTAGGGTACCACAAACCTCCTCTTCTCCTACTCCATGTGCCTCCGCATGTTTCATGTCTCGTCAAAAAGCAATCTTCCACCCCGCTCCCACTTGCACGCCGGGATCGCGCACAACCGCCCACGCCGCCTTCCCAGCCTCCCGCTCGTGATACTCCAGCTCCACCTGTCGGGCGGCGGAGCTCTTCCCACCCTGCTCTTCGCTGACCTCCACCTCTGTCTTGCCCCTCCATGCATCCGGCGCGCCGACCACCACAATCTTCTCAACCCTCACCTTCTCCATGGTCTTGAGATACTCCTTCGTTCTCTTCCCCGACACACCCAGATCTTCGCTCATGAGCGTCGAAGTGCTGCCTTGATAGTGGAAGCGGCGATGGATGTATGCGCCGTCCTTGTAGTCGAAACTCTCTCCATCATCGAGGTACAGCGTGCCCTCTGCGTCACCGGAGTTGCCCAGCACGACGACCAGCGTAAGCGGATCGAACTTCATCAACCCCGAGCTTCGGCGCGGGCGGTCGCGGCGGGGGATAATGTGGCCGCCTCGCATCAGGAACGGAATCGTGTCCAGATCCGCCGCCACCTTCACTGTCGACGGGCCTTCGTACATCCAATAGTCGAAGTAGTCGTAGTACTTCTCCTTGTCGGCCAAGTACATCTCCTGCCCCTTCTCGCCTTCCTTGGTCACTGGCTTGGCCAAGAGCCCGTAGCTGCCGAGATAGAACTGGTCATCGATGGCGAAACCCTTTTCGTCACCGGGATGCACATAGTAGTTCGGCCGAAGAATAGGAGCGCCCGTGGTGCTCGCCTCATGGAACGCCGTGTACCACGCCGGCAGCAAGCTGTAGCGCAGGCGGATGGCCTGCGCGATGATCTGGGTGTACGGCTCGCCAGCCAAATACGGCTCTCGCCGGCGCGTATCGATGTGCGCGTGCGCTCTCATGAAGGGGTAGAAGGCGCCAGCTTGGTACCACCGAGTCAGGAGCTCCTTGTCGGGGTTACCGAAGAAACCACCCACATCGGCGCCCGCGAACGGATACCCGCTGATGCCCATGCTAAGAAGCATCGGGATGCTCGCCTCTAAATGGCCCCAGGACGCCTGGTTGTCCCCGGTCCACATCGCACCTAATCGTTGGCTCCCTGAGAAGAAGGCTCTGGTCAAGACGAATGGTCTCACGTTATGCTTGTCTTCGTCTTTGTCGCGAGCCAGAAGTGCATCATGGGTGGCCTGGTGGAAAGTCATGCCATTGATGTTGTGCACATCGCGGTGCTCCCAATTATCGTAGTGCAGATTGTCCTTTGGCATCGTAGTCTCTGGTCCGTTGAAGACAGATGGCTCGTTCATGTCGTTCCAGATAAACATGTTCTTCGCCGCACCCTTGAACTTGTCGTAGCGGAACAAGCTCTTCCACCATTCTCGGCCTTTCGGGCTGAAACAATCGATCCAATGACTGCTGCCAGGCCAGCACCAGCCTTCGAAGATGGTTCCCTCCTTGTTCTTGACTGCCAGGTCCTTGGACTTCATCTCGTCCACGATGCTGTATCCGCCTTCGTTCTTGATGTGCGGGTCGATGATACCCACCAGCTTCCTCTCACGCTGATCCAGTTGTTTCTGCATCCCGATAGGATCTGGAAAGTTCATCGGATCCCACGTGAAGTATTTCTTGCCGTCCGTGTATTCGATATCCAGCCAGATGACATCGTAAGGGATTCGATGTTTGTCGAATTTACGATCAACATCCTTGACATCTTCATCCGTCACGTAATTCCACCGACACTGGTGATACGCAATGGCAAAGTGCTGCGGCAGCTCGGTGAAGCCGGTCAGTTCCGCATATGATCCGATGACATCTTGCGGCGTTGGGCCAAGAAAGACAAAAGCGTCAAGCAGACCGCTCTCGCTGAACCAGTGCGTCTGAGTGGTGACTTTGTTGCCGATGCCGAGACTGAGGGGATTCGCAGTTGACGTGCTTTTCGTAATATCGATCCACGTTTCGGCGGCGTTGAGCCAAAACACACCAACCGAGGAGTCCTTCTTGTGGGCCTGCACGAATGGAATGGAGCCGTACAGCGTCATCGGGCTGTCCAATTCGTACTCAAACACATCGCTGTTGTACAATCGGTAGGGTTCGGAGTACTTGCCATCGCCTCCTCGAGTTTCCTTTAGCGATAGAGGGCCGGTATGCTCGGCCGCACCGTACACGTGTCCATAGCCTGGGAAGTTGATGTCCAACGCAACTGCTTCCGGTCCTCGCGGTTTGCTGTCCGTGTTGCCGCCAAAAGACTCTTCCCACCACGTGCTCTCATCTTCACCAGAATCGGTCTTCACCGCCGTATCTTCTGTTTGGTTCTCCTCACTGCCCTCCGCCGCTGCGACTTCCGGCTTCTCCACCTTCGCACGCCAATGCTCAAAGTTCATCAATCCACGATCGTTGAATTGAATCTGCGTCTCACCCTCTCGCTTGAAGTCGATACCAAAAGGAGCATGACGGACGATGGCCTCGAATTTGCTCCCTTGCCCAAACAGGACTCGAGTGGTGCCCTGGTCCGCATCTTTGCTCAGTGCAGCACCGGTACTGACCGCGGTGCCTCCAACAATGGCCCACTTCTCCGCCTCATTGTACCTCTCCTTCCTCGCTTTGCTGTCATGCCGAAGTTCAATGTCTCCTTTCTGTCTGCGCTCCTCATCTACCGTGACTCTCGCCGTTCCCGCCTCGTGGAAGGTGATGGTCAACGGTAATCGCACATTCTCGTCTGATGTGGCGAGTTTCTTGAGCACAGTGCCGGTCAAGACGCCCTTGTTGAACTTGATGGATGCGGGGTCGAGGGTGTAGGGAGAGTTCCAGTTGGAAGTGGACAACGCGGTGTCGGCGTAGGCGCGATTGCGTTTGCAGAAACCAGACTGCTCGCAAGTTTTGAAGTTTTCATGCTTCACCATCACTATATTTCAACAGTCAGAAGGGATGAAGAGGCATAGCCAATGGCTACATTGCTGCTCAGGGGAGGGCAATGCATACCGGCCGGCGTGATGAGCATGCACAGGATGGTGCAAAGATGGAAAATGTTGGCCCATGTGAAGGAAGGAATGTGCCCACGAGACATCTTTGCGAGCCTTGCAACGGATGTATATCTAATCAATGGAGAGGATCGTCTCCAAGTTGAAGCTACGTTGTGAGAAGGGAATAAGGGTTGCCTGCTTAGTCATCCAAGCTTTACCTCACATGCATTCACGATCCGCCCGCCAATTCATGAACCAGACCTACATCTCACCTCACCTCACCTTACCATGCTCCTCCGATAAGACCATCCGCAAAACATCCGCCGTGATGGCCTCTCCACCTCCGTCATCGGCTACATCTCCCCCAGCCGCCTCGCCTCTGGCCCTCCCCCGTCAACGACCAACGCTCTCCCTCCAGAGTCAAAGCAGTCACACCCGCCGCCCCTCACCCCTCACCGCCTCCGCCCACAACTCCGCCCATCCCCTCCGTCAAACCTCCTTTCCCCCACCAGATAGCCTCGAAGCCCAACACGCCGCCGCAGAAGATGCAGTCCTGCGCTACTCCCCCACGCAGACCTCGCAAGGCAGTCCCGGCGCGGACATGGACGACGACGAGGAGTTCAGCGACAGCGAAATCATGTCCGCCATTTCCGGCGTAGGGGACAGCGGGGCCTCGCGCAAACGCAAGCGAGGCGAGAAACGAGCGCGCGGTCGACCTTCGAAAGCCCACACGCACGCTCGCGCCAGCAGCGTCAGCCTCGTGAATGGCGAACGCGAACGCAGCTCCCGCGGCGGAACAGCAGGCGCGGCATCGCTCGCAGGCGACGAAGACGAGGAGGACGAAGACGATGATCTAGCGCCCGGCGCTGGCGGAGGCAGAGCACCGCTTTATGCGGGCGGTGAACTGACCGAAGCCGAAGTGCAAGCCGCGGACATCGCGCGCGCCAGTTTCCGCACGTACATGGAGAGGCTTGACCGGACGCCGCTGACCGCCACGCGGCCTTCGCGCGCCGGCCTGACGGTCAACGACATGGCGGATCGCTTCGACGTGCAGTACCGCGCGAAATTGCACAAGAATGATTTGCGCAAACTGGTCAATCAGACGCTGAGTCAGAGTGTGCCAGGGAATGTCGTGCTGGTCGTCGGGGCGTACACGAAGATGTTCGCCATGGATCTGATCGAGGAGGCGAGGAAGGTGCAGAGGGAGTGGGCGGGCGTGGAATCAAAGAGGGCAGATGGAGGGGAGAATGCCGCTTTTGACAGACTGAACCACGCGCTGCAAGAACAGCGAGCCGAAGAGGAGAACGAACCGCCGACCACTCAAGATTCTCGCGTAACCGAAAAGGACGAGAAAGCCAACAAGTCTTCCTCCAGTCCTGCGCAGACGAACGTCAAAGAAACGAAAGAAGCGAAACCTCCCCAGAGCATAGCAGAGGCTCTCAGCCTAGGTGGTGCGGGCGGACTGCAGTCCTCATTTCTGGAGTGCGACCGTGGCCCCCTTCTTCCAGACCATCTCCGCGAAGCCCTACGGCGCTACAAGAAGTCCCGTGCAGGCGGTACGGTGGGGTTTACGGGACTCAGTCTTGAAGGCAGGGAGGTCGCGGCTCCGCGTATGGGCGGGAGGAGGCTGTTTCGTTGAGTCAAGCTTCGGAGACAGCATTCTATTTTAGCGATGGAGTTCAGGTAGGCATTGAGCGTCGCTCGATAGCCCAAGTATGAGAATAGGTTCATAGAAAGAGACAAGTCAGGATCTGTGGGAGGTTTGAATGTTGCAGCTGCAACAAAAGTTAAAAGACACGCTCAACTACGGGAACTTCGAACCGTACATAACGGATAGTACTCTAGTTCTCCATCAGAGTCGCCTCAAACGTCGCATCCTTCTCCACCGGCTTGGTGTCCGCCTTGACATGCCCCAGCCCTTCCTTGTGGTATGCAGCAGCGTACGGGTTGAGACGCAGCAGAATCTGCTTGTTGCGCAGCGGGTTCTTCTTCTGCACCACGCCGCGCTTCGTGATCGCACCGCCCTTGGTCGGACGAAGCACACTTTGCACCTCGGAGCTGTTGATGAGTTTGGCGAGATCGGGCTGGGCGACGAGGTTGGAAGGCAGGAGGAAGTCGCGCTTGAGCTCGCTGGGCTCGGTTGTGCTGCCGTACACGGAGTCGAGGGCGGCGAAGGCGTTGGAGGTCCAGACGACGAAGCGGCCGAGGTGGCCGCCGGGTGCGAGCTGGAGGAGGTTGAGGGCGTAGACGGAGCAGGTCTCGACGCCAGACAGGTTGCGGAAGGCGCGCACGAGGTCCTTGCCGTCCTTCTCACCGTCGTAGACGACGAGAGGTCCACGGCGCTGGGTGTGACGTCGGTTCCTCATCTTGCCCTTGCCGGCACGCAGCTTCCGCGACGCCTTGACCTTGTCAATGTCTGCCTTGGCTCCCACAGCCTCGAGGAGTTTGCTCGCGGCGGAGGTCTTGATGAGGGCGGCGGCGCCGAAGACGGTGCTGGAGATGACGAGGGGGACCTCGGCGACAGAGGAGACGCGGTGGCCACGGGCGAGGAGCAGGGCGGCGGAGGAGGAAGCGGCGATGGCAGAAGCAGTGGCGAAGCGCTTCTGGTTGAGGTTGATCTTCTGATGCCACTTGCGCCAGATCTTGGTCGGGGCGAACATGCGGCCAGAGCGGCACATGTTGCCGAAAGCTGCTTGACCGGCACGGTGGGTACCACCTCCAGAGACACGGGGAATACGAGCGACGGCACGGCCTGGGAGGGTTGTCAGTTCGCGGATCGGTGTGAAGCATGGCGGCTTTTTCAATGCTGCATCACGTACCGGTACCCCAGGACTCAGCGCTAGTTTGGTGACCAGCCTTCTCGCTCACGGAATACGGCTGACGCTTGTTCTTCGCCATGCCGGCGTGGACAGCCCTGAGAGATTTGTTAGTCTGCAATCTCCATCATCCTCGCTCTTGTTCGCTTTCCACCTACTGCACAATGTCCGGGCGGATCGGGGCCTTGAAGACGCTGGGAAGCGGGTGGGTGTCCTTGGTGGGGGCGCCATCACCACCGTGGATGGTGACAGTCGGTCGGCTCGTCATTGTTGCGGTGTTGTTAGTTGGTTGATGTGCCGAGTTGCTTCGTGACAGAAAGCAGTCGTTGCAACAGACTTTCGAGATTTGGCGTTGTTCCGTGTGCCGCAGATTTAGAACTCTTGGCACGGTGCGGTGCGGTTGACTTGTAACGCTAGTCCATATTTGGAGCGGGGCTACCCGGGCTTTGCTTTCACGAATGTTGCCTCAGGCATAAATCGCGTCGCCGGAGTGCGTCCATCAATGCTCAATTGAATAGTCTTATGCATGATGCAGAACTGCATGCACACATTTCATGACTTCACAGCTCGTGAATACAGGACTCTGAATTGGCTTTAGTCATACGGAAAGCCCTCACCTCTCAGCCTTGATCTTCTCCAGCGCAGCCTGACACCTCTCCACAGCCCCCCGAGCCTCCCTCCAACTCCTCTCATCCTCACCCCTCACCCTCACCCTCCCACCCCCATCCACAATCCCCCTCAACGCCTCCTCAACCTCCATCAGAACCCTCCTCGCATCCTCCCGCACAATAGCAGCAAACCCCTCCCTCTCCCCCTCCCACTTCTTCTGCAGGCGACGCAAACTCCACACAAAGCCCAAAGCAAACACGGCTCCTGCCTCGTAGACACCGGCGGTGGCGACGAAGAGCCATGCGCTGAGAGCTGCGGAGCCCCCGATGGTGGTGAGGGCGGAGACCAGGAGAGTTTGCGCTTTGCGGTGTAAGGCTGGGACGAGGGCGTGTAGCATGTACGCGCGGCTGAAGTTGATGGCTTGTGGCCAGGGCCCGCGGGTGAGGGGGATTGGTGGGGGTTGGAGTTGAAGACGGGTAAGTAGTCTTCCTGCTCGTTCGAGCTCGGCTGCTGCTTTGAGTCGTGCGGTGCCCGCTTCTGCTGTCACATCTGGCTTTGCAGATTGTGCGTCCTCGTGATTCGCAGCGACAGGAGTGCCGATGAGCTGCGCCTCTGTCGCCAAACCTGCGTCAAATATTCGTCCGCTGAGAAAGGCGAGGCGCTGCTCTGACTCTGTGAGCCAGCTGGACCGTATGATATCGGATGCAGAGACGGTGACGTCGTCTATGCGCCAGAACAGCCGCCACCATACCGTCCTTCGCCATGCATTTGAGTCGTGGAGCGCAGTGTCGAGGTTGCGTTGCAAATCGCTGTGGGCTTCTGCAGACCATCTGGAAATGGCTCCTTGCAGAGCTTTCCGCTGATGCTCCGACACAGTGTTGGCGGTTGCCAGAGTTCGCTCGCTGTCTTCAGATACAGCAATGGAAGTAGAAGCGTTGGCCAATATCGACGATATCAAGTTCCCGACAGCTGGGTTGAGGTCCGTAGTGCTTCGAGATTTGTCCGCGGGGCTGTTTGGGTTGGTAGAAGCCATCCATTCGCCCAGAGCAGGAACGCCACTTCTATCCAGTTCCTGGAGGTGCTGCGCGCCTTCTGCCTTGTGCGAGCGGAAGTGTTCGAGAGCTTGATTAGCAAGATCCACATCCACCGTCCTGCCTCCAGGGACGCCACCTTCGGACGGAGTGGGAGGCGCAGAAACGCAAATAGCAGCGTTGATGAAAGGTCCCTCCGTCAAGTCAACGGGAAACCGTCCGTACTCCACCGCGCCAGCGATGCCATCAACAACCAACACCGCTTTGTGCACGGGATACCGAACGAACGCAACCCTTCCGCCCGCTGAATTGGGCGTAGTCAACGGAGGGACAAGTAACGCGTCCTCCAACGCCGCGACATCGCTGCTAGGTACGTCTCCAGCACCGGGGCTGAACCCCGTGATCAAGATCTCCATATTGTGCGTCCTCAAGAACGGAGAAGGGATATGCATCGTGCGCACCAACGCATTACTCCGCGGCACATCCTCCGCATCGCCATAGCGCAACAGCAAGCTCCTGCCATCTTCAATGCCTTCGAGTATCTCCCGTTGCCACGGCTCGTCGTCCGAAAGGATATCGCTGAGCAAAACCCCAGCCAATCTCCGCGCCGCGAGCGCGCCTTTGCTTCCCAGCCCGAGGAGGGCAACTCTTATCACGGCATTGTTGGACTCAAGACTCCGTGTGGCTAGTTGCAGTCTAGAGAGATCCACGTAGCTGCTGGCTTGCTCTTGTAAAGCGAGTAGGGCATTGTACAGGTCTCGATAGGGTTCGGGGACGGTGGTGGGCGCGTTGACGGCTGTGGTGGATGCTAGGGAGTCGTTGGTTGCGTAGTTTCTGATGGATGCCGTCTTAGGTACGCGGAAAGTCGTAGTGGAGAGTCGTGGGCGTAGAGGAGTCGTGCGTTTAGCTTGCACGTCCCGGTCCTCTCGCTGTCTGCTCGTTCGCGCGATGCCTCGCGCTCCATTCCATGTGGCGCTTTTCGCGAGACATGAGGAGCAGATGTAGGGCTCTTTGATTGCTGCTTGCAGGTGACGAGCCGTCAATGGCAGCCGCGGAGGCATGATGGAATGCCGTGCTACGTTCAAGTGTTGTCGAAAGTCTCCCAGCGGCCTTGAAGTTGGGCGTCGAAGCTCGAGCACGGACTTTCCTCTTTCAGGTGTTTGCTACTTTCCTCTTTGAGAAGGCATTGAACGAGTGACTGTAAGGCATTCTGGTCGTGAAGCACAAATACGTGGCAGATGACACAAGAGGTCACTAACAATACTGACTACGTGGTTGTGTCACGATGATGGGCGTGTATGCCGCAGGCACTGTCGACCTGGTCGGCATTCACTGTAACAGACTTCTTCACTACAACCAGGCTGCTCAACATGATGGGCTCTTTATCTATATATGTCCCCATGACTGCCACTCTGTCTCTATTCCTCTGGCATCTTCGACTTCTTCAACCATAGCTTCGATCAATATCATGCCCAAGCGTACACAACCAACCGCCGAAGAAATCCAAAGCTGCATCGACGGATTGAACGCCGAGATGGATGAAATCAAAACGCTGAACAAAGAGCGTAACAGAGCCTTGGAGATCCAACAAGCACAGGAGTCTGAGGACGAATTGGATTACGACAGTCCACAGCAAGGTGCAGAACCTGCCGCCGAGTCCAGCAGAGCGGCTGGCAACAGCGGTGGACATCTGCCAGGCACATGCGATCCGCGGCCCGCCGTAGGAGGGCACAGGAACGTAGACGATGTCACCGAGAGAACGGCGGCGGCGTTATCGTGGGTCCAGATTGAGGAATGGGAGCGGGGAAATCTGCAGGACCGGCTCGTTTCAGTGCGGCAGGAGGCGTCCACCGAGGCCATTGAAGCCAATGCTGTGGTGAACATGTGGTCAAGGCAGGGGAAAGTGCTTGACAGGATGGTGTGCGCGTTTGAGGAGCTCAACTTGAAGCTCACCGAACTCATTGCACTTCTTGCGGCGAACGGTGTGGCGGTGAGGGATTTTGCTTCGGAGCAGTCCAAGTAGTGGTTTATTTCAGGCTTTCTGTAGCCATTTCAAAATCAAATGACCCACCTCATCACTATTCCGATCGTGCATAGGGAAGTGAGAGTTGCCCCTGATTCCCATCTTGGGTAGATCGTATACCGTCACATCCCCTTCCAGGTCCCGGTAATACTCCACAATGGGTTCCCACATTTCATGGCCAGCCAGATGATCGCCCCAAACAAGCAAAGTGGTGACATCCTTCAAGTGGTCCGTAGAATCCGTCAAAGCCCAAGCCGGCTCAACCAAGACAAGACGCCTGACTTTCGACGTGGTGTTGGGATCGAGCAGGGCAGAAATGCAAGTAGAGCAGCCGTTGCTGTGCGCGATGATATCACACTCGCCAATCTCCGAGATGGCATCCTGGATGCCTTTCGCTTCGGCGCTATATTGCTCCTGTCCTCGTCTTCGGGCGCTCTGCGTAGCTATCAAGGCATCCAGGTGCTCAAGTGGGAATTGATATTCCTGGTCGTCGGTACTTTTGTTCTCCGACGGAGCCAGGCGGAAGCGCTCGTGCATCTGCTTCGCAGTGCGGTATTCGACGGGTGCCGAGCGTAAGTCGTCTGGACAGCGTTGGCTGCGTCCACTGTCGACGGCATCGATGCAGTACACTGATCGGGTGTAAGGGGGCCGACTAGCAAGGACAGCCCATCCAGGTCGACGATCGGGAGTGGCTTCCCACATCGCGCCGGTCAGTCCTCCGCCGTGGATGAAGAGGATAGGCAAATCAGCAGGGGAGTATTCTTTATTCCCGACCGAAACTGGGGGCATGTATTGCACGTAAGCTTGGTCGACGACGATGTAGCTTTCATTGTACACCATTCGCTTGCCTTTGGTGTGGAAGGAAACGGGTGGTGGAGGCATGATAGCTATCCATTGGATTGGTCCACGAGTAGAGAAGACAACGTCCGAAGCGCGGTGGAGCCAGTCTTGGGGGAGATAAGCTGAGGTGCGCGGAAAGAGAGACTCCGCGTGCGAGCACAGCACTTGCCTCAATCCCGCGCAACTTGAGCTGGAGATGGCTGTCGAAACATGTCCTGGAACAGACACCAGTCCAGCCTACATTCGTCGCGTGGAGACCTGATTCAGCAATGTGATGGCGTGACTAAACAAGGATAGAGGCCTGGGAGGAGGAAGAGGAGGAGACGAGCAGAAGGGCGGCCAAAGCAGGCCGGGCTTTCCGGAGGCGGTGGCGGGCCATTCCCCACGAGGCTGAACCGCACCCACAACCTCCACCACCTTACCTTTCCCCTCCTCCTCTCCCCCTCCCCTCCCCTCTCCTCTCCCTTCCCACCACGCCCGTCCCCGAGTGTCGGAGGTGATTCGAAATGTCGTCCCCCGTGACCCCCACCACCACCTCAACCAGCGTGACCAGCAAAAAAAAGCCCCCCAAAGACGTCAAAGGCGCGCTCAAAGGCGCCGACTTCCACAACTCCGAGCTCACCGGCCCGCGGCCCACGCACAACATCCCCAGCGGCGGCCTCTTCTCCGCCTACTCGGCCGTCGCCATCGCCGCCCCGCCGCAAGTAGTCTACGACGCCCTGCTCGACGTCGGCGACTGGAAGCAGTGGAACACGTTCGTGTACAACGTCAAAATCACCAAGAACCCCAACCCGCACGGCACGGGCCAGCGCTCGCACACGCGCATGACGGGCGGCACGTGCATGATCTTCTACCGCAACATCTCCTACGACCCGCCGAAGCAGGCCGAGTCGCGCCAGGTCGTCACGCTGGTGGAGAAGCTGAAGTTGGCGAAAGATGGGCACAATGCGCCTTGCGTGACGCGCATCCGCTGGCAGCTCGACAATGCCGCCATCTCCACCCCGGGCTTCCTGCTGAAGTGCGAGCGCATCAACGAGATTGAAGAGGCGGCGGATGGCACGACCATCTATCGCACATGGGAGGTCTTTGCCGGCCCACTGGCGCGCACCGTGCGGACCAACTTTGAGCAGAATTGGAGGTATAGACTGCAAGACTGGACGCGTGACCTGAAGCAGTGGTGCGAGAAGAAGTACACCCAGGGTGGCGCGGAGCCGACAACAGCGGAGGGGACAGTGGGCAAGTCCGAAGGGGGATTTGCGGCGCAGACGGCCGTGGGCCAGTAAGGATATGGAGCGGCCAAAATTTGTAAATTCATGATATCCCTCGCTCTTGGAGCAGCTCATCTTCTTTCCAAACATTGATGTCATGCGAGGAGAGGGAGGGTGGTGTTTTTGGTGCTCTTCAGAGCCTTTCTTCATCGCTTTTCTCTATCCATTAGCTGTATGCATGCTCCTCATAGCTTCGCGCCCAGCTCCTCAAACTCCCTCAAATCCTTCACGGCGCGCGGGCCAGGACTGAGCGGCATGCTCGCCTTGAAAGCCTTGACATCCTCAATCACCACCGTCTTGCTCTTCTTCTCCTCCTTCTGCGTCCCATTGACACCAGCAGCCTCCTCACCATTGACCTCTGTGTCAGAGGCAGCAACCGCAGAAGGCGCAACAATACCCAAAGTAGGCAACATCTGCGCAATAACCGCCTTCCCCTGCGCAAGAATCTGCTCGACCTGCTCCGCCGCAACGCCCGCCCCCTCCTTCATATACCCGCCCACAGCACCCACAATGCCCTCCAGATCCGCCTTCGCCACGTCGACCTTCTGCAAACGCTTCTTTAGCTCCGCCGCAGCGTTCGCGTCTTCGAGGCCCAGCTGGCCCAGCATCTGCACGAGCGTGTCGACCAGCTTCTCCACCTTCTCGCCGTCGGACGTCTTGTTGGCGAGGTCGGCGGCCGAGGCTTGCGCGATGAGGTGCACGGCCGCTTTGGCGCGCGTGGTGGAGTGCGGGTGGATGAATTTGTTGAAGAAGTCGAGCATGTCCGTTTTGGTCAGGGGTTCGATATTGGCCACATCGTCGTAGACTGAAGGCGGTCAGCAAAAGGCGATGCCAAAGAGCACAAGGCGGAGGCACTCACCAAGATCGAAATGGTACATCTCATCCACCACATGCCCCCAAAACCTCCCCGTCTCCTGCCCCAAATTCTTCAACTTCTCCAACCGCTTGTTCACAAGCCCAATCTTATGCGCCTCGAACTCGTCGTCCGGCATCTCGCGGATCGTGCGCTCAAACGCCATCAAAAACTCGTCCACCCGCTTCTCAAGATACGCGCAGTCCTTCTCCGACTGGATGAGGATGCGCCAGCCCGCGAGCGTGGAAACGAGCACGGCATTGCTGCCCACCACGTAGCCCAGCTGTTCCTTCGTGCGCAGCGTGTCGAAGACCGGCTCGTCGCCCATTTGCGCGAGGAGGAGCGTTTTCGCGCGGATGCGCAGATCCTGCGCGTCGCCGGTGAAGACGGTGTACTCGAGGCAGTGGTTGATGTTGTCGGCGTTCTTGAGCACGCGTTCGTAGCGGTAGTCGCTGCCCTCCGGGAGCATGATGCATCTCCGCGTCGGCCATTGCTCGACGGGAAGGGGACGGGGGCGCAGAGTGCTCTCCACGAGGTTCGTGATGCGCAGTGCATCCTCTTTGTACACGTTGCCGTGCGCGAGAATCTCAATGTGCATCTGCTTGAGGAGCTGCGGGAAGAATTGCCGCACATCTTCGGCAGTGACGGTCTTGATCTCCTCCAGCAGCTGGAAATTGATAATGCCGCTCTCGCTCACCAGCCAGCGGGAGTAAGAGCTGATCTGCCGGAAGGGCTCGGTGTATTCGAAGTTTTTGTAGCCGCGCATGAGGCGCTCTTTGATGATGTCGAAGCGCTCGTCGCTGATTTGCAAGTCGCGCATGGACAGCAGCACCTTCTCCAGCAGCACGGCCATCTTGTCGTTGTACCCACTGACAACCACGTCCATTCCCTGTCCATGGCTCATAATGGCATACTCCAGACCCGCGAGTTCGGCATCATAGCTGTACTCCGTCAACGAGTCTTCGACCAACTCGCGATAGATTTGACCCATGACGCTGTAGAAGGGCGTCTGCTTGGCCAACGGGCTGCGAAGGAGCACATGCAAACTCGCTTTCGGCACCCAGAACTGGTCGTCCTTCTTCCACCATGTTCGCACATTCGCATCATTGCGAATCAGCTTCGGCGTGACTGCAGGCTCCTTCACCTCCTTCTTCTCCACGTCCAACCGCTGCGGTACGAATTCGTTTACGGCAGGCCAGTACAGCTCCTTTGGCCTCTCGCCGGCCGTCGCTTGGGCAGCTTTCCTGATCTCGCTCATGAAGTCTGCTGGGATCTTCTCGTATCTGTACTCCGTGCCATACCACTTCTCCTTCTTATCCCATTCCCCAGGGAACTCCTGACTGACGAGGCGAATGCGGAAGTTCTCCGCATTCAAGCACTTCAAGCCAGTCTCGATGGCTTCCGGGTTGAACTTCCGGATCAGCGACTGTGCACTCAACAGCTGGTCGCGCGGCGACGGCTTTTGCATCTGTCCGCTCAGCATGCTCGTTGTTCGACTCGCTGGGATCTTCTGCCGGTACTTGAAATCCACCTCGGCGAGCCGGCTCATTTCGTCCACGATCCATTCCTGCGGCGGCTGCTCTTTGATCATTGCGATGTATTGGAAGACAATCCTGACCACTTCCTGGTAATTCACCAGACCGGACTCGGTGAGCCGAATACCAATCGAGAAGAATGCGGTACCGGGGCATTGCGGACTGGCGCCAGCACTAAGACCATTGGCCCATCCTTTCGCTTTGATGTACGCAAGAATGCTACCCGGTCCTTCATGCCCGATGAGATGGCTGATATAGCGAGCAGGGTGTGAAGCATACAGCTCATCCTCGTCAGGGTAGGGGAAATAGATGTCCAAATTCCGCTGGTCCATGACAGGTTTGGCGAAAGTCTGCGTCAGTAGATCGTCTTTCGACAGAGCAGGAATGCCGTCCCATCGCAGCTGGGCCAGATCTTGATTCTGCACCTCCGAGAAGAACTCCTGCACCCACTCCTGCAGCTCATCCAACCCCTCGCGTCCCAGCACCGCCAGCTTCATGCGATTGGCGGAGTAATGCTTCGCGTAGAATCTCATAAACTCATCGCGTATCTTTACTCCTCGCCCAATGGGATCGTCATGTAGCGTCTTGTAACTCCCCGTGGAGAATTTGTGGTAAGGGTGTTCAGGACTCGACAAGCTCTTGCTCAACTGCATCAACCGCCACGGATCGCTCTGCAAGTTCTTCTTATTCTCCGAATCCACCGCGCGCAACTCCCGATCCAACGTATCCTCAAGAAAGAGCGGATTGACGAAGAACTGCGAAAAGCGGTCCAAAGCCCCGTACAACGGCGCCTGGTGCTTCGGCACAGGCAAGCTCGAACGACTCGAGTTGGCAGAGGAGGACTGGCTGTTGGAGGTGGAGGTGGCGGAGAGTTCGAAGTAGTAGTTGGTCGAGGTGGAGGCGGTGAAGGCATTCGAGTGGCCGGCGTAGCGCGTCAGGTAGGCGTTGTAATCGTTCTCTCCCGGGTACTTCTTGGTGCCCATGAAGAGCAAGTGCTCGACTGCATGTGCCATGCCCGGCATGTCCTCCTCGTCTGCGAAGCTGCCCACGTCGATGTCCATGGCGGCCGAGGCTTTGTCGGTGTCGGGATCGTGGATGAGGAGTGCTTCGAGCTGGTTGGCGAGCTTGATCACGCGGTATGAGCGGTTGTCGAGGAGGGGCTTTTCGAGGCCGTCGGCGAGGCATTCGATGCCAGCCGCACGGCTTGACGGCGGATCAGCCATTGTTGCGAGTGATCTGTGGAGTGTGTGTGGAGGAGGCGATTGCGTCTGGAACGAGATGTGGCGGCGAGGGAAGGAGAAGAGGCGTGCTGCTTTCTCTGTCTGCAGGCCAGAGTGGTGACGTTGATGGGAGCCTGCTAGTGGCAAACGTGAATGTGTCGCAACCTTTGTGAATCTCCTGCTATTCCTTGTGCACCGAACCAGTCGACTCGCATGACCTCGCACGCAAGGCGGGAGCATGTATAGCGGAGGAGGGGAACGAGTGACGTTGCTGGTGAGTTGGGGAGGAAGGAATGCGGGCGGAGGAACAATGTTAATGGCTGGGCCTGGACTGCGCGATTGAGTTGGCGGAAAAGACAATTTCACCGTCCACTACCCTGATGGCACCGAAAAGATCACACAAGGATGAGGAATATTGAGGCAAACACGATGTTGTAAGGATGTGCGGCGAGGTAGATACCGAGTCGACGGTTAAGCACACGTGCATGACACCATCATCTGCAGATCCCGCCAGGGTTTGCTGTGGAGGTTGTCGAGTTACATCCCCACGTCTCTCCACAATCAATGCACGCATGCATGTATGTGGGCAACTCAAAGGTCCAGGAGCAATGTGATTCTGTCCACGTATGTACATTCCAAATTGGAACCCATGGCATTTCCCGCCGCCCATCCAAATCGTCGTTGCTCGTGAATCAACCCCTGCCAACGCCGCGCTTGCAAAGAGTGCAGATACCAAGTCGCTCAGAACGCAGCATATCAAGCAAACAGTGAAGGAATACATGTCCCTCCACACCTCACATCACCGCTCCACTTCCGCCGGAGCACTCCTCAATCGTTCTTCGAAAACGTAGGACCAGCACTGAGTCCTCCAGCAATCACGCGACTCAGACTCTTGCTTCGCCTCCGCGGCGTTGGCCGGTTGCTGTTCGTCGACACCGCGCTGCCTCGTCGCTTGTGCCTTTGACGAATGTCCTCCTCTCCACCCGTCGAACTCCTCCCCACCGTCGCAGGCGTTGCCGATGCATCCACGCCGGAACTCTGGTGAACCAGGTGCTGTCTCGGAAGGCCTTGTTCGTCCAGATCAAACTGCCGCCAATTGGCCCCGTGGAGCTGTCGCGCATTCGTTTCGGCAAAGATGGAGCCGCGGCGCTGCAACTGATGATCTTCTGGCGCCTCATCCGTTTCCCTTTCCCTCTTCGATTTCTGGTCGCTGGGGAGGAGAATGGCGCGGTCCAGAGCATATGGCAGACCACGGTGCCGCCCTCTCAGCATCATCGCCATGATGACCAGCTTGCTGATGATATGGAACTGCGCCGAGAAGCTGGTGTCGTCGGTCGGGTAGCCCAGGCTCAGGCCGACCGTGCCGTACGCGCTGACGATTTCAAATAAGATGGCGAAGAGCGTGAATGCCGGCTGATCGACCGCCTGGATCCTCTCACCCTCGACGATGGCGATGATGAAGAGCCCCAGGAAGATGAACCACAGATCGAAGGAGAGCTGGCGTCGCAGATGCTGGCTGACGTACGATTGGTTCTCATCGTCTCCGCCCTCCTCCTCTCCCCCGAAGATGCCGAGGGATTTCTCTTCATATACGTTCGTCCTGCGCACTGATATAGCAATCGGGAAGACGGATATGTACATCATGATCAGGTAGGATACTTGGATGGCGGGGTGCAGATTGGCAATGTTGACGACGGCGAAGCCAGCGGTGCGAGTACACACGGCTTGATACCATCCGTCCAAGACACGGTAGCCCCCAGGAACGCTTGTGACGGTCGAATCGTGCAAATCCAATACAATGTAAAAGACGAGGTCGATGCCGTTGAGCAAGACCAGAATCCAGAACAGCCACCACGACGCCTTGCCGGGGAAGAGCAAGACGAAACATCGACGAGGGTGGTCGAGCAGGAAGCGAAGCTCCTCCCACATCCGCGACCCGTAGTGCGTAAATTTGCTCGTGAACCAAATCACAAAGCGCAGCCCAATGGGGAAGCCCGTGTTGCCAATGATGATCAAGAAGGATCCGTAGAGCAGAATGAGCGTGGCAGTCTGGAAAGACTCCATACTGTTGGGGGTGAGGGTCAGGCCGAGATCGTTGAATTCACTTGCAGCCGTGAAAATGGCCCACCAGGCGGGATTTACCCCAAAGCCTTGGATGACTTGCTTGTAGCCAGGTGATCGCAGAATCCACGGCAGATTGACCAGCATTCCGGTAAGATGAAAGCCGACAAAGTAGAAGAGGAGGATCTTGGCCAAGGTCTTGAGAGAGCGATACTCGATGCCGCCCAGCTCCTCGCGCTGTGCCTCGTTCAGGCCGAGAAAGGCGCTGTTCCTGCCGGTCGTCGCCTGCCAGCTGAGATACGGCATGTGGTCCGTCTCCCTCTCCCCGCTCCTCTCGCGGCTCAAAGCCGTGGAAAACTGGCTGAATGTGTGTCCGATTGTGCCCCGCGCATCGCTGAGCGATGAAGGTGGTCGGCGCACGCGATCCCAAATCCGACCGAACGTCGAGACTGGCGTTTCCACCGGCTCCTCGAAGCCCTCTGTCGACTGGCGATGTGCAGGATGATTTTGTGCTTCAAATTTGATCCCACCACGATTGGTGTGGTCGTCGCCCGATGTATTCGCGCCCTCCCGCTCGGTCGCGGTGCGAACTGGGGCGAGTTTTTTCTCTCCCGCCGTACCAGGGTGATTTTCTTCGTCTGAATCACTCAATTCCTCAGGCTCTGCGCCTTCCTCGAATGCGCGTGGTCCTGGGATGCGGAGAGTGTGCCCTGCTTTCGCTCTGTCCCGTTGACTCTCGCGAAATGCAATGTGCTTGGCGATGTCCTCCCCTTCCGGTGGTTTGTCAGAAGGCACGTCTTTTTCATTTTCAGCCGGCGAGACTTCGTCGGCAAACCTGATATCTCGATGTAGAGTGGGGCTGGTGTCGCCGCCGTGGGAAGCAGACGAGTCGGACACGACTTGCTCCGCTTCGCCAACGGTCTGCCGTGATATCGCGGCCTGAATTACATCGTCTTCGACATCGTGGTTGCTCGTGTTGCTGCCCTCGGGCGACGGAGTCTCGCTCTCCTCCTCCGAGCTCGATCGCAGTTTCGCATGGAACTCTTCTATTTTGTCGTCGTGGATTGGATTTTCGCTCATGCCATTGGGCTTGGTCGTCTCATGTAGCACACGGATTTCCCGCCCGTTGACGCCAATCTGAATTCCGCGCGCCGCCTCCAGGTCTCGCGCATCTCCGGCTTTCATCTCGCTCCTGGTACGGCTAATGGTCGGCGCTCTCGCCCGACGCTTCTCGCGCAGCTCCTGCACAATATGCTTGAATCTCTTCTCGAACCAGTACAGCCGGACGAATACCACCACCGTATTGATGAAGATGGGGTTGGTGACGCACGCAATGAGCATGAAGGTGACTTGTTGGTAGGTGGCGACGTCGTTGACATTGATCGTGTTGAGGCCCGACTGGGTGGCGCAACCGACGGCGAAGAAGAGCGCGTCGTTGTATGGCATCGCGCCGCCGCCGTAGATGATGACGGAGCCAATGATAGACATCGAAATGAGGTAGGCATAGTGCACCATGAGGTAGTTGAAGCGCAGTTTGCCCTTCGACACCTTGAAGCTCTTGGGCACGAGGCCATAGAGATATTTCAACACGGCCAACGGTGGCTCGAACATGATGTCGGTGTGCGCTCTTCAGGCGAGGGAGGCCCGCGCGGGGGAGGAGACGGGGGAGGTGGGCGGGTGAGCCATGAGGCTGTGCGGTGCAGCGAAAGGATGTCAGGTGAGGCAGCGTGGCCACGGGGGACCTAATGCCATCAAGAATTGAATTCTGGCGGAGGGAGAAGTGTGCGAGCGGCTTGGAGAAGCAATCCGGTTGTCGCATGAGGTCAGACCCGGCCGCAGCAGCCATAGGCTTGTGGCGGATCGAGCCAAGCCGCGCGCACATCGTGGGCCGGTCCTTGCTGTACTGTAGAGCTGCCAGCCTTGGCCTTAACACGTGATTAGGTACGAACGGCATGCCTACCAAAAAAACAGGAGGCTTATTCTGTATGTTACGACGATCACCATGTCAAGCATTATTCGGCATCCATTATATAAGCCCGGTAGCTGGTGAATCTGCGTCCCCACTCGGCAGAGTAGGCTTCAACCTGAACTCGTGTCGCATCGCGAACAATTGATCCATCTGTCACGTCTAACCCAACCAACGCCTCGCGCTCTTAAACATCCTCACCCAAGGCCCAAACTCCCCCCATTCCTTCGCCAACTTCTCGGGATAGTAACTCGACACCTCCTTCAAGATAGTGCGCTCAGGATGTGGCATTAAAGCTAAGACCCGGCCATCCGGTGTCCGCACGCCAGTAATCCCAAGCGGACTGCCGTTCGGGTTGTACGGGTAGCGCTCGGTAGGCGCGAGGGAGTTGTCGACGTACCGCATCGACACGAGGCCTTGCTCGAGCAGAGCTTCCGGCGAAGAATTGCCCGTTGTCGCGAAGCTTGCCCGACCTTCGCCGTGCGCGGTGACGATGGGGAGGTAGCTGCCGTGCATGCCGTGCAGGAAGACACTGGGTGTGTGGGTGGGAGGATCAACCACTTCCACCATGCAGACTCGTGCTTCGTATTGCTCGCTTATGTTGCGCTCAAAGGTCGGCCAGTTCTCCGCACCGGGGATGATGTCGGTCAATCTGGACAGGAATTGGCAGCCGTTGCACACGCCGAGGGCAAATGTGTCTTTTCGTTCGAAGAAGGCTTTGAAATCCTGTCTGGCGCCCTCATGGAGCAGGACGCTCTTGGCCCATCCTTGACCAGCCCCAAGCACGTCTCCGTAGCTGAAGCCGCCGCAGGCAGCAAGCCCGCTGACAGAAGCCAGAGAGAAGCGCCCCGAAAGGATGTCGGTCATATGGACATCAACAGGCGAGAAGCCGGCCACGGAAAATGCAAACGCCATTTCTGCTTGACCATTCACGCCTTGCTCCCTCAAGATAGCCACGCGAGGTCTCGCACGAATCTGAGATGTGATTGAAGTCGTCAATGCCAGAATGTTCTCTTTCGGATTGAACGTCAACTTGTACTGCAAACCCGGGTTGGCGTCATCGTTGATATTCTCCTTCTCCGCATCCGCGCAAACGGGGTTGTCGCGCAGCCGTTGTATCGCCCAGGAAGTCTGCGACCACGTTTGCTGCAGATCTTTTCGCGCCATTCGATAGACGCAACTCGGCCCGCTGTAGATCGCAAGGTCTTGCTTCCCATTCTTTGACACCGTGCCAATGGTGACTGGTGACATGGGCGCAAAGACACCTCGGAAGAGGCTCTCGTCTTTCTTTCGAATCTGGAAGACGGCACCCAATTCCTCATTGAAAAGGGTTTCAATGACACTCTGCGGCCGCGTTGATACCGCAATCTTGTCCAGCAGGATATCAATCCCGCAGCGTCCTGCAAACATCATCTCCACGAGGGTAGTGAAGAGGCCACCATCTGAGCGATCATGGTATGCCAAGATAATGTCCGACTCATGTAACTGCTGGATGGCGTGGTAGAAGTCCTTAATGTAGTCCACATCATGCACATCCGGGGCCTGGCTGCCGACTTCGCCAAACACTTGCGCAAGTGCAGAACCACCAAGAGCCTTTCGGCCGCCCGCCAGGTCGATGAACATGAGCAATGTATCGCCAACATCCTCTGGCCTGCTCAGCGCTGGTCTCCACGTGCTGCCGATATCATTGACCGGGGCGAATGCGGTAACGACTAAAGACAGGGGCGCAGTGACCTCTTTGCCTTCCCACTTCGTCTTCATGGACATCGAATCCTTGCCGACGGGAATGCTGATGCCGAGGTCGGGACATAGTTCCATGCCGATGGCCTCCACAGCTTCGTAGAGAGCCGCGCCCTCGCCGGGGTGACTGCTCGCAGCCATCCAATTCGCAGAGAGACGAATCTTTCGTAATCGGTCCTGGACACTCGCGGCAGCGATGTTGGTGAGTGCTTCTGCAACTGCCATGCGAGCTGATGCCGCCGGGGAAATGAGCGCAAGACTCGGCCTTTCTCCCATTGCCATCGCTTCACCAGTCTTGATGCTGGGGGTGAGCGAGGTGGCTGTGACAGAGACATCGGCGACGGGCGTCTGCCACGGTCCTACCATTTGGTCCCGAACGGTCAGTCCTCCGACAGTGCGGTCACCGATGGTGATAAGGAAAGACTTGGATCCAACTGATGGAAGACTGAGTACACGATCCACCGCGTTGCTGAGCACGTCTGCCGATGAGACCTCCGGGAGATACTTCGATAAGCTGCTGTCGAACGATGGTAATCGAAGCTTCCTTGAGTCGACCATTCGATGCATCTTAGGCGGCTTGCCAAACAGCACCGACATGGGCAGATCGATGGGAACAGGCTCGGTCTGCGAGTCCCGGTCCATGAGTATCAGACGTCTGTCTGTCCGCGCTTGGCCAACGACAGAGTATCCGCACCTCTCCCGCTTTGCAATACGAACGAAGACGTCGAGCTTGTCTGGAGCGACTGCCATGACATATCGTTCCTGCGCCTCACAACACCAAATCTCCAAGGGACTGAGTGAAGTGTCCGCATTGTCGATCTCTCGAAGCTCAAAGCGGGCGCCAAAACCAGCATCTTCCACCAATTCAGGCAGCGCATTTGACAAGCCACCAGCGCCAACGTCGTGAATCAGCTGAATGGGATTCTGCGCGCCTAGTGATGTGCATGTGTTGATCACCTCCTGTGCTCGTCTTTGGACTTCTGCATTTCCTCTCTGCACACTAGCAAAATCGAGGTCGACGCTGCCTTGGCCGGATTGTATGCTTGATGCAGCACCACCGCCGAGGCCGATCAACATTGCAGGACCACCAAGTACGATCAGGTGTGCGCCCGCACTGACCACACCCTTTTCTTTCAAGGCATGCTGCGGCCTTACAGTGCCCACACCACCAGCAATCATGATCGGTTTGTGATAGCCTCGTATTTCTGTTGCACCGGAAGTCGTTTCAACTTTGGTGGTCAGTGTGCGGAAATATCCAGTTGTGCAGGGCCTGCCAAATTCGTTGTTGAACGCTGCACTTCCAATCGGCGCCTCGATCATAATGTCCAGGCTGCTCGCGAGATGTGCCGGTTTCCCAACATCCACCTCCCACGGCTGTCGATGATCTGGGATAAGTAAGTCGGAGACTGTGAATCCTGACAAGCCCGCCTTGGGCCTGGAGCCTCTGCCCACCGCGCCCTCGTCTCGGATTTCGCCTCCGGACCCTGTCGCCGCGCCTGGGTAAGGAGATACAGCAGTGGGGTGGTTGTGAGTCTCCACCTTGGCAAGGTAATGCACGGTCTCCTTAGTCTGCCTCCACTCTCCCGTAGAGTTGTCTGGTGCCCAGTGGCCGCCCGTGTACCCTTGCAGCACAGCTGCGTTGTCGCTATACGCACTAACAACGTGGCTCGGGTTCAACTTGTGGGTATTTCGGATCATAGAAAACAGGCTTCGCTGTTTGTGCTCTCCGTCAATCGTCCAGTCTGCGTTGAACTGCTTGTGTCTGCAGTGCTCCGAGTTGACTTGTGCGAACATGAACAACTCGACGTCGGTGGGGTCTCTGCCTAGTTGACGAGTGTATGCGTCGATGAGATAGTCCACTTCGGAATCGTCCAGTGCCAGCCCGAGGGTTCGGTTGGCGGCGGCCAAAGCATCCTTGGGAGTACTTCCCAATCTTATCCTTTGCAATGGCGCTGGCGGCCGTTGCGAGAACATGTGCTCCATATCCGGCGCTTGCACACTGATATGCTCCGTCATGCGGTCATGCAAAGCGTCTGCGTTGGGGATCTCCCCAGTATCGACGGACTGATCAAAGGTGGCTGCAAACACGATTCCTCTCTCAATCCGGTGTACGACTTTCTCCAGTCCGCACACCTGAGCGATGGAAGTTGCTTTCGAGCTCCAAGGAGAAATGGTCCCTTGTCGGGGAGCGACATAGAAGAGGCGGACATCGGCATCACGGGGCTGCGTTCCAGATCGGACTGCTCGGAGTAGAGAGCTGTAAAGATCGTCGGTAGAATCCGGATAAGAGCCGTATTCGAGCAGCTGGTCCAGAACTGCGGTTTGCTGCTCGGAAAGAGGTTCGAAGGAGGCTACGTAGTGCACCCATATCGCCTGCAGATGTGACGCCCCGATTGCTTTGGCGAGCCGGTGAAGCCGGAAGTCCGAGAAGGCAGCCGAGCCCGGGACGGCGCGATACGCATACTGAGAGTGCTCCATCGTACCGTTCCTATGCCAGTGTCGTATCATGCCCTTGCAGGCTCTTGGAGATCGTGTTGTAGCGATGCACGTGGAAATTTTGGCCGGTTGCACGTGAAGTTTTGGCGCGCTAGACCTAATACGGCACTTTCAATCACCTCAGGCTGGTAAGGATGGCCTTGACTCAATACCTTATGGGGGATCAGCAACGCTTCTAGGTGCGGTACACGCATGACAGCCAAGGCGTGAGAAGAAATTGAGAAAGCCGCTCATGCTCTATATCCATCGCCAAGTCCCGTGTCAGTCAGCCCGAGGCCCAAGAATCGCTCAACGTCAAACAATCTTCCGGTGCACACTCCCTTCCGCACTGATGCCAATCAGCACTTTTTCCCGCCTTGCTGCAAACCCCTACTACTGGGACGACTGCCAGCACTCTCCACCGAAGTCCGCGGACTCTTTGTATCTCGGGCCGAGTCATTCCTCGCCGGCGCCCCACCCGCAGTAGTCGGGCTTTTCGCGCTTCCCGCCGAACCCGGTCGGTGCCCACCACTGCCGCTGCGAGAGCGTCCATGTCCTGGAATCTGGACATGGAGGCCTTTGTGCGTTGAGACGGACTTGGAGCCAGTGCCGCCCCCATGGCTATCGCTGTGATGATGCCGAGTCTAGAAGCAAACGCCATTTCAGATCAGAACGTTGAACGCCGTGTGAAGCGGGGGGTATTGGGAGTGGCTAAGCATGCCCCTGTGGTGAATGGAAGGATAAGTGAATGGGTCTTGGTAGAATAGGCGGACAGAAATCTATTCGTAGGGGATACATAAGGGGTGTGAGGGTGCGATTGGAGGTCGTTGGACCGAAGGATAAGAGGAAGCACACCGTGTTGATCAACGTACCGTGTTGCTCTGCCTCTCAGCATCCTTCGGCCTTCTCTCTCGGTCGTCCTGAAGTCGTAACCGCTCCATTCGTTGCTGGCTTTCTTGACTCATAGGGTCAACGTCATCCTGTCGCATAGGACTGGTTGCCTGTGATCCTTTTGTGCTGTTGTATCCCGAGCCCGGCGCTCGGGTGGAAGATGTGTGGATTCCGTTCACGCTTGTCTTCATCGATTCGGCCATTTGGGTCAGGCGGTCCCATTTGGCCTGTCGGTTGGCCTTTACCGTATCCAGGTTCTTCTGCTGTTCGGTGTATTCATGCGAGCATTCATCGAAAAGCCCGGGATTGACTTCCATGAAGAGCTTCATGGCGTTGTACACCATGCCATGGATCGTTCTGGGCAACATTAGCACGACACTCGTATCTGCAGGACAGACTATCCTCACCTATTCCAATGCCCCTTTGAATTCTCGTAGAGCGGTGCAAACATGATTGGTAGGATGACATCGACGTTGTCGCTCACAAGATTGCAAAAGTACTCGTTGTTCCAGAAGTAGAGCGCGCGTTCCGCAACCTAAACATCGTCAGCGCTGGAGGCGTGCTGGTAAACACCGCGCATTACTTGCCTGGAAGTGGGGGCTGGCGACACTCTTTGCCAACTGATTGAACAGCGGTTCCTGCACCTTGGCAAATTCCGCCGGATCCATGACCTCAAAAATGTCCTCCACTTCATTGAGGAACATGACTTCCTTTGTGCTGTTCACCTTGGGCCAGTATCTAAGCAGTCCAAGTACAACCTCCTCGGTCAAAGCGGCGTCCTTTTCCAAGAATTGCACGATACAGTACGCCAGCTGTGGGTGGTACATGCTCAGGCTCTTGACTTTGTGCAAGGGGATGAGCACGCGCGTAAGGAATAGCTTGTGCTCTTCTTTCAGCGGCAGCGCGAAGCCGTTGATGATGGAGCCAAGGATTTCGAGAAGTTCGGCAATACCGTTGAAGCGTTCTGTTTCGTATGTGAACTGGAAGAACACGTTGTTGATACTCCGTCTGATGTATGACCGGAGGTTCAGGAATTTGCCGTATATTCTGTGGAGAGTGGTCTTCAAGAAGTCTCGTTCCCGGGGATCTTCGGAGTCGAACAGCTCCAGCAGTTGCAGGACGAAGCCGTGGTCAATGTATTGCTTCGCATAGTTGGTGTTGAAGTCCTGACTCTCGATGAAGCGGAGGAAGAATTCGTAGACGACCTGGATATGTGGCCACGCGACCTCCAACACCGGCTCGTCTTCTTCGGGGTCAAAGGCCTCGCCTTGCGGGTTGATGGGCGGAGGGATGGGCCGGAAGAGATTCTTGGCAAACATCTCCACGACTCGCGGGTACATGGGCTCCGATATGACCTGTCGGTTCTGCGCAACATAGTCCAGAAGCTCGTGTAGCGCCAGGCGCTTGATTTCCTTGCTCTTCATATCCCCCGATGCGTCGTTGAAGTCGAAGATGATGTTGCATTGATCCAACTTTTGCATGAACAACTCTTGACGCCGATTCGGTGAGACCTCGTGGAAGCCGGGAAGCTTTTCCAGCTCACGCTGCTTCTGGTCGGAGATGTCGAAGCGTGATGAATGCTGTCGTTTGGGCGTTTTTATGCCTTCAGGAACGGAGTCCTTGGGCACCGCTTGAAGCCGATCGAAGAGAAGACTCTTCTGACCGGCCTTGGGAGGAGCGAGATCGTGGGGCATGGTTTCCGCTGCGCCGGGAGGAGGCACGTGCTGCTGCATCATCAGTACGCCATCCCAAATATGCGCCATTCGAAGCCAACGTGCACTTACCGGGATGCTGGGAGAGATTACGACACTGGGGGCGAGGGGTAGATTATGCCGGGCGGGCGTGGTAGGGGCAAGAGTGCTTGCGCCGTTGCTCGGGCTCGTTCCGCCCAGTGCCGGTGGCTGATACGCGTTGGAGGTCTGTGATAGGCTTGAATTCGCAGGCGCGCCGGGCATTGGCGCGCCGGGATGGGATTGTGTCGGGTTGTCCTGGCCGGGGAGCGGCTTATTTCGAGGATCGACGAGGTTGGACGTGGAACCCGTGGGAGTGGCTTGGGCAGAGCCAGTAGGAGATTGGGATGAGGAGCCACCGAGCGGAGAGGCGCTGCCGGAGGAGGACTTCTCCTTTTTGGCGAGTTTGTTGCCATCCCGGTCTTTGCCTCGCGAGAGTTGTTCATGCTGCGGGAGATTGGTCAGATTCAGGTGCACCGCGCCAGGTGACGTATGACGGGGGATTGGGGGTAGAAATCGTGCAAACATACCACTCTTTGCCGAAAGCGATTCATTGTGCAAGGATTTCAATAGTCGGGGATGTCGAGGAATGGTTTGCCGCTGCACTTGGAGCGTGGAACCCCAGCCGTGAAGGGGAGATGTCACTCCTGACGCGCTGACAGCTGTCTGTCAGCGTTGCCAGCTCTTCCGGTCGTCGGTATCCAGGTGATGCGGAGAATGTGCGTCGCGAAGCAGTCGGCGCAGACTAGGAGGCCATCGGGAGAAGAGTTGGTCGTGGGGCAGGAGGTGGGCGAATGAAGCTCGATGTCGAAGGTGACGCCGCGGCTGCCGGCACGCCTTCGGAGAGGGTGGGGATGGATGAGAGGTCAGGGCGTCGAGGCTGAGGACGAGGATAATCGAGGAATCAGTCAGACGAGCATTCTGGGAGATGGAGGACTTGCAGCGAGGGCAATGATGGGTCTGGCAATTGCAGGAGTGGTGTGTTTTGGGCTGGCGTCCGTGCTGAGCGGGAAGGCGGGAGGCCACCCGTCGCGGGGCCGCGACCAACCAGCGCTGCCATCACGCTCGAGGGTCCAAGTAAAGTGCTTTGTATCTTTTGTCTCATCCTTCCATGTGCATCAGCATCCGCTCCACAACCGCCACCCGCAGGAATCTGGTGTCGTAGGGGCGCGTAGACCCAATGACGGAATGTCGAGGGCAACAGCTCAGCCACTTGCTGGCGAGGTCAAGGCTCCGAGCTACAACGTGCCGCTCAAGCACGTCGTAAGTATCGAACATCCATGCGTCGTCAAGAACCTTGACCACGCCTACAAATCTCATGGTGGCGAACATCAGCTTCGACATGTGAGATGATATCGCATCCGTCGATTTGAATGTGACGCACGCAGCTAATCGAGGCTCAAGTTACTCACGCCCAACATCGAGGATGCAGCCACTGCGGCGCCCGTCGCTGTGTCACTCAGACCGAATGATCCTTTGGCCAAACGAATCTCATCCACCCCATTATCGTCTCAGAATGTCCTCGTCAAGATTACGGTGCCCAAAAGGACTGGTCGAAAACGGAAGCGCGGGTCAGATGAGCCCTTCGAAGCCAGCTCGTTACCGGTGTCCATCCATAGTGGCCGCACCGTCGCAGACCTCTTGCAGACGATGCGCGACAATCCGGAGAACCACGTCGTAGAGCCTATCGGGATGATTCATGAGACTCATCGCTTTGAGACAATCCCTGACTTCCAAACACGTGCGAGCGAAGTTCCAATCTTGCGCGAGATACGAGACCATGCGATGAAGCCCAAGTACGATAGCTTCAAAGACTTCCGTATCGATTACAGATTCGGAATAGACCAAAACGTTGCATACCCGGATCCACCAAGTTTCATTCCGACCGCTGAGACCTTCGACTGGCAATACGACCAAAAGCCCGATGACAGTGCAACACGCGGCAAACAATACCGTGGCCGACCAAAGCTGCTACCACCTCCATTACAAAGTGTTGCTCTTTCATCGGATACACTTGTCGTCCCGCAGGCTCCGCCACCTGATTCGGCCGAGCAGAGCAGCTCAAGGATACTCAAAGCAATCGATGCCGTCAGGGAGTTGTTGGAAACGCGGCCCATCGTCACCATGCGCGCCCTCGATGCCATAATCGAGACGACCACCATGAAAGCCATATCGTGGGCGGTTCGATACTTGGGCTACTACGTCACCAGCGGACCGTGGCAAGGGGCAGTCGTGAAGTACGGCATCGACCCCCGCTCCAATCCACGATATCGCATCTATCAAACGCTGAACTTCACTCTGGGGCATAATCGCGAGATCAATAGCGCTTTGGGCAAGCAGGGCCACGCCAACGTGGTTAATAGCCACATATTTGACGGAAAGACTCTTTTTGGCGTGGGCAGGAATTGGCAGCTCTGTGACCTTACGGACCCCATGATTCAAACCCTCATCAACTCTCCCGAAGCGATTCGTCCTGACTGCGATATGGAACAACACGGCTGGCTTTACAATGGCATCATCGCCAAAGTGCGCGTGATCATGCGGGAGAAGCTCGTGAGGATCATCAACGGCGCATCATTGCCGCAGGCCGACTACTTCAGCGTGCTCTGGCAACTGCCGAACCAGATCGACGTCCCGGCGAATTGCGCTGTCGGTGATGAGTGTGGCCCCGAGGCACGACAGCTGGCGCGCGACGTCGCCAAGGAAGCGCTCAAGGGGCCACCGAAGGCTTACGAGGTTTTACAACGCGCCGCAGATGGAGGTGCGCTGCCGCGGGCTGGCAGTGTGACTGAGGGAGAGGATGATGAGATATCTGATGAAGAGGATGCAGATGAGGTAGATCCATCTCTAGTATTGAACGAAGACGACGACGTCGAGGATGAGGAGGAGGATGTGGGCGAGGAAGAGGGTCCAGATGTGGGCGAGATTGAGGAAGAAGACGAAGATGAACTTGAGGAAGATGGCGACGACGACGATGAAGGCGAGGAAGCAGAGGAAGGCGAGGGCGATTCTAATGAAGAAGAAGAAGGCGAGGGTGAGGAGGACGAAGATGAAGAGGATGCGGTTGACGACGAAGGCCCCGCGATCGAACCGCGTACATATGTGAACTGGCCGGCAATCGACGAAGAGTGAGGGCACGAGGGCAACATGTGATTTAGAACTATCTGGTCGCCCCCCACGACCGAGCAAATCAATGCTGCCGCTCCGGCTGGTTCACCGGCGAATTCGGCACGCCCTTCTCAAAGTACGCCCGCAGGTTCTCCAAACACTCCTGCTGCGACAGCGCGAACGACGACTCCGTCAGCCCGCCCATATGCGGCTGCAGCACCACCTTATCGCTCTTCATGAAATACTCATTGATCTTCGGTTCGGCAGGGAAGACGTCCAGACCCGCCCGGGCCACCTTGCCACTCTCCAGAGCTTGAATCAACGCCTCTTCATCCACCACCGCTCCCCGCGCCGTATTCACCAAAATCGCCCCATCCTTCATCGCCGCGAACTCCTCGCGTGAAATCAAACCGGTAGTCTGCGCATTCAACGGCGTATGCAAAGAAACCACATCCGCACTCCCCAACAACTCATGCAAATCCCCATAATACGTTACGCCCAGCTCCCTCTCCACCTCCGGCGCTAACCGTCGTCGATTATAATAATGCACCCGCATCCCAAACACCGCCGCCTTCCGTGCTACATACCTCCCAATACTCCCCAGCCCCACAATGCCCAACACCCTCCCCTTCGGATCCCCCGAAGGCGTCAAGCCCGCCTTCCACCTCCCCTCGCGCGCCTGCCGCTCCGCAACACTCGTATTCCGCACCGTAGCGAGGATGAGGAAGAGCGCCATATCGGCCGTCGCTTCGGAGACGGCGTGCACAGCGTTGCAGAACCAGACGCCGGCGCGCGTGAAGTAGTCGACGTCGAATTCGTTGTAGCCTGCTGAAGCGGAGACGACGATTTTGCACGCTGGCTCGAGGGCGGAGAGCAGGTCGGCGTCGAAGGGCTCGTAGGGGATTGTGCCCATTTTGATGACAAGGGCGGCGAAGGGGCCGTCTTGTGAGACTTTGGTGGGGAGTTGGGCTTTGACTGATGCGCGGTCTGGGGCGTGCAGGACCTGGTGTCTCGTTCTTACGTCAGTTTCTTTGGTTTGAGAGAGTCATTGGGACGTCACAGTACGTCTATGGCGTAGTCCTGCTGGAAATCGTCAAAGTACTTTTGCGGTACGTAGTCCAGGGGACTTCCGAGGACCAACACTTTTGGTTTGGAGGTTGAAGTATGGTTGGACATTGTTATTGGAGTGTAACAAATACTCTTCTCTATACAATGGCTCCGTATTAGGGGTATAAGTTTGCATGTAGGAAGTCGTATGGCAGATGAAGTGCAGTCCACCTCCCCGAGTGAACGGCGAGTCCCGAAAACTCTCCGCGGCAGTATTGGTAGTGCTAATAACACGCAATCTATGGGCCCCAGGAGCGAGATCTAGGTGGGAGAAGGGAAGTTTGCACGACCGCCAGCTAATGCGTTGTTCATGAGGGAGCACATTGAGGGGACAGGGAGAACACGCAGCGCATGTAGGAAGGATTTGTGCAGCTAATAGTAACAGTTGACGCAGCCTCACGGCCACGCCCATCCATACCTAGGCAAGTGTTGATATATTCTACTCCATCGCTGTACCCTTCTTATCCGTTCGTGCTTCCTCCGCCTTCCACTCTCGCTTCCCCACCCAGTCGATCTCGTCGGCGCACGTCATACAATCCCCACAATCCAGGATGTACTCTTTCTACGAGCTCTCGGGGTACATGACCTCCTTGAGATTCACACCGAGCTCTTCCCGTATGGGCTGGAGCTCCTTGATGTATTCGTCGTACTGGTTCTGGTTTTCCACTTTGGCCTTGATGCCTGCAGGGGGGTGTTAGACTGTGGTGGACAAGACGAGGCCACGAGGGCCACGGGAAATGGGATGTACCTTCGAATATTCTCACGGCCGTGGGAAAGTCATTGACTCTTCTGGCGGCTCGGAGGGCGGCGGTGATGACGGAGGGAGAGGGGACAAGATCGTAGGCAAAGGCATTGTTCAGGTTGCGCTGCAGCTCGAAGACGTCCTGGACCTGCTCGAATTCCTTTTCGTATCTGTGGAGTCTCACGTGTCAGCGTGTGGGCTTGAACTGAGTCTCGAAAGCAATTGTGGTGGCCGGGTGTCTCCTCATTGCTGCGCATTCGGCGGCCCGGCAACCATTGTTCGGGTCGCAGGCAGCGCACGGGGTCCGGGGCAGGGAGGGCTTCCTACCTCGCAGTGAACTCTTCAAAACTCTCTTCGCCATGCTCATTCTGTAGTCGGGAGGCGGTGCTGAAGCGGGCAGCGAGGGGGGTGCGCATCGCGCTCACCCTCCGTAGGCCGGAGGCATTGGTGTTGAAGAGCCTGGCCCGCGCGACACGGGCAATGACCAGCGAGGACATTGGGCCAGACGAGGGGGTGTATGGAGAGATGGCAGCGGTGCAGTACAGTAGGAGATCGTGCAGGTGTGCAGCAGGCGTGGTCGAGGGGATTGGAGACGGCAAAGAGGTAACGTGAAGTGAGAAGTCCGAGCAGAATGGGGCTGGAAGCTTGCGGGAAGCTTTTCCTTGGCACCCCGATTCAATCGCCTAAACCTCCTCGTCACGTGCTCTGCAGGAAGGCAATGCGCAGATGTTTGCGAGAAGACAAAAGGGTCATTCAAAGGTACAATAGAGGATTCCGGCAACACGTCGCGTCGATGTTCAGAGATCAGTGATCAAGCAAGTGCCAGAATGATGGCGCGAGCTCATGTAGCTGTCACCATACCTCGAAGCTGAGGTACCTGTCGACCGTCCAGCTTACTGCGTGCCGGACTCGAGAGGATGCTGCTGAATCATCTGCTCGGACCGTGCAATACAAATTAATCATTGATCTCTATGACTATCGTCTTGCCCTCCTTCTCCGCCGCACTCCGATTCACGCAATGCCAAGCACGAGTGCTTCGAAAGTACGCGATTACAGCAACTTCGGTCTTACCTTTCGACCCGATGCTACTGTACTTCGACCGGACTTTTGGCCGGGCGGAGACGTGATTGGATGGGGACGTAGTTAGATGACGGAACGGGGGACTGCGAGAAAACGCGAGCGCCGAGGAACGTCCCATCAAATTTCCCTTCCAACAAAATTTCCCCCGCCGTCGACGCTCTGACCCCTGAGGCAAGTCAGGCTGATCCAACGTTGGACTCTTCCAGTCGCATTGCTCTTCCTTCTCCCAGCCCACCTTGCTCCATACCTCGCGGCGTCTGACCCTCCTCGTTGCTGTGCTCATCCAGTCTTCCCTTCTCCTTCCTCAATTGCTTCACTTCCAGTCACTCCTTCCTCGGGTCTTACCCGCGCACCTTCCGGCAGTCGCGACCGTCTCACGCGCGCTAGCCCATATCCGCCTCTTTCCGCACCGCATTCCAGTCTCACACGACACCCTCTGCGTTCGATCTTCTTCCTCCTCTTCCACCACACTCCCCCCACCAATCACCCACTCAGCATGGTCGCCCAACCAGACTGGCTCGTCTACGGACAGCCCACCCTCGATCGCCCCTTCGGCATCCATCTATGGCCCATCTTCTCTGCCGCCTTCAAGCCCATCCTGGGCTACGCTCCGGAGAACTTCCGTTTCACGCCCGGCAAGACGCCCATGTCAACCATGTGGGAGACGGCCATCTCGCTTCTCTCTTACTACATCATCATCTTTGGCGGGCGAGAGCTCATGAAGGGCCGACAGCCATTGAAGTTGAACGGGCTGTTCAAGATCCACAACTTCTACCTCACCGTCATTAGCGGGGGATTGCTCCTCTTGTTCCTCGAGCAGTTGATCCCCACCCTCGCCCGCAATGGCCTGTTCTTCTCCATCTGCTCATACGACGGCGGCTGGACCAATCACCTGGTCGTTCTGTACTACGTATGCTTCTCTCCCCTCTTCCCCCTTGAGCCACACTGACCCTTCGTCCCCAGCTCAACTACCTCACCAAGTACCTCGAACTCCTCGACACCGTCTTCCTCTTCCTCAAGAAGAAGCCGCTCACCTTCCTCCACACCTACCACCACGGCGCCACCGCCCTCCTCTGCTACACCCAGCTCCTCGGCCACACCGCAGTCTCCTGGGTGCCCATCACCCTCAACCTCACCGTGCACGTCGTCATGTACTGGTACTACTTCCAGTCGGCGCGCGGCATCCGCATCTGGTGGAAGAAGTACATCACCATCCTGCAAATCACCCAGTTCGTCATCGACCTCGGCTTCGTCTACTTCGCCACCTACACCTACTTCTCCGCCAGCTACTTCACCTGGCTGCCCACCGCCGGCATCTGCGCCGGCGAGGAATTTGCCGCCTTCGCGGGCGTCGGCATCCTTAGCAGCTACCTCGTCCTCTTCATCGGATTCTACATCTCCACCTACAAGAAGCCGGTCAAGAAGGGTAGGGGCCGCGCGACCAGCGCTCTTGTCGAGATGAAGGACGAGCAAGTGCCGGACGTGAAGGAGGTGCGGAGAAGACTGTCGGGTGGCGCGCAGAGCTTCGCTTCGGCGCGGGAGGCAGTACAGGAGATTGTGAAGGAGAATGGGCATGCCAACGGGTCCGCCAGCCCAGGCAGTGGCAGAGTGACGAGGTCGCGAAAGGCTTAGAACGCCAATGATCTCGTCTCGGACGCGACGGGTGAGAAGGAGGGGGAAGAGCAGCGCGAAGTGCTGTGTAGTCCGAGACGCCATTCGCTCCATCAGCGGCGTCCTCATCATCGCGAGAACTCCCTCCCTCCGACTCGTCGCCACTCGCACGCGGGAGTCATCCGACGCCAACGCCATTTCCGAGCCTGGTCCCTTCACGACCTCCGGGCCTTCGAACGCGCCACTAATCCCGAGCAACTGCATCGATTCCTCGGCGAGCAGTCGTCGCTGAACGCTCCTGATTCGCAAAAAGCCCGTCGGCTGCCGGGGTCTTTCGACAACGAGGACTAGGGTTCCCCAAAATCGCACTTTCTTCTCTTATGTTTTTGGTAGAGTACACTGGCGGGCTCGCGGCGTTTCAGAGTGTGTTATCTGATGGGCTGACTATGCGTGTATTATGGACACCTTTTTGTTCCGCGACGGGGATGCATTGGGAAAAAGTCGGGCGGCGTGGTGTACGATAGACATGTGCTACCTTTCCCTTTCCTTTCTTTGTGCTATGTACTCTTTTCTTCCCTTGCTCCGGAGGGAAAAGGGGCTGGCATCAAGGCTGTTGCGCAGCGTTGTTGAGGCACCACAGAGAGAGCGAAAAACGTCCACCTGTATACAATGGTTTGATAGAGCGTTTCTGCCATTCGAATTCCAATCATCTTTCCCAAATGCATAGCTGGTACTGTGAGCACCCCTCCCCGTCTCCCGGGCTCGCCAACGGCTAAGCGGCCTCTCCGCGCTGCGATGCTGTTGATTTCGCCCTTCGAGTCAGGCATTTACACCTCTTCCACCCTTGTGCGGTCCGCATCATTGCCGGGGTAGTCGCAGAAGATGAGTGGGATGAAGATGAAGGCGAGGAAAGCGAGGAAGACGACGTTCTGCTTTTCGCTTGCGGCTGAGGCCGAGGCTGCGGTGCATGAAGGACAGGGATGCGCTTGTTATTCGTCGAGGCCTTCGGCTTCGTGGACATTTCAAGGCCGTCGTCGGTGCTCGTGCGTCTTCGCCATGGACTTCTGCGTTTTGGATGTTTGTTTCGTTCTGCTGCCGACGGTGAAATGGGGTGATCTCGGCTGTGCTCCGCGAGGTTCGAATCTATACGCCGGAGTTTCGCATCAAGGCGCTCGAGATCGAGGTTCTGACTGGGCGGTGCAGAAGACGATTCCTCCTCCTCGTTCTCCCCAGCTCCGCGCTCCACTCCACCAGCACCACCATCAGAAGACTCCACCCTCACCCTCCCAGCCCTGACATCCGCCGCCCACCGCTCAGCAGCAAGTCGTCTCTCATCCGCCTCAATGACGTCTTTGTCCTCCAACGGCCGATACGGACACGGTCCTTCGCCGCAGTCCAGCACGCACTCGATGTTTCGCGGTTGATTTTCTTCGAAGTGGCCGGAGGTGCGCAGCTTGATGCCGGTGAGGTAGAGGTTCCATTCTGCTTTTGTGGGGGTGGGAAAGGCGCCGCGGCGGGCGACGGCTTTGGCGCGTGTGAGGCGGGCTTGCAGGGAGGGGGGCATTGGGGGGATTGTCATGGTGGGTGGTGAGATTGGACTGAAGGGAGGGATGGACGGGGAGGTTATGGATTGCTGGTGTCAAGGGCTGGATGAAGTGTTTCGAGGATGTCTCGTCCATGTCGTTGACCAGCGAGATACATGTGTGATGTGCGACATGTTGTTTCTCAGGACCGCAAGGCTTAATCGCTCGGGAGCCAATCCTGACCAGGGTGAAGGTCAAGTGAAACGATCTCAGCCCGAGAGAAAGTCCTGGTATGATGTTTCATCCCCAACGGCAAATGCTGAGCACGAGGGAATAACCCCACCCCGTCGTCACCGATATCCCGCATCGCGGCCGCGGCCATTGAAGCGGATGCTTTGCATATCAAAATCCGTCTGCTGCAAAGCATCACCACTCGCCTCTTTCCCCTCGCCCCACTTGGGATACAGCATGACAGCCCTCTGCACGAGATCCGCAGGGCCGTACATGGCAGTCACTTTCTTTTTGACGAGCAAGTACTCGCTATCGTCAACGTCGATCCACCAGTCCTCTTCCAACATCTCCAGGACGTCGAGGACATAGTCTTGCCCGTTCCACTCCGCGGCCTCGCACCTGATAGGCACGGCTTCTTCGATTGCGCAAGCGAGGTTGAAGAAGCCGGAAGGCAGCAGGTGGAATTCGGCGAGATGGATGCTCTTGATGATTCTCAGCCGACGATAGTGCGGCCGACATTGTTGTATGACAAGCCTCTGCTTCGGATGGAGACCCTGGACGTGAAAGAGGGTGCAATCTCCCGTCGACTGATTGTGCAGCTGGAGAACCCAGCGATGGTGCCGCCCGCCTGCTTCAGGTCGGCAGATCGAGAGGCTGAAGGCGAATTTCGTGGTGGCGGGTTTGCCCTCGGGTTCCAGGATGGCGGTACTATGGGGCCGCCGGAGGGTGTACTTGGGCGACGTCGCGGCGGCCATGGAGTGAGAGGGCTCGCGCATGTCGGAGCATTTTCTGCGCCTGTCAAAGTCAGCGTGTCGTTCCCGCTTGCAAACAGGTTGTTTGCTTGACAGAGCTTTCGAAGTTTTATAAAGAACAGGTAGGTATGTAACGAAACAGACCGGAGGAAGAATGAAAAAGCGGAAACACTCTCACCTCATGCTCGTGCACGCGCCCAAAGGCAAGACTTGCAGCCGCACCTGGCAGGCTCGCATTAGGCCCCCTCGCGGTAAGGAATCGCGGTCGGGGAATGCATGTCAATGGAGACGTGGACGTGGCCGCAGAGGGGATAGTGCGGCGGTGGGTGGGTAGCTGCGCGCTGCACGTCAGACCAGGATGGCACCATCTCCGCACCCTTGGGGTATGCATTGCAGATCCCAACACATTTGGTGCAAAAACGGATGGTAATTGCGGAGGCATATTCCTCCGGGGTGGTGAGCCTCCGATTCCGAGAAGCCGGTGCTTCTGGACACTGCTGCATCACAGTGCCTGAAGATCCAATGCGAGGTGTGCAGCCGGCGAATGTGCCAGTCCGTGAGTGGACGGCGCGTTCCCCGCGCGCCGCGTCCAGCTCGCTAACCTGCATATGTAGGCAAGGCAGGGTATATCTCAGAGGAGGGCGACACATCTGCACGAGCGGCGGCAGAGCTGCTGATTCGAGTAAGCCGCCGAAGGAAGTCGGTCTCTTCGAGCCGAGCAGCCAGGCTAAACATTGACACTTGACACGCGTTGGAACGGCTAGCCAATGCGTTGCCAACGTACGGAGATTAGCAGGGGTCTAAACACCCCCCCCCTACATATCATCGGGCAAGCTCCCAGCCCCAAAGCAGCATTCATCGCCGCATGCGTCACTCGAGCCCGGCCAAGCTCCCCGGCGACCCTCCTGCCGGCCGAACGATGTTGAAATCCACCACCTTCGCCGTCCCGTTCTGGAGTGCCTCGTACTGCTGAATGGTGCACGACCCGATGACATTGTAAAGATTGCAATTGAACGGCGGGGGCGGCGGCAGCTTGTCTTTGACCCCGAAAGTGCTGCTTGGGCCTGACGTGCTGTAGTTGCTGGAGACTGTCTGCGTGCCCGTCGCCACATCCTTGGAGAAGATGAAGCGGTTGAAGAGCTGGAAGACGGTCTCTGGTTGGTAGGCGTAGGCTGTGGATTTCAGTGATCGCTCCTTTCCCATGCGGATCTGAATGGAGTCCTTACCGTCATGACCTGCTTCGAACACCCGCGTAAACGCTAGATTCCCGTGCTGCCTTACCATCCCTCCCTTGTAGGTATTGTTAGTTTCGACGTACTCATACCCTGCTTTTCCAAAGTCCTCTGCTCCACTCCATTGCGCCGCCAAACTCAGCTTCTCCGCTCCATTCCAGGGACACCGATAGTCTCTGTCTCCGTATATCATGTTTACTCGAACTCCCTGTGCGAGGAGATACTCCATGCTCTGCAGGCCTGCAACTCGGACAGCATCCCCAGTCTGATAGAGAAAGACGTTGTTTACGAGGAGGGAGTACGCGGTTAAATTGACCGGCACTCCTAACTCAGCTTGCACCCATTCGCGGTTGAAGAAGCCGTTCCAGTAACTGGTGGGAAACGGATCTGGGTCAAGATGCGCCATGTCGAACACACTGCGGTTGCTGAAGACATTGTATGCACCGAGGACGTAGACGAAGCAATACTCAAGCGCTTCAACGCAGAGCTTGTTGACCTTTGCGTCTGTGCTGAAGTAGTTGGGATCCAGCTTGTCGCCGAGGGCTCGACATTCTTTGATAAGATCGGCGCAGCGGCCGGGTCTGGTGAAGTTGTTTGTAGCTTCTTTGTACGCCTGCTCGGGGATGACTTGGAGGTTGTAGGTGTTGTTGTACGCCTGTTCCGGATACCACTCGCCCTGGATGAGTTCGTCTACGCAGCCGTTCGTCCAACCGACGGTGTCCACGGGGATGACGGTGCCATTGCACTTGAGAGCTTTGATGGCGTTGTTTTGCTGAACGATATACTGGGCAGTAGCGGGCACCCAATAACCTCCATACGAATTGCCAAAGAGGTTGAGGTTCTTGTCGGTCGTGGTGTACTCTGGAAAGGAAGAGAACCATGCTTGACAGAAGTGCCACAGCGTCTTTGCGGCGCTCATTGTATTGTTGACCGTCTTTTCCGGATTTTGTTCGGAGAATGTGCCATACATGAAGGTGCCATTCTCCGATGGCACATGTCCGCCGTATGCTGCAAAGGGTGTGATGCCGGTTTCGGTGGGGGGAGAGCCAAGGAACAGCTGGTTGAGCGTAGCGTTCACGCGCGCCGTGTATGAGAAGCCAGTGCCAACCGGTTGATCCACCTAGCAATCATCAGTTTCGGTGATGAATTAGGATATCGATCTGTCCCTACGTAGAGCATGTTGACGTTCGTATTCATAGACCACGGGTTGTTGACTGTAGTATTCGCATCGCTAAGGATCATACATGGTCCACCATCCTGCACCGCACCTCCTACTGACGAATCGCCCGGACCCCCAGCCAGGTAGAGCGTGGTGGGGGCATTCTGTGGGTTGTTCCGCGCCTCGAAGTACCAGAAGAACATGGAGACATTGTATGGCTCAGCAGACTCGATGTCTTCCAGGAGCGTGGAAGGCAGGTGGACGTATCCGGCCCAGGCCTGTGCTTGCGTTTCGCAGATGTGCGTTTCTTTGTAGGAGATTGAAACGCCTGGGAGGTGTTTGAGCTGCTGGATGGTGACTCCCTGTGGCTCAGGGGGAAACCCGGCGTGGACGATGCTGAGGAGAGGAGAGAAAAGACATGCCAGCAGTTGGTAATGCATTGTGCGTTGGAGAATTGTTCGAGATGGAGAAGAAAGAAGTGGATGGAGGCAGTGAGAGAGCAATATGGAAGAGACGGAAGACTGATTTATACCTACACTTGATCGCCAGGTCGATGTGTCTGAAATGTGTCTCGGACACCGTGTACGCGTTTGCCTTGAGGGACAGCGAGCCGGCCAATGGGTGGTAGGAGTGTCGATGCTGGACATCTATTCATAACCATACAAGTTGAAGAAGAGCAAGTCAGTAGCGAGGATCCACAAGGCAGCATGCAGTATACGTGAACTGCCAGTCGAGGAGTACTGCTATTGGCATGGCTTGTTTCAAGTCGTCTGCCGGGCCAACTTCGGGGCGAGCACACCAATGACAGCAGCCCAAATCCAACGGGGGCTGAGGCAACGCGCAGACGTTTGTCGTGGCCGGCAGCCGGGCTGTGGTAACTCAAGCCTCACCAGGCAGTAGCGAAGATGTATCATTTCAAGTATCTCAGAACAATGACCTCGCCAGCCGAAAGAATGTTCTGGCACGTCGGACCGCCGCAGCGCCATCTATCTTCCCTCCACGCCAATCGACATGCCACCGACCAGAAGTGGATGCGTGACCTGCCGTATCCGCAAGGTCAAATGCGATGAGGGCAAGCCAAAGTGCCATCGCTGTACGGCCACTGGACGTACATGTGATGGCTACACCACCATTCCCCTGACTCGCGGAGACCTGCGAATGGCCCTGGATACGCTACAACACCCGCATTTCCCGTCTGCCCTTCCGTGCGTCCTTACCGACCCGGCCTTTCAGTGTGTTCTGGACAAACGCTTTTTTCAGTTCTTCCGACAGTGCACTATTGCCAGCACTAAACAGACGGTATGTGGGGACCCTTACAACGCAAGTTTGATCGTTTCGACTCATCAATCTCGTCGACAGATTCCTTCTGCGTTTTGGGACAGCCTTGTATTGCAGGCTTGCCATACCCACCCGACCGTTAAACACGCCGTGCTTGCCATCGGTGCATATCACGACTCTCTCATCCATCACAAGGACAAAGCAGCGGCTCAGCATTTACGCCTCTACGCGGATCGACACTACCAGCGAGCACTCGTCGAGGCTCGAAACGTGATCTCTGACACCGGATCATCCCCAGAAGTCCACAGCCTGCTTCTGGCTTGTCATATATTCACTCTATACGAAGGCATGCGTGGAAATTACTCCGCCAGCGCAACCCATATGGCGAACGGTCGAAAGATCATTGCCCAATACCGGCCGAGAAAGCGTATCACAGCGGGCAGCACTGCGCTCGATGAGATTGCCACCGCCTTCGCTCGCCTGGACCTGGTTTCTCTCACCTTTTCCGACGTCACTGCTCCATATCAGTATACTCTCAGGGATTTGCTGAACACGGCGCCAGAATTGCACTCGCAATCTTACTCCAGCGTTCAGCAAGCCCACGCCGCCCTCGTCGACCTCATTCGACTAACATTCATGCTCCATGAACACATCTATGTCCACGGCGACTCGGATATCCGCGCAGAAAACGAGTGCCGCCGGCAACTTCTGGCCTGCCGGCAAAGGCTCATCAAATGGAAGCAGCACTGGCACAAGCTGCTCACTGCTCTACCCAAGCCTCCACCAGAAAGTCAAACCAAAACAATCGAATGCTGGTACCTCGCTGCTTCCGTCGACGCCGATGCAAACTTTCCCACGCTTGTGCAAAGCGAGTACGATTGCGTAATGCCGCACTTTGCTCGCATCGTCTCGCTCCTCGAGGACGTCTCAACCAGCATTCGCGATTCATCTGCGTCTGCGCCTCCTTCGGTCTCCTTCACCCTGGATCTCGGCTTCATCGTCCCCGCCTTCTTCACCGCCATCCGTTGCCGCGATCCTGGCCTCCGCCGTCGCGCCATTGCTGTTCTCGAATCCATGCCTCGCAGAGAGGGGCTGTGGGAGAGCACGTTCGCCGCAGCTATTGCGAAGAAATGGATGCAGCTCGAAGAAGAGGGACTCGAAAGGGTTGCGTGCTCGGCAGATGTTCCTGAGAGCCGGAGATTCGCGCAGTTGGAGCCTTGGATTGACGTGGAGAATTTGTCTGCCAGGTTGCTGTTCATCAGTACTGAGAGGAAAGTTGTTTGTACGATTGACTCTAGTGACATTACGAGAGAATGAAGAGAGATTGCTGGTCGGGACATGAAGCTCTTTACGGAGATCTACGATGCATAATAGGCCGATATTGGCGCACGTTGAAAGTATACTCTCCAAAACGCAGTCAGACCGACTCAATGCAAAACAGACTTGGAACGCGTTCAGAGTGCAATATTGAGAAGGTGTACTTGGTACGAAGCGTCTCTTTTATCTTGGGAGATTTCAAATCGACATGAGGTGAGCAAGCCCGCTCGTGATAAGCACGTGAAAGTGGGGCCCCGAGCGTGGGTGGTCCGAGCTTGGATCACATGCGTGGGAAGACGATGCCGAAGAGAAATGCGATCATCCCGAGCGAGCGTCGCTCTCGCCCTGCCCTCCCTCACGGCGCGCAACGACCTCAATCCGTCCCTTCCCACTCTACCACACTCCACCCCAGCTCAAGGCGCCGTGCAAATGCGGTCGTCAATGCACTCACACTCGTTGTCTCCTTCCCTTCTGTACGCCTAATACCATGGAGCTGCAACAGTCCACACCGCCGCCGCCCCTGCAATACCACCATCCGTCCGACCTCGCCTTTCCCTCCGTCCCCCAAACCGCACTGAGCCGCCCGCAAGTCCAGGCCGAAATCACCCTGCCTGACCTCCGAACCGTCCTGTCTCCCGACTTCGAGAACATCGCCCGTTATGCACCCCCCGTATCGCCCACCTCGGTGAGAAGCCTGCCTCGCATGGACCCCGGTCCTGCACTTTTCAATGGAGCTCGGTCGAGCATGGAGTCGGCGATAGCCAGCCCATCGGAGGCTGGCAGTGTTATGAGCATTGACGACAGACGGGGCGCGCGGTCTACAAGTGTTGTTTCCATTGACGATCCGAATGTCCGCATGGCGGCCGAGGCCTTGTCAGGGCTGGGCAATCCAGGTATGGGAGTGCGATGCTTTGGAGGATGGACTCGAGCTAATCCCCACCAGATCGGACCAGATCACATGGCAGCTCTACTGCAGCACGTGATGATCACGAGGGCCCGGAACCTCTGCTCCAACTCTTCACGCGAGCGCATCCGTGGGTAGGGGGGACGATCAACGGCTCACTCAACGCATACTCCACTACCAAATACTACTCCCCTCGACTCGTGCAGTACGGAGCGAACCTGGTGGAGAGAAACGTCGGTGGACCGGTTGCAAGCACTGTCAGCACGGTCGGCCGAGTGACCGGTATTGAGAGTGGCCTTCGGTGGTACTACGGCGGCTATGCCAATGGAACGCCAGATCTTGAACGAGCAAGCGAAGACTCCACGGGCGCACGGAGAAGACTGGACGAAATGGATCTCGAATCGGGCACGCGAAGCTCGAGCAGCAATTTGCACAGAGAGTCTGAAGAATCCACTCGCGAGCCTCTGCCAGCGTATGGATCGAGCAAGCCGCCTTCTTACCGAGAGGAAGCCAGCCCCATCCGAAACGATCGACAGCCCCAGAGTTGGTCATCGCAGGTGTTTGTCATGACCTCCGGCCTCAGCATTGCGCTGAGCGACACTTCTCGAAGCAGTCTCCGCTACTGTCTCCAACTACTCAGCAACTCAGCCGAACGCGTCTCCATTCTAATGCACGCGCTCAAGATGGTGCTCGAACAATACGACCAAGCCCGAGATGCCTTCCACTCCACTCACGACTCGAGCATTGAAAAAGGCGAGCGCCCGCAAACACCAGACCAAGACCAAGATGCGCGACGCCTCGCAGAACTGCTCAAGAAGCACTCCGACGACATCTGGCAGACTCTGCAGACGGTGGTAAATAACATTTCCAGCTACGCAGGCGGCGCCTTGCCCGACAATGCGCGTCAATTCGTGCGCAACCAACTCATGTCGCTGCCTCAACGCTGGCGCTTCGTCTCCGACAATCAGATGGGCGACAGCGAGACGAGTCGCAGCGCGCATCGCATGATAGCTTTTGCTACTGAAGGTCTCGACATGATGGCGCAGGTCAATCAGACGATGAAGCTGACACTGGACTCGGCGGAGAAGTGGCTTGCCCGCACGGGCAGGCACTCACATGTTGTAGATTCTCCGCACGGGATGGAAAAGGACGTGGAGATGGGAGGCGTCGATACGCGGTCGAGATCGAACGAAAAAAGTTGAGGCGGGTGCTCCTTGAATGATTATGCAGCTTGGAGTCTGGGTTGGGTGGAGGGACAGAAGCGTGCATGTCGTGGGCCATTCGCGAGACGCATTGGTCTAATGTCCTGGGAGAGCAGTACCGTTCACGGCGCCGAAGGTGTTGGAGAAGGAATGCCGTACCCTGAGCGCTTACATATTGTATTCATACACTGTATCATCGTGTCACTACATTGAATCACCCTGTCACCACGTGTAGATGGTAGGGCGGTCAAGTAGTGGGGTCGCCGAAACAGGCAGGTACAGCATCTTCCCCAGTCCGGCGTAAGACCGACGACTTCGGCATTGATTTGCAATGGCGGGGTGGGGCCACGGAGTTGAGGATGCAAGAGTCATTGTTACTCTCCGGGACGGTGTTCGTTTTCGGCGTTACTATAGGCACGACTCATTGCGCAGTAGCGTTGTCGCCTGGCAAGTGTGAGGGTAACAGTAGGGCTGATCTGGACATCTATAGTTCTTCTTAAATCCGGCTTCGTTCTTTTTCTCTCTTTCTTGTTGGATTCCAATCGTGAAATGTGAGGGAACAGAAACACCTGGGTGCTCTGGAGACTTCTTACCCCGCTGTGCCTGCGCTGTCGATCTGTCATGTGACACCCGTGCGTTCGCCTTATTACCAACCGCATGAGCGCCTATGGAGCACTCGGAAAAAGAAGCGATTAGCAGGGCCTATGCGCACGACACGGCCGGGCTGACGACACCTCATGACAACGTTCCCACCGTGGCAGTAGAGCGCGTCGACACGCTGGCCTCATACGAGAATGGCGATTCCTCAGACGATGTCTCCTACGCCGCTTCGGAGCGACTCTCAATCGAAGTAGCCGGTAAAGCGGACGGCGCGCACGGCGTCAACGTCGCCGGAGCGGAAAAGCAATTCCATCAACTCCAGCGCACTTTTAGCCATGTCAGCAAGGCTTCGACGAAATTGTCGCGACAGCAAAGCCGGCAGCGGGACGAGAAGCAGCGCGACCTGGAGAAGGGCGGGGCGTCGGAGTCCAGCGAGGAGGCCGAGCCGTTCGATCTCGAGGATATCCTGCGAGGCAATCGGCGGCTGGAGGAGGAGGCCGGGATCAAGTCGAAGCAGATTGGCGTCGTTTGGAGCGGGTTGACGGTCAGAGGCGTCGGCGGGACGAAGATTCTCGTTCCCACGTTTTTCCCGGATGCGTTTGTCGGCTTTTTCGGGGCGCCGTTTCGGCTGCTGATGAAGTTGATGCCGGCGCGAAGGAAGGCGAATGAGGTGGATATTCTGCATGACTTTAATGGGGTGGTGAAGCCCGGGGAGATGGTGCTGGTGCTGGGACGGCCGGGATCAGGCTGTACTACGTTCTTGAAGGTCATTGCCAATCAACGGTACGGCTACACGTCTATTGACGGCGATGTGCGGTACGGACCCTTCACGAGCAAGGAGTTCGAGACTCGGTATCGTGGCGAGAGCGTTTATTGTCAAGAAGATGACGTCCATCTGGCCGCATTGACCGTTGGGCAGACGCTGGGCTTTGCATTGGATACCAAAGTTCCCGGAAAGCGACGTGGGAACCTCACCGCCAAAGTGTTCAAAGAAGAGGTTGTTGATTTGCTGCTACGGATGTTCAATATCGAACACACGCGGAACACGAAGTGTGGAGATCAGTTCATCCGCGGCATCAGCGGCGGCGAACGGAAGCGCGTGTCAATCGCAGAGACGTTCATTACCGGCGGCTCGGTCATCTCTCACGACAACACCACTCGTGGGCTCGATGCCTCGACGGCCGTGGACTACGCAAAGTCGTTGCGGGTCCTGACGAACATCTACAAGACGACAACATTCGTCAGTCTGTACCAGGCCTCCGAATCCATCTATAAGCAGTTCGACAAAGTCATGGTAATCGATCAAGGCCGTCAGATTTTCCTCGGCCCAGCCAACGAAGCGAGATCCTACTTTGAAGGCCTGGGCTTCCTACCCAAGCCTCGACAGACGACCCCGGACTATCTCACCGGCTGCACCGACTCCTTCGAACGAGAATATCAAAAAGGTCGAGACGAGTCAAACGCACCGCACTCCCCCGAAACGCTGGCGGCAGCGTTTCAGCAATCGCCATACGCCACTCGCCTTGCGGAGGAAACGAAGGAATACGTGGATGTTCTTCAGGAGAACCAGCAGATTCATGACGACTTCAGGACGGCTGTGCTGCAGGGGAAACGCCACTACACCAAGAAATCCGTCTACTCTATTCCCCTCTACTTACAGATTTGGTTTCTGGCAAAGAGGCAGTTCTGGTTGAAGTGGCAGGACAAGTTCTCCTTGTGTGTGGGCTGGGCCACTACGATTATTATTGCGGTTATCATTGGCACTGTGTGGTAAGTTCGACGATCTCGACCATCTTGGAATCCCCGGCCATGCACTGATATTTATCGAAACAGGCTGCAACTCCCCACAACCTCCCAGGGTGCTTTCACGCGTGGTGGTGTCCTGTTCATCTCGCTTTTATTCAACTGCTTTACGGCCTTTGGAGAATTGGCTGGAGTGATGGTCGGCCGGCCACTGGTCAATAAACATCGAGCCTACGCATTCTACCGCCCCTCTGCACTATGGATCGCACAAATCGGCGTCGACCTCCTCTTCTCTAGCGTGAAGATTCTGGTGTTCAGCATCATGGTCTACTTCATGTGCGGGCTCGTGCTGGATGTCGGCGCATTCTTCACTTTCGTCCTGGTCATCATCACGGGCTATCTTGGCATGACTTTGTTCTTCCGAACGGCCGCCTGCTTGTGTCCGGATTTCGATTCGGCGATTAAGACAGCTGTGCTGATTATCACACTCTTTGTCCTAACTGGCGGCTACTTGATACAATACGCCAGCGAACAGGTATGGCTCCGGTGGATCTTCTACATCAACCAGCTGGGCCTTGGCTTTTCTTCCATGATGATCAACGAGTTCTCGCGAATCGACCTCACCTGTGACGGTACCTCGCTTATCCCGTACGGACCAAGCTACAACGATATCACCCACCAAGTCTGCACTCTTCCAGGAAGCCATGCCGGCACCGCTATCGTCAGCGGCTCTGCCTACGTCACTCAACATTTCCAATACGACGTGAAAGATCTCTGGCGAAACTGGGGCATCATGGTCATTCTCATCATCGCTTTCCTGATGGCCAACGTCTACCTGGGTGAGTATATCAGGTGGGGCGCCGGCGGCAGGACGGTCACGTTTTTCGTCAAGGAGAATTCCGAGCGAAAGGCTTTGAACGACACGTTAGTTGGAAGCAAGGATTCTCGTCGCCGCAAAGACAGCGAACACGCCGAGACCGAGCTTCGTATTGAGTCCAAGGCCGTCCTCACGTGGGAAGATATGTGCTACGACGTTCCTGTGTCGTCTGGACAGCTACGTCTTTTGAAACACGTCTATGGCTACGTCAAACCTGGCGAACTTACCGCTTTGATGGGCGCATCGGGTGCTGGGAAGACCACACTGCTCGACGTGCTCGCCAATCGAAAGAATATTGGCGTTATTAGCGGCGACAAGCTGATCGACGGGAAAACACCCGGCACCGACTTCCAACGTGGAACGTCGTATGCTGAACAACTGGATATGTTCGAGGAGACCCAAAGTGTCCGCGAGGCGCTCAGATTCTCGGCGGAGCTCAGGCAGCCTTACGATACACCGCTGGCCGAGAAGCACGCATACGTGGAAGAAGTGATCGCACTGCTAGAAATGGAAAACATAGCGGATGCCATCATTGGCAGTCCCGAAGCAGGTCTGGCAGTTGAACAGCGCAAGCGAGTCACGATCGGTATTGAATTAGCCGCGAAACCTCAGCTGCTGCTCTTCCTCGACGAGCCTACATCGGGTCTGGACAGTCAATCAGCGTACAACATCGTCCGTTTCCTCCGGAAATTGGCAGCAGCCGGCCAAGCGATCCTCTGCACCATCCATCAACCCAACGCCTCGCTCTTCGAAAACTTCGACAGACTCTTACTACTGCAGTCTGGAGGCGAGACGGTATACTTCGGCGACATTGGCAAAGACGCAGCCATCCTTCGAGAATACTTTGCCAAACACGGCGCCTACTGCGAGCCCGACGAAAACCCAGCAGAATGGATGCTCGACGCCATCGGCGCCGGGCAATCCCCGCGCATCGGCGACAAAGACTGGGGCGCCATCTGGAACGACTCGGCGGAATTCGAAAACGTCAAAGAGGAGATTGTCCGGCTCAAGACGGAGCGAGTGCGCGAAACGGAGTCCCAAACGGTCGCTCCTGCGAAGGAGTTTGCCACTCCGCTCTGGCATCAAATTGTGACTGTCAACAAACGGCAGCAGAAGGCTTTCTGGCGGCAGCCGAATTATGGCTTCACTCGGCTTTTCAACCATGTGATTATTGCGCTTTTGACGGGGCTTATGTTTTTGCAACTCTCGGACTCTCGGACGTCGTTGCAGTACAGGGTTTTCGTGATTTTCCAGGTGAGCTATTCATCCCCGATAGTGATTCACTTACTCGCCTCGGCGTCTTGTGCTGTACGCATGCTAACCGCAACGCCTTCTGCAGGTGACCGTGCTTCCTGCTCTGATCCTCGCGAGCGTAGAACCCAAGTACGACATTTCACGCCAGATCTACTACCGGGAAGCCTCCGCCAAAACCTATCAACAGCTCCCCTTCGCGCTCTCCATGGTCCTGGCCGAAATCCCCTACTCAATCATCTGCGCGGTGTCCTTCTTCCTTCCCATCTACTATATTCCCGGATTCAACCCTCACACCGGCCGCAGCGGATACTTTTTCGCGGTTGTCATTGTTACAGAGCTGTTCTCTGTCGTTCTCGGACAGATGATCTCCGCGTTCACGCCGAGCACCTACATTGCGATTCTCTTCAACCCGTTCGTCATCATTGTTTTCGCCCTTTTCTGTGGTGTTACCGTTCCGCCGCCGGAGATACCGTCTTTCTGGCGAGCTTGGCTGTACCAGCTCGACCCGTATGTATTCGATATTACAAACTTTGCAACTGGTCACTTGCTAACGTCCACCAGTTTCACCCGCCTCATCAGCGGCCTAATGTCCAACGAACTCCACGGCCTCCCAGTAAAATGCACCGACTCCGAACTCAATCGCTTCACCTCTCCACCCGGCAAAACCTGCGGAGAGTACATGTCCGCCTTCTTTGCATCCGGCGGCCCGGGGTATCTCGTCAACAACCAGACGTCCGAGTGTGGCTACTGCGCGTACAAGGTCGGCGATCAGTTCTACGAAGAGTTTGGGATCGATTTCTCGACGCGCTATCGCGATCTGGGCATTTTGATTGCGTTCATTGGGAGCAATTTGATTTTGCTGTTTGTTGCGAGTCGCTATGTGAACTACAATCGGCGGTAGTCGCGACCTATGCGAAAGTTGTCTTATAGATTTAAGGAACGAACTTCACGTGACGTTGATGATCACGTGTCCAATCACGTGTCGTATCATATATTGCTTCCTTCTTGCAGTCAGCAACGAACAACTTGCAGCTTACGCTGCATATCGCGGGGTTGCTGGTCGTTTTACAAAATTGTCTAACGTCTGGAATATTAATGACTGTAGAGATATTGCTACAGTACCCTTTTCGGCAATGCGGAAGTCGGCACACTGGCGCCCTCGTCGGCTGTGCCGCACCCCGGAAATAAAGCGGCGAATGCAACGAGTCCGGGGATGACGATCATTGCGATTTCTAAGGAGGGTAAAATGATACAACCTGGGGACTGACCTGTCCTACATCCAACCATGTTTCCGCCAAAGGAGTCGCAAAGTCGGGACGGCAGCATGGCAGACGTCCTCGAACCGGAGAAAATGAAGCATGAAGACGACAGGGATATCGAGAAGCTGTCGCAGGCGGAGATATCGCAGGACGAAACGCCATCCCCGCCTGAAAGCGAGCCCACGGATCCGACTTTGATCGAGTTCGATGGACCCAATGACCCCGAAAATCCCAAGAACTGGACTTCCCGGCGGCGAATATGCATCACGGCGTCAATGGGCCTTATGACGTTCGTCGTGACCTTCTCCTCGTCGATTTTCGCCGTTGCGATCGAGCCGGTATCGAAGGAATACAACGTCAGTACACCCGTGGCTACCCTGGGCGTGTCCTTTTTCCTTCTAGGCTTTGTGGTCGGCCCCATTGGCTTCGGTCCGGCCTCAGAAGTTTGGGGTCGACGGACGCCTCTATTCGCGGGCTACATTATCTTCATGCTATTCAATCTACCGGTGGCATTGGCGACGAATATCGAGACCATTCTCATCGGCAGGCTGATCGGGGGAATTGCAGCGAGTGCTCCGGTGGCTATTGTCGGTGGCTGCATGGCGGATCTTTGGCTGCCGGTCGAACGCACTTACGCAATCTGTGTATTCGCCGCTGGTGCATTCTGCGGGCCGGTGGCAGGGCCTCTTGTGGGTGGGTTTGTTACTGAGAGCTTCCTAGGCTGGCGCTGGACTGCGTGGATTACGATGATGCTCAGCGGATTGTTCGGTGTAATCGGACTTTTTGTCATCCCCGAGACATCTCCAATGAAGATCCTTCAGCTCCGCGCGAGACGGCTTCGATACGAGACTCGGAATTGGGCATTACACTCCAAGGCTGATGAGAGCCCGGTCAATATCCATACCATTGTCCATGTATATTTGGTAAGCCGACAGTGAGACAAAGCACATGCAAGCACATGCTAACCGGTAGTCCGTCAGGCTCGTCCATGGATCATGATTGCACAAGACAAGATCCTGGCGTTGATCACGGCTTACATGAGCTACATCTACGGCGTGCTCTACCTCCTGTTCGAAGCCTTCCCGATTTCCTTCCACGAGGACAGAGGCTGGAGTCTCGGCATTACCGGCCTTTCGTACATCCCATTCATTGTTGGGATCGCAATGGGAACAGGCATCATGTGGTGGTCCACGTCCGTCCACTTCAAACCGGCGTATCTCAAATACGGCAAAGCAATACCCGAGCAACGCCTACCAGCTATGATTGTTGGGGCAATTCTATTACCTATCGGGTTCTTTGTACGTACATTTCCCCTCTCGGGCATGACTATCTTTAAATGATATGCACGCTGACGACAAAGCTTTAGTGGTTCGCGTGGACATCCTTCCCGAGTATCACCTGGGTACCTCAAGTGATGTCGGTAGCGCTGATTGGAGCCGGTCTCCTCGTCACCTTCTGGCAAGGCACGAACTACATCATCGACTGCTTTGGCTTCTACGCCAACTCGGCCATCGCGATCAATACTTTTATCCGAAGTATCGCTGCTGCCGTCTTCCCTCGTACGTTTTGCCCCGTCCTCCTCATCCCTGCTTGACACTAATGGATACAGTGTTTGCACCATACATGTACCGAGGACTTGGAGTGCAATGGGCGACGACTCTGCTGGCATGTATATGCACGCTGTTCCTTCCTGTGCCCATTTTGTTCTACAAGTACGGCGGGAGGATTCGGGCCAAGTCGAAGTTCTCTCCGACATGATGTTCACTGGCTGATGTCGGCATCGAAACTCGCTGAGCATTATATACGGACCATGACTACACACGATAAACATGCATGACTTAAAGCTGATTATGGCCAAAATCTGTGGCACCCTTGGCAAATGGCTGAAGTCATCTACATGCCTGTGTGCACGTGGTATGCAACGGCTGCAGCCGCTCTCCGCCGGCTGTGGCTGCATCTTGTCCTAAAACGGCCTAGCGTATGACGTTTTACCTCCGAGAGGGTGGGCGAGGGAGACGAAGATCAGGAAAGCTCGCACACGACAAAACAAAAGTGTTCTCCACCAGACGCACAACATCGAAGCAGTGACTTCCACGGACAGGCCGATACCGACTTTACCACGGCTGAAGTACAACAAGGCAGACGTGTTCCTGCGCCTTCTTAGCCTCGTGTAAAGTTGTGTCACGTCGACCCTGCATCGGGTGGCTGGGTCGCTTCGTTTGCATGTGAAAGGCACCTCAGCCAAACATACGAGCATCATCGTCATTTACTTCCACATCGTCAGCACTACACCATCTTCATACATCGTCTTTGAGCAACGCTATCAACACCGCAAATCGACACAATGGCACAGACAGAAGCAGCCCGACACTCACCCCCCGAAGCGCCTAAGAGGCCCAGAGGTACGCCAAGTCTCTACCAGATGCACACAAAACGTCCTGCCACACCCGCACAGTAGCTGACGCAGGGTGTAACAGGAATTCTCAAGAACGCCAACTCTCCACCTGACACGCGCACCTCTCCCCTATCAGAGCGGCCTCCTCAGCCCGCCGAGCCCGCTCACGATGCAGCCACGAACGGTGCGCCGCTTCAGCGCGAGCTTACCGACAAAGAGCTTGTGCAGATGAACACCGAAATCAACGCTGGCGGCGCCCGACGAAACAGCTCGAATCAACGCGCGAGTCTCAGCCGCCGACAATCCTCTCAAGGGGGTTCGGCAGATGGCACGCAAGACGAGCAAGGGCAGAGACTGAAGTGGGATGAAGCGAACCTCTACCTCAATGAGGGCCAGATGGGCGGACGCATGAAGATCGACGAGCCCAAGACGCCCTACGCCAAGCAATATGACCCACAAGAGGACGAAGCGGAGATGTCTGCTCTCAATGCCCAGGAGCTGGCGGTGGACGAGCTGGAGATGGACAAGACGAAGCAGCCTCCCCGTCGTGCGCAGCGAGATGGCGATATCCCTGGTCTGGACCTTGGAGAGCCGGAGATGGACCCAAGCATTCGCAGGGAGAGTGATGGGGAGAATAAGGTGGTGGTGGATGCCGGGATGGATGTCGACAGTGGGAGTAATCATGGGGAGAGGAGGGAGGAGGACATGAGTCGGGAGGAGAGGGAGAAGCACAAGCGATTTGAGCAGATGAGGAAGAGACATTACGAGATGAAGGATGTCAAGAATTTGCTGGGGTGAGTTGCGGATGGGTTATGGATGAGACGAATGCTAACTCGATGCCAGGCATACTTCCGACGAGCTTGACGGCGGCGAAGACGGGGAGAGGTAAACACTGGAGACACGACAGCAAGGCGTCATCAGGCGCACAGGGTTTCGCACAACATTCTCATCCCGTCCGTCCCACTCAAGTGGCTCTCTCGAAATTGATATTGATGCATCGTGGGGTGCATGGGAGTGCATGAGGGCGCAAAGTCGCCAAATCGGAGTCTGGGATCAAGACAGCGTTCAGAGATAGTCACTTAACCACTTTGAATTAATCAATTTGAATCCGCCCTGCATTGGAGCAGACGCAGGAACATTGCATAGAACATGCCATTTGGGATAGCCTCGACATGATGCCGTGTTCCCTCATGTCAGGCACAAACCTTGGCGCACGAGCGCACCTTATCTTCGCCTCATCGGAAGACGCCAATAAGCACCCACAGCGTTGCAGATACATGGCGATCGAAACGCAAAAGCTGACAGTTTGTTCTTCTCGTTATTAGATGAATGATGTTCACCGCCATATGCAGCAGGTTGGCGTTAACTCCGCAATAGCTCCATCGCTCGGGAAAGCAGATGCCGCGTTACCCGCGGGTACCAACAACGTCAATCGACACCATCCCTTACCCTCTCGGGGTTGGTTTCGTGGAGCATTGAATGCAATGACCCTCTCTTCGTCATGGGCCTCGTCTGCTCTTCACTCCCACACTCTCCCCGATGAAGAACGGCGAGACCTCCGGCGGCAACATGGGCGATTTGGAGAAAGGGCTGGACGCAAAGGACGAGGACGTAGCCGACGTCACCAGCGATTCGTCGAAGATGTCGCCCACCTCGACGCGCGCGTCGCTCGACGCACAGAAGACCGCGCATCCGAATACTGTCAATACCTTGGAAGCGCCCGAACGGACGGAGAAGGCGCCGAGTAGCCATGCGAATCCGCAATCTGTTATTGTGGATTGGGACGGGCCTGATGATCCCGACTTTCCCCAGAACATGTTCGTCTCCGTCGACTATTACGTGCTGAATGCAATCGATGGTTCTGCGAGCTAACCATGTGGTTTAGGACGCGTCGGCAGAAATTCACAATCACGCTCTCCGCAGCAATGTTAACCCTCGCCGTTACCTTCTCCTCCTCCGTCTTCAGCGGCGCCAACGAGCAGGTGGCCAAGCGATTCGGCGTCGACGAAGAGATCACCATCTTGGGCACGTCGTTGTACATTGTCGGTTTCGGCATTGGGCCGTCGATTTTTGGGCATGTGCTGGCTTCCATTGATTGTCGACTCGTCGTATACTGACTGTTGTTGACTCCGCAGACCTTTGAGCGAACTTTACGGCCGCAAACTCCCTCTATTCGCTGGCGTTCTGGGGTTCACAATCTTCCAGATCCCCGTAGCGGTGGCGTCGAATTTACAGACGGTTTTCGTGGGGAGATTCTTCCAGGGCCTCTTTGGCTCGTCGCCGACGGGGGTGACTGGTGGTGTGAGTTGGCCTAGAAGGAGACCGCGTTTGTCAAATCAGTGCTGACACTGCGACATCAGATCCTGGCAGATATCTGGGATCCGCGAGAGCGTGGGTTCGCCATGCCGAGCTTTGCGGGAACGCTGTATGCGGGACCGATTTGTGGACCGATTGTATGCTTCAAACTATCTTCCTGCTTTCACGGCTTGTTGGCTCACGACATCATCAGGTTGGCGCTTACGTGGCTTCCACCATCGGTTGGAGGTGGACTCAATGGGTGAGCTTAACTCAAGCCTTATGATGTACATCTTATCTGCTAACACCTGACCAGATCACGTTGATAATGGGCTGTGTCTTCCTCGTCATCGCATGGATCTTCGTTCCTGAGGTGTGCATCCTCTCTTCTAGGCTCTTGCATGAATGAAACGTCGACTGACTATTGACCGACAGACCTGTGCCCCCATCATCCTCACCCAACGAGCGAAACGCCTCCGACACGAAACCGGCAACTGGGCTCTACACTCCAAGCACGAAGAAACGCAAGTCAACCTCAAAGACATCGCGAACCGATATCTCCTCCGCCCATCAAAGATGTTATTCCTCGAACCCATCCTCCTCTTCGTCACCCTCTATCAATCCTTCGTTTACGGTACGCCAATCTTCCTTCTACTCCCACAGGAAGTCCTGCTAGCTAACACCCTCCCCAGGCCTCATCTACCTCCTCTTCGAAGCCTACCCCATCTCCTTCATCGACGACCGCCACTACAGCTCCGGCAAAGGCAGCCTCCCCTTCCTCGCCGTCCTCGTCGGCGTCCTAATAGGCTGCATCCTCCTCGCCACAACAACGCGCACCCGCCTCGCGCCCGACCCCGAAGCCGGCCGCCCAATCGAAACGCGCCTGCTAACCATGATCCTCGCCTCCGTCGTCCTGCCCATCGGCCTCTTCTGGTTCGCATGGACGAGCTTCCCTTCCATCTCGCCCTGGCCGCAGATTCTCTCTGGCATCCCGATCGGCTTTTCCGTTATTATCGTTACGCTGCAGGGGTTTAATTACACGATTGATGTGTATACCATCTACGCCAATTCGGCGATTGCGGCGACGACGTTTACGCGGTCGCTTTTCGGTGCCGGGTTCCCTTTGTTTGCGGATTATATGTTTCGTGGGTTGGGCGTGCAGTGGGCTACGAGCGTGCTGGGGTTTATTGCACTGATTATGATTCCGGTGCCGGTGCTGTGAGTTCTGCCGTTGCAGTCCCTATTTCGAGAAGAGAGCCTTTTACTGACGGGGTTTGTGTGATGACAGGTTCTACAAGTACGGAGCGCGGATACGACGCTGGAGCAAGTACATCAAGACCTCCGACTGAAGGCAGGTGGCATGGCATTTTGTCGCATAGAGTCGCGTCGCAGATACAGATCGACGGCTTTCATGTCTCATCAAGCATTCGTCCATTTCATAGCTCGTATCTCATCAGGACTATGACCCTTGCCGAATCGCAGTCGGGCATCGCTTTTATAAGGCGCACGCAGCGCCGAGCATATTTTCCCATTCCACTGCCAAAAAGTCGTTCAATCACAGCTCCCTCCCCTCAATCATCTTCGCATCCCCTGCCTCCGCCCTCGACAACACCCTTTGATAAGCCTCCGCCTCCACCTTCCGACTCGACTCGCGCTGCTCCTCCAACCTCTGGATCCCCAAATTGATCGCCTCAATATGGATCTCCAACGGCACGCGATCCGTGCCCAGCGTCTCGGGCATGGCGACGCGCTCCCTTAGATCCTCCAAATTGTCACGAATCGCCTGCAGCTTGACGATCGTGTTGGTCACGTGGGCCCATGCGATGCGGCGGTACTGGCCCACGTTGCGCAGCAGGTCGATTTGGTGGTCGAGTTTCTTCACCGCGGACCGGTTGCCGCCTAGCTTGGTCCAGAGGTAGGCGAAGAGCTCTTCGCGGTTGCCCTCGGCGGCGAGGCCGTCGCGGGTCGCGACGCCGGCTATGATGTCTAGCCGGCCGTCGAGGTTCTCGAGGATGCTGAGGAGCGCTTGGGCTTCGGTGATGAGGGAGAGGATTTGCTCTTCGACGGCGGAGGTGTGCTTGAGGTACTGGTCGAGGAGAATGTCGCGGGAGAGGGGCACGGGCTGGAAGGGGGCGAAGATGTTGAGGTGGGTGGAGAGGAAGGTGGCGATGCTGCCGCGCGTGGCTTCCGAGTCGGAGATGCCGTCGATGACGCTTAGCGTCCAGCGGTTGGTGCTGAGGATGCGGTCGACGGCGTGCCCGATGCGCGAGTTGAATTTGCTGAGGTCTTGGGAGGCTTGCCGCGCGGTGTCGATGAAGCCGACGAATTCGTAGACGAGCTCGTTCTTCGAGGGCAGGGAGGAGTACTCCACCACGTGCTTGAGGTCGCGAATGCCGGCCTCGCTTCTCTTCATGTCTAGGGGGAGGTTCACGCCGGTGGATGAGGAGGCGAGCACATCGTTGAAAGCGGATTGCGCCTGAATGAGCTTATCGAATTCCGCGGGTCCAGAGATTTCGGGGGCGGTAAAGCGAGGACAGAAAGACGGGTTGAAGAAGCGGGTGACGCCTGGAATACGACAGATGGGCGAGAGGGCGTTATTGATGGTGTGAGTGAGGAAGCCCGAGCCGAAGACGACAATGGCGAACAGCAGATAGGCAAACAGGGCGTACGCCAGCAGCGGTCGTCCAATGTTCAGCACACGGCCCACAATGTCCACGCAGTAGCCCAAGATGGGCCGAAGGATGCGCCGCCACATCAGTCGCGCATATGTGGACAGGGCATCGGCGTTGTCATCATCATCTTCCCCTTCATCTTCGAGAATCATATTCTGTGCCGTGGACCGTTTGCGCGCAAACTTGCCCGCATCACTCGTCATACTACGATCGTTCATCCTCATGCGTGGCGTCGTCGTCCTGCTACTCCTCCCGGCGGCATCCAAATGGCCGGCATCACTCGTCAGACTCCTCTGGTTCATGCGGAAGCGCGGCGTGTGCGATCTTTCTTTGTTGCCGTTGATCGCATTCGGCGAACTCGGCATGACGAGCTCGGGCGGTTCGAGGGCGGAGTGCGTGGCGCGCTGCCGAGGACTGTAGTCGCGCGCGCCCTTGTTTGATCTGGCCCCGCGCGTTCTCTTGAGAATTCTGGCTTCTTCCTCTTGCTCTTCTTGAAGCGCTGCGGCCTCGTCTTCGGAGGTATGGAGGTCTGAATCGGCTTCAACTGCATCCCATGACTCTGTCAATTCCGGTCTCGTCCGTCTGGCACGCGCCATGTCGTGTTTGTGTTGAGGAATGCCGAGCTAGAAAGGGTCACCGCTGCGGTGGCGGGACGTTGGTGTGTATGTTGACGTAGCCAAGTCGGTGGTATGTTGTTCAATGTACGAATGCGAGCAGAGACGAGAATGCGCAATGGATCCAATTGGGAGGGTGCGAACGGAGAGTCTGGTATTGACTAAGGATGATCAAAGCAAGGCTAGAATGCTCGCGTGTGGTGTGTTTGTGTGCATGTGGCTGTCGACCAAGTCCACCACCCTGACATCATCGCGCGTCGACTTGGCGTCCACATTCACGTGGACAGATACTAGATCTGTATATAATCGATGCACTCTCATACTGATCGGCCATGAAGAGTAACCGATGAAGTGAAGCAGAGAGGGTTTTGTTAGCCAGCTCAACGCCGGCTGCTAAGTACAAACAGTCACGTGGAACGAAGAATCATGCAAAACCGTTGGAGCGGCACCATGCGGTCAGCCTCAGCCTCAGTCATCCTGCACGCCCACCACCTTGCAGCTGATCTTCCACAACATCTCCTCGCTCTTCTTGTCATACGCATGAGGTTCATACCCCGGATCTCCCATCACCGTCCCTTCCTGCGCCGGACTCGACTCACCGACATCTTCCAGATACCGTCCACCATTCTTGCCCTCGAAATGCGGACTCACCGCCGCCCAGACAGTCGTGGCGGCGCCTTGGCTGGGATTCTTGAAGATGTGCGCCATGCTGTCCCCGACGCCCAGCGCGGCCAGATCCTCCTGGGAGAGATGGCGCGGCAAATCAGTCAAGATGCCTCCCGGGTGGACGGACACGCCCACCACGTTCTGCGAGCCGTAGCGTCGATCGAGTTCGTTGGCCATGTACACGTTCGCTGTCTTTGCTTGCGCGTACGCTTTCCACTTATCGTAGTTGTCGCCCTTGTTCCATGCGTTTAGTCCTTCCTCGTCGCTGAATAGCAGGCCGCCCCGGCGATGCGCCGCACTGCTGAGGACGATCACACGACTCGCAGAGCCGGACTCTTTCGCCGACGTGATCAACGTCGGACGCAGCAGCTGGAACAACAGAAAGTGGGCGAAATGATTGACGCCAAGCTGCTGTTCGTAGCCATCCTTGGTAGGGGTGAAAGGACAAGCCATAACGCCCGCATTCTCAATCAGAATGTTGAGCTTATTGCCGGACTGCTGCTTGAAGGCCTCGACACCCTTGCGCACCGACTCGAGACTGTCGAGGTGCATCTCGACGGCTTGCGGTCTGGGTCCGTCTTTGTTGTGCTGCGCATTCTGCACAATGTCGTCGATCACGCCGTCCAGTTTCTTCATGTCGCGCGCCGTGAGGAAGAGAGTAGCGCCAGTCTCGTACAGCCCTCGGGCAGTCTCGACGCCCAGACCTGCTGAACAGCCAGTAATGAGGATGGTCTTGCCCTTCAACTTGCCAAAAGCATTGTTGTCTTTGAGCACTTGTAGCGTCGTTGGTCGTGCATCTCCGGGTCCTTTAAGGGTTTGATGATTGGCATCGTATGGTTTGAATGGGTCACTTGGGTAGGCCATGCTGGGTTGAGAGAGAGCTTCTTGCTGGGACGTTGTCAAGTTGAGAAGGGGTGTGTGATATGGAAAGGAATGGAGAGTAGACGAGCAGTGGATCGTCCTTTTATATACTGCAATGGTCTCTTCGGAAGGGTGGAAGCCCCAAGGCAGGCCGTAGGCGTAGCTGCTAAGTCCGGGCTAGCGTCATGTCGCCCAAGCCCCACCAAAGTGAATTCCGTCGCTTTAAATCCTTAACGCCGCCTACTTGCAGCATACAACAAGCCACCATGGCCTTCTCCTTTGGCTTCGCCGCAGATGACGACGACGATGCCGAGCAACGGCACAATAATCTGCCCGCGACCTCTGCTGCCGCGGTCCAAGGCGGACAGACTCAATTGCCGCAGGAGCTTTCACTGCAACAACTGGTAGGTATGCAATCGCCCATCATTCGCTTCATACTTGCTGGTCTCGGCAGGGTATTGACATGCCTCGCAGCTCACCACACTCCCTGAGCGCATCAGTTACAGTACCGTCAAGATAGAATCTCCAACTGGCCGCACGATCCATTTGCCCCGACGCGAGCTGTACGATGTCCGCGTGCAGCTCCTCGGCGAAGAAAGCGCGGAGAACGACCAGATCATAGACCAACTGGAGCAGTCTGACCTCCGCTCCGGCTTCTACGAAGGCGGCTTCAAGACGTGGGAATGCTCGCTCGATCTCGCAAGTCTGCTTCTTGATCGAGGTCCGCGGAAGGACATCGATGAGCTTGTCCGGTGCGATCAGATTGTCGAGGTATGTCTCCTGTTGCTCGATCATGAAGCACCGGGCATCGTCCTAATCACTCTTCAGCTCGGTGCTGGCACCGCGATTCCTAGCTTGGTACTATTCCGACATGCACTACTCAACGCACTCTCCCTCACTTTTGTGTTACAAGACTACAACGACGCTGTTCTCCGACTCGTGACACTCCCGAATCTACTCCTGACCTGGGCAGCGAACACGGAAAACGGTAATTTTCCCACCCCGAGTCTCGATGAATCCTCACACGGCGACCTCGAAATCTCCGAATCTCTGCTACAGCGCTTCGCAGCCGACATGAAGAGCAGAAGCATCAACCTCATCTTCCTCTCTGGCTCCTGGTGTCCCCAGCTAGCCGCGCTGATTCCCCCCTCAGCGCCCGAGCTAGGCATGGTCGTGCTAGCCGCCGAAACCATCTACAGCCCCGAATCCACGCGAGCCTTTGTCGAGTTGCTGGTGCAACTGCTGCAGCGCGTGAAAATGGGCAAAGCCATGATTGGCGCCAAGCGAGTTTACTTCGGCGTCGGCGGAAGTATCGACGGGCTGAAAGAAGCCTGTCGAGAGCGAGGCGCGGTGGCTTATGAAATCGAGAATCACGGCGTGCCTGGGATGGATGGGGGAGTTCGGAGGGCGCTGGTGGAGGTGCAGATGTACTGAATACTGCATTTGTCCAGGGTCAATCATGTACTAGAGCTTACATACATCATGAATCATGACCTGAGCAAGAAAAGCTACCGCTACATCAGAATCACATCAAGCCCCCATATATCTTCGCCTGCCCGCTACTGTCCTTGCGCGTGCGATGCTGCGTCGGCGTGGAAACCCAGAAGCGACTCTTGCTCGACTTCTTGTCGGCCTCCTTGTGGATTTTCGGATACGCAATCAAAGCCGGCGCTTCGTTCTCCAGCCTATTCGCCACATACCCGTGCGCAAACAAGAAAAACTCATCCACATCAAACTTCTGCGCCACGTTCCGATGCTGCAACCCGTGAATCGCGCCGCGGAGCCAATGCTCCGGCTCGTCCTCCGACGACGCATGATCCCTGCGCTTAGAAGGCGGAGAAAGCGGACTCACATCCTCCTTCAGCATACCGTGCAGTCGCTCCGTAGAAACATGCGCCTCCTCCACGATGAGAATGTTGCCGATAATGCCCGGGTCGCGGACGAGCGAGTGCGTGGCGATGGCGTACGTCTCCGCCTCGGCATCCCACGTTGCGGCGTAGTGGATGGGCTCGCGGTCTTTGTCTTTGTGCCCGATGCCGGGCATTAGGTGGCTGTGGTGCGGCTCGATGGAGATTAGCCAGGTATGCTGCGGTCTGTGGTAGCCTGGTCGGTGTGAGCTGTCGTGCTCGCTGGGCTTGGGACCGGTGATGGAGACGTAGACGTTGCAGGATGAGCCGACCATTTTGTCGGCGGGTCCAGCGGAGGGGTCAAGCGGTTGAGGTGTACACGGCCAGCTCTGGAGGCGATGTTGGCTAGATGGATGGTGGTCTCGCTGAAGACTTGGGCCGATCCAGGTATCAAGCTGTCCGTGGAGTGTCGGCCGTAATGGAGTGATGATATCTTCTGCCAGTGGAAAGTCTACCTTTCACAGCCGTTCTGAATATCTGAAAATCGTTTAGGATGCATATGCGAGAAGGGCCGGTTTGACCTAGTACTCCTAAGCGTGGAGCTGAAGGCCTGTTGTTGCAATATGATGTCTTGGACAGGCGCTTACTCAGCGTTCCTCAGCTCTATGTCATCCAACGACCACATGATCTAGCGAGCGTTGCCTTTCTTTCCCTCACCCATCTACCTACCTAAGGTACGGGCCTGGCATTTAATCTATCCAGCGTAGAATCTGCCTATCAGGTAGGTGGAGAAAGCCATCCATGAGACGCTGGAAGCTGGATTCTCGTCCCACTTGACTACCACATTTCTCTATTTGGTTCCACTTACTAACACATCCACTGCCGTGTCCACGCTTACCATCGCTGGACAGTATGAGTTGTCACGAGAACCGATTCGAAAAAAGATTGAGAAAGGACACACGGTAGAAAACCGACAAGACAAGTGGTTTCTTTTCGTCGAACTCATTCCCTCATTCTTACTGTTCCGCTTTCTCCAACATCGTCTTCTCGTATTATTTCCCTCCAACATCTATTCGGTGTCACTTGCGCAAGAACATCTACTATCGCCATGAAGATCATCACAGCAACTCTCCTCGCACACACCGTTGCACTTGTGAGCGCCGCACAAGTCGCCGTCCGGTAACTTCGTCTCCCCATCCCCAACATCAACCCCCACAACACTGAACACTCTCAGCTACGACAACACCTACGACAACCCTTCAAACTCCCTCACAAAAGTCGCCTGCTCAGACGGCGAACACGGCCTAATGTCGCGGTCCGTCCCCTCCCTTTCCCCCCTTCTCCCTCCCCCAGCTAACAATCTCCTGCTCCCCACGCAGATACGGTTTCAACACCCTCGCCGACATCCCCTCCGAAGTAGCCAGCATCTCAACCATCAGCGGCTGGAACTCGGCCGTCTGCGGCCAATGCTACTCGCTCGAATTCGAGGGCCGCAAAATCCACTTTCTCGGCATCGACAGCAAGCCCGATGGCGTCGATTTGTCGGAGCGCGCGATGGATCGGTTGACGAGCGATCGTGCCACCCAGTTGGGGTGGGTGATGGCGGATCTGCAGATGGTGGAGAGCGAGTTGTGTGGGATGGGGGGAAGGGGGAAGAGGGCGGTTGGGTTTGAGGCGTAGGTTTGGGCCGGGGTTGGAGTGTGGAGGTTTGGTTTGGAGTTTGGTGGCGAAGAAGGGACAGTATAATTAGCATGTCGAAGTTGGTCTAAATGTATCGTGAGCAGTCCCGAGAGCATATGTCGCCGGCGACCGCGCTCTATATGTGCTGAACTCCATACCATCAACCCCCTCCCACAGGCTTCCCGTTCGTCTTGTGCGGATGCAGCATTAAATTCGGCGCATACACCTCGCCATCAATCCTGCGCAAAAACGCCGGCAGCTCATTCGGCACCGGGCCAAACACATCCGCCCAAGCGCGCTTCTTCTTCGGCCCCCAGTTCCGCCAGTGCATCCACACCGGCTCGACGAGCGAGCTGCCCCATTCCCACGTCCGCGGGCGCGAATACCACCGCAGCGCGTTGGCGCGATACGGGTCCTTGCCCCTGGCGATCCCATCGTGGAAAGCATTCGGCATCCCGCCGTTGTAGATCTCGTTGAGCTCGTGCAGGTCGCGCTCCGGGAAGGTGAATTTGGGTATGGGCGGCTGCACGATTTTGAAGCCGTGCCAGAGCGCGAAGGAGGGCAGGGTAGCTTCGCCGGCTAGTCGGAGGCCCAGGTCGCGCTGCCCGATGTGCGCGGCTGCGAGGAGTTCGCGCGAAGCGCGTGCTTGGGCCGGGAAGGAGGCGAGGCGGGGGAGGCTGCGGTCGAAGCCCATGATCCAGTTTTTGAAGAGCCAGTCGGGTTGTGTTTGTACGCGGGCGGGATCGAAGGCTGGGGCGAGCAGGAGGAGGTCCGCTTCCTCGCCTTTCAGCCATTCGAAGTGGTCGAGAGTGGCGTCGGCGACGGGCGGCGTGGGTCCGAGGGGTTTGAAACCGGGGATTCTGGTGTCGGGGGGTCCCCACGTTGTGGCATTGCTCTGCAGCGCTCTGTTGATGCCGTTTGAGAATTTCCTGTAGTTGCCGTGTACGCGAGGCATGAAGGTCCAAGAGGCGCGCTCTCGGGCTTGCTTGTATGGTTCTTTCTTGCCAAACGCCTGGTAGGCGTTGAGCATCTTGCCCGTGTGGCCGAGGAAGCGAGTGTCCATCTCGATCTGCCACAGGTGGTCGAACTCGGGGTAGAAGCGGGAGAAGAGTTGGAAGGGCTGCATGATTTGCCAGTAAGGACTAGAGCACGTCCACGACTTAGCATGATGTCTTCTTCGATGAACATGGTAGTTACTCACTGATACTCTCGAATCTTCGGATACCAGCTCCGCTGCAGACTCTCGTGGAACAGGACGGCGAGTCCCCAGAATTCCTTCGGTACAGACTCCTCCAGCACTTGGCGGTAGAATGCATCGTCGGTGTGAATCCTCGCCCCATCCTCCCGCTTCACGTCCACGAGCAAGAAAACGGTATAGCGGCCTTGGTTCGCAAGACTCGCTTCGGTAATGATGGACCGCACGTTCCACAAGTCTTCCTGCGTGTATCTGTATGTCGACCACGTTCGCAGAATGATTGCCTGCCTTCCAATCTTCCTCTTTCCGTTGCCGGGCTTCGGTGACCCCTCCTCGGGAAGTGCGACTAATTGCCTCAAACCCTTTTCACCCGGAGGCTCGGGGGTCTCGGGCGATTCTGGTGGTCTAGGGGGGTGCGGATGATTTGGGTGGTGGGCATGAGGACGCTTGGGGCGCGTAGGCTGCTCGGCGCGTTCGGGAGACTCGGGATTCTTAGCGAGCCGAAACCGTGGAGGCCAATTAGCCTGTGCCGGGACCTCTTCTGTCAGATTCTCCGGTTGGGAGAGAAGACAGTCTTGTTGTAGCTGGCCCCAATCCACCGTCTCCCAGGATACGTGAGCGAGAGGATAGGCACCCTCGGTCTCACCGTAGCCGTACGCTTCATACCGCTGACGAAAGGTCATCCACGTCTTTTCCAATCCCAGCGCACGGTAGGAGCCGTAAGTGGGCTCTGGATAGACGTAATCGGCGGGGTCGTTGATAGAGATGCCGGGGACGGGCAGGGCGGTGCGGAAGGTGGGTAGGTCCTGGGTTGTCTCATCATTAATGAGTTGGCCTCTGGCTCCCCTACAACTTGGGGAGCCGGGTCGTGGAGGTTGTTGTGGAGGTGGGGGTCGTTGCACTGGCGCAGCCTCTTGCGGAGATGGAGGCTGTTCGGGCGGTGGAGGTTGGCGAGCGGGTTGCTGCCGCGACCAGGCCGACAGAAGAGGCGGCGAGTGCAGTCGACTTCGCCACGCGGGCTGGGCGGCGAAGAGGGCGGTGGCCACGATGAGCAAGCAGCCTGCTATCAAGAAGAATCGCTTGCAACCCATAAGGCTGCGCGCTTGGGTTAGGCGCTCCATGCCAAGATGTCGTCTAATAGCTTTCAGATCGGCTCATCTGCAAGGCTGCGACGCTTGGCCGCGACGCTTGGCCGTCGTAGGGGACTTCCGGGTCGACGAGGCTGCCATTGATGATTTTTTTCGTAAAAAGAAGGAATAGGAAAACGCAGGTACGAGAGAATGAAAAGCCCGACTGGTGTGATGTCCTCCACATGCAGGTTGACAGGGGGCGCCGATCAGATTGTTGACAGGGGCCATTGGACCCGCCGATACGCTACGGCCAGTGACGTGACGCGGCGGCTCCATTCGTAATCATCTCACACAATCACGTTCGAGGATTTCCGCCAGGTTGTGTTTCACCTATAGCCTCAGAACACCTATTCGAGATGTCCTCGGGTTGGGACGGATCACCAGTTGCCTCGATTCACTGTATGTATCGTGTTAACTTGTCTACTCAATACTACACACACACACGCCTCCCGCCTACCGTCTGATCAGTGGTCGAGCCTCGAGCCAAACGTAGGCTCCGCGCCGTTGCACGCGCGCGAAACCGCCAATTCCCCTTCTGTGCAAGAGGCGCCAATCATCCGTCAGACCTCCTCTGACTGAATGGCATCATCCAGAGATCGGCCGGGGCCCATATGACAACTGTACAGATGCGTGTGTTCGGTATCACACCACTGTACAGGCAAATGCACAAACGTCGCGCTGAAATGCTTCCAAGCCGCCAGTCCTGCCTCACCCACTACTGCCAGCGGAGCTGTGCATGTGCAAGCCAGGCTGTGGGACACCCCCCATGCCCATGCCACCCATGCCTGCGCCGCTAGACGGGTGCACCGGACTGCTATCGTCCCCGCCGCCTCTTTTCTCCTTCTTCTCCTTCTTCGCCCACCGTAGACCGCACGCATTGCACAACGTCTTCGGCCCGCGTGGTCCTTTACGCCATTCGGGTGAATCGAGGGTGCCACAGTCGGCGCACACGTATTCATCCGCCACCTTCAGCTTCTTCTTGTCTTTCTTCAGTCCGTCCCGGTCGCGGTCGACGAGAATCGCAATCCCCGCATCGCCGCGGATGAGCGCGGGCGAGGTGTCGCCAGTGCTGATGCCGTGGCTGCGCTCGCCGTCGCGATAGCGCAGGCCGGTGAGCAACTCGATGCTTTCGAGATGCGTGCTGTTGGCCTCGTAGCGCGACATTTTGTCTGCGATACTATCCGGTTTTTGTGACGACAGCGCGCTGTCCAGGTTCTGCCTCGTAAGGGCGGTGTTGGACACTGGGGGTTTTGCAGGCGGCGGCATGCCCTGATAATCCAGAGGTGGCTCGGAATTCGTATCTGCGGGTGCTCGAGAGTTCGACTCGGAGGGAGTCGCGCCGCTCTTGGACGTGACCGCGTGTTCACGGTATAATCGATCTTGCTCGGCATTCTCTTGCGCCTCTTCCCGCTTGAGTTCGTCTATCCGTCGCATCAAGCGCTCATTCTCAATCTTGTGTTCGAGGAAGGAGTCGAGTAGGGCGGCGTTCTTGGTCGGGTAGGGACGGGCCATCATGAAGAAGCCTTTGCAAGAGCCGGCAGAGGAGGTTTGCTGCATGTTTGAGTTGGGGCTACCGCTCATGCCTCCGTTGTTCCCTTGATCGGCGGAGAGGTGGGGGTGTCCATCACACTCGAAAATCACATATGTCCCGTCATCTTTCTTGAAGCGATAGAAGAAGCGCAGGCTGTTGCCACTCGCGATGCTCTCGTTGAACTCGCGCATGAAGATGCCACTGTCGTCGGGGTGGACGAATTCGGCGATGAATCGGCCGACGAGGGTGTGCGACTCGTAGCCAGTAATGGACTTGCAAGAGGGTGAGACGTAGAGTATTCGCCCATCGGGGGTGAGGATGTGGAGGAAGTCTTTCAGCTCTTCGATTATGCGTTGCGACCAGTTCCGCCGCTTGGTGAATTCGGTCAGTGTACTGGTGCTCTGGGGAACGGACATGCCAAAACCTGTAGGCAGTGGTCCTGCCCCGGCGCCCGTCATTGGCGCATCTTGCTGCTGCTGTTGCTGTTGGGGAGTCTGAGGGGTGTACGATCCGTTGCTGGCCGTGAGATCCATCCCGATGGACTGCTGTTGTTGTTGCTGCTGCTCCATGGCGTTGACGGTCTGTGCATCTTGGCCGTAGTCGAGATCCATGTCCATTGCCAAGTTGATATCCATGTCCAACCCATTCATCATGCCCGAGGCGTCAGTGAGCAGGCCACCCATGTCGTTGGACATGCGGTTGCCGGCCAAGCCAGCGTAGTCCTGGAGGTTGCCAGAGAGGCCAGGAACATTCTGCCACGCCGCCATGGTGGGACCGCGGCAAGGCGCGCCAGCCTTGGGGGGCACGGAGGTCGATTGGAGAGGGCGAATCGCGCCTAGCAGTGGAGATGGGTCCAATCCCAGACGGTTGCACGAGCGCAGGGTTCGTACACTGCACTTCGAAGGCCGTGAAACAGATCCTCGGCGAAAGGTCCGATGGGCGACTGCCGAGGAAGAAAGCCGTGGGACTGTTTCGGTCGCGAGATGATGGTGTGTGCAAGAGCCGGGGCTGGGTATGCTTGGGGCAGGATGGCAATGAGAGCACCATCATGCTATTAATCGATCATCGCGATGAATAGTAAGGCGCTTTGAAGGCTTTATCTCATCGTCTGCCGCGCGCATATTGCAATCTTCAATGCCAAATCCACAATGCCACGACTTCTGACCAGATGTGCAGGTCAGGTGAAGTGGCGTCCACTTCGTGTATGCACTTTACGCGAAACTTGAGGCGACAATTGATTCACCGCGAAGAAGCAAACGAAGGCAAACACGACACAAGACCACCACTAATGACCTCTCCATCCTTCACCTTTCCCTACATTCACCGGTTTGCTACCATCTACTTCTCATGTTCACACCCCACCTTGCAACCTTCCCCTCCCTCTTCCTATGAAGTCAAGGCAGCAGGTGGGGATCTCCACGCCTTCCATCCCACATCCTCCCCTTGACTTCCACGGATCATTCCTCAACACTCATCCACCATGTCGAGGATCGACAAACTCTCCATCCTGGGCGTGCGCTCCTTTGACAACATCCGCTCCGAAACCATCCAATTCCATCCACCCTTGACTCTGATCGTCGGCCTCAACGGCTCTGGCAAGACGACCATCATCGAATGCCTCAAGTATGCCACCACCGGCGACCTCCCGCCCAACACCAAGGGCGGCGCTTTTGTCCACGATCCCAAGCTTTGCGGCGAAAAAGAAGTCCTCGCCCAGGTCAAGATCGCCTTCAGATCCGCCGAGGGCCACCAGCTGGTCTGCACCCGCAGCTTGCAGCTCACCGTCAAGAAGGCCTCTCGTTCCATGAAGACCATGGAAAGCTCCCTGAGCATCAAAAAGGATGGCTACAAGACCGTCATTAGCACTCGCGTCGCCGATTTGGTGGTAAGTTCTGGCTTATCTTCCATCCCATCTCACGAATCATCCACTGACTTTCCCCGCTTGATCAGACCTTGATGCCGCAGTACCTTGGCGTGTCAAATGCCGTCCTGGACTGCGTCATCTTCTGCCATCAGGAAGACTCTTTGTGGCCGCTGTCGGAGGCCGGAAAGCTGAAGGGAAAATTCGATGAGATCTTCGAAGCCGAGAAATACACCAAGGCTGTCGTTGACATCAAAAAGCTCCAGAAGGGCAAGCGCGAGGAGCTTGGTAAATTCAAAAAGGACGAAGAGTACACCAAAGTCGTCAAAGGCAAGGCCGAGCAGAACACGCAGCGCAATGTCAAGCTCTCCAACGAGCTCACTCGACTTTCGGAGGAGTACGAGGCGATCGGAATCAAGATCGAAGAGGCTGCGAAGAAGTCCGAGGAGTTCGCCGAGAAGGCAAACAGCGCCGGTCAGATCGTCTACCGGCTCGATGGAAAGCGCATTGAAGAGCGCACCAAGGAGGAGAGCGTGGAGTCGTTGCGGGAGAATCTGCACGAGATGACCGATTCCGACGAGGCTCTCCAACACATGCTGGAGCAGTATGAAGAGCGGGTGGCGGCCTACGACAACGATCTCGCCAATCAAAAGGAGCAGTACGCCAACCTGGCCGAGGAGATGAAGGGCGCCCGAAGCCGCTTGGTCAACAAGGAACGGGAGTGCGGCACGTACGAAGCTCAGAAGCAGGCCTACGAACGCCAGGTGCAGAACCGTGAGTCTCTCGTCAAGGAAACCGCTCGCAGCCACAACATCCGCGGCTTCGACTTGGAGGTGGATGACGCGCAGGTTCAGGCGTTCATGGACCGAATCAACAAGATGGCGCGCGAACAGAACGCTTCTCTCGAGCGCGCCAGGCGTGAGACTCAAGAAGAGTTACAGCGGGCGCAGAAGGTGTTGAATGACATCGACCAGCAAAAGACCAGTCTCACCCAACGCAAGGAGCTCGCCCGGCAGGCCATCACCAAGAATGACCGCAAGATCGCCGACCTGCAAACCGCATTCAACAAAGTCAACATTGACGAAGGAGCAAAAGCAACGCTGGAATCAAATCTACGCGACACCGAAGCCAAACTGGAGACTGCAAAGGCAGCCGTGGGAAGCGCGAAGTGGGACAGCAGCATCGAGAACGCCGAGACCGAACTCCACCAGCTCGACGATCGGAAGGAGAAGCTGGAGGCCGAACTGGTCGAAGGGACCAAACAAGCCGGTGATTCTGCCCGCCTTGATTTCGTTCAGAAAGAACTCAAGACTAGTCAGGGAGGCTTGGAGACCATGAAGGGTGCACACGGTGACAAGATCAGCTCTGTTGTCGGTCAAGCATGGACACCCGCAACTGTGGAGTCCGACTTCCAGCGTGCAGTCACGCAAAGCGGCAGCCACGTGACTGAGGCGGAGAGACAGCGTGACGGGACGAATCGCGAGATGGAACAGATCGAGTTCAAGCTCAGTGCCGCCAAGGGGGAGCTCAAAACCAAGCGCACCGCAGTGCACACGGCAGAGAAAGCGATTCGTGATGCCGTGGGATGCGAGGCTGCCGACTTTCCCGACCAGCTCCAACAAATTGCACATGGCCGCGACATCGCCAAATCGGATGCCGAGTCGTTCTCGAGAGTCCTGGAGTATCTGGACTCTTGTATCAAGAACGCAAAGGACCACAACGGCTGTCGCACGTGTGCTCGTCCCTTCAAGAACGCGCAGGAGCTGGAAAAGATGGTGAAGACTGTCGAGAGCCAAAAGAAGCGTCTGGAGGGCGGAGATGCGCTGAAGGACGACCTCAAAGAAGCCGAGGAGGCCTTGAAAGAAGCTACGGCAGTCAGCACTCAGTACGACACGTGGAAGAAAGTCAAGGCCGAGCTTCCGGATCTGGAGAAGAGGGCAGGCGAACTCGCAGAGCAGCATGAGAAGCTTGTTCGCCAACTTGAAGACCAAGACGCAATTGTGCGCGACCGTCAGGCATCGAAGAGAGATGTTGAGGCTCTGAGCAAGACCGTCCAAAACATCGCCAAGTACAGCACCGACATTGCGAACTTCGAGAACCAGATCAAGGAGTTGACGGCGAAGCAAAAGGCAGCCGGCCTGTCCCGCGGACTGGAGATCATCCAGGACGACATCAAGAAGGTCAACGATCTTGCCCGGACCACCAAGGCTCGTCTTGCCAAGAGCACTGGTGACCGCGAGCGCTCTACAAAGCTGATCAACAGCTTGGAGCTGGAACGGAGGGACGTTGAGCAGAAGCTGAGCACTGCCGAGTACCAGCTCAAAGAGAAGAGGTCGCTCGAAGGTCAGATCGAAGAGTACCGCGGGTTGAACAGCGAGCAGCGCGAGACGGTCAAGACGATGGACAATGATTTGCAGGCGCTCGTGCCCCAAATGTCGCAGGCCCAAGCGAAATACGATGATATTGCAGTCCGTGGTGAAGACAAGACCCGCGAGTTGCAGGCCGCGGCGAACAAGCTCAACAGCAGCTTCAGCGATCTCAAGAAGGCCGACGAAGAGGTCAAGTCGTATGTGGAGAGAGGCGGGCCAGAGCAACTCGCGCGTGGAAAGCGTGAGATCTCGGCGCTCGAAGATGAAATCACGCGAGTTGAGCAGGAGGTCAGTCGCACTGTCCGAGCGGTGAAGGATCTGGAGAATCAGCTTCGCAACCATTCCGATACGAGACGCAGCATCTCCGACAACCAGCGCTTCCGTCGAGACCTTCGCCAGCTGCAATCAGTCCGTGCGGAGATTGCAGAGCTGGAGTCTCACAATGCCGAGGAGGACAAGAGATACCACGACAACGAGGCGCAGAAGTGGCAGAGGGTGCGAAACAAGCTCACCGGCGACCAAGCTACCATCAGCGGATCGGTCAGGACCATGGACGACCAGTTGAAACAGCTCCGGGCGGACTGGGAGACGGACTACAAAGATGCTGCGAAGAAGTACAAGGAAGCGCACATCATGGTGGAGACGACGAAAGCGTGCGTGGATGATCTGGGTCGCTACAGCGCCGCTCTGGACCAGGCCATCATGAAGTACCACTCGATCAAAATGGAGGAAATCAACCACATCGTCGCCGAGCTGTGGCGCAGCACCTACCAAGGCACGGATGTCGACACCATCATGATTCGCAGCGAGAGTGAGAACGTCACGAGCACCAAGAGCTACAACTACCGCGTCGTCATGGTCAAGCAGGACACGGAAATGGACATGCGCGGCCGTTGCTCCGCCGGGCAGAAGGTGCTTGCCTCCATCATCATCCGTCTCGCGCTGGCAGAGTGTTTCGGCTCTGGCTGCGGCATGATTGCGCTCGATGAGCCGACGACGAATCTCGACGAAGCAAACATCAAGGCGCTCGCGAAGAGTCTGAAGGAGATTGTGAAGAAGCGGCGCGACCAGCCGAACTTTCAACTGATCATCATCACGCACGACGAGGAGTTCCTCCGGGCGATGGGCAGTTCGGAGATAGCGGATGTGTACTGGCGGGTATCGAGGAACGAGAGGCAAAAGAGCACGATTGAGCGGCAGAGCATCAGCGAGGTAAGTCGAGATGGTCTCTGACGTGGGGTGATTGGACGAAGGTGATTGGACGAAGACTAATTCATTGCACTTGCAGGTCATGTAGCCGCGGGACGACTAGCGGAGTTGCGGAGCAGATGATCAACGTGCGCGATTTCCATCCCGCTGTGCCGGGCGGCTAGTAGATGATTAGCACGACGGAAGGGGTGGAGAGGAGGAATAGACCGGGGCGTATGCTGCTGCCTTGACTTGCCCGGGCCCGAAAAGGGTGCCTGAAGTCCCCTACACGCCAAAGACACGATGCCTCGAATCACAGATCGCCAAGCGTACTCGTGGTTGTCACCCGCCCGCCCACCCCGCGCTTCACACCACTATACTGTCGCACTAACCTCCCTGTTGACGCCTTCTATTCCCCTTCTCCCGTATCTGTCACCCTCTCTGTCATCCCGGAATAGCATGGAGCTGCATTACACTTACGACTAGCCCAGGATGCAAGGGTCCGCCTGCGTAAAATTGTTCTTTCCTTTACGACATTTGTGCGCCACGCCGCGCAATCGTGAGTAGGTGCTGCGTATAAGGTAACTCTCCTGCACGCCAACGCCTCAAGGGGGTTCTCATAAGCCTACTATTACATATCAGTCATCCGTGTCGATTTTTTCATCTGTCCTGACCTCCTGTCCAAGCCGCCAGAGATACCTCCCGCACCGTACCGTCTCTTCATTGTTTCTACCTCTTCTATACCATGCATGGCGCACCCTCAGTCCTTCCGTCGTCTGCTGGCCGCCCTTTCGTTACTATGTCTCTTCTTCTCCTACGCAGCGGCGGCGGCGGCGCCGCCGAAGCCCAATATCGTCGTCATCCTCACCGATGACCAGGACTTGCATCTCAACTCCCTCGAACTCATGGAGAATTTGCAGAGCATGCTGGTGCAGCAGGGCACCATTTTCTCCAAACACTATGGCCACGTTAGCTTGTGTTGTCCGGCGCGGACGACGCTGTGGACGGGCAAACATGCGCATGTTCGTGGGGGACATTCTCCAATGCAGCCCAGTTCATGTCGGCGCTAATTTTCTTGTCTCTGTGTAGAATACCAATGTCACGTCGGTAACGAACGGACTGCCTGGCGGCGCATGGCAGCAGGTTCAGGCTCTGGGGTGGTACAAGAAGTACCTCTTTACCTGGTTAGCGCAGCATTCGGTCCTCGCTATTTGGCGCTGTGAGCAGAGAACTGACACTCCCATCATCGTGGTAGGATGCAAGCCGCAGGCTACTCGACTTACTACTCCGGCAAGCTCTTCAACGGCTACAGCGCGGAAAACTACTGCGAACCGCATTGTCTTGAGGGCCTGAGCTCCGCCCATGTCCTGCTGGATCCGAGCATGTACAAGTACTACAATTCTTCCTGGACATCGTATGACGGCCACAAGTGGACTGTCGATGCCAATTTCACGGGCTATAACACCGACCAGATCACTGAAGATGTGAGTGTATTCCTGGGTTGGTCGGCAGTTGACGGCGCCATTCACACGATTGACCATTGCAGATTGCCGACTACATCCACGCAAATGCTCATTCCGGAAAACCGTTCTTCGCTGTCGCGGCTCCCGTCGCGCCGCACGTGCCAACCATTCCCAAGCACGAATATAAAGATCTCTACCCTGGACTACAGGTGCCGCGGTCTCCCAATTGGAATCCAGCAAACCGAAGCGGCGTTGCAACCGTGTGGACCCTGGACCAATTAGACGACCAAAACATCGAGGAACTGGACGATTGGTATCGCCGGCGACAGCAATGTCTCAAAAGCGTTGACGATATGATCGCGACAGTTGTGCAGACCCTGGAGGAGGAAGGCGTGCTCGACAACACGTACATTTTCTACACCACGGACAACGGCTTCCACATGGGGAATCACAGACTCCAAGGAGGCAAGACTACTTGTTACGAGGAAGACATCAATTTGCCGTTTATCGTACGCGGACCCGGTGTTGCCAAGAACCAGTCCGTCACCGACCTCGTCACTGGCCATATCGATCTCGCTCCGACCATTTTGACCCTCGCTCAACCCGACTGGGCTGGTTTCGTTGTTGGAGGTGACGAATGGGACGGCACGGCCATCACTTTCCCTCTCGAGACCGCCGCAGATGTCCAGCGAAACGTTGACGCCCGGAGCGATTCCACCCATATTGAGTATTGGGGCCCGTTCCAGCAGGAAGGCGTATATGGCGCATGGTGGTTCATTGGGCAGGACCATTGGAAGAATGTGAATACCTACAAGTCTCTGAGGATTCAGGGGGCGGGGTACAGTATGCTTCCCACTGGCTGGAGTGTAGTCGCGATTTGTGCTGACGGTGTTGACTGCAAGATCTGATGTACAGCGTTTGGTGTCAGGATTCGGCGCATGAGCTTTACGGTGAGTCTGGCTCTTCATCCGCTCTGTCGCGAAAAGTATGAGCTGACATCCGATCGGTAGATATGTCTTGGGACCAGTGAGTCCTCCTGTCAGGCCATGCCCAAAGCAGAGGCCATAGCTAAACTAACCTCCTTCAGATACCAAATGACTAATCTCCACCCCTACGCACCCTCCGAAGGCAACACAACAAACGCCTACGATAAAGGAATGACCACCGTCCTCGGCCGGCCGATCTGGAACGTGCTGCACCGCCTCGACGCTCTAGTCCTCATCCTCAAAACGTGCGCCTCCGAGGACTGCCGCTGGCCCTGGAAGCAGCTCCACCCGGAGGGCGGAGTCAACAATTTGATGGACGCACTCGACGCCCAATACGACGCTTTCTACGCCCATTCATACGCCGTCGCAAAGGTGGGGTGGGAGCAGTGCTACACGGGGCTCCTTCCGCATGCCAGCTCGACGCTGTACGCCATTGAGAATGAGCAGCCGGTGTGGTTGAATCAGACGGTGGTGAAGATGGTGCGGAATGATGGCGAGCGGCTTGCGGTTGGGGCGAAGTGGTTGGCCTTGCTGTTAGGGTGGGGTGCATATCTCGCGTTCGCATGAGTATATAACACGGTAGGATCAGCGCCTTGCATACCGTTTACGTTATTGAGCGTGGTGATGTAACTTGCCTTACTTTAGTCAGGGCTTACCACGCCCTAGGCTACAGGCAACACTGAACATGAATAAATGATCAACACGCATCTCAATCCTGTGTCCCTCATATTCATCCCAGAGACCGGCGCCTTGATCCGAGTACCATATTCTCCCCCTCGATGAAGGTCATCGTCGTCGGCGCCGGGCTGAGCGGCATCGGCACCGCCCTCGCTTTCCGACGATATGTCAAGCAAAAGGTCGAGATCAAAATCTACGACCGCGCCAACGCGCACGACACCGGGCTGTATGGATGGAATGATCACGCAGACTTACGCCTGAAAAACCAAGGCGCGGCAATAAGCCTGCAAGCCAATGCTCTGCGGGTCCTGCAAGATCTTGACCCCGAGCTCGCCGCCACCGTTCGCGCTTCGGGATTCCCGTGCAAAGGCTTCACGTGGAAGACGGCGGGGAATTACTCGTTGGGCAGGGAGCACGTTGACCTTCTGCCCATTTCGCGGCCGGTGCTGGTGCAGTGTTTGGCGAAGGCCCTGCCGGCGGATGTTGCGGTGCAGTATCGCACCATTTCCAAGGTGGAGGTTGGAAACGCGCAGAAGCCTCGACTGCATTTCGAGGATGGAGCTACTGAAGAGGCGGATCTGGTTGTTGGAGCGGATGGCATTCGCAGTATGACGAGACAGGCTTTGTTCGGGGACGACGAGAGGTATCAGCCGAACTATCTGTTCGTATATTCGTCATCGTTATGTTGCTTTTTGGCTGCAGCCTTGCTCTGACTCGTGCTCATAGCGGCCACTGCGCAGTCGGCGGAGTCCTTGATAGAAAGGTGTCCCTTCCCCAATCGTACCTCGACGACCCAACGATCATGTTCTACGAAGGCCCCAACGGCTTCTTCGGATACAGCGGTCTGAGTCAAGCCGATCCCACCAAGATCCTGTACTTCTCGATTTACGACTCTCCGGCGCCAGACCGCCATAACCTGGACTACGATCTCATCAATCAGGAGCTTCGCGAACGCCATGCCGACTTCGCTGACCCGCTGATCGGACTGTGTCTGAGCGAGGCAAAGGTCGATAACGTCTATCCTGTCTGTTGGCTGCCTGACTTACCGCGTTGGGGTCGAGACGGTGTTGTTCTGGTCGGTGATGCGGCGCATGCAATGACGCCGGCTAGTGGGCAGGTGAGTATCGTCCTCGAGCTGTGATGTGATCTCTTATAAGCCAGTGAACATCATTCCTACGCATATTGTGCTAATCGGCAGAAGGGCGGCAGCCAAGCTTTCGAAGATGCCCAAACCCTCGGCCTTCTTCTGGCAGGCCACCTCGAAAGACACGGTACCGCAGAAGCCGTGGAGCATACCATTACAGGCCTGTACAACGTCAGACACCGGCACGTCGATGCCCTCAAAGCCAAAGGTCTGAGCGTGAAAGAGCCCGAACGGCCTTGGTCGACTTTGACGACAGCGCTTGTATATGTCGGCCTTCTAGTCCTTGTCCAGGTGAAGAATATCTCGGGGTACTTGGGAACGACCGACCCAGTACGAAACTGGGATTCGAAACGTGAGGTTGCGAAGTATCTGGGCAGTTCTTAGGCGAGATGCCGGCGGAGTCTCGCCAGCCTTGCTTTGCCCATGATCGCCAGCACAGCCTCGTGGCTGAAACCAGCATGACCACAATCGATCGCACGGAGACTACTCATTCGAATATTCTTTAATATACTCGACTGATTCTATTTTGTTAAACCAGATGTACGTAATATCATGCAGGCTCCGAGGTCATCATGCGACTTGCGATCGTCACCATTGTACCCAACGAGGCACGACGCATTCCAACGATGCATACCCGCTCCAACCGCGTCTCGCAGCAACTAGGACAACCTGTTGACAACGACAAGGCAACGACCAAACGTCTAAACCTCTCAAACACACCTTTGGAGAATCGCGTTGTGCAGCAAGAACAACTCCAGGAAAGCGACAGCCATGCTCCTCCAATCAAGCATCCTCCTCATGTACGCCACAGCACTGGCCGCAGCAATACCGTCAGTGGCCCCGCCGCCGTCACCCATCATCCACCCCCCCCCACTAAAAACTACCACAGGCACAAACGACAATCAGCACCAACAGGCTTCAACTGGGGCAACGAAAAGATCCGCGGCGTGAATCTAGGCGGCTGGCTCCTCCTCGAACCCTGGATCACGCCCTCCATCTTCCGCAAATACCCCGCCTCCGCCGGCATCGTAGACGAGTACACGCTCTGCAAAACCCTAGGGCGCGACAGGGCGCACGACGAAGTGCTCCGCCCGCACTGGGAAAGTTGGATCACGCTCGCGGATTTCGAAAAGATTGCTCAGGCCGGGTTCAACGTTGTGCGCATCCCCATCGGCTTCTGGGCTTTTGATAATGCAGGCTCGCCGTATGCGCGCGGCGCGGCGGCGTATTTGGATAAGGCGGTGGGATGGGCAAGACGCACGGGGTTGAAGGTGGTGGTGGATCTGCATGGCGTGCAGGGATCGCAGAATGGGTTTGACAACAGTGGACATCGGATTCCGCGGCCTTTGTGGCAGACGGGCGAGCACGTTGGCAAGTCGTTGGAGACGCTGGAAATCATTCAGAGGAAGTATGGCGCGGCGGAGTACGACGATGTGATTGCGGGCATCGAACTCGTCAACGAACCCTTGATCGCCGAGCTGGATTTCGACAAAGTCAAGCAGTACGAACGACGGGGGTACAAACAGCAGCGAGATGTGTCCGACTCGCGAGTCGTCGTCATTCAGGATGGATTTGTCGAGCCGCGCGCTTACAACGGCTGGTTGACGCCGTCGGATGACAACAGCCAGTATGTCGCCATCGATCACCACGATTACCAAGTCTTCACCGACCAGCTCGTCGCCATGACGCCAGCGGAACACCGGGAATACGTCTGCAGCAATGCGTACACCTACTCCGGCGCGGACAAGTGGACGTTTGTAGGTGAATGGTCGGCCGCGATGACGGATTGCGCAGTCGCGCTGAACGGCTGGGAGCGTGGGGCACGATATGATGGCACGTTTCCTGGATCGCCGTATGTGGGATCCTGCAAAGGGATGAATGATCTGCAGACGTGGAGTCAGGGGTTCAAAGATGATACGAGGTGGTACATTGAGACGCAGATGGACGTCTTCGAAGCCAATACGCAAGGCTGGATGTTCTGGACGTGGCGGACGGAGGATTCGCCGGCGTGGGATGCGCAGCACCTGATTGATGCTGGTGTCTTTCCGCAGCCACTGACTGCGAGGAGGTTTGGGGCTGTTTGCGGCAGTGACTAGGTCGCCTGTCGTTTCGTATTCTCAGTGTCTCATACCAGATTTGTATGATACAGTGTCGTCCCGAGATGCAGGGCAGTGACTTCACAGCGAGCCCTACCCTACGCACTGCCCTCGACCAAGAAGACGACAAATGTTGCCTTCTCCTGTGCTTCTTGCAGGTACACACCCAGCTCGTCATCGCTCTCAATCAGCCAGCTGTCCTCAGTCCCATCCGTGTTCTTAACGACGCCATGCACCTTCCCCATCTGAGTCGGAGCACTTGCTTTCGACGTAGCAGCTTGACGCAGAGCATCAAAGTTTGCGCCTGAAGCAAGCTTACCGAGCCACATGCGCGGATGATTACCAGCGACTTGCGAGCAAGTGGCTAGGCGGAAGTAGGCCGGAATAGCGGCGGATGCGGAGCCAGAAGCATTTGCGCTAGAGCTAGGGGCTGGCTGGGGGGCTTGCGGCGGCCACGGAGGGCCATGTGTCGTCTCGGATAAGAGCGGATCAAGATCGAAGTTGATATGCGGCGCGGCGTCGGCAATGGTGGTGAGGCGGAAATCGGCCATCTCCGACTCGCGTCCGAACCAGGCTGCGGGGGTGGGAAAGTTCAGGCCATGCCTTTGAGTGCTGCTTCGTGGCTGATTGTTGGACTCGGCGGGAGCGTCTGCATTGCCCGCTTTCTTCTTCTTTGTGGCGCTGGGATTGGGACCTTTGGCAGGGCCGGGACCGGGGCCGTAATGGTTTGCCTTCTGCCACTGCTTTCTGTCCGGGTCTTTGCGGGTTTGGTCGTCGCAGTAGCGTTTACGAGCATCGCGGTGCAGGACATCGATGGCGCGACTCTTTTGTGGGTCACCCGACGCGATTCCTTGCTGCAACGCATCGGATGTTTCATACCATCTCTGACGCAGCTCGTCGAGATGCTCTTTCCCGCAGGCCAAGGTTGTGGTAAAGTGGTCGGCTTCGAGGATTTCGTAGAGTCGGCGGCGAACTTCCTTGGACTCCACAGGATTCAGGCCGAGAAGATTGCTGGCGTCCGCGATTGTCATGGCGCGAGCTTGATTGCGCATGCGCTTGGTGACATCACTGCAAATACAGTTGAGTGCGTTCGTACGGCGGTCGATGTCGGGCTGGAGGGGATGGAGCACGGAAGAGAGATGGGGACTCCCTCGGGTGAGGCGATCTTTAGCGGCTTGCCATTGGCCGTCGGCGCATAAGGTCATTTTGATGATCCCCTCTTCGCGACAGATGGCTTCGAACTGATCACGAAGCTCCATGTATGTCTCGTTGGAGAGTTGGAGGAAGGCCTTGCATTCGTCGAGACTCGTTTCCGATCCGTAGCGAGGCCCGATGCTGGGGTCATCCGCTGGCATGGGGCCATAGCCTCGAATGCGGCGACGACGTTTGCGTGTGCGTAGTAGCTCATCGCTCTGCATCTGAAGCTCGGCCAGACGTTGGGCCCGACGCGCTGCTTCCTCCGGGGGAAGTGTGGTCTGCTGGGCATCTTCCTCGGGAGTGGCTTGATCCTCCGATTGTTGTTGTTGTTCTTCTTCTTCAGCTGTGGGCCCCTCAACCGCATCACTCTCCGTGCGAGGTCTCTTGTTGCTAGGTAAAGGTTTGTACCCATTCATGCTTCTCATCAACATGCCATTTTTCTTCCTTAACGCGCGAAAGTCGTAATCGTTCAAATCCCATCCTTCTTCCTTCAGTGTCTTCTGGATGTCCCCCGCGGTGACATAATGCTCGAACAGCTCCTTCGTCCTCGCCGTCAGTTTCTCATACTCCTCTTCCGTCCATTTGTCGCGTCTTCCGGGAAAGTTCCAGTTGCGGAACTTCTGATGGAACTGCGAGACCGACGGCACCTCGGACTCGGGCAGCTTGAAGTGCTCGGCGAACCATTTGACAATGTTTGGGGTGCTGAGTTTGTCGACGACCCAGAGCTTGTAGCAGATGTCGCGTTTGTCATCCCAGTCGTACTTTGGCGGCCGGCCCATGACGCAGGGATGGCGGGCTGCAAGGCTGAAGATGTAGGATGGAGGGGAGTTGTAGCCTGCCGTATTGTTGCAAGAGGAGGAGTGGAAAGTCGGAGAGATTGACGCGAAGACTGGTGAAAATTAGTGGTGGGACGGCTGGCAAGGGCATGTGGAGCCTCAGGCAGCCACTTGCAACGACGATCAACCACGTCCCTCATGGCAGCAGCGACCAGCAAACAAGCAGACATACATGTACAAGCAACCCATGTGCTCAAGTCAGTTTCCCTCTTTGGCTGCTACATCTATCGACATCGACCCGCTCCGATGGCCAACTCGGCGACCCAAGCATGTCCCACCTGTCCAACATGCAACAGACGACTGCTACGACATTGCCTGTACTGCACAATTACATCTAGGCCATCTGCCGAGGACGCCGCGATCCTGACACGACAATGGGCCGATGTGACGTGTTTCAAAGCCTCCAAGAGCCTGCCCACCGCTCTCGCCAAAGTCCCAACCAACCAAGGCGCGGTGTTTCATCGCTCCAGCCCTGTTCGTCAGGAACAGAATCGCGACAGACAACATCAATCAACAAGTGCATTTTCTGTCTTCTTCCTCGCCTCTTTTGAATTCAAATTCCGAGGACTCTCCATTCCACCTGCGCAAATCACGACTCCTTAGTGGCTACTCCGTGAACTAGGCAGCTTCAACGATATTGTTGAGACAATCGACACCTATCTCAGCAGCATACATATCTGGTTCCCATTCATCTCGAGAACGCGACTACACCATCACATATCAAGCGCAGCATACGATGCAGACGCTTCGACCAACTTGCTGCTCTTATGCATGAAGCTGATTTGCAGCGACGTTCCAACGCGATCTGATCCTAAAACCGAGCTGTATCGGAATGCGAAATTCTTCTATCGTGAAGTGGAAGCTCTGAACGATTTCACCCTTCGACTTGTCCAGGCACTACTCTTGATCGCTCTGTACGAGCTCGGCCATGGAATCTGCCCGGCCGCCTATCTCACCATTGGTTCTCTCGCGACAATCGGACATGCCATGGGTCTACACAAACCCAAAACGCCACAGATGCTACCTCCTGCCGAGACCGCGATGGAAGAGGAAGAGCGAAAGCGATGGTGGTGGTGCGTTGTCATCCTCGAACGATTCATCCACATAGGCCACCGAAACAAACCTCTGGCAACGGCAGAACCGGATCTAAGAGTCGGCCTTGGAGACGATGCCGCATTCGACAATGGACCCATTACGCCAGCTGCGGCGTCAGGGGGAACGGGCATCCCAGGCTCACCATTTGTTCGGACTTGCCAGGCAGCTGGATATCTAGGTCGAACTATAGCGCATATCGAAAATCGGAGCATCCCGCTCAACGTCCGCTTCGATCAGGCGCTGCGGTTGCTGCGTGAAATGCAGATCTTCGCGCGATGCGTGTACGAGGAAGTGGACTTGTACAACGGGGCAGCGGACGCAGCGCCAGAACGGTACACTGGTGTGGCCATCATCTTCAGCGCTCTGCTGACCCTCTGCCAATTCTGCGATTGCACTGCACGGTTTGATAATTCGAAAGCAACTGGCGGCGTGAGTCGTCAAGATCTGCAGGAAGAAAGCTTTTACGGGCGGCGCGAGATAGATGAGATGGTTATGCTCCTGGCCGCCCGCCTACGCAGGCAGGCCGAGCATGTCGGTGGTTTGAGAGGTCTGAGTCCGCTCGTGGTGAACTGCATCTATCAGGCAACGATGAACTGTACGTCTCAAAGTCGTTGGAGTCCGTGACTCGGGTAGCTGACGGGAGGGTATGTGTAGGTTTTTCGCGTGGGAAGGAATTACCGTACGCCGAGTGGAAGCGACGCATTCTGGCCTTGATGGACTTGCTTCGTGTACTTGACCAGAGATGGAGAGTTGCTGGTGTGTACTTCTCTTCCTGCTGATGTGTGCCGCGAGCTGACCGAGACCTTGTGCATCAGGCGAATACTCTGATATTATTCATGGGGTGTGGAAAGTGTAACACTGCAGGATAATCAATCGCCGATAATAAAATAAGACGCGCTATGGATTATGAATGAACAAATGTCCCGCGCAGGCCTTGGATCATCCTCTTGTCCGCCTTCGGAGGCTTGAAAGACGCCGGCATCACATGCACTCTATCTACAGCACTTACGCGTCCAATTGCCCTTCAGCTTTCCTCCGAACAAGCCGCCTGCTCGTACCAGAGTTGGCAACTGCTACGGTAGGATCACATCTGCTTTCACTCCGAGCCGCGTCGGTGGCGGCGGGGTACGTCGCACAGTTCCCCCCGCAATGCCGCCTAGTTAAACGCCTCATTCAACTCGCAGCTCCAGATCGACGACCATACGGCTACTTCACCGACCACATTACCAACTCAGTCGCACACACTAGCACAATGGCGTTGCTGAGCCCCCACCGGAGCGCGCGGTGGTGTGTACAGTGGAAGGAAGGGTATCGCGGGCCGGCGCATTGGCTCGTGGCACGCCCATGGAGTCGGGAAAGACGAGGGAAAAAACTTGGTGCTCTTCCGCCCCGCGCCGCGAAGCTTCCGCATCCCGAAGGAGGGGGAACCGGGGCTGTGGGTTCCAGTGGAGGGGAAGCCAATCACGCACGAGAGGGGTGATCGTGCGTCACTGCTATCGATGTCCTGCATTCGAGCATTGGACAGTCTCCTCGGAGCTGGGGGTCTAGGGTGAAGCAGGATGGTTTGTAAGAATGACGACGATGGCCCTGATTGTTTCCCGTGGATGCCATGCCTTGGTCAGACCGGCAATCCGGCGTTCCTGAGATGCGTGGCCGCCTCGCCCCCGCCCCGGCGGGAATTAAGAAAACGTGGTACGTGTTTCGTCACCCTCGCCATGCTTTCGCCACGTCGACCCGGAGAAGGCGGGCGCGAGAGCCAAACACCACACCGAAGGGGTATGATGCAGATTTGTCGCCAGGCTAGAGGGGATTTGCAAAGCTTGTGCGGTGATCCCTTCTCGATGCATCGCCCTCGCCGCCGCCACACGCGCACTGCTCGGCTGCTGGTGATGCAGGCGTTCCCAGCGACATGGGTGCGGAGCCAGTTAGCGCCAACTCACTCTGGTGGCTGCAGTTTGGAGGGGACTCTAGCTGCGCCGGCTCCATCAATGACAGGCGTCGCGAGAAGGCCGAGTCTGACGAAGTTCACAGCGACGAATGGACACTGGGAGGAAGCTGGAGAAAGTCCCGTCGCGCTCGCAATCTCCGCGGCGTGCTCCGGCGACGACGAGAGATGACGTTGGGTCAAGGCGTTGCGAGCAGAGCGCGATGTGCGTACGGAACGCTCCGCCCGAGGCCGTGGAGCTAGAGCGGTGATGTGCGTTTTCTAGCGGGCGCCAGCGCTGCTACCCTGTCGTTCCCCAACACACCTGCGTGCGTCAATGTCGGTATAATGGGGCCAATCGCTCTCCCCCACTTCTTCCACTGCCTTCTCCCGGCTGCACATGCGTGGCAAGACGAGTACAACCTTTTCCCTCCCCAGGCAGCGTCTTCCCGTTGGTTCTTCGATCCTGCATTGAAATCTGCTTCACCCCCTCCTTGCTGCCCTACCAACCACGTCCGTTGCGGCCACCAAATCATGCAGGTGCGGAGATGATAAGGTGACTACCCTACGCCGACACATTGCTGTCCTCACACTCACATCCATTTCCCTGCAGCGATCGAAGATTGCACATTAGCAATCTACTCAGCGAGAGACCCGGCGAACGCGCTGCTGGTGAAGCGATAGCGCCGCCGACCACTCCGCAGCGCGCCCTCACCAATGGCCACGCGAACAACGCCGGACCGCGTCCGATAACGCGGTTTGTCGAGAATGGTTCGCATCATCTCCGTCCATTCTTGCTTGTGCACGTCCACTCACACTTTTCCTTGCTATAGGACGGGAATACTACGCCTACGGCGACCGCGTGGTCTATCCTCTTCCTTGCGACGATGTATGTCACAATGACTCGTCCCGTCGAAACGCTTACTGACCCAGTGCCGATGCGCGCAGGTCGAGCTCGAGCGCCTCGATGCACTCCACAGCATGATCCACGAGCGCGCGCTCAACAACCGACTGGTGAATGCAGAGCTCGATTGGCAAGCGCAGCGCCGTCTCCATATCCTCGACGTTGGCTATGGAACAGGAATATGGGCCAACGACTTGGCGAGGCTGAACACCAATATTAGTGTCGTCGGCATCGACCTCTGCTCCAACTCGCCTGCCCGAAGCGATGACACTCCCAACGCCACCTTTGTCGCTCCACTCGACTTCACCCAGCCCGACTGGGGCTTCCAGCCTGCGTCATTCGATCTGATTCGAATGTCGCAGCTCTCTGGCTGCGTACCAGACTGGTTGCAGCTGTATTCCACAGCCTTGCGGTAAGTCGCGCGCGTCGGCCTCGCACTTGACACTCAGCCGTGCTGATTGTGATTTCAAAGATATCTGAGAGCCGGCGATGGGTTTATCGAACATATTGAAATCGACTGGGCGCTTCGCTCTCTACACAACACCGAAGTCACACCCGGCATGCGAGCCGTGCAAGAATGGTGGTCACTCATGTGCCAAGCCTCGTCCTTGCTGAACGGCTCGATGGCGTACAGAGAGGACACGGCGGAACTGCTTCTGGCCGCGGGCTTCACCGATCTCAATCATAGGATGATCCGAATCCCACTCCAGGCCTCACCGCGCGATGCGCGAGACTACCTGCTCAAACGCTGGTATATTGGCATCATGTGTGGCGACGACCATCGACACAACTCTATGAATTCTTTCGAGGCGTTGAGCATGTCGCTCTTCACCCGGCAGCTGCAGATGCATCCCGATGCTGTTCGACAACTGTGCCAGAATGTTCGAGAGGCTTACAAGGCAAATCGAGCGCCATTCTTCCACAATATGTAAGGCTACATGCCCCAAAAACGTGCCCACAAGAGTGGTACTGACCAGATCGACTTGCAGACACATCTGGACTGCAAGAAAACCTGTAAGCTAGCACGGAGCTGTTTTGTAGAGGAACAGGCGGGCGGTATCTGTCATTCGACATCGAAACAAGATCAGCACAAGCAACGCCAGCGCCATCCAAGCTCGCGGCGCCGAGCATCTCCAACCACATCCCGCTCAGAACAGGTTTCCGGTGGGGATTGAAGACCCGCACGAGTCGAACACACTACTGCACCTTTTGATACAAACGTAGCGTGGCGTTGCAAGGCTTAGAGAAGAGGAGAAGAGGGATCTTTTTGACATGCAAAATCCAACATCGGTGTGCCACCACGACCACCTGGCTTGACTTTTTCGTGTCACCTCCCCCCTCCTTTGCCCATGCCATGTGGGTTCACCGCGGTAATTCGCCATTCTAGCCGCTGCGAGTACGTTTGGATTCTCGTTGTGCTGCTGCTCCTGCTGTCCAGCTCGGCCCTCTCTCGTGGAAGCTCATAGTTTACATGCATTCGCGGTGGGTGAGGATCTTGGAAGAAGTCTCATTTCTGATGAATTTTCATTCAACTCTACTGATCAGAGTTGCTTCACTCCGAGTCCACCATCGAACTAACCCCAGAGCTCCCCTCATCCAGCCCACCCGACCCTCACAGCAAAAGCATCCACGTCACACGCACAACATGCACCTCTCACGCCATCGCGGTCGGGACGAATCCGAGGCGTCGTCCACCGCAGCATGCGTCCCAAGGGATTGGGCCTGGTGAATTACCTGAATCCCCCGCCGATGGCGCGTGGGTTGCTGCACGCGGACGGACCCGGTCTGGCGAGGTGACACAACGCGCTCGAGCATCCCGGGATAACGGAAAGGCGGGTTCCGAGGGTGCGGATGGGTGCCATTGTCTTTTGTTCTTGGAGGGGTTCTGGGGGAGTTGGTTTTTGGGAGATACTATCTCGGACTCAGAGGGAGTTGTCTCGACGCGAAGGCGGTTGTTCATGTTCGATGGTTTTCTCGAGCAAAGGCATTGATATCATGAGGTAAGCGATATCATACTCACTTGTCCTCCTTTGAGACTCTTTGAAACAGCACCGACTGAGTCCACTGGCGAAATAACAGCGCCCGAATCACCATTCCTGCTCTCCTCAACAGCCAGGCTCAGCGACAGTCCGGGCACCCATGTCCCATCCAGCTCTACTGTCGCGGCTACTTCACATGGCGAGGCAGAGTCTATCCATTCCCATGGGATGAAGTGAGCAAATATCCCAGCGAAATCTTGCACACCTCTAACTCCCAGCGCAGGACCAAGGCGACCTCCTAGACTGCATGCACGCCCTAATCTACCGCGCCGCCTTCAAAAACCGCCTGCACCTCTGCCACCTGACCATCACCCACGCCCGGCCCCTGCGCATCCTCGACATCGGGTACGGCACAGGCACCTGGACGGAAGAAATGGCCAAAAGCTACCCCCAAGCCCGCATAACCGGTATTGATCTCGTGCCCTTCCTCGTCAGCAACTCGGCGCAGTCCATCCGAAACTTGTCGCCCGTCGACTTCAACACCGACGAGTGGCCCGTCGAGCCCGCGTCGCAGGACCTCATCCACGCCGCCCAGCTCGCCGGCAGCGTATCAGATTGGTCGAAGCTGTATGCAACCGCATACAGCCATCTGCGCCCCGGTACAGGACAGCTCGAACTCATCGAAATAGACTGGACGCCGCGCCTGCAACCCTTCACTCCGCTCCTAGAAACCGACATCGCCGTCCGCGAATGGTGGGAAGGCGTGTACCTCGCCTCCCAACAATCAAATTACCCCATGTCCCTGCCCCGCAACATCGACACACTCCTCGAAACCGTGGGCTTCGTCGACATCGTGCACCGCAAAATCCAGATTCCCTTTGCTGGCACGCCGGGCGACGCGTCGCGCTCGAGCATCTCGGATTGGTTCCAATGCAGTGTGGGGTACAAGATGGCGCCGAACGCTTTTGCCGCGCTGGGGCTGCATCATCTCAGTACTGGGCTGGACATTGGCGAGGTGCAGGCGAGGGGCATGTGTGCGGATGCTTTGAGGGGGGCGAATGCGAGGGGGACGGGCCTGTATTTTGATTTGTAGGTCGGAGGAGCGATGAGTGGATGTTGCGTGGGCTTGGGCTGACTTTCACCACAGGCATGTGTACACGGCGAGGAAACCGAATCGGGGGTCGCAGCAGAGGGCAACGGATAGTCGGAGGGAGCGTTTCAACCGCACGCCATCGGATCCGGAAGCAAGACACGAGCGATGACCAAGCGAGGCAGACATTGATCTTTGCTGTGGTGTGGGTAAAGTTGGGGGATTTCTCAGTTAGCTGTTCGCTCGCCTTGATATTTGGCAACAATGCAAGATTCTTTTCACTGGCATATACATCTCTTAAAAGCAACATTCGACTTTATCACAATCACCATTCCTGTACCTCGCCAGGCTTGGGCATCTGCGCACGTACGACCTTGTCGCAGTTCAACAAGCACAAAGGATCAAAAGCTTGCTTCATCTGTGGGCAGTCGGTCAGCAGCGTTTCAGTATCATGGGCGTCTCCATCCCAAACTCACCTTTCGCATCAGGTCCACGGCATTCTCGCCAATCTCGTGCTGCAAGTAGTCCCTCTTGATCAAGCCGACTCCATGCTCGCCCGTGGCGGTGCCCTCCATTTCAATCGCCCGCTTCACCATCTGATGCACCAGCGCGTCCGCAATGTCGTGCTCCTTGTCGTTGTACAAGATGATAGCGTGGAAGTTGCCGTCGCCCACATGCCCGACAATCGCCCCCGTAAGCCCACTCTTGCTGATATCCGCCTTGGTCTCGTCGATAATGTCCGGCAAACGACTGATGGGCACCGCGACGTCCGTCGTCCACACATGGTCGGTGTCGTCCTTCCGCTGCGCCATCACGCTCCACAGCGCCTCCTTGCGCGCCTCCCACAGCTCCTCGCACTCCTCCGCGTTGCGCGCGAATTCAAACGTCTTGTTACCCGCCTTCTTCGCATGGTCGCGCACGATAGAAATGTGCTCTTTGACGGACGACGGCGTGCCCGCGAACTTGAAGAACAGCGTCGGCGCCTCCTCCCATTTGCGCTCCGTCCGGCCGACGTCGTTGATGCACTTCATCTGCACGTCGTCGAGGATCTCCACCGCTGCGATGGGTACACCTGCTCCCACGACGCGGAAGACGCAGTCTGCTGCGCTGCGAATGGTGGGGAACGTGCACACTGCGACGCTGGTGTTTTGCGGCTTCGGCGTGACTTTCAATGTAGCTTCGCAGACCAGTCCCAGCGTGCCTTCGGATCCGACGAACGTGCGGGTCAAGTCGTAGCCTGCACTGCTCTTTCGGGGCCGTTGCTTCGTCTTGACAATTGTGCCGTCCGCCATGACGACCGTCACGCTTAGAACCCAGTCCTTCATCGTACCGTAACGGTAAGCATTCGTGCCGCTGCATCCCGTACCAATCATGCCTCCAATCTGAGCTCCAGGACCAGGGTCAGGCGGGAAGAACAACCCCTCCTTGCCCAGCTCCTCATTCAGCAGTTCCCAACCCACAGCCGGCTGGACCACGACATCCATGTCCTTGGCATGCATAGCGAGAATCTTGTCCATGCGGCTGAAATCAATACACACGCCGCCATGGTTCGCAGCAAAGTGTCCCTCCAACGACGTGCCACCCGAATACGCCGTCACGGGGATGCGCCGCTTATGGCACACCTTCATAATCTCCGACACATCCTCCGTGCTGCCGGGTTTGATGACGCAGAAGTATACCTCGTGCTCTTTGGGGGTGTAGGAGCTCCATTCGCTGCCCGAGTGCGCCTTGGTATCGGATGCTTGTGTGGACACGTTCTCTTCTCCCACGATGGCTTTGAAATCAGACCAAGCTGCTTGTAGAGTGGCAGGTGCGGTATCGTGCTTTGGAGGCACGGTCTGGCCGAGAGGGGCGGTGGAGAGATTGCTAGGTTCGCCGGGCTGTTGTCTACCCAGCATCCAGCCGCCGAAGATGCCGACAGCGAGGACTGTCGAGTGTGTTAGTGGAGGGCCTGTGGGATAACACATATACTGGTAACAACTTACCTATCGGCACCACAATCCCCGCCGAGCTCCGCGACTTCTGCGCCTCGCGGTACCGCGCAAACCGCTCCTCCTCCGCCCGCTCGCGCTGCACGCGCTCATTCGTGCTCTGGTAGACTTGGCCTCGGAAGGAGGGATTGCCGCCCTCTTTGTCGTCTTTGCCGGTCGGGGTGGCGTACGATCGGGCGACGATGATGCTTTGCGTCGTTGTTGGCGGTAGGAGTGTGATGGAGTGGCGTTGGATGGGTTGGCAGAGCTGGCGGCGCAGGAGCTGCCGTGGGATGAACTTGGAAGACATGCTGGCGGTGGTGATGTTCACATTATCGACGAGGGGAGGTTGATGAGGGAGAGACGGATCACTCGGATTGCATTGATTTGTCAATGGAGATGGGAGGGGATGATGGGTGGTGGTGCGGTTAGCCCAAGCTTGTCGTGCGGGACAGCTCCGCGAGCCGAAGCACCTCACCGCCGACTTCGGATGGCGACATGCTTATTGGAGAATTGTAGGTAGTGATTGACATAAATCGCAAGAGTCCTCGGATTCCTCCAGTTCTCAACAGACATTACTTTGCACCGGCAGCGCGGCAGACAAGTAGCTACTCTATGTAGTCAGTTGAACATCATTCCCACCACCTTATCATCATCATATTCGTAAACAGTTGCTTTCCAGTATGCCCAGCCAATGGGACGTCCAATTCATCACCTGGCCAGCCCAGCCAGTGACTCGTTGATCTGCTGGGTGAAACTCCCCACCTCCGTCGTACTGGGCGCAAGCGAAGAGCCCTCGTCAGCCAGAGTCGACTCAGCACCAGCACCGGCGACAGCATCCTCATGCTCTCCCAGTCCGCCGATGCCCAGCCCCTGCCTCCCGCTGCCAGCATCATCGCCAGCTCCATCCAACTCCGACGCCGCCTCTTTCTCGCCGTCCGATTCCATCAGCGCGGGCGGGCGCTCGCGCCTAGCTCGCGCCTTGGCCAGCGAGATCGTCTTTTGATTGTACGTGGTCGTGACCACGCTGTCACCATCACGGTCGATCGTCGCCTTCATCAGCGCTGCCATCCACAGCCGCCCTTCTTGCCGAGAGTTCACCGCGAAGTAGTGCACCGTCGGCTTGGTGAAGTTGACGGCCTTCGACAGCCCGGACTTCGGAGGGACAAGCTTGAAAATGAACACGCCGTCGTCTGCTTCGCCTGTCGCTGGATGCTCGGCGAGATCCTGCTCGGCGGCTGTCGGCGTCGCGCCCTCCTTCGGACTCGAAGGACTGCTGCCTGAAACTCCCGTGATAGCGGCGTGAAGACCGGTGAGCGTTTCGTTGTGCGCGGGCAGGACGCGGTGGAATGAGATGTCGATCAGCCCCTTCTCCTCGGTGTCGTTCTCGGAGTAATAATACGACAGTCGTCGGCCTCGCAAGACGAAAAGCCGCGTCTTCCACGTCGTCATCAACGACCCGCTCTTCTTCTTCATCCATCCCGAGTAATCGGCCCCAATCATCTGCTCTGCCGGTTTCTTCGTCTCCAATCCGCGAGTGTACGCAGACGTCGCTTTCTTCGGCTTCACCCGGATTCGTCGCTGATTGGGAGTCGGTGGAATAAGATTGGCGGCGGGGTCGGAAGTGCGGGACTGCCCATCAGGCTTTGTATATTCCAGGCTTTTGGTTTCAGTACTGGGCGTGCTGGAACCCGTTCTTGCTGGGGATGAAGCATCGCGAACGGGCGACGGCGCTTGCTTCTCGTTTCGCGAGATGGTGTCGCTGATTCCTCGCAGGCCTGTAAAGTTAGGCTTGTAGTTTGAAAAGAAAGGGATCTTAGGACTGGTAGATGAGCGCGGTAAAGCCGAATCTGTTCCGGCGACAGCAGACGATGGCGAGAGGCCTTCGGAGGAGGCATTGTGGTCCAGTTTCGTTACCAGGGGGCTCACGTCTGTTGGCTGCCGGCCCAAGGCGGGCGAAGTAGCTGCTCTTGTGCCGCCAAGCGTGCTGCTGACGGAGCTCAAGGCGCCAAAGGTGCCCTGGGCCTTCGTAGCTGGGCTCATTGAATCTCGCAGAAGCTCTGGGCTCCCCACGGCGCCAGATTGAATGCTGCTTCGCGACAGCTCGGAGCCAGCAACATCGGCCGAAGTCTTTCGGGTTCCAGACGTGGTATTCGTTCGGGCTTGGCCAACCGAAGACAAAGATGCCTTTTCCATGTCGTCCTTGCTCGGCGTTGAAGGCACGCTTGACTCCATGGCGAGGAGGGCGGGATATGCGGCGTCGGAGCTCAGGGAATGGGCATGGCCAAAGTACTGTCCATCGCTCTGCGGTTGGCCCGGTTGCCAATTTTGATCGAGAGAAGGCTGCTTTCGGTGGAGTTCGCGGTTGCCCAACTTCTGAGCAGTGTCCAACGCTGTCTGTCCATCTGACCCTCGTCGTGGCAGTTGTGCGGCTGGAGTCGCTTGCGCAGGCGGTGTCCAGGTAGCCTCTGGTCCGGACGTAGGTGACATTCCCGTATCTGTCACCAAGTGCGAGGTGTTACTCCTGCCAGGAGCGAGGGTGCTCTGCCGTGATGTGTCTAGAGCACGCGGAAGAGCCGATCCCACGGTCGAAGCACGATTTCTCGCAGTATCTCCGGCCTCGTTACCTTCGCCTTCGTACTCGGAAGTGTTTGATGGGGCGTCTGGAGGCTTGTTCACTCTGACCTCGTCTTGTAACGCCCTAATCTTGTGCCAGGTCTTCAGTCTCCGGCCGACGGAGCCCAGCGAGAATTCTCTGAGGAACAAACTACTCTGTTCCATTGCCAGCAATACCTCCCCGGTAATTTCCTGCTCTTTGAAGACATCGCAATGCGCTTTCTCCACTCCTTGATCTTCTAGGTACTCTGCGACCCGGTCGGGACTCCATGCCATTACTTCTGCCTCTGTATGCATTTGCCTCTCCTCCTCATCCGTCTCTTCACCCGCGATGAAAACATAGCCGCGGCCGGTAGAATTGCGCTTATTGCTGGTTGACGCATAGCTGGAAGGGGTGTGCATGTCGTTCATGTGCTCGTTGATGACGGACAAGGTCTCGTTCATGACGGGTGATGCGGTCGAGATGGCGTCATTCCTCAATACGGCCGATGTTGCGGGCAACGAGGCGCGAAGAGTTGGCTCAGCTGTCGGTGATGCGGTCTCGGAGGCGCTTGCGGGCCGCATCGAGGCGGCAGACGCGGAGGCGTGTCGAACCTGGGGCGGCGACGAAGAAGCGGCGGCACTCGCGGCGGCGGTGGCCGCAGCGCTGCTTAACGAGCTGTTGTTCACCAGACTTTCACTCGCGGCGCGCTGCTGGATCGCATTCGACAGAGTAGGTTTGGGGGCGAGGGTGGTGTAGACTGGATGCGTCAGTGGTTGTTCAGCAGAGTGGAGTGGAGTGGGGGAGTATTCACCTTCTGGAAAGAGTCCAGTTCGGCCGTTGCCCAGATGCTTGCCCAGGAACCAACCATCGCCAAAGTCGTCATCGCGTTCTATGAGCTCTATGCGATCGCCCTTTGCCAGACTCAGTTCATCGCCGCTCCTAGCGACAAAGTTGTGGACGACGAGCAGAGTGGAGCCGACTGGGGCGGCCTGAGATATGCTACCTCTGGTCGCCATGTTCGTGAACGCCGGAGACATGCGCGAGGCCGGGACGCGGTTCAGGTGGCGAGAGGTGGCAGCGCGCAGATTCGCATGGGATGGTAAAGGTGGGCGGGCTCGCCGATGACGCCAAGTTGAGGTGATGTGGGAAGACGTCAGGTGCGGTCGGTAGGGATTTTCGGAAGGAAGGCGTGGAAGCGCGTTAGCGGGAGGAAGCGAGCGGCGCGCAGGTTGCGTTGACGTGGTACAGTGCGGCAGAATCCGGGCGAGGAGGGCGCTCTTGGAGTGGAGATGAGGATGGAAGCAGCGCGAGGCCTAGACGCTCTTCCAGAAGTAGGTAATGTGCAATTTGGCTGATCAACGGCGAAAGAACGGACGGGTTGGCGAGGCTCGAAAGTCCCGAGATGAAAGCTGTCGCCGACGCTCCACTCGGATCCTTCCATGCCCTTTTCGCCGACGACGTCCGTGCGCGCCCAGAGGTGTCTTGATGTCGTACTGCGAGTTTGTGACTCGAGGTGAAACATTCAGGTGGGCAGCGAAGCAAAGTGCGTCGTTGTTCCATCGATACCTACAGAGATTACATGCTACATGTCATAATGTAGTGTAGGAGCGAGGATATTGTCGCGGTCGCACCTTCCTCCGATACGCGCCTGCCTGCTCTTGAGCCTGCTGCCAACCCGGCGCCCCACCTTCACATGATTCCACTCCCGCACCGACTTGGGGCTCTCTCTGCATACCATCCCCCTTGCAATTCTCTCACTTCGCTCTGAGTTTTGAAGGTCACCTCACCTGGCCATCAGCAAGAGCGACTGATTGCGGACAGAAATCCTAGTTCTCATGACGCGCGCGACGCGATCATGTCGGGCGTTGGGGAATCCCTAAACAAACGACCCAGGCTCGAGCAGCGCCCACGGACAGCCAAGGACATTGCGCAAACAAACTCCACTCTGCACTTCTTTATGGGACGCGGTGGCAATCGATGGATGAACCGACGAGAAGATGCACCGCTCCCGCCATACCAAGAATCAGAGGTGCCGCCAATACGGGATGAAGCATCCGTGCCAATCTTACGAGACACTGCAGCAGCCTCTTTCCGCAGTCATGATAACACCAAATCTGGAGAGCAGACCGATTTACCTGCGGCTAATGCTGTTGCGTCAACTCCAGCGCAGCAAGCAGGGGAAGCAACCAATGTGGCCGGAGTACCTAACACCGCGGTGGGGCGACAACCGCTGGAAGAGCAACAAGCATCCCAGGGACAGGCTTCACGAAAAAGTATGGATGCCCAAGCACATTCGATTGCTCCTCAGCAAGCGCCACTGCCTCATGTCTTACCTTCTCGCGCGTCTGCAGATGCTTCTCAACCATCCCACAACCATCAAGACCCGCCACCGACAAAGCGCAAACCAGGCCGACCACTCGGCTCCAAAAACAAACCCGAAGGGTATAATAGACGCTACTTCCCCACGACCATCACTCTTCCATCCCAGACTCAAGGTCAAGGTGTATCAGACCGCCCATCGGCCTCCACGCCGGACAGGCCCCATCACATGCATCCCGTGTATTCGCATGTCCCCGCTCTTCCCGGAGCAGAACAAACGCCCCTTCAACCGCGACTCTCCGGGCCACCAACAAGCATGGCCACAGCACAAGCGCTATCGAAGACGAGCATGCTGGAGCGCTTTCATGCCTTCCAGAGGAATCAAGCATCTCAAATAAAGCTCAATCCCGTCGATCAAGGCCGCCTAACACTCCTCAAGGAAGCCATCGAGAAGGACGACCTTTTCTACGTCGTTCTGAGCCAGATTTATGCCCTCACCATCACGCCAAAATTCATTCCCAAATCTGCTCAACACCTTCACCCGGAGAGTTTCGCATATCTCGACACTCTGCTCTGTCCGAACCAGATGCTCAGTCCGCCGGTCTTGCTATGGCTGTGCAAATTCCCCGAGCCTGTGGCCCACATCGAGATATCGCCAGCTGCAACCCTCTACGAGCCGAAGGTGGTCCAGGTCGCCGCATTCCTCCGTCTTCTCCCACAGCGGTGGCATCAACTAGCTCAAGAGAGCATCTCGCGGCAAGCACCGCCGTTGGTCCAGCATCTCCACGACACATTGCAGCTGAGCAGCCCCGTGGTGCAGACTGCCGTTTTCCGCCTGCTCGCGCGCCAGGTCATGGACTCCCGATCATTCCTTTATCCCGAGCAGGGTGTCGACAAAATCCAGATCCTGCACAAGATCGACCAAGCGCTGTTTTTCCAAGGCTGCAAAAGGACCCCGCAGGAGGAAGCGGCGGCGTATAGCGTGTACAGCCAGTTTCGGGCGCGCTGGGCGGCTCATGAACGCGCGGTGCAACAATGGACAAGCGTGTCCAAGAAAGTGGCCAACAAGGGCGCGTTGCCGCTTTTCGATATCCCCGGCGAGATGTTTGCCGTCTTCAACAGCGCAACGGCGTTGCCAAAGGCATCTCGGTTGCCGCCTTCCTTTGTCTTTCCCCGCGAAAATGATGCACCGCAGTCGCAGCCTACGAACCCCAATCCTGTTCGTAGTGCCTTGCACCAAGCGCATCTGCGTAGCCCGAAACTCATGGCAGCAGACTCCGAAGCCGAGCGTTTATACCGCTATGTGCACGGCTTTGCTCTCTCGCCCGCGAAGCTCAACAAGGACCACCCAATCCAGAGCATCTCGTTCAACATTCCCCAGGAAACCTTTGCCAAAGTCCCGATCACGACTCCATCGCAGCATGGTGAACCTCCTGAGCGTGTGCTGACCGAAGCTTCCAACACATACCGCCTGCGCTGCGCCGCATACCCACCTAACGGCTTCCCAGACGAGTCGACATGGGTCGTAGCCGACAATTACTGGCCCGAAAACCTATTTCTCGAGTTCAACAATGTGCCCCTCGAGCCGAGACGCAAGCTGCATCACAACCGATACCTGCCCATCGACCTGACGGATTACATTCGCCCTGGCCAGAACTGGATCAAGGCCGTTGTCAACCGAATTAGCAAGGACACCCGCCCGTTCGATTACGTTGTCGCGGTGGAAATCGTCGGGTTGATCAGCCACACGTCCCTGACGTCGCAATTGCAACACCTCCCAGCGAAGGCCTCACTAGCCGCGATTCAGAAGTCCCTGCAACTCAGTGGCGAAGACGACGGCGAACTCGCCGTCACCTCCAGTTCCCTCACCATCCGGCTCTTCGAGCCCTTCGCCAACTCTCGCATCTTCGATACGCCGGTGAGAGGCACAGCGTGTACGCACCGCGACTGCTTCGACCTCGAGACGTTCCTTCGCTTCTGCAAGCGGGATAAGCAGCTGTGGCCGACGGTGGTGGATTGCTGGCGTTGCCCGCTGTGTCGAGGGGACATCAGGCCGCACACCCTGGTCGTTGATGGGTTTCTGGTCGAGGTGAAGAAGGAACTCGAAGCCCGTGGCTTGTTGGATACTCGAGCGATTGTGGTGGAAGCGGATGGGAGTTGGAAGCCAAAAGCGGATGAGATGACTGGGGTGCGCTCGCCTAGTGTCGATGCGGAGGAGGTGGCGATGAATGGCAAGGGAAAGGGAAAGGTGGTGGAGATTATTGAGATTGATGATTGATTGAGGCTACGACTGCGATGAAGCGATGACTTTTGATTTTTCTTGGCAGAAGCAGTGCCTTTGCGCAAGAGCTGGGGCGTTGCTTTTGACGTGATCATGGGATTATGGATTTGAGATACCCTTCACGCGTGTTGAGGCGAACCTCCTTGGGTATGGAGCACACTCCATGGTGTTGCGTTTGCCAATAGTGGACAAGGCTGCATACCGTTTCCAGACATCCTGCTCGTTCATCTTTCCTGTGCAACTCATTGAGGCGTTTCAAATAGCGGGCCGCAAGAAATGGAAGAATGACATTGTCGTTTCCACTCTTCACTCGAGTCGACCGTTCTGCAGACGAATCGGTGTACACATAACGGGTATCTCTGTCAATGTGGCATGGAAGGAAAGCCGAGGGATCGGCGACGATGCAGCCGAAAGCGTTTTGCAAGCGCGGGGAGGACGAATAGCGTAAGCGGGAGTCGGATGCTGCAATCCACACCCTCCACGCTGGCCGCTTTGCGCCTGCGGATCCCTCGTGCACCTCTCCTTGTCCCCTCCATCCCTACAGACCCATTGGGTATCCCGGACGAGACGGGTCTGCGATGAGAAGACAGCCCCAAGGAGCCCGCCTGCCCTGCCGCCTCAGCAACTCAATGCCCCCACCGGCGCGGCAAGTCTACCGCCGCCGATGAAACCCTCCGCGAAGCCCAGCATCTTCACTCCGCGCGACTCTTTCTCCAAACGTCCCGCCGACGCCCCTCCGCCCGCCACCTCGCCCACCCGTCCTCCCTTCTTGCGCAGGAGGCAGAGCACGCCCGAGGGCGTCGAGCGTACGCGTCTGCACTCCCCTGCTGCCGCGCCGCCGCCCTTCCGTCATCACATCACGCCGCCGCGCAACCATTCCCTCGCCTACACTTCCGCGCCGCATGAGCAGGAATCGACAAACAATACATCCCCTCCCCGCCGCGAGTCCATATGGACTTCTTTTGGCGCGGTTGATCGGAGCGAGGACACCGCCTGCAGCAACACGCCGCCCCGCCCCGTGCTGAAAGGCCGCAGCGTGAGCGCGACCCTGCAGCCACCACTACAAACACCCCCACCACACCATTCCCCCCGGAGCGAGGACAGGAAACGACCTGCCCCTCCCCACGCCGATCCTGGCCCGACGTCCGAACCGTCTGCAAAACGGCTCAAGCTCAATCTTGGTCCGCGCAACAAACATATCCTCGACAGTTTCTCCCCTCGCCTTTCGGCACTGCACGTCGACTTACAACCCCCTTCGCCCCTCTTCTTCAGCAACAGTCCCCAACCCCGACCCTCCTTGCCGCCTCGGTTCTCCAGTTCCGAGGCGGCCGCAAGGATGCTTTCCAAGGCGCGTGTCGAAGACACGCACGTCAAGACGGTCAGCTTGGCCCGAGGCGTGGTGGCCACGCCGTCAGTATTCCCGGGTTCTGGCACATTCCCTCATCACGCGGCCCTTCGCTCGCAATCAGATCGGCCGACTAGGAGTCATAGCCCTGAGCTGGCGAGCACTCCCAAAGACCTCAGCAGTATGTTGCATTCCATTGGCGTCGTGGAGTTGCTCGAACAAGACGAGAGGCCTACATTCATCGTCGATCTCGGCGTAAGAGAAAACTACGGTGCCGGTCCGCTGCAACTCGCCTTTGCAAATTCCTCCCTTCGATCCTACGCCGGCTTGGAGGCCTTGGTATCCGGTGTATCGCCCGAGGACGCGTCACCTGGGCCGGCGACCTACCTGCAGTTCAAGGCATGGCTCCTGAGCGCCGCGGTCAATGGCGAGAGTCTTGATGTCTGTCTGCCCTCTTTCCTCTTCGCCAGCATGTCGTGGAGCTGCTCCACGCTGAGGAAGCGCCTTCGTATCATCAGCGGCGCATTCCTGCCTTCCCAACAGGAATCCCCCGCAGGACTCACTTTCCGACAGAGTCTCCCTCCCTCGCTATCCTCCGAACCCCCCAGCGGAGGGGCCAGACCTTCAATGATGTACTCCTTGCGAGAACCCAGTGACTATTTCGGAGACTCGGCGCCGCTGCAACCGTCAGACGAACAACCCAGCCCATTGCCCGAGCTAGTAGAGAGTGTAGAGGCACCTACAGCGTCAAGCAGTGGTAGAACCCCTGCCTCACCAAACACGAAAATGTTGGAGCCCAGCGTGTCTCCGTACGGGCAGAGTCTACCAGAGCCGAGCCCCGTGCGACCGACCAACGGCAGTCATCGAACATCCGGAGACAGTGTCGTGGTACCGGCGCCACGAATGACCATGTCCCCGACCAGAAAGGACACCAGCATGAGTCTCACATCTCCTTCATCTCCCAACGCTCCGTCCTTTGATTGGACGCGTCTCCCCGTTTCCTCTTCCATGCCACAGCACATTCAGTTTGCACGCAGCATTGACTGGGCTTCGACATCTCTCGGTCCCATTGAATTGTGGAGCCCCGACCTACGCCAGATGTGCAACCTGATCATGGCGTCGCCGCATCCCGCAGCCATGTACTGGGGCGACGACCTGATCGCCATCTACAACGAGGCATACGTCATGCTTGCCGGGCAGAAGCACCCCAAACTCATGGGGCAGAGCTACAGCGAGGCCTGGTCGGAGATCTGGGACGAAGTCAAGGATGTGTTTGCCTCTGCGAGAATCACCGGCGAAGCGACGATGAAGGACGATGACTGCCTATTCGTACGGCGGAATATGTACCTCGAAGAAACGTACTTCAGCTGGAGCATCATCCCCATGGTCGGTAGGGACGGCTCCGTCATGGGCCTGTACAATCCTGCGTTCGAAAAGACGCGACGGAAGATCGCCGAGCGCCGCATGTTGACGCTGCGCGAAGTTGGAGAGCGCACGGCGTCGGCGAGGGATGTGAAGGCTTTTTGGTCGCAGGTTCTGGAATCCTTTACCTTTAATGAATACGACTCCCCCTTTCTGCTGCTGTACAGCGTTGCCGACGAGAACGACAGCGACAGCAGCAGCATCCATTCCAACTCGGCTATGAATACTCGGCAATGTTGGCTTGAAGGCAAGTTGGGTGTTCCTGACGGGCATCCGGCAGCGCCGTTGCAGATCGATCTCAAAACTGGCACCGAAGGATATGGACCGGTGTTCAAAGAGGTCATGAAGACCGATCGACACGCTGTGCTAGAAGTGGGAAGCAAAGATCTCCCCGCGACGCTGGTGCAAGATTTGGATCTACGAGGCTTCCCCGACCCTGTAAGATCTGTGGTGGTGTGCCCCATTCACCCGACGACGGGCGAGAGCGTGCTTGGCTTTTTGATCTTGGGTGTGAACTCGCGACGACCGTACGATGATGACTATGCGCTGTTTGTCCAGCTCTTGTCTCGCCAGTTGGCGACGTCACTGGCATCCGTGGTGCTTTTCGAAGAGGAGATCCGTCGAGGCCAACGAGCGGCTAAGCTTGCCGCGCTGGACCGCATCGAATTGTCGGAGAAGCTTGCTCAACGCACTCAGGAAGCGATAGACAGTGAAACAAAGTTCACCCGCATGGCGGAATTCGCGCCAGTCGGCATGATGATTGCCGGTTCGGATGGCAAGCTGTCATGGGCCAACGACACGTGGTACGAAATCTCTCGCGTCCCGAGGGGTGTGTCCATGGCAGAGGCGTGGATGGAATCCGTCAGGCCAGACGACCGGCCATTGGTAGAGCGACTGTGGGAGGACCTGACGCTTCGAACAGAAGCAGTCAGCTCGGAATTCCGCTTCAAGGCGCAGTGGGAAGACCGGAACGGCAATCGTGGCGACACATGGGCGCTGTTTTCGGGCTACCCAGAGCGATACCAGGACGGGCGACTGAAGAGCGTGTTTGCCTCGATTACGAACATTTCGCAGCAGAAGTGGGCCGAAGGCATCCAGACGCGCAAGATGGAGGAGGCGGTGGAGCTGAAGCGACAGCAGGAGAACTTCATCGACATTACTTCGCACGAAATGCGCAACCCGCTTTCCGCCATTTTGCAGTGCTCGGATGAGATTTCAAGCAGTCTGACGCGCTTCAAGCAGGGTGAGGAGCGCGAGATTTCGGACGAGCTGCTGTTGAGTTGTCTGGACGCCGCGCAAATCATCAGCCTGTGCTCCCAGCATCAAAAGAGGATCGTGGACGACATTCTCACCCTCAGCAAGCTGGATTCTCAGCTGCTCCTCGTCACTCCTGTCGACGCACAGCCTTTGACGGTCGTCCAGCGCGCGTTGAAAATGCACGAGGGCGAGCTGCAAGCTGCCGATATCCAGTTGCAGTTCCTCGTCGACCAGACGTATCGAGACCTCGAGCTGGACTGGGTGCGCTTCGATCCCAGTCGCGTGCTGCAGGTGCTTATCAACCTCACCACGAACGCCATCAAATTCACCGGCACAGAGGAGAAGAGGGTCATCAGCGTGACCATTTCGGCGTCCAGACAGCGGCCGAGCGAGGCTCCTAATGCACCTGTGAAGTATTTTCAATCTCGGCGGAAGCAAAAGGACCTCACAGACAAGGACTGGGGCGAGGGAGAGAAGCTGTATATCCACTTTTCCGTCCAGGATACCGGGCGAGGCCTGAACCCCGAGGAGAAGAAGATGCTCTTCCTGCGCTTCTCGCAAGCCAGTCCCAGGACGCACGTGCAGTACGGTGGCTCCGGTCTCGGCCTTTTCATCAGCAGAGAACTCACCGAGCTCCAAGGCGGTGAGATTGGCGTGGAGTCCGAGGCTGGGCAGGGGAGTACATTCGCCTTCTACGTTGTTGCAAGACGCAGCTCTGCGCCCGCGGACACGGACGGCGCGACGGGCGTCAAGCAGCAGCCCTCTCCTGCAGTCATGCGAAAGAAGAGCCCCAAGGTCGCATCGAAGAAGCGAAGCCAGAGCCTTGACGAAACCGGGGCCCTGCAAGCCAACTCCCCAACCACAAACACCAGCCCATCCTTTACCAAGCTCGCTCCCAAACGCGTGCTCATCGTAGAAGACAACCTCGTCAACCAGCGCGTGCTGCAAAAGCAGCTCAAAAACATTGGCACTGAAGTGCACGTCGCCAACCATGGCGGCGAGGCGCTCGACAAACTGCGCCAGTCGACGTACTGGGCGGATCCGGCGACCGCCACGCCCGGCGCGAAGCTCGAGTTGGGTGTCGTGCTCATGGACCAGGAGATGCCGGTCATGGACGGGCTGACGTGCACGCGCAAGATCCGCGAGCTGGAGAAAGAAGGCATGTTGACGGGACATGTGCCGATTATTGCTGTGACGGCGAATGCGCGCGCAGAACAGGTGCAGACTGCGCTTGATGCTGGGATGGTGAGTTGTTTTGTGCATGCGTGCATGTATTTTCGTATGTTATACTGACTTTGTGGCTCCAGGACGATGTCGTTTCCAAACCCTTCCGAATCCCGGAACTGGTGCCCAAAATCGAGGAGTTGCTGGCAAAGTACCCGGGCCCCGGTGCGTCTTGACGGCAAATCAACGCAGCTCCTGTTTGTGCGAAAGGAAGTCATCCGTAATGGCAACGTTGTCTTGGTTTTCTGGTTTGAAGAACGAAGGCGCAACACCCCCATCCGCAAAGCGCAGGCGTTTCCCGATACATATAGATTTCGCGTTGTCCTCTCGAGTGCATGGCTGTGCCCTCTTGGATGGCGCTTCGGTGTGGCATTGCATTGGATTCCATCGCAGGCTGCTGCCTTTGTGGGGGGAGAATGCATACGGGCGCTTTCCTGCATCGTGGTCGCTTAGCGTAACGATGAATCAATATTCGATCTTTCGAGCTGCGCTGGTCTGTCTTTCGTCCGTCTGGCGCGGGGTGTCGTCATGGAGTCTACGCTTCTCGTTGCCCGAACGGGTAGTTCGTGGTCTCCTGTGTCGCGTGATAGAGCTGCTGGCTCCTCCTCCGTGTGAGCTCGAACGTCGGCCCTGCGCAAACGACGAGTGCGCTCTCAAGCAAGCAACCCTGTGCTCTCACACCTCCCTCGTCTTCTTGAACCCAATATTCCCCTCGCTCCCCAAACCCCACTTATTCGTCTCCTGCTCGCTAATCACCCTCCTAACCAGACTAACCTCCACCGCCCGCCTCCCCTTCCTCACCCCCTTCAACCCATCATCCTCCACATCAAAGTACAAAGCCCACTCCCCCTCCGCCTCCTCCACAGCCAAAAACCCCTCCCACTCATCAAACGTAATACACGAATCGTCCCCCTCTTCACTCGTCCAATCGTAGCTGCCTACATGATGCGCAATACTCCCGCTCCGGCTGGCGTACTTGGCCTCCAGCGTGTCCTTGTCGATGTAGATCCAGTTTAGCATCGGCGGATCAACGCTGATGGTGCTCACCAGTCCGCGCGTGTACGGCCTGTCGTTGTCCGGGTACGCCAAATAAAACCCCGTAAACGGATGATGCGCGACATTATCCGGTAATCGCGTTATAGGGCTCTTCGCCTCGACCCAGAGCTTGTCGTTGCGGAGGGTGACGATGTAGTTGTTGAAGTCGGCGTCTTTGTTGGGTTTCCGCTGCTGTGATGAGTCGTCGTCGACGCGGACGTCGAGGTGGAATTTCAGCATGCGTGTTTGGTTGGCTGCGTCGGCGTTTTGTTTCTTTTGCTCGCTCACGCCTTGGGCTACGCCGGTTGTGACGGAGATGCCGGTTGTGGTGACTACCGGCAGGGCGAGGCCTAGGCCCATGATGATTTCCATTTTGCCGGAGTTGTTTGGTTTACGATTATAGTCTGGATCAGGTCAATGTCATTTGAATCTTGTTGGAATCGCTTGAACCATATTAGAGTTGGGTGATATTGTGGAAAGAAATGAAAGTGGTGTTAGCTTGGATAGCGAGAAGGCTGAGGTTGGAAACTTGAAACTTGGCTGGCGACTGGCAGGGAACAGGCCCCACTGTCGTCATCCCACTTGCTGGACATCTATTCGTATTCAATTTCGTACAAGTCGTGATTCATAATTCTTCCTCTCCGTCACGATGCCGACGGGTACTAATAAGTCCAATGTCAGACCAAGTGCTTCCCCCGATGCCCAATACAGCATTGTACACTTCCTGTCGGAAAGCCAGCCGAGCATTCGCTGGCGATGAGCCTAGTCTGGAGGTGGGTATTTCGTCAGAGGTGGGCGAGCTCATGTGAATCGCATCTGGATCGGGTTGAATTGACTGTCTGTCCTTCTCAGGGTCGTGGTCTGTAGGGTCGAGTTCCGAGACTTCTCGTCTCTTCGCCTGAGGAGTGTGTACAGGCGAGCTGCCGTCCTCCTCAGCCTCGCCTTCCGCACGGGTACCAGAGCATTCCCTCGATTTTCTCTTCTTTGTGGAAGGAGGTGCACGGCAGTCTTTCTCCAAGCCAGAGTGGATGGAAGGCCCAGTATCTCGGTCATTGACCATATCTTGTTGCTCGTTCGGAAGCTTTCTCCCAGCAGCGGCCTCGAGGACATTCATCTCAATGGGCCGGGGAATTTCGCCACCATCGCCTTGCTCACCTGCACGCCCAGCTCGAGGCGTTGCATACTCGCTTGCAGGACTTGCCGAGGACGTAAGTCCCGGGTGAGTCCTGCCTTCCTCTGAGACCAAATCCTTCCTCTGGAGCATCTGTTGATCATGCCGGAAAACTGGAACCCCATCGTAGAGATGACCGAAAAGCGAAGCCATTGAGCATGCGGCATTCCAGTTCTTTTCATCAACGGTACAAGGATGTATCTCTCGGGGTTTGAAAGCTTCGACCAGATAACACAATTCCGCGTGTGAGGCGTGTCGTGAGTACGGGAAAGTCTACGGGTGGTCAGTGGTGTTCAAATGATCTGCGCTGTGGCTACTTACGATTCGTTTCGGAAGCCCATCTGGTCGCTTGTTGGTATCAACCGCGCCGATGGCATCCCCCTTCTTCATCTTGGTGACAATTCTCGACAATACAGACACCACCTTCTCCAAAGGTAGATCGTCCGAGTCGGCCAGAGTAAGATCGCCAGTCGTCAAATCCTCTTGGTTTGCGCCGAGGTTGAAGCCGTCGAGTTTCAACGATGGCGTCGTTGGATTGTTGATGAAAGCAGCGAGTAGTTGTAAAACTCCTGAAAGTAGCTGTGGCTGTTCTCGCAGTTCAGAGGCACAGAGTGCCATGAGCTTGCCAACGATTTGGGGATCGTCGAACTCGAGTTCGTGCTGTTGGTTTAGATCACCTTGACCTCCGCCTGCACCCATCTCAACGAGCTCTACGTTGTTGTGTCGTGTAACGATTGGGGTGATGCGGACGAAATCTAGCCCCAGTCAGTATGTTATGGTACCCATGCGGACGAAGACGCCCACCTTTGCTCCATATATCGCATCCCGTCCCCTGTTCACAGCTGTGGATACGACACCCCTTGGTCGAAGGAGTCAAAATTCCTTCTTGAAAGTGGTTGCCACAACGGGAGCCAATCAATTTGACAGCTTCCGGTGCTTTCGGTTCGACGCCATTGATCAACGACCGGTACAAGCCGTATCGGTAGTCGTCGACGTGGATGCGTGAGCCGAGAAAATGGGACACCGCCTGCCACACATCCTCGTACCCAAAAGTCCACGCATCGAGATAGAAGAGGGTGTCCGTCGGGTACTGAGCGACCTTTCCTAATAGCTCTCGTAGCCCGTCCGCCTTCGAAGGGAACTCTGCAAAAGGCGCCTCCCTTCCGTTAACCACAAACGTGGTGTCAAGATAGATGCAATCCAGTTTCTTTTGCGCATCCATGGTCTCGGAAGCAACATACGGCAACATAATCGGGTTTCTTGTCAAAGAATTAACCCACCACATTTCCGAACGAATGTCCCCAGTATAAAGCACAGCCTTGCCATCGCCCTCGACGAGAAACATAACCGCTCCAACGCAATGGTTAGCATCGAACAACGTGACCTTGATCTCCCTCCCAGGACACAGCTCCAGCACAGTCGGCGTCTCAAGCGGAATGGCTTTCAGCAAGTTCTTCAAATGCCGATACGTCTGCTTGCGCGTTTCCAGAATGCCCTTGGCAAAGTTCATCCGGTGAGGGTACTTCTCCAGGCGGAGCAGGATGTCCCGCGTTGCTGCGGAGCAGTAGATGAAGGGCGACTTGCATGCTTCGAGGCCTAGGAGGTGGTCGGAGTGCACGTGGCTGAGGAAGTAGGCGAGGGCGGGTTTGGCGTTGCCACTTGCTGGGCGGAAGTAGTCGATGCGGATGTCAGGGAACTCGGCGACGTTGCCGTCGAAGGTGGACATGTTCGTTTCGACTTTGGAGGGAGAGTACGCATGGTGCAGATGTGTGTACACAGTTCGCGTTGTGAGGTTGCGAGAAGGTGATGTGGAGTGAGGTTGGGTTTCGCGGATTCAGGTACTGTAGGCAGGCACTTGAAAACGCGCTAGGGATGCGGATTCACGTGATTTTCTGATACTTTAGACTGTTCGCCTCGATGGATCGCTCAAGGACTTATAAATGTATAGTACAGAGAGCTTTCGATTTCTCAGAGGCTATACAATGCTAACTATTGCTTTTCGTTACTCATCATTTACTCTTTCCCCTCCTCAGCCGTCGCTCGACCAAGTCAGTCGAGCGTAGAGCATAAAAGAAGCCTTGCACTTTCACTGCTTCTTCCCCCCGCCAAAGTCTTCGTACCTCGGGGGAGCCGAGTTCCCAAAACCAACGGGCTCGTATTTGCCAGAGGAGGGACCGTAGTCTTGCTTGCCAGCGCCAGCGGCGCTCTCCTGATAAGCCTTGACATCGTTGTCAGGCACAGTGCCTCCATCTCCACCACCCACGACCACCTGGCCACCTCCCTTGACCTTTCCAACAACCATTCCTTTCGCCACACTCTTGATCACCGCCCTGCGGCTGACTCCAGCGACGTCGATGTACACGAGTCCCACGTTCTTCACCCCGCCTGCGAGATCCGCGGTCATGGAACCAGCTTCCTCGCCCCATTTGTGACCCACCATTGTCGATGCAGCCACACCGCCGGTGGTCAGTAGTTGCTTCCCAGAGGTGGCGATGCCGTCTGCGATGGTGCTGAAAGCGATCATACTCTTGTTCAGGAGACCGGGGTTGTACTCTTCTTGCGGGAGCGGGTTGCCTTTCTCATCGAAGCCTTTGGAGGGGCGGATCTTTTTGTGGCCTGACATCGTCGCTGCTGCATTCTGGGCAACGTCGGTGATGCGTCCAATGGTCTTGCTGCTCATGCGCGCTGTTTCTTGGGTAAGAGTATTAATCTTCCGCACGCGGTTGTGGGTCGCCGGGCTGAATTCCAGAGGCTTCGCGCTGGGCTTTGTCTTTTGCGTGAAGGACTCGGCGCCAGAGGTGAGGATGTTTCCTATGTAGCTGCTGGAGGTGACGATCAGACGAGACGCCGTGGCGGCATTCTGGACCAGGCTACTGTCCTTGTACGCGGGATGTCTTGACAGACGGAGGTAGTCTTCGCTTACGGGGCGAACCTCAATCCGCTTCCCATCTTGTGTCACCTGCACTTCAACGGGATCCTTGGTACCAATCTTCAGGCTCGGATCCTCGAAGATCTTGGCGTCGCCGCCGAGCTCACCAACGACTGACCCGTCGTCTTCGTCGATGAGGACGATCTGGCCATGCTCTTGGCCTTTTGCATCGGGATCGTACAGCGTTCCGCCGGGAGCGTAGTCGGCTGGGTTGTATTGGCTGCTCTTCTCGCCTTTCCTGGGGGGCACAGGCGGTCTTGCTCTTTCCAGGAACGCGGTACACTGAGCAAGGATGGTCTCAAATGTGTCCACATCTTCCTGCGTGGTGCCGTATCCCACTCTGGGAAACTCGATCTTGGTGAAGGCTCCGGTCTCGGCTCCAAGGTCCCAGCGAGGGATCAAGTAAGAGGAAGGAGGTTGGTGATAGATCTGAGTGCTGGCGGGCATGGGCAGGTCGAGCTCGGGTGGGAGGTGGAGGTGGAGGTAGAAGTCCTCGTCGGGCGCCTCATTCTGGGGGATGGTGGTGGAGAGGTCGGCGAAGGGCGAGTTGGTGGGGACCATGAGCAGGGAAAGGGTCTGTGGGCCAGATGGGGTGAGCGATTGCTCTTCGCCATCTTGGATGTGATAGGCTTTGATCCCATTGACCGTATAGAGCAATTTCGGGTCGTGATGGCCAGCCATTATTGCGGTTGGAGGAGTAGTTTGTCGGTGGGTGCGAGCTCAATGACGTAGATGTAGGCGTTGCAGAATCGCAGATGCAATGCTGTTGGAAGAACGTCGAGCTGGAGCGAGAATCGTGTGCTGGTAGGAAAGAACCGTTCTGCGTGAACAATCAGGTGCAGAGGAGAAAGATGTAAGGGAGTTGAAGAGCAGATAACAAAATATGCAGGAACCTGTTACCAACCTTTTTGCCGCCCAAACCAACATCGCGGGGCAGGTGTCGGGCCTCAACGCGGCTGTGCACTTGGCAGGCGTTCAAGCTTTGCTTCCAGACTGGGCCAGATTTGCATACACAGCCTTCTCTAGTGAAAGGGTGACGTTTGTCTCTTTAGCTCCAGCTCATCGAATCGCTGGATACCAGTTGTCCGCCAGCGCTATTGGCAGTTGATGGGGGAGATGGGGGAAATGGTGGGCGAGGTTCAGCAGCAGCTCAGCGCCACTCTCCACGTGCCGCCCTAACCCCAATCCGGAACAACCACCGGCCTGAGACGTCATCTCCTCTGAATAACGCGGTAGAGAGGCGTGCGTGTATACATCACATTATCATTACTACGTCTTCGGCATAGCTCGCGCGCAAACGACAAATCGCATCCTTAGCGCACCCGCTAGTATCTTCTGACCAACAATTCATGGATGTCATGACCGCCGCGACACGCCCGGAGCGACTCAGGCGCGTCCCGAAAGGACCAGCCGTACAGCAGTCTTCTCTCGACCAGACATAGTATTACGTCCGCTTCGTGCACTCGAACCCTCTGCAAACATGCCGTCGCTTGGGCCATTGGGTCGGCCGATGCGATTCCTTCGTCGTCAACTACCACCCCTCAACTTCCTCACCATCCACTGGATGTACTTCATCTTTACCGCTCTTCTCACCGCTCTCATCTTTTGGGGCTCCACCACTACCGCCCATCACATCAACTTCACCAATGCCCTCTTCTTCACCGTATCCGCCATGACCGAGGCCGGCCTCAATCCGGTAAATCTCTCCGCATTAAACACCTTTCAGCAAGTCTTACTCTTCTTGTTGATCTTGGCCGGAAGCCCCGTCTTTGTAAGCGCGTTCGTTGTTCACGTCCGAAAGAAGGCCTTTGAAAGGAGGTTTCTCGACGAAAAGGAGAGACGGAAGAAGGGATTGGGACGGCGGACCATCAGCAAGGTCAAAACATGGGCTGTTGGCGATGCCGAGCCACGCGCCACAAGCCGGCCGCCAGACGGAGAGCCCGGTGAGAGGAAGCCGGAAACTCCGGATGAGCAGACCAGCACACCTCCAACCTTGGAGGATGGGGCTCCGTTGAGCGAGGAGCTCACGCCAGAAGAGAGGAGGGGTGGGCCAGGCATGAACAGAACTGACAGCATCACCAACTACTTTCCAGACGGTGCCAGTAGAGATAGTGAACCGAAGGCAGACCCAGCGGATTCACCTCCAACAGACGCCCACCCGAGAGCGATTGTATTCTCCGACGACACCAAATTCGCCCCAGCTCGTGCAGGTCATCCTACCAGTGCCGTTTCGGGAACGCGCCCCCCGCGACGTCAACACAGCGGCTTGTTCTCCATGCAGGGCGTTGGCGCTCTTCCATCAACTGCATTCCATAACTCCACTGCCCTAGACGGTGCATCGCCGCCGGGCTTCAGTCGGACGGAGACTACATTCAGTAGCAACATCCGTCACGGTGACATATCAAAATATCTCCCGTCCGCAGCTGCCGGCTGGATCAGTCGCAACTCGCAGTTCAACAACTTGACCGCCGCCGAGCGCGAACAGCTTGGCGGCTACGAGTATCGCGCCATCGAGTTCCTGTCGTGGATGATACCTGCGTATTACGTCTTGTGGCAGCTGTTCGGCTGCATAGGATGCGGATTGTGGGTTATGCTCAACAATCCAGGTGCGGCAGAAGTCAACGCTCTCAATCCGTTCTGGGTTGGGGCATTCAATGCTGTGTCTGCTTTTAACAATTCCGGGATGAGTCTGGTCGATGCCAACATGGTCGCTTTCCAGCGCAGCTACTATATGTTGATCACCATGAGCTTGCTCATCTTGGCCGGCAACACCGCATTTCCGCTGTTCCTGCGGCTCTTTGTATGGTGCTTGTACAAGCTTTGCTCAAGGCTGGCTCGAAACAAACCTCCAACAAGTCACTGGACCGTCAGAACCCAGACTCTCAAATTCCTGCTGGACCACCCACGACGCTGCTACACAACGTTGTTCCCCTCGCAGCACACCTGGTGGCTCGCGGCATCCGTGTTCTCCCTAAACGCGATCGACTGGGCCGCCTTCGAGATCCTCAACATCAACAACAAAAAGCTCGACGCCGGTCTGCCCCTCCGGTACCGCGTCATCGACGGCCTGTTCCAAGCCTTCGCCGTGCGAAGCGGCGGCTTCTACGTCGTCACCATTCCCAACTTACGCATCAGCCTGCTAGTCCTGTACGTCGTCATGATGTACATCAGCGTGTACCCAGTGGTAATCACGATGCGCAACAGCAACGTCTACGAAGAGCGCAGCCTCGGCATCTACGCCGAAGACCAACCAGACCACGACGACAACCCCAACCCCAACGAGGACAAACCCTTCCCCCGCTCCCTCTCCACCAGCACCCTCCTCCTCAAGCGCGCCAAAACAATCGGCTCCCACCTCGCCTCCCTAAGCGCCGCCCAACCCGCAACCCAAGAACCAAACACGCACTTCATCCGGCACCAGCTGCGCGCCCAACTCGCGCACGACGCCTGGTTCCTCGTGCTCGCCCTCTTCCTCATAATGATAATCGAAAGCAGCAAGTTCAACAACGACCCCGCTGTGTTCAGCGTGTTCAACTTCATCTTCGAAATCGTGAGCGCGTACGGCTGCGTGGGGATCAGCATTGGCTTGCCGTACGCCGATTACAGCTTTTCGGGCTCGTGGCGCATTTTGAGCAAGTTGATTCTTTGCGCGGTCATGTTGAGGGGGAGGCATAGGGGTTTGCCGGTTGCGATTGATAAGGCGGTTTTGTTGCCCGGGGATGAGGTGGAGGGGGCGAAGGAGGAGGAGGATGGGAGGATTCGGGTTGCGAGGACGTTGAGTCGCAGTCGATGGGAGGAGGCGCAGGGATGAAATGGATATGTTGGACATTATCTGCCATAAATTATCTCAGTTTGACAGGAGCCCTCATCTCATGATCGTCATCCGTGATTTACGTCCTCTCCCCAGCATGACTACCAGCCATCTAAAGATATATGATCAATCCTGGCGCCGCAGCATTCACATTGGTTGCATCGATTGAAGGACACAGCGGGTCTCGTCTGCTCCCCGGCACTTAAGCTTCAAATCGGATGAGTAGTAGTCAGGTGGGCGACCACTGGCGAAGTTCATCTGACCAATGTTTTTGGTTTTGCATTTCCACACCGCCAAGTTGGTGCAAAGGCAGCCTCATTCTCAGTGAGTGGCTGGAAATTGGAGCTGTGGATTCGACGTCCATCTAGCCGTGGTGGATCTATTCTCTACTGCAGTCCATTAGCGACGATCGAGTCAATGAATTCGCTTGCCAACATGTTTTGCTTGAGAGAAATCAGACGAAGTTGAGAAGATATGAATACGCTGGCTTGTAAGCAGATCCGACCAGCAAACAGCGGCTGAACATCTTATGGCCCCAGCTCTTGTCATCACATAACATCTTCAGAAAGAGCACACTGACTTACCGATATTCATCTACACAAGCCGACTCTGAAGACATCGTGTCCGTCACAAAGCCAGTACGCCCAGCCCAAAATGGATGTCCGCCCTAAGGCCCTCCTCCGCCGGGTTCTTCTGCCAGCCTTTCGGCAGCATGCCTCCGGCTCCAGGAACGGATACAAAACCCAGCTTGGGCCAGAAATCCCCCGTCTCGGCCATGACATAATTGGAATAGAGTCGTTGGGCGCCTCTAGGCTTCAGGAAGTCGATGACTTCCTGCAAGATGCGCCGACTCAGCCCCTGGCCACGTGCGGAGGGGCCAACACACCAGCAGCACGTTTCCCAATCCGAGGGCAACACCGTCGCGGGCCGAGCACCGTTTGCAATCTCCGCGTCGGACTTCTTCTCAAACGCGCTCTGGATCCATTTCTCCCCGCGGAAGGGCAGCATGCCGCCGCAGGCGATGGGCTGCTGGGCGTGATCGAAGGCGACGGCTAGATGTCCTTCGTTGCCGAGTTCCGCTGCTAGACCTTTGGCGCCTTTGATGGGATCGAGGTTGAGGCGGTACCAGGTTGGGGGGAACATGGAGAGGTCTTTGAACTCGTAGGCGCCGTTTACGAGGGCGTGGACTTGTGGCCACCATTCTTGCTCGGAGATGGACGGTCCGGGGACGATGATGACTTTTACTGCTGGATATGATGTTGCCATGTTGGTGGTGGAATGGAAATGCTGCGAGTAGTCTCACGATGTCCTCGGAATGATGCTTCGGGGCCTCGAGAGATATTCCATATCGTTTGCCGGAGATCGATGTGTATATGTAGTCGGAGTTTCCACGTTATGACTCTTCATGATGGGGGTAAGTTTTGGCGGGTCCGCTAAGGGTCGATGGCCGGATTCCAAAGCAGACGGAGACGAGTACTGCAATGCAGGACAGACGCACAATCCCAACCTCATGACATCTGTCAGACCTTCCGTTGACATGTGTCAGAGTGTCGCGAGCCATTTCGTGGTGAGAGGTGCCGTGCACTCACGCAACCGACAATGGAACAACCAAAGTTGGGATCGGAAGGCGCACGCGAAACTCAACAGCCGGGGCCGAAAGAGCGTACGTCACTGGCGACGCGAAGTCAAGGCTAAACGGATGAGTAGAGAGCTGCATGCGCTTCCCCATGCCGCAGGCTCCCGCTGGGCCAGAGACTAAAATACGAACAATCGGCTGACGCAGGCACGCGTGAGACGTACCCTGCCTGTGTGCCGTCCTTTTCTCTTCCCTGCGTTTGTCAGATTGTAAGATGACTTCCTTTCCTCTCTTCCCCGCCTGATATCCTGTACTACCCCATCTGCTGCGGCGGCCGCGGCGGAGTCGGCGAGGAGCACACAGACTCCGTGCCAGGCGACGAGAAGAGTAGAAGTAAGGAGAGACACCATGTCTCAGCCCACGCTCTGGGAGCGGGTCAAGGGCGGAAGCAAGACGGGCTTCGACAAGACATGGCAAGCCATGGACAAGCTGGGCGCGCCGGTGAACAGGCTGAGCAACAAGCTGGGCAGCGAGGCCTTCTGGCCCACCACGCTCGACAAGGAGAGTGATAAGGCTGCGCGCATCCTCAAGACCTTCTGCAGTGAGACACCCCTCTCCTCCCCTGCTGTGAGATGTGTGTGCGTGCAGTACGGCAGGGCTGACGACAGCGTTGTATGATTCGCAGAGGACGGCTTCTACGCCGAAGAAGAAACGACGCCGCAAGACGGGCCGAAGCAGAAGCAAAAGGTAATCAAGAAAATCCCCACGAGCGTCATCCAGAATGCCAAGGGCCTCGCCATCTTCACCACCATGCGGACGGGCTTGTGGATCTCCGGTGCAGGCGGCTCGGGGGTCCTCGTGGCTCGAAAAGAGGATGGAAGCTGGTCCCCTCCTTCGGGAATCCTGCTGCACACCGCTGGGCTGGGTTTCCTCGTCGGTGTCGACATCTACGACTGCGTGATTGTCATCAACACCACCGAGGCCATGCAGGCCTTCACACGAGTGCGATGTACTCTCGGCAGCGAGATCAGTGTAGCCGCGGGTCCCGTAGGCGCGGGTGGAATCCTCGACACCGAGTTGCACAAGCGGCAAGCGCCCATCTTCACCTACCTGAAGAGCAGAGGCTTCTACGCCGGCGTGCAAATCGACGGCAGCGTGGTCATCGAGCGCAACGACGAGAACGAACGCTTCTACGGCCAAGCATTAACTGTCCAAGACATCCTGGCCGGCAAAGTGCGCCACCCTCCGTACGAAGTAAAACGACTCCTGGAAACCATCCGGGCAGCACAAGGAGACAGCGACGTAGACGAGAGCATGATGCCCAACGAGGCACCACCAGGCGACTACCTGCTCGAAGGCGGACACGTCTTCGGCGTGCCGGATAAGGAAGACCCGGACCCGTACGGCGTGCTGGCGCTCGAGAAAGAAGGCATGTCGATCAAAGAAGCCGGCACGCAGAAGCGCGCAAGCTGGGAGGCCTTCTCTTTCCATCCCGCCCCCACCAGCCCCGTGCACAACATCTACGGCCGCAACAGCATCGAGCGGCAGCGATCATCGAGCGCGCGCAGTAGCTGGCGTCTGAGCGCCGGTGCATCCAATCCTACACCCCGACGAAGTCTTCCTCCTCCATTCCTGCCGGCTCGGCCTACAGTCCAAATGTCCGACATGAGCACACAGACCGACGGTGATGCAGACTCCGACCTCCATCGCACAGGCAGCGACGCGTCCGCCCCCGCGAAAAGCGAAAACATCCCCGATCAGGACAAAGCCACGCCCGAAAGCGCCAGCAACGTAAACGGGTACACCACGCCCCCTCAAACTCCACCTTTAACCACGCACTCCCCGGCAGAAGCACGCAAAGACGAAAGCGAAGACGACAACGATGATGATGACGAAGAAGAAGAACCTGCACACATCATCGAGCAGCAATCCGCCGCAACCCCGGCCGCAGCGCAAGTCATCTCCAAAGCGCGCCTCGTCACCGTGCCCAAACGCGAACCCCCCAAATTGCCCGCCAGGAACCCGATTCGCGCCGGCGGGCCTGTGGTTCTCGATGCTAGTCCCCAGGATGCTACGCCGGGAGCTGCGGAGAGTGTGGACTCTGAGGTCGATGCTGCGGAGGGGAAGTTGCATACTGTGCGATTGGAGGACAATGAAGAGGATGATGAGGAGGAGGAGTTTCATCGGCCGGATCCGTGGGCGAAGGTGGAGGAGACGAAGCAGAAGGATGGGGAGTAGGCAAGGATATAGATGCGTTCGTTTGGCATGGCGTTTGCGATTTGAGATATAGAAGCGCGGAGTTTTTGGCATGTAAATCGTTTTGCAGCGAGCGCTGTGGTATCTCACAATCTTCGAGGGCATCATTTATTCATTCAACGCCCTTCCTGACTTCAAATCTGCCCCTCCGTCGCGTTGGACTCGGGCTCCTCAGGGGCCTCTTCCTCTTTTTCCACCGTCCAGACTTGCTTCAGCTCCTCGTCAATCTCATCCCGTCTGCGCTTCCACTCTTCCACATGCGCGAGTCGGTCGCGCAGCTCCCGCACTTCCGCCTCGACACTCTCCCTCTCGCTCTGCGTTCCAATGCGCTGGAATTCGTACCCGCTCGCGTCATCGCCCAAGCCAAGCGTAAGGGTGAAGTCATGGTAGCGTTTGAGCGATGCGCGGGTGGAGATGGTGATTAGTGCTGCATCATCGTTAGTCTCACATCAATCGTCATAGCGGATGGCCAACTTACTGATCCCAACCCCTTTACAAGTCTCATACAGCAAACCCTCCACATCCGAGCTGACGGCCGACGTCCCCTCGTCAATAAAAGCATACCGCGGCTCATGATACAGCAAGCGCGCAATTTGCATGCGCTGCTTCTCGCCCCCCGACAACACATCCTTCCACGTCTTCTTCGTGTCCCACCCGCCCTCTCGCTCAGGCAAGTACCCGAGCCGCGTCTGCTCGAGGATGATTTGCAGCTGCGCGTCCCGGCGGTCCGCTTGTTGCATGTCCATTTCTGTGTGCGGGTAGATGACTTGGTCGCGCAGGGTACCGACGGTTAGGTAGGGGCGCTGCGGGATGAACATGATGCCGTCTTCGCCTGTGACGCGGGGGCGGGCGGTGATGCCGCGGAAGGTGGGCCAGAGGCCTGCTACGATGCGTGCGACGGCGCTTTTGCCTGCGCCGTTTGGACCGGTGATTAGAACGTGGTCGCCTGCTTTGACTTGGAAAGTCAGGCTCTCGATGAGCTCTTCGCCACCCATGGGGAACAAGGCGGGTGCTACTACGGGCACGTTCTCCAGCCGCACGCCGTCGAAGCTTTTCGCTAGCGTGCCGTCGACATCTGCTAGGCTGTACAACTCTGGATACCGATTCCGGGGTTTGTAGTATGCGTTTGCGTTGACGCGATGGAGGGTGCTGACGAGGGTGAAGACTCGCGACGTGTAGCCGGCGAGTTCGGAGAGGTCTTTCATCGAGTACATGAGGCGACTGCCAGCGTCGCCGAGGTTGAGCATGATATTCTTGTTCGTGACGAATTGTGTCATGCGGTTTGAGGAGGAGGAGTCGTCGGTGGTGGGCGGTAGTCTCGCTTTGCCCGTGTCCCTTGCTGTTGTTCTATCGTGCGCCAGTTGCGTGATCATAGGCAGGAAGACGGGAATGCTTGTAATCAGATATCCCGACGCAGACCAGCAGTACTTGATCACAAAGTCTTCCAGCATGTTGTACGCCACGCGTACTTTATAGAGGCCCTGCATGACAGTGCGAAGCTCCTTGAACCCCCGCTCCAATTGGACTTTCTCTGTAGGACCTCCAGCATAGAAAGCGACCTCTTCGGCGTTCGCGATGAGACGAGAGTGTAATGCTCGGAACTGTCCTTCTTTGAGGCCTTCGAGCGCCTTCAGGCGGCCAAAGGGAGGGGCCATGTTCTGAAGCAGTGTTGCAGTGGTGAAGTAGTTTGTCAACAATGCAGCCACACCGAAGCGACCGAGGGAATGATAGAGCTGAAAGTTTAAGACAAACAGATCGACCAGCGGCTTTCCAATGGAAGAGAATAAACTGGCGGCTTGGTCGCAGAAGAGCGTCACGTCTTGTGTGATGTATTGATCGGCATGTGCAACTCCCCCGTCCAGATTATGCAACTTATAATAAGCCATGCTCGGGTTGACGTATAGATCGTGGATGTATCTGGTCAGACGAGTTCGGAAAGCAATGCTGACCTTTGCTTGCAAATATTTGATGTAGTGGTTCTCGCTGGCTCCCAAGATCCCAACGCCGAGGAACAAGCAGAGGCTTTTGAGGAATGGACGACCTTTCGCCGCGACCAAGTCGCCATTGATACGACCCTCGAGCTTCGCTGTGAAGATGGAAAGCCAGGTCCTCGCGATAAGAGACACGGACAGCATTACGAGCAGAGCGGACTCCTTGCTTCGCCATCTCGGCACCATGATGCTCATCAGACTCATGTATTGATGCAAGAAGGCCAGGTTCATCCCGGGTTTGATGCTTGATGACGGCACGCCCAGAGACGGATCTCGGACCATGCCTGTTTGCACGGGTGGGTTGAGGAAGAGTCTCCGATGCGCATCGAATGTTGTGGCCTTGGTGGGATGGATTGTGACCCTTCTCGTCTGTCCATCTTTGTAGGGGACGTAGATGACCCGTGTGCCATCGTCCAGCTTCTTACTGCTATTCATGCGGACCAGTGTGCGTCCTTCTTCTCTTTCCTTCCGCTTCCGTCTTCGGTATCTGTAGCCGCCATAGCTGGTGGTGATGATGGTCAGGGTAAGGGCGAGAGCGGCGATGAGGCGCGTCGTCCGCTTCGAGCGAGGACTGCGGTGTTGCCATGAGTCGACGGAGGTGATGAGCTTCTCATACAGGCGGTCGAAGAGGCGTGAGAAGCGATCGGTGGGTTGGGGATGGCGGAGGGTGGATTGGGCGGCCATTGTTATGGACTGGGTCCAACGAGACCTTGCGTGGCATCACTCGATGTGGCGGCGGTATGGGTTGATGAGTCTTCCAGAACACTCGATCATCGGGAGGACGTGCTGCCTGGAGGACACTCGGCTGCTTCCAAGAGTGACGATGTTGCAGCTTGCATGTGACAGCCATATGGGAGTGATTAGGGTAAGCCTCGGGTCGCCGGGGAACGCGCCACAGCCCAGCTTGACCGCACTGTGGCTGAAGGTGAATATGCCAGAACGCCACGCACAGAACTGAGCACCGTCGTGAGCCTAGGCTCAAGTGCGGAGCAACGACCGTCATCCTCTTCCCCGAAACATCGGCATTGCACACTGAATAGATAATGTACTACTAGCGACGAATGCCAATGAGCTCAAGACGTTGGATACAAGCACTCTCCCTACGCGCGACTACCATCCGAGCACCGACTCGAGCCGCTATCCCCTCTCTAACCTCCTGGAAACCTATCTCGGCAACTCCGTATCGCACTCCACTAGCTTTCAACATCGCGCGCACCTTCAGTCAAACGGCTCCCATCATGTCGGCACCCAAGATCGACTTGATGAAGACTTCCGTCCAGAACGGCGTCGCGGTCATCAGCTACGACATCCCGCCCGCAAACACCCTATCCAAGGCGTCCAACAAAGCTCTCATCGAATCGTTCAAATGGGCATTGAGCGATTCAGCCGTCAAGGTCATCGTCCTTACCGGTGAAGGCAAGTTCTTCAGCACCGGCTTGAACCTGAGCGACGTCCCGGCCCAAGGCCCAGTGCTCCCCGACGACCACATTGAGCTGCTGCGGTGAGCAATCCTCCAAAACATCTCCGCCGAGTGTGACTAACGTGAACGTAAAGAGAAATGCACCAGATCTGGATCAACGCGGAAAAAGTCACCATCGCCGCCGTCAACGGCCCGGCAGTAGGCTACGGCACGAGCAGCATCGCGCTCTTCGACCTCGTCTACTCCGTCCCCGACTCCTTCTTCTTCACCCCATTCGTGAAAGTCGGCCTCTGCGCCGAAGCCTGCGCGAGCGTAACTTTCAGAAACTCCATGGGGCGTCAGAAAGCCTCGGCCCTAATTCTCGGCGGAGAGCGGTTCACTCCTCAGGAACTGGAGAACGCCGGCTTGATCACGAAAATCCTGCCGAAGGAGGGCTTCATGGATGAAGTGTTGAAGATTGCTAAGCGCATTGCTGAGCAGCCTGCTGGAGCTTTGCGTGACAATAAGAATCTGCTCATGGCGCCTTTGAGGCAGGAGTTGCTAGATGCGAACGAGCGGGAATGCGAGATGTTGAGGCAGAGGGGCAAGACTGATGAGCCGAGGAAGGCTATTGAGCAGTTTGCTAAGGAGCAGGCGGCGAAGAAGAAGAAGGCGAAGCTTTGAGAGGTAGGATCTACATTCAGCGCATGCCGAATCTGATGCTATGTAAACAAGCGAAGTAGCCGTTCCAAACGATGCGGTGGTGAGATACTCGACTGTCTAAGCTACTCCACTTCTAGATCATACTTCCATAACCTTCTCGATCCGACTCCCTGTTCTCGTTGATTTCAGAAACTACCTTCTACGCGAATGGATCTCCCACCAGCCGTTCACCATTCTCAGGATCCCACGCATACAGCTCCAGGTTCGGCTTGTCCTTCCCCACAGCAATAACCTTGACCTGCTCAAGACTCGTCTTGCGCTTGATCTCCTCGGCCACAAAGCCCCTTTCCACCTCCGCGATGAGCTCGGCGAAGAACTTGATGGACTTCATCTCGACTTTCATGGTGACCTTCTTGAGATTGGCTAGACGAGTGAGCGACTTCACCGCGCGGGTGACACATTCAGCTTTTTCGGAAATTTGCACCGTCAATATGGTGATGCAGTTGAGGCGGTCGATGGAGGTCCTGCGGGTAAAGCTGCGGATGAGGTCGACGTTGATCTTGAAGAAGTTGACAGCGTGGAACATCGTTTGAGCTTCCGAGTGTATCAGACGACATGTCTGGATGAGTGAGAGGCAGGTTGGGCGCGCTTGCTTCTTGGAAGACGACTTCCCCAGCTGGGCTGGTCCATCCTCTGTCGACACCGTGAGAACGAGACCGTAGATTCGGTCTCGCGGTTCAGCCGGCAGGCTGGACAGCGGAGATTCTGTCTGTGGATCGAAGGTGGTGGTCGCCATGATAGTGTCGAGATGTTAGGGATCCAGACAGAACGGTCAAAAGGCAGCAAGGCTGGGAATATTTATAACGACCTCCGGACGAGGTGGCGAGTCATCGGTGAATCGCGAACAGAGGCGACCGAATCAGAAGGCAGAGATGGGCCATGAAGTATGTAATGAAGGAAGAAATGCCGCTTAGATGCAAAGATGGATGCCAGCCTTATTCACTGAAGACAGACCATCGCCCTTTTATCTGGATTCGTACTCACTGCAGCAAACATCTCATGTAGTACTGCATGTTTGCTGCTCAGCAAACTGCCCTTGGCCCCCTTTCCTCTCGTTTTGCACGACCTTTACCGTCTTGTGTATCCCAACTTTCCACCCGTCACATGCTTATTCGTCATCTATTCCCCCTTCCCAATGCAAGTGATCCTCCCTTTTACTCCACCTCCCGTAATGAAAGCCAGAAACTCTTCACCGGAGACCTCCCAACGCCAGGGCGCATGCTTCATCGACCTCTGGTAATGCGGCCGAGTATGTCTGATGCGATCCAACCTGCTCAACTGGTGGAGCGGCACCTCCGGATGGTAGCGAGCGAGAATCTGGTAAAGCTTCTGTGGAGGCCAACATGGAATCTCGTCGAAAGTAAGGACCTTCAACTCTGGCATCTGAGAAAGCCACCGCTCCACGAAGCGCTCAATGGCCAATGTACGCGCTTTACGCACCGTTAACGTGCGGATGCTCGCGAGTCGAACGCTGGACATGTTGCCCGTGGAAAGAGGTTGGGTCAAGGACTGGATCGGGGTTGCGATGTGGTTGATCGCGAAGAAAACTCCTTCGGCCTCGTGGCGGATCTGGCGGCAAGTTTGAAGGAAAGCGAGAACGGTTTGAGGCCTGTCCGTACTCTTGACTATGAATTTGACCAGGCGGACTGGGGTTTCGAACGTCGACATGCTGAATATCTCATGGTAGATCCTGTTACGAAGCTCCGGCGCCAGACTCAACAGCCGACACTCTGTTTGTGGGTCCATGGGGCGCTCAGCCAGTTGGATGGCGTTCGTTTGAGCCGCCATGATTGTGAGTTGATGGTAGTCCTCGTTGGAGCGGATCGGAGGCTCAAATCTTTCTGTTGACGAGCAAACTGAGCTCTGGCGCGTGCGAATCGCGTTGCGCCGCACGGTAAAAGAGGATGACTGCCTTGCATGCGAGTGGCCGAGCGTCGGTGGTTGGTAATTGTGAAGTGAATGGGTGGTGAGTGTGTAGAAGGCTGGACATCGATCGGTGTGAATGGAGCGAAAATTGACTGTGTGCGATTGACCAAGCCGGCAGCCTAGGAGCAGCTGAATCGGGAAAGAACACGATAGTTCGTTCTTTCCCTGTTAATAACGAATGCACGTGAAACGCACGTGAATCTTAGCGCAAGTGCATTGAAGTGAATTTTGCACCCAAATGGACTTGAAGTGAGGTTTCAACCCAAGCCTTGCGCTTAACTTTTTGCTAGTCTTGCGCGGAGTCCACAACTGGTTGAAATACACACTCACCACCGAACCTCATACTAGAAACCGAAACCGAAATCCGAAAAACAGCGAGCTGGTGCTTCGCCTCTCATGTTCTCCTGCAGAAAACAACTACTCTCGGTCTCTCATCCGTCCCGCTGCGCGACTCAGGGGGTCGCACTCGTGGCTTTCCCTTAAGAATTGCCACATACTCTTTCCCAATGAACTCCTCGCACCAAACCCCGACCTTGATCCCTCCAGCATCAAGCCATCCACCATATCTAATCATGTCCATCCCACCCAGTTGTGCAAGCGTCTCTTTCGTATAGCCTGGTACGCCCTCTAGCTGGCGATACTCTTGTATCATCTGAGTTGCAGCCATGTGCCGAAAGTCACACTGCTGGACGTCGAACGTCAGGACATTGAGCTGCGGCATCTGCTGCAGTCTGTGCCGCACGAACCACGTGGCTCGCTGCTGTCGAACCGAGCTCAACGTCAATGTGCGGATGCTCTCGAGGCGAGGCGTGGGCAGCCTGAGCGAGGAAGGAGACCAGGAAGAAAGACTCGATGCGACGTCGGACATCTCGAAGGCGAAGTGGTTAATCGCAAAGAAGATCGTTTCCACCTCGCGATGGATTCGGCGGCATGTCAGAAGAACGGAGAGGACGGTCGGGCGCTTCTTCCGCGCTTGCTCTTTCGGGACTTTGATCAGATTGAGCGGCTGGTCGAGCGTTGACATGCGGAAGAGTTGCTGGTAGATGTTGGTTCGCAGCTCCAATGGCGGGATGAAGAGTGCGCTGTCGGTTTGGGGATTCTCCTGGATCGCCTTCTTCCGAGCCATGGCGGAGTGTGTGAGCGGGCAGCCTTTATTGATCTCGATGCAAGATACAGAAGACGGTCCAGCTTCCGATGGTGAGGTGATGTGATGTGTATTAGGCGGCAGCTGGCAAGGAAAAGAAGGGAATTGCTCTTCATGCCAATGATTGGACGATTGCAATCGATTGGACGTGGAATGACTGTGCGTTGAAACAGGACCCGGCAGCCTGGTTCGGCCGGTGATCAACGTGCATATGCGTTGTGTCACGGTATCGCGGGTATGCACGTACAACATTAATGTACGTAATTATCGACGGAAGTCCTTGGACTGGAGATAAGTAAGCCTGAATAGTACTATGGTCAAGCATGATGAGTGAAATAACATTCGCTTCGGGCGCGAGCCTCACCGTGAACCCTTGAGCCTTGCGCCAGCCTTGCGGGAGCCGCACAGGCGAAGGTATTTGGATCCAACGATTAAATCGCAGCCAGGCACCCGCAAATATCAGGACGCATTGAGCAATAGATAGACGGACTCTGATCGTCTAGAAGAGGTCGGATATATCTATTCAGCCGCTGAGCATGCACTCCTTTGCTCGCAGCTCAACGCTACAAATTCCGACGGACCACCACGTTGCCTGTTTCCTTCTACGCCTGCTTCCGCTTCTTATACCCCTTGCCCTTGTCTTTCGAAACCTTCTTCGCACGCTCCTCACGCTTCACATTCTTCAACACTCGCCGCGCCACCGCACGGGCCAAGGCCACTTCCTCCTTGGAAAAGCCACCCAGAGTAGACTGGACCTTCACCAGCGGCACATCCTGCACGCCGCCAAGGGCAACCATACCGGACCCATCGCCCGCGCCCTGGGTTTCCCGGCGAGAATGTAACAAGATTTGTTTGGCCAGGGCTTCGCGCTCTTCGATTTTGCGTTGCCCACGAGAAACCTTGGGCGCCGCTGGAAGGGCGCGGCCGGCGCGCACCTTTTTCGCCTCGCGCTTTGCTGCCATCCAGTCTCTGCGCGCTTTGCGCACGGCTTTGGGCAGGTCTTTGACGACTTTGCCTTCCCAGATGCGCGGGTCAAGTGGGACTGGTCTTCCGGGGATGTAGATGTAGCTTTCGTCACCTGCGGGCTCGAGGCCGGCCAGAGGTCTACTGTTGGCGCTCGGCACTTTCGCCTGGGTGTGTGGGTTGGTGAGATTTTCGTCGCCTTCAGTGTCGATCACAAAGCCTTCCGAACGATCTTCGGCATCACCATTTGCCACTACAGCATTGGTTGAAGCGGCTTGCGCAGCCAGTGACGCTTTCCAAGCCTTCTCCGTAGCCTTCTTCTGTCTCCTCTCTTCCTTCTTCGCTGCACGTTCATGCTTCTCGGCCTGTCGTTCCGCATCCGTCTGCGCAATTTCAGACTCCTTCCTGGACTTTCGAGGCTTCTTCGGTTTATTGCGCTCCTCCTTGGGTTGTTGCGGCCTGTCCCCCATCAAATACGCCTTGGCCGCGCGCTTGAGCTCCCGCTTCATCTTCTCCCGAGCGATCTTCTGCTTCTTCAGAGCATTACTCCCCGATCCACCAGGAAGTGTCATGGGCGTATGGAGGCCGACTTGATCGAAGACTTCTTGCATTCCGGCGGGGAGCGGCTCAGTGCGCATGGCAGTCGCGTTCGCGCCGGTGAGGACCATGCCATGGCGAACATCGCCGGGGCCGGCAGGAATGAGGCCACGCCTCAATGCCTCGACGACGAATTGTTTGGCTTGGCCGTCGATGTCTCGTAGAGGTCGCTCCTTCTTTGCCTTCTCTTGAGGGAGTGTCACTTGCTCGTTTGCTTCTGCTCGCTCCTCCTCTGCCATTTGCACTGCATTCTCATCCGGTTCAAGTTTGCGCCGTGCTCGTTTCTCCACAGGTCGCTCAGTGCGTTTGCGCTTGCGATTCAGCTTCTCCATGCTTTCCGGAACGGCGGTGAGCTCATCTCGAGGAGGAATGTCGATGGCCATATCGCGAGGAGTGTCCTGTCTCTCCTTTGGAGTCGAGATCCCCGAGCTCTCCGCACTGTGCCCAATGCTCCCCTCGAATCTCTCGCCCTGCACAAAGCGCCCGTACAAGCCGCCTCTGTTGATTCCGTGCTGCTGGACGCTGGCCAGCACACTCTGTTGCCCCGTGCCGAAATTCTTCAAGCCTTGATCGAAGGCGCGCAGCCACCACTGATCGGACACCGGCCCATGCTTGTCTTTGCCCAGGCCCAGGACATCGACCTTCTGGCTGACGAGCAGCGGTTTCTTGATGCCGCGGTTGGTGTGATCGAGCGAGTGGCCGTCGCCTCGCCAGCCGTGTCTCTTGAGGTATGCCGAAGCGTCCATTCACCGCCCAGCAATGATTGGAGGTGGCTCGGGAACGTGGAGGGTGCAAGAAACCATCACCCAGAGTTGAGGGACAGACTTTTTGATGATCGCCCAAAATTTAGGCGGGGAAGCTTCGGGGGTCGGAGAAAGCTTGTTCCGGGCTGTCGCGAAGATCTACGGGGGTTTCAAGTCAAGGTAAGGTATTAACGGTTCGGGTTGGAGGTGCGCGGCTGAAAGATGCGAGCGAGTCGCGCCGATTGGACCAACCCGAGTGGGCAGTGGTTGGACGGTGGACACAGTAATCTGGCGCAGTTATGCTCCGAGCCGCGCCAAACAGCGCAATGCCTACCTGACCGCTGCATAAAAAGCCTTCCCCAGCCGCGGCTGCTTGGCAGTAGGTAGGTGATGTGTCTACTGTGGGAGGCCTGACAGAAATCTCTGCTCCCTCCTCCAGCCGCGCACGCCGTCGGCGCTGGTATGCGAAGGAGAGAACGTGGCATAGACGGAAGGCCTCTGATCCACTCCTCTCCCGCTACTCCAACATGACCAAGCCGTCCGGCTCCTCGACCATGTCCTTCGGCTCCTCTGCCACGCCATTCAGGGCTAAGAGCAATCAACAACCTGCCTCCATCGCGGACATCGCCCGACACCTAGAGTGCCTGAGCGAGCTGATCGTGGGCTCATGGGACGAGTCGAACGGGTATCGCGCGCGCGAAATCATGCCTCGACATTGCCCCGCCACCTTTCAAACCGAGTTTATTTCCATGGACTTCGGAGCCTGGCCACACCTGCCCGCTCTCGAAGACTACCTGAAGCACTGCGACAATCTGCGGCTCGTGAATCCGGCGTGGCGCATGAATGCGTACAATTTCTCCGCCTTTGTCGACCGCGAGCTGCAGACCGCGGTGGTGTGGTTTACGTCGGGCCCCAGTAGCCAGCCTGCGAATGACGAAGGCAACTGGAATACGCACCGCGAGAGCGTGAGCAAGTTGAAGTGGAGGAGGCGCGAAGGGGATGGAGAGTGGGAATGTTATTGCCACAGCGTCATTCGCGGCGGCGGTGTGGCCGTACCCATGGGATGAGTGTGGGCATTTCTTCGCCACTCCTTCACCACGCACATGACCACTCGAACCGGACGATACTTCGACCCCTACGAACTCGAGCCGGGGAGAAAGTCTGTGGTTCGCATGCTCCAGCACTGGAAGAGCCGAATCTTTTTGAAGAACCGGTGGGACGTGTCATGTGAACACCAGCTCTGCGAACTTCTCACCTGGACAGCAAGAGGTCAGCTTACCACTATCCCACCTCCACAGCCTCGCCACTCACCAAAACCAACCAGTCTTTCGGTATTAGCCACGGTGTCCAAGAAGAAAAACCAGGATGGGTCAAAAGTGCGCCGGCGATATTCTTTTGCTCCTCCCGACTTCTTCTTCCTCTTCTTCTTCTTCACTCACCTTCCCATCCTTCAACTCCAACTCCAACTGCGACTTCAACAGCAGCTCTACAAGTATCTACCAATACCAATCAACAAGATGGCCATGCTCCCAATCGTGATCGGCGCGATGTTCGCCGGCACAATCGTCTTCGTCGGCGGCGGCATAATGAAGGCACGCGGCGACCCTATCTTCCTAGGCGGTGGCACACCCCACCATCCGCCCAAGGACTGGCGCAAACGTGACGCCGACGACCGCCTCATGCGCGCTCTATACATCATCCCACAGGGCAGCGCAAAGTACGTCGTCTCCTTTTCCTCGCTCGCCGTGCAGAGTATGCAGTCGCTGATTCGTGTTTTCGCATCTAGTATGTCGCATCCTGGCTGGAACGCGCTGAGCGGCTTGGTCGCGCATCGCAAGCACCCGCACGATTCCCACGGGGAGAAGAACGCGCTCTTCGTCAACGAGGCGAAGAACTTCAGTGTCGAAGGCACGCTCACTGAGCTCGCGGTACGAACAACACCCTCAACCCCTTCTCGCCCTGAGTACACGCGCTAACCCGTAGAAGGCGGTCGCCAACCACCGCGGCGTGATGCACGGCCACATCACCGTGCCCTTCGGCGCGAACGAGGAAATGGCGCAGGGCAAGTACATCGCCGTCGATCCCGAGGAAGCCGATGCGGAGACCGTCGACGCTTTCGACGGCCTGGAGAGGGCCCTTCAGGACCTTGAGCGCTCGGGGGCTAACGCGATGGACTTCTTGCGTCTTGCGATTGAGTAGGAGAAGGATGAGAGTAAGCATTAAGAGGGCATCGTGGTGGGCGAGGTGGCAGCTGAGCTTAGGGGAGAACAGGGAGGGGTGACTGACGAGGTGGACGCTGAGGTCAAGCGCTGAGAATGGGTCGTATGGGATGTTGGTAAGCGTTCTGAACAGTACCAACGCGAGCGTTATCTGGACAAATTGGATGAAGTTTTACGTTTTCCTATGGTTCTTAGAGCCTGGGCACATATTGGACCTCGAGTACTTTTCATGAGACGAGTCTTTGGGCAAGAATCTCCATCTACAGGATGGACTGGCCTTCTCGGCTTTCACTCGAATTCCAGATACATAGTCTCTACTGCCCTGGGACAAGTTATTGGTCAGGGGCACTCGCTCACCGCCGCATCTTCTTCATCATCCGCTTCTTCCGCGCATCAAACGCAGCCCCAATCCCATCATCCCGCGGACTGTCCTCCACAGCCCGGCGCTTCCGACTCCGATCAAGCGCATTATCTTTCCCCTTGCGCCGTGTCAAATCGCCAATCCGATCCACACTATCGCCCAGCTCCCTCCACTCCTCGCCCCCAAAACCCCCACCGCGATCCCGGCGCTGGTTCTTCGACCTCTCCTTCCTCGACTCCGGCGGCAGGCGCACGAGATGCGTCTCCTCGTAGTTCTGCCGCTCCTGTTCGCGCGCCAGCTGCTTGGCGTCTTTCGTTTTCCGGCCGCCCGACGTGATTGTGCTGCCGATGCTCGGGACCGCGAGAGGAGCTTGTGAGAGCTCTGTGCTGACGTACTCGTCCAGAGTGGCTGAGCGGCCTGGTCTTCGCTCTTTGCGCTCTTTCGTCTCTGTTGTAGGCATAGAGGTGGCGGAGATGCGCGGAGGCCGGTAAACGCCTTCCCCTCCCTCGTCAACTTGTCGCTCACGCTCCGCATCCACATTGCTTTGTGCGAATCTTGAAGGGTCGGGACGATGCATGGTCGCAGCCACCTCGTCCTCTTCCGCCTCACTATCGCTCTCGTCCTCATCATCTGAATCCTCCTCTTCGGACTCATCCCTTCCATTCATCTTCGCAAGCTCCTTGACCTTCTTCGCATCTGCCTTTAGCTTTCCCGCCCGCTCATCATCATCTGCAGCCTTGACCACGCGATCAATCTGGTACTTGATCTTACTCTCTAGCGGCCACACGCCGCGCTCAATGTACACCCTCTGCTCGACCAATTTTCGCGTAATCTCGCTGTTCAGCTTCTTCGTTTCGGCTAGACTTTTGCCATCTTTGACGGCGCGCACGACATTGAGGTTGCGCAGGGCGAGCGCCTGGAGGTAGGAGAGGAAGAGGTCGTTTTTGATGTCGAGGAGAGAGATGCCGTTGTCTGGTGGGAGGAGGGTGGTGGGATCCGGAAGGGCGGTGATGGCAGATTGGGTGGCGGTAGTAAGATCACTGAGCACGTCAGCGATATTTGTTGGAGTAGCCATGGGCTGGGCGATGTTAATGTGGTTGTTGCGTCGTGGTGGTTTGGAAATTTTGAAGATGAAATGCTGGGAATTGTATTTAAACTTTCACTAGCTTGAAGCTTCGCGTCCCTCGCCGTAAGGCTGGCATGTGACCGATTGGGGACGATCTCGGCGATTTTACATCTATCCTCAGAGCTCTCGACTACAGGTTGGAGCACCGGCGGTGATGCTAGCTAGTGAGATGTGCCATATCTCCCGTCGAGATCTTGGACCATGATCCCAAACACCTAATTTCTTCTCGAAGCTTTGACTTGTGCCCATCGTGTTGCCATATTCCTCATAATCCTTCTTTGGCAAGCATGTCTGGAGAAGATCAGCACGAACATAACCATAATGGTCACCCACAACTTACCCGCTATTGAAAGATAGAACGCAATTGCATTGAACCTGTTACGGCCTTAGTTCCTGATAATCAAAGAGCGGCAGGCCAGACTTACTTTCGCTTCTGCCCGGTCATCGAAAAGAGATACCACCTCAGCTTATTCGTCCAGTTGATGAGATCCAAATGGCTCACATTCTGCAATGTGCCTTTGTAGGTACCCCACTGGCTGCTGGAAACACTGACAAGGCCATCATTCGGACCCTCAGCTTGCTGTACAATTCTATGCGAACGTCGAAACACCGAAGTCAGCTGTGGTTGGAAAGTCGCCCCGAAGCTGAAGTAGCGGACGCTGTCCACGTCTGGAGTGCGCGGGTTGAAGTGCTCGAGCATGTAGTTTTCGGTGAGTTGTCGGAAGGCGCCCGTTTCGAGACCGAAGAATTCGAGGGCGCGGTAGAGCTTGGGCACGTTTGATGTGCCTATTAGGTTGAAGATGTAGTCTGCGAATGCGGAGCCTCGGTGTGGTGTTGCGACCGTCGTTAGGGAGAGGACCTTGACGTTTGGTGGGTGGATGCGGGAGAGCATGTGCCGGGCGTCCAATCCTCTGGGTTATGATCAGTTTTAAAGCCGTTCAATAGAGGGCGATACTATTACCCCTGTATCGTGTTAGCAGTGCGCGTCACAAGTTGGTAATCATAGACCAACCATGCTATGCCTGAAATTTGTTAGTCTTGAATCAACATCGATCGCAGGATGAATAGAAAGCATACGCAATAATATTCACCGCCTTTCCCCCAGCCTTCTCCTCAATGACCCGCGCCAACTTCTCCGCCCTCACTTCAATTCGTCCAGAAGGCGGAACCTCGGCGGTAATGACCTCTACCCCCTTCGCCGCCAGAGCCTCCGTAATACCATACCAGTACGCAATGCTCTGACCGGCTAGATGCAATTTGTCGAAGCCCAGCAGACCGTGCGCGAGGATGATGGCATGCTTGGGTACTTCGTACTTGTCGCGCATCACCAGGAAATTGTCCTCGAGAATGTGGCCGATGTCATCGAGACGTGGATCTTTCGAGGCCTGCCACAGAGACGCGCGGGAAGCGAAATGCCTCCTTGGCTTCGGGACTCGGCATCCATGCTGGGTGAGTAGACGCCGGCGGAGCGCTGTTCGGTGGACGACGAGCATTATCGCGCATGTCGAGGGGCGAGAGATGGAGGAGATCAGGTCGGAAAGTTGAGGGTGGGAAGACGCGTTGGGCGTTGGCTTTGACGTCACCTCATCGCGAGCGCGGGATTCAATTCACACCTACACGAGGTACCCGGTACCTTTGCTGACAAGGCTAGGCTGAGAGACTGCTGCCTTGTGAACCTTCCTGTACCAAGATATATACTAGACAACGCCACCCACTCACTACACAAATTACCGTCAACTTTTCCTTTCTTCCATCAGCCTCTCAAAGACTCTACGTTGCTAGCATGTTGCCGCCCGATGTAACCCCAGACGCGATCCGGCAGGAGCCCAACATCTCTCGCGTGGAAACGGAGCTTAACAGTTGTGCATTCAGCTTCGCATTGCTCGGGCGGATCGACGTCGCCAAACAGCTCGCCGAGATCCTGTACGAACACGGCGCCACGCAAGGACGCCGGGCCCTCCACAGCTGCCTCAAGTTCGCGTGGCGCGAGTCCAGTCAATGGCCGAAAGGTGGGCCTTTGGACAACTATGGAGTCTCCTCGGATGAGGCGGATCCAGCGGACAGAGATGAGAGTTCGGTTGATGTTGTAGAGGGTGATGACGGCGACGATCGCGCGAGGCTGGATGAGCTCCTCGGTGTCGAGGACAATGGCTTCTCCGACGCAGTGACCGGGTATACCGCCATGGAGAAGAGCCGCAGACTGGTGGACGCGCTTGAGTTATCAGTAAAGCTACATCGCGTTGAACCTCAACCAAAGTCCGCGGGTAGAGAGCTTAGATCCAAGCGGGCAAAAGCGGCAGAGGGCCAGGCCACGCCGCAGACGGAGCCAGAAACACAATTCAAAGTGTCGGATCTCGACGCAGAAAGCGCGGACATTTTGACGAGAATTGTGGTACGGCTTCACGCCAATTCGCAGGTCAGCTACCTCGGCGACACGAAAAGTTTGTGGCCATTCTATGTTCGGGGATTGCTGGCGGACGCTGTCGATGTCAGCCAAGAGGAAATGGAGGAGAAGGGCCGGGGCCTGATAGAGGCCTTTAAGGACCGCTTCCAACATGGTTCCGCGGTGTCTCGTTTTGCGGGCAAGACGGTTGAAGAGCTCTTGGAGATCGGCGACGAAACGACGAGAGAAACCCTTCATGCCCTGAACGAGAAGGAGGATGACGACGAGCATAAGCAGACTGTTCCTGAGTCATTGTTCAACGCCCCCGCCACGGACGAGGAGATTGCACAGCTGGAAAAGAAGCTAGGCATCGCTCTGCCCGACGACTTCAAGGCCTTTTTGAAAATCAGCAACGGCTTCGGACAAGACGAGGAAAACGGCATGGCCAACGATGAGTGTCCCCACCCAGCTTTGCACGGCACTTCAGCGGTGCACTGGGTGGAGGAGAACTACTTCGTAGCACCTGTAGCGCTACTCCAGCTCCCGACTGAATACGAGGAACTCGTCGGCACGGAGAAGAAGAGCAGCCAAGTGCTTGAAGGCATAGAGTTCGACACGGCCTTTCCGTTATTCGATCGTGTGCTCGAGGTCGGCACCCGAGACATTGACAGCTTGTGGCTAGTGCAACCCGACTTGGTCAAGCAGTGCGTCGCGCAGTACGGCAAGATGTACGACAAGGCGGACGAGAAGCAGAAGAAGATCATCGTGCGGGCGATGGAGTCTTTTGCTGGCAGTAAAGAAGCTTTTGAGAGCTCGGATTGGTGCTTTGTGGATTCGTCGGCTGGCGGGGCGGCGTCGATGAGTTTCTATGCCAGTTTCACGCATTACTTGAGGCACGTTGTCGAAGAGCTGGTGAAGACTGGATAGTCAGCCATGATGATGATAATGAAGTCATACATGCCGCATCAACTTATTTACACCGTCCACTGAACTCCGTGCGCTGCAAGTTTGCCGGAACACCCCTTATTGACCCAATCTGCATTCGCCGAACGACGTTCTAAGTGGTGTACTCCCTCTGCAACAACCGCCCGATCGTCGTCTTTTGAATCATTGACGTGCCCTCGTAAATCTGGCTGTCGAAGGGGTCAGTAAACCATCTTTAGAGAAGACTGTTGCAGATAACTTACCCAATCATCGCATCGCGGTAGTACTTCTCTGCCAGGCCTTCGCGCACGAAGCCCATTCCTCCCATCCACGCCACAGCCTGCGCGCTCACCTTGCCGGCAATCTGCGACGCGTAGAGCTTCGCCATGGCCGCGTCGATGACAAAGTCCTGACCAGCTTCCTTCTTCCGCGCAGCATTGTAGACCAGAGCGCGAGCGGCGGTGATTTCGGTGTAGGCCTGGGCAAGCTCGTGCTGCATTCCCTGGAACTCGCCGACGAGCTGACCAAACTGCTTGCGATCGTTCCAGCAGTACTTGGCCGCGTTCTCCCACGCGCCGAGAGCGAGACCCGTCATCTGCGCGGCAATACCGATGCGGCCTTCGTTGAGGAGGCCAATGGCGTACTTGTAGCCCTGCCCCTCCTCGCCGAGCAAATTGCCCTTGGGAATTTCCACGTCGTCAAAGTTGATGACGCACGTGCTCGACGCCTTGATGCCCAGCTTCTTCTCCTTCTTCGCGATGCTGAAGCCCTTCATCTCCTTGTCGACGATGAACGCCGTGATGCCCTTGTAGCCCGCCTCGGGGTTGAGGTTGGCGAAGACGATGAAGAAGTTGGCCTCGACGGAGTTGGAAATCCACATCTTGCTGCCGTTGATCTTGTACCCATCCGCCGTCTTCTCCGCCTTGGTCTTGAGCGCGAATGCATCGGATCCCGACGCCGGCTCGGACAGGCAGAAAGAGCCGACGGTGTCGGTTGCCAGCTTGGGCAGCCACTTGGACTTGGACTCCTCCGTGCCGTACTTCATAATCGCCGTATTGCACAGGGTGTTGTGGACATCGACCATGACGCTCACGCTGGGATCGATGCGCGCCAGCTCCTCAATGCCCACGATGGCGGCGGTGAAGTTCATGCCCGCGCCACCGTACTTCTCCGGGATCTCGATGCCCATCAGGCCCTGCTCGAAGCACTGCTCGACGATCGCGGGGTCCATGGCCTCCTTCTCATCCATCTCGCGCACCTTGGGCAGGATGGTTTCGTTGGCGAACTTGGAGACCGACTCTTTCATCATCTCCTCCACTTCGTTCAGATGGAAGATGGGCGTCGGCTCGAGGCCCTCGAGGTCGACGGTGCCGGTCGTGGCGTATTTGCGTGCGGGGGTGGTCGAAATGCATCTTGCTCTGGTTGAAGGGTTAGCGCGTCGCCACTGAAGCTTCCCATGTGATACCTACGCGTGTTGCGATCTTGCAATCGCCGCTCGACTATGGGGAAGGCGTGTGGAGGAGGTTGCCGCAGCGCGGGCGAGTGGCCGCAAAGCACGCGCGAGAGTGGCCATGATGTGTAATGAGTAAGTCGACGATGCTGGAGCAGTAACGAAAAGCTGGGACAATGGGGAATTTTTGAGACAAGAGGTAAGGCGTTGGTCCGAGTGGTGTGTTCATAGAAGTCTGGTGTTTCTACAAGCCGATCCCAGCCGAAGGGCGGTCGCCGAGGGCTTGACCGCGGATCATCTGCGGCTCAAATCACCGCGGCAGCATGTGCTCGCTAACTTCTCCCAGTCTTACGTCTTTGAGTCGTGTGGTCTGTAGACTGAGCATGATAATGACCATGCACACTCGTTTCATTCGGAAAGTGTGTCTGATGCACCTTCCGAAGCTGCATACTGGCCAGCACGTGTCCAGTATTCACTCAAGGCTACATGTGGTAGGAATTCCATTCCACGGCCTGCTTCCTCCTTTCTCAACACCTCCATTCATAAAGTCGTAGCATCAACAGCATCCGCACCCCTCAAGTCCCCCGTGATCTCCTTCTCCTCCACCTCCCTCCCATCCGCATCAGCAACAACCACATCGCCATCCGCATCCCTCGCCGCCGCCGCCTGCCTCTCAGCATCCATCACTTCCCTCAGCTTCTCCACCTCCTTTTCCACATCTCCCGGATCAACCCCAGGTCGCCCCGCGGGATCCTCACTCGCAGCCTGCGCAGCCGCCTCAGCTTCCGAGGCCGGAATGGCTTGCGGAGGAGGTTGCGGAGACTTGCTACGTCCCCTGCCGACCGCAGCTTCCAAATCCAATCCGCCGTCGAAAGCGTGATGCTGTGGCCCCATGTCTTCAGGCCCGATGAGCTCTGGGCCTCGGGCGTGCGGGAGCTCGTCCGCGCCCTCTTCCACCGACTCCATGGCTGTTGTTGGCCGTGCGCTGACGGATCCATCACTGCCTCCAGCTGCTACGCCTGCTCCACTGGTGGTGAAGATGGCGCGTCGAGGGGGGATCTGAGTTAAAGGGACGACGCCGGCTTCTTGCTCTTGGCGGAGGAGTTCGCCTTGTGTTACGCCGCCCTGCTCGCGGAGCTGGGCTTCCATGGTACCGGAGGAGGTAGAGGAGCTGGCGTCTGATTGGTCGGACAGGGTTGGAGATGCCGGAGAAGGGTGCAATCCGTTCATTAACGATGTCGTTACTCCGTTGCTGTTGACGGAAACGGTGTCGGTGCCACCCGACCCGTGGAGTCCTTCCTCTCCGCCGTGGTTGCGGAGCTCTCCAGAGTTCGACGCCCCATTGGCAGCAGTGTGTGGGAACGAGTTGTTCCTAAGCCATGGGATCGGAGTCAGCAGTGCGCCTCCCAGACTCTCGTCACTTCCCAGTCCGTGACCCTCCGTGATGCCGTTCGCCATGTTCGTGTCGCCGTTCGTGAGGAGGCCATGAGTGGTGAGATGCGCAGTCGATAGAGGAAAGTCGGTGACGGGAGAGCTGACGTTGACCACACGATCAAGAGCTCGCAGGAAAGAGGGAAGAAAGCGATAGTGTCGTTTAGGATGGAGCGCCAGTTCCGCCAGCCGTTGGATCGTGTACGGAGGGCTATGTTGGAAGTCGCGCTCGAGCGTATGTCGCAGAACCGTGTATAAACTGAGGAGATCCGGGGGTAGCGTGCCTGATTGCGCTTCAACGCTGTCCGCACGCTGCACCGCGTCCTCTGCATGATCGCGTTGCGGCCGTGATATTGACGGCCTGCCAGCTGCAATGTCTGTCGGCGCGTCGTTCTCTTTCGTACTACTCTGGCTGTTCGTATGTGCCTCGTTCTCCTGCTCTGCATCAGGCAGTTCCCCCTCTCGCTCCTCGCGGTCATCGTGTCCAGAGTTGGGGGGCGTGGATGCCACGACTTCGGGATCTATCGTTGGCGGCTGCGATTGGGGCAGTGGGATGGAAGGAATAGGGAAATCGTTGTGCACAATCTGGGGCCTGGGTCAGTCTTGGCCGATGGCGGTGAGAGGACGCATCGGGGGACAAACATCGTGCAGGCGTTGGAGGAGCGCTTCCAACACGCGAGGCCACTCGGCGCTGTCGTTTGGTCAGCGGGCAGCATCAGACCAGTGAAATTGCAGGGCTTACACGTCGATGGAGCCATCCCGAGCCGCGCCCTCCAAGATGGCTTCACTCGACATCATGTTGGCGCGTGCATCCGTGCTGGCGCAAAGGTGCAGGTGCTGAGGATGAGCTTGGGGAAGTCGGCCACGCCAAGCAAATTCGTCGTAACACGGAAAGCATGTGAAGCGCGACTGCTGAGTTGGTTTCATAAGGCATATCTATCTATTTACATTCATAAATGAAACATCATGACATCTACTCTTCGTGTAATGCCCGTGCCGCGTCTCTCTGTAGCTTGCGTTTTTTGAAAATGCTCCCTCCCGTCCATATCGCCACAGGAATTGCAGTGGCGAAAGAAATACAGCCCAAGATGAGCGTCGAGGTCGGCCAGCCTGATGCCTGCACCGTCAAACCCGCCAGCAACGGGCCGATGAGAAAGCCTCCTGCCCATGCCACATTGAACAAGCTGTAAGCCTGCGCATATGCTCCGTTTTTGCCAAAGTAGCCTGCGGGTCGATTGCGTCCCTTGGCCTCCACAGCGTACGCTATCTCCGCCATCATCGGGGTCAGCGTCATCGTCAGGCCTGTCCCGGTCAGCGCTAGCAACGCGCAGAGGAGCACTTTCTGGTTCAGTGTATCTTTGTACACGAGTCGAAGCAGAATCAGACAGGGGCCGGCGAGGATAAAGCCGGCTGTGGCGTACCATCGCGGGCCGTGTTTGTCGCTCAGATGCCCAAAGACAGGGCCCAGGAACGATGATATGACCAGTGGAAGGAATATCAGGCCAGCGCCAATGGAATTGAAGTGGAAGGTGTCGCGGACGTAGAGTGGCAGGATCGAGTCGAAGGAGGTGTATAGGGTCGCTTGGATTGTGCATCCAAAGATGGCGGACAGGACCCTTCGGGACGAGAGCAGTCTCACGACCGGGGGAAGATGCGCAGTCCAGTGCTTGACGATTTCTGGAACGTGGTCGGGCACGATGACCGGCGGTATTGGAGCGTCGTCCGGTGCCGAGACCGCGTTCTCTCTCAACTCATTGACGGCTGTCTTGCCATCTGAGGCTCCCTTGGTGTCCGCCTGTCTCACTTCGTCCATCTCGATGTCGAGTCCCGCTTGGTGGGTTTCATCAGTTTTTCCGCCGAGGCCTTCCTGATCCGTCTTGACTGGTTCGACGGGTAGCCACTTGACCGCCATCTTCTTCTCGATCATGACAAGCCGCAAGAAGATGTCCAAAATGATCAACCCAAAGGCCATGGCGAAGACAGCATAGTAGCCCGCTTTCGCAAAGACCACGCCTCCAAGCAAGGGCGCCAACAACATCGCCATACTCATGCTGAGTCCGACATAGCCCATGGCGACTCCGACCCCCTCCGGCCCAACAGTGTCAACGAGTAGTGCAAGGCCAACGACCCATGGTACAGCGGCGGTAATACCCTGCAGCGCCCTCCCGATGGCCAGGACAGCAATGCTTCTCCCAAGACATAGAATGACCGTCGAGCCCAGGAGCCCCGCAAGTCCCAACAGCATGGGTCCACGTCTCGAACTGATTTTATCCGCGAACCTAACCAACACCATCAGCACGTACGTCCAAACGCTCGGCTCGGGTCAAACATAAACTCACCACCCACAGAGCGGCGCCGCAACCAGTAATCCCGCACCATACACCGCCAGGAAGATGGAGATCCATTTCTGCGTCACGTCCGGCGCGATGCCGGCGCGGGACTTCAGCGCAAAGGGCAGCAATGGCACGATGATGCCATAGACGAAGATGTCGGTGAAGATGGCCGTCGAGACGGTGACGATGATAAAGGTCTTGGAGGAGCGGAATTCCAGGAAGAGCGGAGGCGTGCTGCCCGAGCCGCTGATCCAAGAGAACATGGTGGAGGTTTGGCTGGGCGGAAGATGTGGTGGCGAGAAGGTGTGCAGTCTGCTAATCGTACATCTTTAGAGAAACCAGCAGCTTTTCCAATACGTTGGAAGCGGCCGAGGGTTGAACTAAAGATATTGAGAAGACTAATAAAAGTGCTGAAGTGACCGGACGCCGAATGCCGCAAGGCAATGAAAAGGAAAAGAGTCGTCCGAGGCCGACGAGTCATGGACCTGCCGTTCTCGCAAGACGGCCTCGCCGAGCCTGTCCGCGTTAGGCAAAGACTGGGAGAAAATCCAATTTACCCACCAAGGCCAGAACTGCAAGGTGCAACTCACGTGCATTCAGGTCGCTCTAGACTGGAACTAAGGTAGCTTACAAATGCAGAGCAGCCTTAGCATGCTGCAAGTAATCCACGCCGTTTGAATCAACATTCCCCATGGCTTCTGTTCCATCCCTAGACATGAGACTCTTGTTAGCCCGGATCACGTGCAACAATTCAGGGAAGCGCAACAACTCGGACTCACCACAACATGATGCCCCCCAAATCACCCAGATCCAATGTCAAAACCTCGTGAACAATCTCCGTTAGATTCGCCCCAGACACATATCCACTGCCAGCACCCGCCGGCGCTCCCGGCGCTCCAATGAACAACCTTGGCATTCCCGGTGTCGTACTTCCCAGCGTAAGATTAGCAGACCAAGAAGCAAACGATGACAAAAAGCCCGGACTCCCAAGTTCGCAAGGCGGATTATTGTAGAACTGTACCCAGACGAAGTCGGCCGCATACATCAGCGCCGGCGGGGTAGAGGCGTCGGGCATGGGACATTGCGGCGCTGCGGATATGTAGTATGTTCTGCCGGTGTCCTGGACGAATTGCTGGCGGAGGGAAGTGGCGAGCGTATCGTAGTATGCGGGATTGTGGTTCTCGTTGTCGATGTCGAAGCCGTCAATTACGACGTTCGCTCCGAATGGACGTAGCGCGGAGAGGTTCGTGCCTGCGCCGAAGAGGTTCCATAGCGTTGATGCGAATTGTGCTGCGTCGGTGTTGGAATTCAGGTTACTGTTTCCGTTCGCACCGCCCAGACTGACGAGCACTTTCTTGCCGAGCTGCTGACACGCGGTGATTTCATGGCCGAGGGCGCTACAATTGGCGAGGTTTGGTGCTTCCGGGGATTGGGATGCGAAGCAGGCTGGGCCGAACTCTCCAGAGGGATAGCCGGAGCCGGAGGTGCCGAAGAAGTCGTAGACGAAGGCGAGGATGGCGATGTCGACGTTGGTGTTTTGGCAGAGTGTGAGTAGACCGCCTGCCTGGGTATCCGGCGTTTGGCCGTAGCTGTGTTGACGATTGGCGTTAATGTAGGGTTATTGACTTGTTGCACTGATCGTCAACTTACTACACAGCAACGTTGTCCGTTGCTTGAGCGTTGAATGAATAGGTCCCGGAGACTGCGGTGGCTGTGGTGGTAGTCGTTGAGCTCGTTTCGACGTTGCCTTTGGTTGTGAGATTGTTGTACGCTAGCATGCGACTCGGAACATCCTGCAACAAGCTCGTGCTCGTTGTCTGGGAAGTAGATGGACTGGCGGAAGACGCGACCTGCTGTTTTTTGTACTCTCGGTGTAAATGACGATGGCCATGGGTTCGTCTCGACGAAACGGAGTGCAAGCAAAGGAAGAAAGCGAAGTAAAGAGATGAACGGATTGAGAAGGTGAACATGCTGAGGTTGATGACCGGCGACAGGCCTGAAACTTTGCAATGCCTACCTTCGTGAGGACGTGTGCCCCGTTATGTATATATCAAGCCAGGAGGTTGATGCAAGAATGTATCGAGGCCATGTGGCAGGGTGTTGAATCATGCCGCATTCCAGAGCCCAGCTAGTCATCAGCGGTGGGATGGGTCTGGTATGATCCAACCGATCACTTCCATCCCATTAGAGAGGCAAGTAGACTTGCAATGAGGGATGTAGTGCTATCGCTTTTGACTGTCCTCGTCGACAAGAAGGAATCAATCACGTGCGATAGCAGCAGCTTGATACGCCGGTATCTGGTCTGTCTGGGTCTCAGAAAGTGACGCGCAGACATTGCAGTACAGGCGGCGCAGTCGATTGACGACATAATCAGTCTTACATGTATGGTCAAGAACACGACATGTTACCTGTGACAATCAGTTCACGAAGGGGAAAGCAGCTGCAGGAGAAAGTGATGGCGAGGCGGTGGCGCTCGGTGATTGGCCGAAAAAGGACGCTAACGCCAAGGCATGTGCCTCCGATTTTCGAGATCCTCTAAAGCCTCAATTTGTCTCCCGTCGCGCGAAAGCTACGGCCGCCGGGCTGCCTACGTGACCCTTGGTCAGAATGAAGCGAGTCGCACGCTGCTTGTTCCGGCACGATGCCGCCTCCACCCTTCCATCCGCTTCCCCTTCCCATCCCCCAGCGCTATATACCCTCCCACCCCTCATCCTCTTTCCACCACCACACCCTGCACGCGAGACGAGTGACAATTGTTGCTCCCGCCGGCCGCGATCCATCCAACACCCTCCACCCAAGCAAGGCGAGGCGGTGCCCCGAGCTTGGCTGGAGCGAAACCACGTAATAATCCCTCGCCCCCTCAACCTTCATCACCATCGACCCCATCCATCAACACCCATCATCCCCCATCACCACCACCCTTGAATCGGCCCTCCTGCCGTCGTCGACCATGTCGTCGACCACCACCACCACCATCAAAGCCACTGCCAAAGGGGCGAAGAAGAGCAAAATCATCGTGTTACACATCACCGCCGACAAACTCTCGCGCTTTCCCGCTACGCCCTCCATCTCACGCTCCGCGTCCATCAAAGCCGAGCCTTCGCCGTCAGTACAGCCGCCGGAGCCCGCAGACAAATCATCAGAAGCCAACTCCACCCCGATACCACCTAATGCGAATGATGACACGGACGGCAACTCGCTAGCACCGCCCGGGGCAGAGAATAAAAAGAAGCGACCGGCGGGTAACGCGTCTGGCAAGAAGCGCGCACCCCCTGCCATCGATCCCGATGCTCCTCCCAGGGAGAGGGCTAGACCGGGACCGAAGAAGAAGCCAAGGTTGTGAGTACACTCCCCATAAGTCAGACTGCCATCATCATCAACTAACATCCCCCTGCAGAGCGGACGGTAGCATCGATCGCACTATAGACGGAAAGAAGGTCACCGTCGCCGGCCCCAACCCGGTGACATCCCACAAACTCGGGCCGAAAGCCAACACCGGTGCCATCAATGCCGGACTGCGCGCCCTTGACCGCACAGGCAAGCCGTGTCGGAAATGGGAACGCAAACCTCTCCAGCTCAAGTCCTTCACCGGCACCATGTGGAACATGTCCTCTTGGAACGCACCCGTTCGTGACGCTGGTTTCGCTGGTGATGTCAAGAGTGACACTACTGCTTCGAGTGACGTGAAGCCAAACGGCAGCAGTGCGCTCCCCAGTGAAAGTGGACAGGGAGATTTTGAGATGACGAATGGGATTGAGAGCTCACCCGCGCCCGCGATGGCGGCGGCTTCTTGAACAAGCTACCTTTCAAGACCGTGTATGATGTGTGCATATGAGGGTCAAAGCGGGCGGGAACATGACGCTATGGCATCATATGGATTGAGCATCGATTAGCAAGGCGTTTGTTATGGGGAGCATTGTTTCTGAAGGACGGTTTGAATGGATAGCTTGGTTTCCCTCACGAAGCATCATGTATCAAATGGCCGGGCGCGGAGGCCAAGATAGCGATCGATGCCGCTCTGCGTATTAACAGAGATGCACTACCACTCTACTACCGTTGATCCCAGTCTCGTGTTCGTAGGTGATTGCATGCTTCCCGTATCCAAGGGCGCTGCCAAATCACCCATCCTTCCCTGAGTCCCCCAACCTCGCGCCATCAATTTGCGGGGATGATGTGCTGAACCCGGCTGCACTTGAACTCGCACATGTCACCACTCCCTCCACTTCACTCTTCATCCTTGCACCCTCGTACACACGCAGTGTCTGCCACTGTACCACACTCCTATCCGATGCATACTGACCGTCGACCATGATGTCCAATAGTGATTCGAGCAGCCAGCGAGCCATCCTTCTCCGTCGATAACCGCCCACCGAATACGCCAACTTCCTCTCACGCCGCCCTACCTACGCTCCGCTCACCGACACATTTTGATCTCTGCTCACCACCGGGGCCAGGGCAACTGCGTAGAACAGGCCAGTGGGGTCTCGGAGTGCGCAGACAGCCACTCCATTCGCCGCAGTCAGCAGACCAGCCCGCCATCACGAACCGCGGTTATCATGAGCACGAATCCATATTCCATACCCTCCGCCTTCGCCAACACCCCTCCACATCGACGACCATCCTACGCAAACGTGGCTGCAGGAGGCGCTGCGGGAAACCTCCACCCCTCCCGATTCAACACCTTGGCTGCGGTCACCAACTCCCTTACTTCCCCCGATACCATGGCCCTCTCACCACACCAGCAGCAGTCCGAGTCACAGTCCGCGACCCAGAGACCTAGAAGCTCACTTCGTAGCATGGACATAGATGGGCAGAATGGACAAAATGTGCGAAAGAGACCCGGGTCGAGCTGGTCGAACGATGTCGGCCGCTCAGACGGACGCATGGGCTGTGCATACCACGACGAACACCCTCCCTTTCTCACCCCCTCATACCTCCGCCAATCCCGCCACGTGCAAAGGCTCCAACGCGCCTGGGACGCACACATCGCCGAACTGCAAGAAAACCTTCAACTCCTCCCTCCGCCCTCGGGCCCGCCGAGTCTGTCTACGAGTCCGAGTAATGCGAATCTGAGCAAGATGCATGCCTCCCACATCCATCGTGGGCCAGTGCAGGATGTGATTGAGAGGATACCGCCGGTTGTGGACGATTATGCGGTGCACCCGCTGCCCACGAGACTTAGTGCAGACGACAAGTGTCAAGGGTTGGAAATACTGGCGGACGGTGGCGAAGTGCGGTTCACCGGCTCGACGAAACAATCAGAGGAGGCAGCTTCAGTGAGGGCCGATCACCCTATGCCGCGGGAGTGCGGCCTGTACTACTTTGAGATTACGGTGCTGTCGCGCGGGAAAGATGCATTCATCGGCGTAGGCTTTTCGGGGCGGAAGGTCAGCCTGAATCGCTTGCCGGGCTGGGATACCGATTCCTGGGCGTATCACGGGGATGATGGGTTCAGTTTTGCATGCACGGCGAATGGCAAGGCGTACGGACCGAAGTTCGCTACGCAGGATACGGTGGGCTGTGGCGTGAATTTTCGGACGGGCAATGCCTTTTTCACTAAGAATGGGGTGTATCTTGGTGAGTGCCTCAGTTACGGATGATTGAGATGTCCGACTAACTCGCATCTGCTAGGCGTCGCTTTCTCTGGAATCAAGAGTCAACGACTATACCCGTCCGTCGGGATGAAGAAGCCGAACGACCATGTATCAATCAACTTCGGCCGCAGCGCATTCATGTTCGACATAGATCGAATGATGGAGCAAGAGCGACAGACCGTCATGGCCGATCTCACCACCGCCGACCTGTCTGGTCTCCACCCTCCAGACGACGCACATACACTCATCCACAATCTCATTGGGCAATACCTCGCGCACGAAGGCTACATAGAGACGGCCAAAGCGTTCGCGAGCGACGTCAACGCAGAGCGACAGACACTTCCCAGCAGCAGCAAAACGCCACTCCACCTCCCGAACGCCGAAGACGATGTACATGCCGCCAATCGGCAGAAGATACGACGCGCGATTCTCAATGGCGACATCGACAAAGCGCTCAAATTCACCAACTGCTTCTACCCGCACGTCCTCAACGAGTCTCGCAACAAAGACATCCACTTCCGTCTACGGTGTCGAAAGTTTATCGAAATGATGCGAAACTATACGGAACTGTCCGCCGCCGCGGCCGCATCACCACCACCTCCAAGTAGCAACGGCCACGCAGACGGCGCCGACAACGGCGGCGTAGACATCGACGCCTCAGAACCAATCGACACCCAAATGGAGCTCGACGACCAACTCAACCGCGAATCCGCGCCCCCCAACCACCCCTCATCAACCACCTCTCCCTCCTCCTCATCCTCCGACATCGACATGGACGCCTCGCAAGAACTCTCCCCCAGCAAAGCAAGCCTCATGGCGCAGAACGAACTGCTTGCGCAAGCCCTCGCGTACGGCCAGGAACTGCAGTCGACGTTCGGCTCGGATCCCCGCCCGCAGATCAAGAAGCAGTTGTCCGATATTTTCGCTATTATGGCTTATACCAATCCGAACGAGAGTGTGGTTGGCGGACTCATGGATGCCAAAGGCCGGGTGCAGATTGCGGAGGACTTGAATGGGGCTATTCTTGGTATGTCTTTCTCGCCTTCGTTCGTGAAGAAGCGCTGGCTAACAATGTGTGTTTCTTAGTCTCCCTAGGCAAACCCTCCTCTGCGGCATTAGAGAAACTGTCAGCGCAGACGGAAGCGTTGCTCGACGAGGCTGCGACGAGGACCGGGGGCGCGGCGGCGTTTGTGAATGTGAATCGGGACTTTTTGCGGGCATAAGGTAGATGGCGAATGTAACAAGCGGTTTTCCTCTGCTCATTTGGTGGGATCGATGGCGTGTGCGTGCTGGTGTTTTGAAGATTGGATATATCATTTTGGGGGGTTGCTCTCGGCCGTCTCTCCCCTGTCTTTTGCTTTGAGCGAGCATGCTGTGGTTGAATGGATGGACTGATCGCTGATGGACTGGAGGAGGGAAACGGGACAGTTGTAATCAATGGACTGTATATACAGCGCCACTCCTTCATCTTCTCTCCCGAGTACTACATTATTGGAAAAGAAGCTTCCGATCATCATAAGTTTCATTAATGGGTCAACAACACCCCATCGAGCCATCTACCATCACCGCACAACCCCCCTCAGTCGCAAGAGGCGATCAATACGTCGTCAACGCCGGCGAGCCCGCGCAAGGCGGCGCCGAGAAGCGCGTCTGCACATACACCTTCTGCATCCCGTCCTCCTTCTTGTCGAACTTGTAGTACACCTTGTCCAAATCCTCCATGCGCACGCGGTGCGTGACCATTTTCAGCGGGTCGATTTCGCCCTTTTGGATGCGTTTGAGCAAGTCTTCCCAGTAGAGGTGGACGGGGGCCTGGCCGTTGCCGATGAAGCGGATGCCGCGTTCCCTGTCAAATTGTTTTGGTTAGTTGGTGATGGTTGGGGGGGATGAGAGAACGTACATGATGCTTCCGATGTTGAAGTGGTTGGTGTAGCCCACGTACACACCCGTGACGCCCACGCGGCCGTAGTTCTTCACACTCTCAATCATCTCATTAAGAATCTCCGACGTGTCCGTCTCCAGCCCCGCCGCGATCTCAATGGTATGCAGCCAGCCCTTGGGATACTCGCCAGCGACACACTCGAGCGCCACGTCCGGCCCTCTCCCGTCCGTCATCTCCTTCAATTTCGTCACCACCCCTTTCGGCCCCTTGAGCTGCGAGAAATCCACCGTCTCGACGTTGGGGTACTTTGACTTGACGTAGTCGAGGCGCCAGTTGCAGTCGATGACGATGACGCGGCTGGCGCCGTTGAGGAAGGCAAACTCGGCGGCCATTTGGCCTATCGGGCCGGCGCCCCAGACGGCGACGATGGAGCCTTTGGTGACGCCCGTGTCGACGACGCAGTTCCAGCTGGTTGCGATGACGTCGGAGAGGAAGAGGCCCTTTTCGTCGGGCACGTCGTCAGGCAGTTTGAGCAGGTTCACATCGCCATAAGGAACTCTGGTGTACTCTGCTTGTCCTCCTGCGAATCCACCTGTAAAGTGGCTGTAGCCAAACATCCCTGCTGTTCGCCCGCCGTACATTGCGTTTTCGATAGTGTTGGAGTTCGTCTTCTCGCATTGCGAAGAGAGCTTCTGATCGCAGTAATGGCAAGAGCCACACGCTATCTGGAAGCTCGCCACCACGCGGTCGCCCTTCTTGACCTTGGAAATCTTCGAGCCGACCTCATCGACAACTCCGCAGAACTCATGGCCGAGAATGTCGCCGGTCTGCATCTCAACCACCGAGCCATGCAACAGGTGCAAGTCGCTGCCGCAGACGGTGCTCCCGGTGATTTTGAGGATGACATCGGTATCCTCGATGATGGCGGGTTTGGACACTTCGACGACCTCGACCTTGTTCTTGCCTTGCCACACCAGCGCTTTCATTTTGTCGGCTGAGGAGGCATAGGCGGGATCGCGGTCGGGATTGGTGACATCTTGGATGGTGGTGGCGTTGTCGCCGTGCCCGATTTTCTCTTCGAGTTTCGCTGCTGCGGAGGAGAGGGCCATTTTGGGTGGTAGTTAAGATTAAAGTGAGAGAAGTAAGAGAGAAAGAGCGTGTGGAACTAAACAGGGAAAATCAACAGCACTTATCTTTCTTGCATCAAACAACGTGGTTTCCGCGACGTGCAGCCCGGAGTCGGAGTCGGCTCCGAATCATGGAGAGGAACAAGATCATCATGACGCAAGGCACGACCTGCTCTCTCGTCACACACGCTAGAGCGAGAGCAATTGGCACGTCATGAAGTAGAAACGATCGCCGAGCGCATCCGATATTTGTTCCTCTTGCTTGGGGCACACGTGTCTGATTGCCGAGCGTATTTGGCTGGAAGATACTTGTACTTGTTTCGGCATGATGTCCTTGCAAATGAGGCTGAAGTCAAAAAAAAACTTTCGCCACTTGCGGCCGCGGCCTTGTCTCTGATGCCGTACGGCTGGCCTCTTCCCATCGTGATCTTCTGATTGTCACGATGGTGGTGAATGATGTGTCCAGAATGCCCAGAGCCATCGTCAGCTGCGCGTACAGGTGCAAGAAGTAGACATGCGGTCGAAATAAGGCCATCACGGCCTGACCATCACGGTTGAGGTTGCAGGTGGCAGGCGGCTCGCATCACGGAGCCTCGTCCGTGAGCTGCATGCTCATCCGCCGCATGCGCTGCACGCTGTCGTGATACAACGGACTATCACTCCCCACGCACGTCTCTTCAATGCGCAGGCCCCGCGCTGCAGATCGTCGCGCGTCCTCATGATTGCCCAAATGCGCGTGTTTCTCCGCCACGGAGAGATATCTGCGCATCAAACATTAGCCCATCCATGTGTCCACATCGCTTCAAAGCAAGACTCACATCATCCCCAACTCTCGACCCCCCAAACCCTCCGACTCAAACAGCCCAATCAACTCCCCCAACACATCAACCTCCACGTGCCCCCTCCCATTCGAATCTGCACTCCCCATCGCAAACTCCCTCAACCTGTCCCTCATCCCCGTCCTCCTCCCCTCACTTCCCCCATCATCGCTCACCTCATCACAAATCCCACACCCACACCAAAATCCAAAACCCCTCCACAATCGCCCCCTCCTCTCCTCCCTCAAAGCAACCCCGCTCTCCCCAAGATAACTCACCGTCATCTCCTCCCCAGCCTCAATCCCACGCGTAGCATGCACGGTAAACTTGCCCAACGCAGAGTTGAAATTCCCCTGACAGCTGGGGATGCACGAGTGGTTGAAGCGGCTGATTTCGGTGAAGAGAGCCTGCACGCCTGCGCCGAGGTCGAAATTGTTGTTCCGGAAAGCGGAGAGGAGAGCGCTGTAGTCTCGCACTATGCTTGGAGTTGGGAGCGTGGAGGTCGATATTAGGTTCCAGGCTGCGCGGGCGCGGTCGAGGATTGAGATGGCATTGTTACCAGCGTTGACGGAGAGGGCGCGGATGAAGGCGATGTCGCGCTGCGGGAGCCGGGTGATGGCGCCGTAGACTTCTCGCTCGCCTTTGACGGTTACGAGCGGTGCTTCCGCGACGATGCGCGTGCCGCGGGGTATGTGTGTTGTCGCGAAGACGCCCAGACCTTTCAGTCCAGCCGTACGGATGGTGTACATGCGGCTTTTGGGCTGGGACGGTGTCGCGTGACTACCTTTGGGAGTGTCGTGTGTCTAACTTCCAGATTTGGCAGGTGTGGTTGAGAAAAAGTAAGAAGCCGAGTTTGAACGCGTGTCATGCTGGATTATCCGCGCATACAATGATATCTCGCCCGTGAACAGGAGACACAGATGGCAAGTTGTGACAGGTCCTTCAGGTGTTAAAGTCCAAAGAATGGCAGCGATATCTCCCTACTCATCTACACCCCCTCCTCATCATCCTCGCCATCCTCCGTCCCACTCGCCATGCTGATCCGATCACTCATACTCTGCGCCTCCGCCGCACCACCAGCACCCTTCTTCTTCCCCAGCTTAAAAGCACTACTCCAGCTCCGCGAACCCCGATGGTCCTTAGCGTCGGACCTCGCCGGCGAATTGTCCTTCAGACTGCTCACGCTCTCATTCATCGGATCCACGTCGTCTTCGGCAGGCACAGGCGTTGACGCAGATGTCGTGGGCACATCGAGGCGCGACCTCTGACGGTTGAAAGAGGGCAGGCTGAACTTGCTAGACGAAGACTTGCGGGTGATTTTCTGCATCAGGCTTTCCTTGCTCTGCTGCGAGGCGGATGCGGCGGGAACATCGGAGGTGGGGTAGGAAAGTGTTTGGTCGAGGTCCGGAGAGGTACGGCCGGATTCTACCAGAGAGGACTCGGTAGTGGTCATGGAGCGGGTGTCGCGGGTGTCACGAGACTTGCGGCTGTTGGGTGGGGACTCGTCGTGTTCAAGGCCGTGGGACGTTGGCGGTGCTGTCAATTGCTGAGGCGTGAGGCCATCATTCTTGTCGCTGCCCTCGCCGTTTTCCCTCGCTTTGTCCTTGCCGCCAAACTTCATGCTGGAAAAGAATGACTTGAAGTCTTTCGCGTTCGGATTGAGCTTAGCAGCATTGTCGGCAGCTGTGTTCTTCGATGGCTTGGTTCCAATTGGCTCGAGGTGCGGAGCTTCATTGGGATCAATGGCGTCGGAATCGTCATCCTCTAGAATGTCTTCGGGAGGGCCGGAAGCGGCATATTGGACAGACGGACGACGAGACGGGTGACGCGAACCGTACATGCGTGATTGCTGAGAGGGAGCGTTCCACCCAGCAGCACCGAAGGCGAGCGGACTGCCGCGGGCTCCAGCTGCGCCATCTGCCAGCGACCAGGTGTCGGAAGGCCAACGACCGCTCTCCATCGACGGCCGCGGGAGCTCATTGGAATGCGTAGAGCCAGGGCGCGGGGAAGCAGGCTTTCGACTGAATGCAGTAAAGTTGGATGGCCACCCGCCGCTTTTCTCCTTGCTGAAAAAGCCAAAAGCCCGCCTGGCAGTCGCTGCACCGGGAGAGTCTGAAGAAACGTCCTCGGTGCCATCCAAACCGCCCAGGCCGGAAATGCTGCTATTGCGTTTGCGAGCAGTGGAGTCCAGGCCTGTGCTTCCTGGATCTTGTCTTGGCATGGAACTGGCTTTGCTCAGAGGTGGGCCTTCTTCGAGCGCGCTCTTGTTACGAGGTCGAATGCCAAACATGCCGCTGAATCGACTGCCCGTGCCTCCACTAGCAGCACGATTTGAGCGGTTCGATCGGATGGAGCGGCGATCTCCTTCAATAACGGCATCGGACGAGGTGGTGGGAAGATTGTATTGACTCGCTCGAGGGCTTGCCAACACGCTCGGCGATCTGCTGCTAGATGCTGCCGGGGAGGCAGGTCCGGCGCCAAGCTGGTCGTGCTGGGGCTGAGGGGATGGGCCAGGTATTCCTGCCAGACCAGGCAAAGAGCCAAGTCCTGGAAGCGGCCTAACCTGCTCAAGTCTGCTTTCGCCCTCACCCGAGAAGAGATCTGCGGGAATGAGAGCAGCGCCAGCTGTCGGGGACATGGCAGCGCCTCCGGTGAGTCTGTCCCGATCATCCTCTGACATGGCCACCTCGTCCGTCGGGTTCGGGAATGACATGCCGTTGTGAATGTTGAAAAAGGGTGTAGGGTTGTAGGCCGCTCCAGCTGGGCCGGCCGGGTTCGAGAAGGGGCTGTGGTTTACTGGAAAGGTGCCAAGGCGAGGGCTTTCAGCAACACTGGGAGAACTCCTGCGCTGCATCTCCGCCATTCGATGGCGATCGTTGGCAGCAGGCGCGTACTGTGTTGCATCCTCTTGCCGTCTTCGATCAGCCCGTAGAGTCTCGAGCCATTGCATCTGATTGACGTAGAATTTCTTCGCGTTCTCCAACCGCGTGAAGGTGCCGGTATACTGCTGCTGGAGGCTTTGTCTGAGCGCCTGCCATCTGCGCTCTTCTTCCGCATCGCTCTGGAGTTGCTGCACGAGGTTGGGCTCGCGTTCCGAGCCATTCGGAGAGTTGTCCTTGATTATGCGCTCAATCTTCTTGACTTCCGCCGTCTTTTCTTTGACTTGATCGTCGAGGGCCCGAAGTTTCGCGCTTTCTGCGGCCTGTTTCTCGCGCAAGTCTTCTTTATCTCGCGCCATTTGTTCGAGGTGGGTTGCCCGTTCGCTTTTGATCCGTTCCACCTCAGCAGCCATCTCCTCCGCGCCACGCTCCCACCGTAGCATGTCCTCTGTGAGTTTCACCCTCTCCTGCTTCTTCTGTTGCAACAATCGCTCTTGCTTCGCACGCTCGTTCTGCGCGGCGGTATTCTGTCGCTCAAGCGTGTTCACTTCTCTTTTTAGATTCCGGCTAACTTTTTCCTTGTCATTAACCTGAGCCTTCAAGTCATCACGCTCATTTGCCAATTCGTCTTTCTGCCGGAATTCTTCATCGTCCTCCTCTCTCGCCAACCTCTCGGCGTCTTCGGTTTCACGTCTGATTGCATCGAGCTTTTCCGTAAGCTGCTGAACAGTCTCCGCACCATCACGTAAATCAAGGTCGTCTGCATGCGAGTCTTGCCTGGGATCGATTTGGATGCTGGCGGGCGATGGGCGGCGACTCGTGTTTCTTACCGGCCCCAGGCCCAGGCTACCCTCTCTCGCCATACTAGTCGAGGTCGGAGAGGATGGGGCGAAGTCTTTGAGGGCGCGATAGGGCCGGACGCGTGGGACGAGTTCCTGTTGGGGGTCATGGTCGGGATCGGCGGGGTTGACGGCAGGGGTGAAGAAATCGTCTGAAGAGGTAGGTTTGGTGCGAAATCGGATAGCGGCGCTCTTGGAGCTGAATTCATTGTGCAACAGAGCCACGCGGACAACGTAGAAGGAGGCGGGCTGAAGACCGGTTATCATGACCGCAGACTCGTGGCATGGCGATCGGTCTATGAGGGTGCCGTTGAGGTGTATTTCTATCTTGACCTGGCTCTTGTGCTTTGGCTTTTCCAGAAAGCTCCAGTGGATAATGGCGCCGTCCGCTTTGATGCCAGCGAGATCGATAAGAGGGTGGGAGGGAATATCGAATCCGAGGAGGTAGGAGAGATCGCCGAGAGGTTTCTGTACGATTTGAGAGGCCCGATAGGCGAGCCTGGGGGAGCAAGTCAGCGTGTGGCGGGTGGGGAGACGGATGAGGATCAGTAGCTGGGGCTCACCAGACAAGAGCTATGCAGACGCATGTTGGCTTAAACCAGAAAGCGAGCGGAAGAGCGAGGGATTGGAGGGTGAGTAGGACACGTGGAGATATTGCGCTATTCCACCAGGGCGCAGAAGGGTCGCCGTCGGTTGGATTAGCCAGCCAACTCGACCCTCTCGAGGGAGTCGCAGCTGCGGCATTGAAGTATGCCATGTCTACAGCATGTTCGGGAAGCCAAGCGAATGGGGTGTGTAGGGGAGGAAGTAATGCACATGTGAAAGAGGAATGATGGAGTGGAGGGGCGGGTATTGGTGGAGGTCGGCGTGCTTGTGGTGCTCGTGGAGTAACGAGTGCACGTTGGAAACATTCAGAAGCCAAGGCCGGCTCGCAGTTGATGAAAAGCTGCTTAACTAATCCGTCATCGGCCGGCAAGCGCGACCGCGACCTCGGGAAGGCTGCCTGCCTCTCCTGCCCAGCCGTCAGGCATCAATCAAGGTTTCGCGCCAGTGAAAAGAAGGGCAGGTACAGTCGGGCCAGCATTCGACGGAATCACGGCGAGTCGAGCAGTGAAATGAAGCAGTTCAGCATTATCTGCTCTTCATGTGCCATTCTACATATTCCTTCCTTTGATACACCGCTTGCACATCCTCCCGTGCCCAAAGCAGCGACGTCTGATCATTCCACTGCATCTGCCGGATGACGTGGGGGCCGACTCAGCACCCCGGCTGACCTGCACGCATCTTTCGCAGAACACCACCACCCGTATCTTGTGACCGCGCCAGGCTCGCTGACCCTCGCTGACCCTCGCTGTCCCTCCTTCGCCACTCCCTTCCCATATCCTCGACGTTCCGCCCTTGTCACTCGCTTGTCATTCATCATTCCGCACGACTCTCTTCCCATCCGCAATTGACCATACCTGGCCCGAGAGGGAGGCCGAGGCCAGCCTGCGCATTGCTCGACCATGCAATACGTCCGTTCCCTAGCAGGCTCGGTCAACGGTGCATGGAACAGCATCAACCCGGCCACCCTGTCCGGGGCCATCGATGTCATTGTCGTCGAGCAAGATGATGCCTCCCTCGCCTGCAGCCCCTTCCACGTCCGCTTTGGCAAATGGCGCCTCCTGCGCCCCTACGAGAAGAAGGTGGAGTTCAAGGTCAATGGGCAGAAGCAGAACTTCTCCATGAAACTCGGCGAGGGTGGAGAGGCCTTCTTCGTCTTCGAAACCGACGAGCATGTTCCCCCAGGCCTACAAACCAGTCCGCCTGTCTCCCCCGAAACCAGTCCCCAACTCGAAGCTAGTCTGCCTCCCGCACCCACCTCCCAAGACCCCGACCCGCTCGACCTCAACGACAATCATCTCGGCGTGAGACAGCCAAAGCAACATGTTAAGAGCGCGAGTTTTAGCATACACCCTCCACCCCTACACTTCGACAGAGGCCAGACCGACCTTGGACGCCTCACTCCTCCCCCACGGCTCTCCGATATGCATCTCAGACGACCGCTTTCCACAGACATGACGGGTTACAAGACCGACAGGTTAACTCGCTTCTCCACCGACAGTGATATAGAAGCTGGCAAGGCGATTGTCGAAAGTTCCAAAGATGATAGCACCCCTCTCAGTGAATCCTTACCACAACGAAGACCACCATCGCCCCTACAAACTCGAGCAGACCGTTCTTCTACTTCACCTCCCCCTTTTACGAAGGATGATGCCAATACACGAGCTATGAATCTCTCCAAGAAACTCTGGGCTTCCAACATTAGCAATCAAGTCACGGACACTGGCGACTTGATGCTAGATATGACGAATTACAGGAGTGGTGATGGTGATGCACTGCAAGCAGAGGCAATCGCGCGACAGCTGTTGTCAGAAGAAATTGACGGCCCCTACGACATTGGCGCCTTGATTGGTGCGGATGAAAATGGCAACATCTGGATCTACAGTAGCGAAGAGGCGAAGGACGCGGCCGCGCAAAAGGCAGTAAAAGCTCTTGGGAGCTACAATCCCGCCGGATACGCCTCGACAGACGCTCTGATCGACCAAGGATACCACAGCGACGATGCCAAATCCGACTCCCACGTGGAGCTTTCAGCCACACGCGCTCGACGAGATTCGGATAGTGCTATCGGCATCAACTCTGGACCGAGCTCTCCAGGACAGGAATCCGTCACCCCCGGCGAGCCGGTCAAGACGTATGCTAAGACCCTGCGGCTCACGTCCGAGCAACTCAAGTCCATGCACCTCCGGCCGGGCGCCAACCCCATGTCTTTCACAGTGAACCGGGCGACATGCGCGGCGAATCTTTGGTATCTGAAGCACGATGTACCCATTGTCATCAGCGACATCGATGGCACTATCACCAAATCCGACGTCTTAGGCCACGTGATGAATTCCATCGGAAGAGACTGGACGCATCCCGGTGTCGCCAAGCTATACACGGAGATTGCAGCCAACGGCTACAACCTCCTCTACCTCACAAGTCGTAGCGTCGGGCAAGCAGACACCACGCGGAATTACCTAGACGGTGTAGTGCAAGACGGCTTCCGGCTCCCCAAAGGACCCGTCATCCTGAGTCCCGATCGCACCATGGCAGCTCTACGGCGCGAAGTCTACCTTCGCAAGCCGGAGCTATTCAAAATGGCCTGCTTACGAGACATCATGGCCCTCTTCTCCGGCCACGGCGTCTCTGCGCACTCTCAAGGGCACGTAGACGGCGACGAGCACGAGAATCCTTCAGGACTAGGCATGAACCGCGGCCGCGGCGGCAGCCCATTCTACGCGGGTTTCGGCAACCGCCTCACCGACGCCCTCAGCTACCGCTCCGTCAACATCCCCAGCACGCGCATCTTCACCATCAACAGCTACTCTGAAGTCTCCCTGGACCTGCTGTCGCTCAACAATTACAAAACGGCGTACGCCACGATGCGCGAGATCGTCGACTACTACTTCCCGCCCGTCGGGCTGCTGGTCAAAGGCGGCGGCGAGGACTTTACGGACTTTAACTATTGGCGGCAGAAGCCTTTGGATCTTGTCGATTTCACGGATTCCGAGTCCGAGGAGGACGATGTGATTGAGGAGGCGTTGGAGCGCGCTACTACGAATGGCACGACGAAGGGAAGCGTGTTGAGCGAAGACGACGCCATGATGGATTCGTCTTACTTGGAGGATCCGCGCGTGAGCTTGGATGGCAGCCTACTTGCTTCTTCCGCGTTTGGAGACGATGATGACGACTTGGCGAATTCGTTGCTTCTGGACGATGAGGGAGCTGCGAGCGAGGAGGCGTTGGAAGAGGATGGCGACGATGAATATGAGGGTGATGAGGATCCGCGGTATAGTCGGCCTACGACTCCTGAGCTACGGCCTCAGGGTCCTGGTAAGGTTGCGGCGAAGGATTTGGAGACTACGCCGCGGCGGTCGGTAGAGATGCCGAGTCGGCGGTCGCGCTGATCCGAGGCTGGGGGCATTGTCATTTTGAGGCATAGCGATTGTAACTTTTTCTGATTGTCAGACGAAAGGGCTGTGAACGGCCTTGATTGCATAATCGAGCGAGTTTGATCCTTGCTGCTCACCGATATATCCCCAAAAGAGTAGCACTCATGGCGTACAAAAATCGCAACAAGTTTACAGAACCCATTATCCAGTCTATATGAGCCCTCCAGTTCGTCGGAGGGAGAATATACGCCTCTCCCAAGATGCAGACTGCCCTTCCCTTACAGCTTGATCGAGATATCGTAATGATCCAACATCAGCGCCGTCGCGCAAAGCACCCCAATATACCCCACCAACACCACCATGGCACTGATATCATCCATATAAAGCGTCTTGACACTCATGTTGATCCCGCCGGTCAACAAATTCGCCAGCAAGAACAGCGCGAGCCCATTGCGATTAAACGCATGCAGAACCTTGCTCGTGGCATTTTGGATGCGGCGGGCCTCCGTCTGCCTGTCGGGCGCTTTGTACAAATCGGGAAACATGAGCCACTCGATGATGCAAAAGGCGAAGAGCTGCGTGGTGTTGAAGGCGGAGACCCAGGCTACGTAGGGCAGGTTGGCCATGCGGCGGGAGACGAAGAGTTGCGGGCCGTAGGTCCAGACGAGCCAGACGGTCAGGATGAACCAGATGAAGGACCATTTGAGCAGGAAGAAGAAGGCGCCCTGGGGGTATTCGAATTTGAAGGGGTTTTCTTCTTCTTCCGCGGGTTTGGCGGTGGTAGTGCTGGCGGCGCCGGCTGCGTCTGGTGCTGAATGGTCGAGAACTGAGGCGAGCCATTCCGCATCCTCGTCTAGGGGGTCATCGTTTTCTTTCTTGTCTTTTTTGTCGGAGCGGCGGACGGGGATGACGAGGCCCCATTCTGGGTCGCGGGGGAGGATGCCCGTGCCGATGCCCATGCCTGCGATGAAGATTGCGAGGTAGCCGATGAAGGAGTAGACGCCTTCGCGATTCTGGGACAGCCAGTCGTCTGGGTGGCGCGGGGCGAGGATGAGGTAGGATTTCATGTCGGGGGTCAGGGCAGTCTCGTAGCAAATGCCGATTATGAGAGCCACGAGGCCGTATGCTGGGCTGAAGCGCAGGATGGGTAGGAGGATTGCGATGGCGGGTGGGAGCAGAGCGAGGGTGAAGAAGAAGTTCCAGTGCACGCCGTACTCGCTGACATGCTCGGGGTAGTCGAGGCCTTTCACCGTGTAGAGACGAGCGAGACCGAGAATGATGAGCGGCAGAGAGTGGCGCATGGCGGTTTTGAAGCGCGCGACGAATGAGGAGATTCCAGTGACTTTCTCCTTGAGTTGCTGACGAGCTGCCACGGTGCCTGCGGCAAAGACAAAAGATCCAACACCCAGGTCCATCAGAGACGTGCCGAAGCTCTCCGTCTTGGCGAAGCGTCGAGGAAAAACGGGAAAGTCGACGGCAAGGATGCTGATACATGTAATGACCATCATTGCACCGCGGTAGGTGGTGATGAAGGGTTTGATGGGAAGGGGGTCCTGATCATCTGGGGTGAGCTCATCGGCGGTGGCCTCGGCGGGTTTACCATTTGCGTCGGTCTTCGCCTTTGGCTTGCTACTTTGTTCTGAAGCAGCTTTGGGCTGTAGGAGCGTGGCGACGACGGGGAGAACGAGAAGACCAAGTAAGACCTGGGGCGCGGAAGAGTACATGGTGGTGGCGAAGAGGATGGTGCAGCAATTCAGCAGGAAATCCGTCAAGGCTGCCGGCACGGTGTAGGGGGTGAAGAAGCTCTGGCGGGTTTGGAGAAAGGTCCATAAGAGGACTGCAACCTGAGAGGGAAGTCAGTTTGCATTCACAGATGTTGGATATTGAAGGCGGGTTGAACGGACAGGGGCGACGGAAGTGACAAAATTGATCTCCCACATTCCTCCACCTCCCAACAGCGACACCGACGCCTCCTTGGCAGCCTTGTATTCGGGATCCATGGCGAGCTGATTGTTGTCGCGTCCGGAGCATGTGTGATGGGTGCTTGCGAGAAAAAGTACGCGATTTATCCGCCGCCGTGCAACGTGGACCCAGCTGCATCGGGCATGGCGGGGATTCGGAAGGCGGCGGACGCGCAGACGCGAGCCGGGCCGAGATGAAGTGCAGGATGTTTGTGACTTCATCTTCCACCACCGTCGCGTCCTGCACTGACAGATGTCTCATGTGTTGCGGTGAGGTAGCACAAGATGTGCCTTATTGTCATTCGGGACTCATCAGACGCCGAATATGCCTGCAATGACCTGGGGGCTTGTTGTTGTGGCAAAAGGCTGGCTTGTGCGCTCCCTGTCGTGGAGATGACTGTGGGACAACATGGCCAGAGCCATCGAGTATGATAGGACACACACAAGGTGAGATAAGATGGAATACACTGTCAATCGCAGCAGGTAGGTCAAATGCGAGACATCCTCGACGCTGCTCTTCCGGCCGGGCGGCGCCGTGGCGGGTTCATGCAGCACAATCCGGTCGTGCCTTCCCTTTCTTCAAACAAAAGTGCGCAAACGGAGGCAAGGTTTCGGATAATGACACAACACCTTCTCACATTCATGTTCCGCCTCGCGTCCCGAAACATCTTCCACCCCAACTTCCACCCATCATTCTTCCATTCCCCGCCATCGAGTACGCAGACCGTTCCTCAACATGGCGCTCCAAGAGCGTAATGTGAACGTGCCTCGCAACACTCCACCTTCTCACAGGACCCCTCATCTTCAATGCAAACTTCCTCGCCGTGTCATCACCCCGCTGAGCTCCGCGAAATGGGCCTCGACTGTTGCCGATCGAGTCGCGTCAATGGAAAAGTCTGAGCCGTCTGGGAAGAAGCATGGCGCTTCGCCTCGCTCGGTGAGTCTTCAGGCTCCTCCTCCTCGATTTCACCGCCCTCTGACAAGTGAAGATGACTCCAAACGGAACCCCCACCATCAACAAACCTCTTCCACGCGAAAAGCCCCTTCCCCCACGCCCAGCCCTGAGACTCGACAACACCCCCTCCCCCAGCAAGGACAGCCGAAGCTTGATCGACGCTGTCGAGCAGCCGCTTCGCATCATCTCTCCAACCGGTCAGAGACAGGATTGGCCCGCACTACGACCACGGTCCGCGGCTGGCCTGTCTACCCACTCCGACAGAGTTCACCTCGCACAGACCAAAGAGGGTGAGGAATGCCAACTGAGCCCCGCCGCAACTGCCACTCCAGCGTCTGTCGTGGCTGCCGCCGCCGAGCTCACCATGGTCATTACCGGCACCACTCGTCGCCCAATGAGCCATGTCGCATCTCACTCATTTGCTTCCTCCTACGCCAGCGCTAGCGAAAGCAAATCAGATCAAGACGGGATCGATCGGCATCTTCAGCAGGCCGGGACTTCTGTGGAGAGCACTCCTCGCCCTTCAACCTCAAATTCAGCTACAGAGACCTCGCCGGCTGAAGCCTTCCCGTCCTTTGACTCTCCGTCCACGGACTCTCCACTATCTCGCTTTCCTACCCGTCAAACTTCTCTCCGGCATAGGATTTCCGATGGCGTCCTCATGGAGCCTTCTCCTGGCTCGATGCATAGCTGCATGGCTTTTACAGACTTCACAAAAGCAGCGGACGCCTCTTCCACTTCCCAGGACTCTCGCATTCACAGCCCATCACCAGCAAGCTTCTCTCGTCCTCGCCCCAACAGCTTCTCTCGAGGTAGCATGTCCGCCAAAGCCATGAAGACCGCCTCGCGCATTCCCATCCCAGACAGCAAGAAAGCTACCGTGATCGATGTGAAGAAGAATCGACTATCAGGATCGATGCTTGTCAAACCATCACCCTCTTTCGGCAGTCGTCGACTCGCTTCGCCCGAAGCATTGAAAGTCCTTGAGAACGGTAAGATGCGTCGCCAGCTGAAACGCATGCCAACAGATGGAAGCCTGCAACGTATACGCACAGAACGCATGTGGGAGATGGAGAGCAATGCGACAGTCTCCACCGACGCTCCTTCGCTGTCGTATAGTCTCGACACCTCTCCGGACGGCACCCTGGCGCCCAGCTCACCTGATGGCCATCATGCGGCAACAGACTCGTCTGATACCGACGACGCCGGCTCGTCTCCGCCTGCTCAGCCTTACTGCCCAGGGCTGTCTCCATACAACAAGGCCGCGCATCTGCTTGATGCCACGTTCGATGGATCCCACTCCGACTCTGAAGGTGATCAGGGCCTCAGACGATTCAAAGCTACTGCACCACCCACGAACAGTCCGTTCACCGCCCCGCTGCCCACCATCCCGTCGGAGGCTCTTCTTTCCGTCGCGGATATGCACCGGCACGACCACCCCTCCTCCGAGCTGTCCCTAGCCCTCTCCCATCTAGAAGGCAAAGGTAGTCCACCCAAGACTGATGTCGACCGCCAGACCCTGCTCAACATGTTCGGACATCTGAAGCGCAGCCTGGACAAGAGCAAGAAGAAGAGCGTTTCACTGGCGGAGAATGCGGCAATGGCGGAAAAGTACCTCGCCAAGAACAGCAGCGTCGAATCAAACATGGGCGAGATGGTGCGGAACGAGGTCGGTGCGGGAAATGCATCCGACACCATGAGCAGGCTCGAGACAACATCAAGCGTCTGCGGTGAGAACGGAGAGGCGGCGGCTATGAGCAAGTGGTCGAGCAGCACGCCTTCGGACAACGCCACTTCCCCCTCTGCGGAGCACTTCGCCTCTGGTCAAGCCTTACATTCAGTCAACTCTCGGAAGTCGAATACTGTCTCCGCGGGTTCCGTCAACACCACCACCTCTATTGGCTACCCATCTCGCACGCCGGCAGTGCCTGACAATCTCTCGGCTCAAACGCCAGAAGCGGCTGCAACTCCTCCTCCCGTGGCTCGTCGTCGATCCTCTCCAACGCTTGGCAAGACCAGCCAAGCTCACCTGCCAGGTTCAGTCCGAGCGGCCAGGCAAGGTATGAAGGAAGGAACAGCTTCTTTCGCCCGCACCACTGCTTCATCTGAGTCAAAGAAGACGTCTCGCATCCCCGCTTTGAGTCCGAAAACCGGCAGTCCGCAGGAAGTACTGTCTCGTGGTCGCAAGCCTACGTCTGTGCGGAAGAGTCAATCGCAGGCCGTGAACACATCCAAATCGAAGGTGAGTTATGAGCGAGCCAATCAACACATCACACCCACTGACACATCACAGGTGCAGAGGCCGCGTTCCAGAAGTCGCTATGTCCTCGACAAGATCAACGGTCTTTTCTCCGGCAGGCGCGAGAGGCAGAGCGAAGAAATCCCTCCCGTTCCACGCATCGATGAGAAGGTCTTCAACCGCATTTCTCCCAACCACATGAACGGCAGTGCAATCACGCCAGACAAAGTTCCGACAGCAAGCACCTCTGGTGCTCCTCAACTGCCCAACACGCTCCGTGCATCGCTGTCCAGTCAAATTGCCTTGCATGGCTTTTCGGTCGGCGAGACGGGTGTCAATGAAGATGAACATGACGACAGTTCACGATCGGTGGAGAATCTGACCGAGCACATTGTCGGAAGAGCGCAGATGGAGCTGAACCCTCATCGCAAAGCGCGGCTCCTCAACTTTGCAAAGGTATGTCCCTCGGCTTCATTTGAGGCTGTAAGAGGTAGTTTGCTCATTTTTGATCTAGGTGTTAAACGACTCGCTCCTCAGCGCACGCGAAGCACGCATCAGTGCCGAGACTGCGCAGGATGCAGCGAAACATGCTCAACTAGCGTATGAGATGACGCAGAAGAGCCTGGCTATGCTGCACAAGCTTGCCGCGGCCATGGCTCGTGTCAGCCATCCTGCTAAACGGTGAATGGAAAGTTACGGTCAGGAGAAGGTGCATGAATTATGATGACGTGGTAATGTGATGCTGCACGACGTAATGAACGGGTGGAATCATCACTCGACTTGGGTCGTTCGGCAAGGCTGAGGGCATATCGAGGAGCGGATATCGTGGCACGGCTTGGTATTTTCCCGCACCGCAGTAGCTCATCGACATCAGAAAGTTAGAATCAGCTCTAACATCACCACTCTTGCTTCACCTCTCCCATCCATTCGAAATGTCCCTCTCACATCAGCAATGATGTCCTCCCCTTCAACAAAGGTGGCCAGCCATCCCCCACCGTCTCCACCGTCATCAACCCCCAATCCCGCCCGCCAACCCCTCCCCCTCTCCGCCAGTCAAGAACAACAAGTCCGCGACCTCTACTACAAGCGCGTGCGAACAAAATGCGCAGACGAAGTGAGAGGTAGGCTTCCTTCCCCCCTCCCTACATCCACCCTTCTACTAACGATACACACCCAGACTTCGCCGCCTGCTGCACCAACCGCACCTTCACCGCCACCCTCTTCTGCCGCACGCAGCAAAAAGCGATGAACAAGTGCATGATGCAGTACGCGACGCCCGAGGAGATGGATGCCGCGCGCGAGGAGTGGTTTGCGGGGACGGAGAAGAGGCGGGAGGAGCGGGAGCGCAAGGAGGAGAAGAGGAAGGTGGACGAGGCTTTTTGGCGGGAATGGTGGGCTAAGGATCGGGAGGGGGAGGGGAAGAAGGGGTGAGGTGGTTGATGTGCGTGGTGGATGTTTCTGCTGGAAGAGATATATGGGAGTTCGTTCAGGATGGGGGGATTACAGGGCCAGTCCGACGCCGGCGCCGGGGAGTTGGAACATTTCTGGCTGGAGGTATTCCAGTTCTTCCTCCTCTTCTGCCGTCGCTGGTGATGACGATACTGGTCCATCTCCTGCCGGGTCCTCGCACATCTCGGCATTCCTCTCCGGACTATTCCTCGTCACATAACTCGGCGGTCTCGCAATGGCTTCTTCGTACGTGGGCGAAGGCAGCACGGGCGTTCTTGGGTGCTGGGAAGCTGGTGACGGCACGACGACTCGCCAGTGCAGGAGATCGGGATCGGCGCGTACGCTTCCTCTCCAGCGGCCGTATGCTGGAGGTGGGTTGCGGACGGTGTTGGTCGCAGGCTTGGGGGACGCTCGTGCTGCTGCTGCTGCTGCTGCTGCTGCTGCTGTTGGCTCGGCGATGCGGACTGAGGCTGTGGGCTGCGCTTCTCGGGTGTCTGGACGGACTTCCTCGTCATCTTCATCTGCTTGGACTGGGATTGGTCTGGTCGGAATGAACGTTCCGCCCTCGCTGAGATCCATTGGAATTGAGATTCGTGCCGGCCTGGACCGTTCAACCGTGGGCTGTCGGTGACGATGCCTGTGCCGAAGTCGAGAGGGCGCATGCACTCTACCGTGACGTCCCAGAAGGAACAATCTGGAAAAGGAGTACGCGCAGACAATCGCAGCCAGCACAATACCCAGAAGAAACAGTATGTGGAATGTCGGCGTTACTTTGCCCGACGTCGAAACCAAAACCAAATCTGCGGCATCCACATCAGCACTTGATCTGCCTCAGGCACAGCTCCGTCGGTACAAACTCACAGGTAGCAACGACAGCACCCAATAACAAAGCCGTCAAAACGCAAAGACACCGCGACGAACTCGCTCGCGACTTGCCGCTCGAATGCTTGCTTCGCCTCGAGCGTTTCCAGGAATGCCGGTGGCGATGATGTGTCTTACGCAGATGTTGGAACAATGAGGGGTCGCTCAAGTCGGGGTGATCGAGAGCAGCGAATGCGCGGGAGTTGAACAATGTCGACTGTGCGACTGTGCGCAGGACTCCGCGTTGGTCGTGAGATGGCGGGATACTGGCTGGTGGCACTTCGACTCGCGCCCTCTCTGTTCGGGACACATGATGCAGAGGGACTGGCACTGCTGGCATGTGCTGGTCGTGTCGATGGGATGGTTGTCGCTCTGGCTCTGCTGCTACGCTTCCCGAATGGAGTGTCGATGCCAGCACGAAAGTCGGGTTCCGGAGCAGATTGCGGACGTTTTCTTGCACGCGCGAGAGACGTGAAGGCGGTTCATCGGGGATGATACCCGCCTCGAGCGCGCGGGAATCAGGGAGCGGACTCTGCATTGCTGCTGCTGGAAAGCTGTGCTTGACGGCGAGCAGATCACTGTGCGATTCTGCAGTGAGTGAGAGATGGAAGATATAATAATTCAGGCAAATAGAACAATCTTCGCGTCCATTATTTTTCCACGCGTAAAGATGGCATACGGAAGACGCGAAAGCAGAAGAGAATAAACAACACTCACACCTCCTCCCCCACCTGCACCCGCATCCACATCATCCCAAGGCTGCGATCCCTCGCGAGCGAGAAACCACAGCGTACGCATGAACCAGACCCTCCTCTCGCCTGCACGCCGCAGCGCAGCCCAGCCAATCAACACCTCACAGACCCAACAGCAGCAAACAGCCTTGCTGTCCGTCTGCACGTTCCCCAACCGAATCGGTCGCCCGCCTCGCCCAATGGGTGCAGTTCACGGCTGAGGAGTCTACGGGGCTTCCACGCGCGTTTCAGGTTGGGAGGTCGCGGCGCGAGGGGAGCGGGTGGTGTGGTGGTGTCGCTTGCTTTTGGGGGAAGGCTGAGGGTTTCAGGTGGATGGGGTGGGGGCCAATCAGGCTGCTGGGATTGCTTTTCACCGCGAGGTCTTACGGCTGGGAGGCATGAATGATGGAGCTTTGGAGGCGTGCTTGTTTGTTTGTGAAGGGTTAGGTGGGTGTCGGTTTCGAGGTGGACGAGTGGCGGATGGCATATGGCCTGCATCGTATGTACATACCCTGCGTCACCAGCTACCTACATAGCAATCTATTTTGAAAGTAGGCGAAATTTCAACCGAGTAGCTCCAAAACACCTTGCTAATCGGACACTTCATCACTCCCTCTGACGGCCTTCCAGATCCATTTAGGACTCCGGCTGCGGACGCTTGACACCCCTCCCACCCGACGCACCAGCATCATCACCCTCCCCACCCGCAGAATCGCCATTCCCAATCTCCACAATCTCCCACTCCACCGTCGTCCTCCCATCCGCCGACAACGCGCCTCCCTTCTGCCGCTTGATGCGCCCCAGCCGGCTATTCTCCACCATCTCCTCGAAATACGGCAGGCCGCGGTTGCGCATGCGTTGTAGCGATCTCGCTGTCGCGCGTGATGTCGGTGCCACTGGCGCGACTGTGGTGGTGGCGCCGGGGCCTTCCATGCCGTGCATGGCTGTCCCTTCGGTGGTGGGAATGTGTACATCATCGTGGATGGTTCCGCCTTTGACCATTTCGTCGTCCCCGCCGCGGCTGCGTACTGGAGCCGGTCTTTCGGTCGTGGGGATGTGCACGTCGTCATCTACCGTCCCGCCCTTCACCAGCCCGCCATGATCTCCGTTTTCATCCGCCTGCTCGTCGTCTTCATCATCGTCCGCATTAGGAATAATTTTCAACGCCTCCAGCTGCTCAATACTCTCGCCGAGTAAACTCCCCAACGTTATGTCAAGCCGATTCGCCGCCTCTCTATCTCCTTCGTCGCCCTCGCTCCAAGCCGTGAGATGCGTGCCGCAGTAGCCGCAGAACTGGCGGCGGACGGGCGTAGCGGCGCGCGCGGGAGTATGGTATGTTTTGCGGATGGAGGTGGGCGTTTCGTCTGGGAAGAGGGCGTACGTCGTGCTGTGGTACCAGTCTAGGGGGATCTGTTGTACATATTAGTTGGCCGTGCGGAGTGTGCTTGCGGGTGTTGAGGTGAGCGTACTCTTAGCCATGCTGTTACGGGCGAGGCTTGTGTTCGCCGACTGTCTCTGCTGTTGTCGAAGAAGACTTGGGCGTGTGTGCGGAGCTCTGAGGGGATGATGATGGTGTATTGATTGCGTTCGCAGGCGCAGGTGCCGTACAGCTGCGCCATGTTGGGGTGCGGTGCGGGGTGTGAATGTGTGTGAGGTGGGAGGAGGATTGGGGAGTGAAGCCTGGGGACTTTACATCATGCTCATTGGCGCTTGGGCCGCCGACGCTTCCTGCCTGATTGAGACATTTCCGCGGTGATGTGAGAATGGAATGAAACAAGAGTAAAGTCATTGCTTTCATCTATGTCTATGAAAATGGTATCTCTATAGCAAAGGGCGAGCGTCTAATAGCCGACATCGTCAACAGCATCAGGAACAGCAGGCTCCACAATCACCTTCTCAATCAACTGCAGCGTAGCCCTCAACGGTAATCCAACCACATTGTCAAACGTTCCCTTGATGCTCTCCACCAAAATCGACCCAATGCCCTGAATCCCATAGCCCCCCGCCTTGTCGACGCCCTCCCTTGTCCGCACATACGACACAATCAACTCATCCGTCACATTCGAATCGAACTTCACCGACGTCTCTTCCACATGCGACTCCATGGTATACCCGGGATCCATGGCACTCTCCAGCGGCGCCATGCACACCACCGCCGTGTACACCTTATGCCAACCCTCGTCGCGCAGCATCTTCAGCATGGCGACATGCTCCTTCTCGCTCCGCGGCTTCTCGAGAATCTGGCCGAGCTCGGTGCTGACGACGGTGTCGGCGGCGATGACGAGCGCGGGCTCGCCTTTGGGGGAGTCGATGGTCGCTTCGTAGACGTTGAGCGCCTTCTGCTGCGCCGTTTCGAGTACGTATTCGAAGGGCGCGAGGGATTTGCTTTTGTCTTCGGGGACGGTGGAGGCGACGATTTCGAGGTCGGTCAGGCCGATCTGGCGGAGTTTGTTAGAGCTGGTGTATGGAGGCGAGCGAGATGGGTACTCACCTGCGCAAGAAGTTGGCGCCGTCGAGGGGATGCGGAGGCGAGGATTACTCTCTTTCCTCGGATCATGTTTAGCGCGGGGAGGTCGAGTGGGCGTGGACGCGGCGGTGCTGTTGAACCTGCTTGCGCGGGTTTGGTGGGAGTGACTTGGGATGCATTGTCGTAGGATGGAGGCGGCTCCAACGGCGTCTTTTCGTCCATGATGGCTGCAGTAGCCTTATGAAGAGCAAGGAAGAAAGAAAGGCGGCGTGGCGATGCGAAACATTCAGATCACTCTTCCGTCAGAGCTCATTGATGTTGCAACTATCAGTCAAGCAATGGTAGAGACTGGAAGTCGAAAGTCGAGTCGCGCGTCATCACCGATGGACGTCCGTGCGAGGGGCAGACGTTAAGTGTCAAAAATCGCCCACTTATCTTCCGCCGTTCTTTAATCATTGATGCTTCCATTTCGTTCCGCACCTTACCCTCAGGTTGAAATGGGCAAGCACACTGATTGCTCATGCTGAACCCCGCCGGACGGACAGCAAGGAGGAAGTGGAGGCGACTCCAGGCAAACACAATCGTCCGTGACCCTGCGACAAGGGGCCGGCTCCAAAACGGAGTGCCGGCCCGCCCAACCCAACGCCGATTCTCGTGCGAAACAAGTGCACAAATAATGCAGAATGCTTAATGTTCCCTCGACATGCATGGCGAGGCTCCGAGGCGTCGCACGCATTCGTAACGTGCCTCGGCATCGCATGGCGGTGACAGGCGGCCATCCCGTTAGCAGACGTAAAACCAACCTTGCTCGGGTTTGAGTGCATGGGGAGATCCACCAGACTCACATGCATGGCACATCATTTGTAAGCGGGCGATAATCGAAAAAGTTCCAATGACGATCGTTTTGCAACATAACTACGAAGCTATATGTACTCGTCCACCTTCCCACGGATTTGATTCTTCCATTCACTTCCCCAATCTCTACTCATCCACATCCCGTCAAAATGGTTCAAAACAAGGCCCTCATCTTCAAAGAAGCCCCCACCGCCTGGCCCGAAATCGGCAAGCACCTCAAGGTGGAGAGCTCGGATTTCGACGTCGACCAAGCCCCTCCGTCCGGCGGAATCACCGCGAAAGTCAACTATGTCTCTTTTGACCCCTACCAGCGAGGCCGCATGCGAAAGCCAGAAATCAAAAGCTACTCCCCGCCCTTTGAACTCGGCAAGCCCGTGACCAACGCCGCCATCGTGACCGTCATCAAGAGCGACAATTCCAAGTTCAAGCCCGGCGACGTCGTCAAAACCTTCACTTCCACCGGGGAGTACACTGCGATCAGCAAGGAGGAGCTCGAGGGCTCGGAAGTCCTCGACAACCCTTACAACCTCGACCCCTCCGTGTTCATCGGCGCGCTCGGCATGCCCGGCTTGACGGCCTATTCTTCCCTCCACGAAATCGGACAGCCGAAGAAGGGCGAGACGATTTTCATCAGCGCCGCGTCGGGCGCTGTGGGAGCGGTGGTGGGCCAGCTGGCCAAGCGGGAGGGCTTGAAGGTCATTGGCAGTGTGGGGAGTGATGAGAAGTTGAAGTTCATCACCAACGACCTCGGCTTCGATGGCGGCTTCAACTACAAGAAGGAGAAGGCGTCGGAGGCTTTGGAGCGTCTGGCTCCCGACGGAATCGACATTTACTTTGAGAATGTGAGTCTGGCCGCAGTCCTTGCCTTGATCTTTACTCACCATTTTACAGGTCGGAGGCGAACAACTCGAGGCAGCCATCGCGGCATGCAACCAACACGCCCGCATCATCGCTTGCGGCATGATCTCGCAGTACAACGTGCCCCCGGCGGAGGCGTACGGCGTGCGCAACCTCATGCAGATCGTGGGCAAGCGCATCCGCTTCCAAGGCTTCATTGTGAGGGACGATGGGTTTGGACCGAAATGGCACAAGGAGCATCAGGAGAATGTGCAGAAGTGGATGCACGAGGGCAGTTTCAAGGCGCAGCAGCATGTGACGAAGGGCATTGACAATGCTGGCGAGGGCTTTTTGGGCATGCTTAGGGGGGACAACTTTGGCAAGGCGGTGCTGGAGGTTAGTCCGTTGTAGGTGACTAGACAAGAAACGTTGACGAACCTGTTGTTGATGCCGACGGGTGTGTGTCGAGTCTAATTGTCTACCTGACTACCTTTCTCTTCATCTTGGTTTTCGTCATCTTGTTTCCGCCCAGCTACATTGGCTGTCGGGGCATACTTGGATCGCAGCCTAAGCGGCGCACCGTATCTATAAAAAGCAAAGGGGATGGGCAAAAGAAGCACAGCAATGCCTCCAATCAACGATCCCCCTCCGCCAACCCCAAGCGCATCAAACATGTATTGCGTGAACAGCGGCGAGGCCGAGGCAGCAGCAGCACGCACGACCGTGCATGCCGCCAGGGTGGAAGCGGCAAAAGCCAGATAGGAATCAACGAGGTAGTTCATGAAGCCGACGAAAATGAGCAGCAGCGAGGTGGACAGAAACGTGCCCGCCAGCGTCGGCACGATCCAGGGCACCGCGTCGTATTCTCCACTCCACGCGAACCAGAACATCGCGACTGCGAACAGGACGGCGCCGATCATCGCGGCAGGAAGGCGATCCTCGGGGGTAGGGTTCTTGTTGTTCTTCTCTCGCTCGCCCAGCACGAAGACGATGACGCCGCCCAAGGCGGCTCCGATGGCGACGCCGAGAAGCGGCAATTCGCCCACGCCCGCGTTCCAGCCGCGCTTTTGTTGGAAGACGATGGGGTAGATGCTGAAGAGCATGTACAGGAGAGCATATGTGACTGCAAAGTAGATGCAGACGAGGCCGCAGATGGGATCGATCAGCAATTTCCATGGGCGCGTCAACGTGGCATAGAAGATGGCGCTCAGTCGCCGGTCGGTCGTCTCGACTGGCGCCATGACGTTCTCGTAACCTGGCACTTTGGCTGTGCGCAATCGGCGAGCTCTCCGGTATAGAATCATGCTCGGCAAGGTTTCCGGCAGGAGGAAGAACATGAATGGCTCCGTGATGCCGGCCATCCAGAGGAGGACGTAGAAGGTCCAGCGCCATGTCTTCGTCAGCTCCAGAAACCCAGATATAACGGGGCCAAGAGCTGGCCCCACGAAGGTCACCACCAGGAATAGATTGATGGCGTGTCCTCGGCCCACGGGTCCCCATATGTCAGAAAGCGTGCCTGGAACATTCGACAGACCGGAGCTGGCAAATGCGCCAGTTAGGAAGCGGCCGACTAGAAGGCCTCCAAAATTGGGCGAGAAAGCGCATAGGAAGTTGAAGATTAGGTAGAGGGTGAATGTCCCGAAGAAGATCATTTGGCGACTATGATCACCATCGAGTCAGTTGAAAGGCTGCCATCCCAGAACCACTCCATGAGGTGGTCACCAAAAGTGCAAAAGTTACTCACCCATAGAACTCGGAGAGCGGTCCCCACAACAACGGTCCAGCAGTGTATCCCAGAAGAAACAGCGTGGTTACCAACCCCCCGGCTTCAACGGAAACATGAAGGTCTTTGCTAAGGCCATCGATAGTGCCAGATGGTGCCGACGAGGCAAAGGTAGCATTCAGTACAATGACGATAACAATGGCGGTGATGCAGTATCGCCGTCGCAGCGACCAGTTCTTCGGGTTTGTGGGATCATTTGGACCGAACGTGAGATGGCCATTGTCGTCCAGGGAGATTGCATCGTCTGGTGATGTACGCTTTTTGGCCAGCATCCCGTCATACCCCCGCCTGGCAGAGCTCGTGAGAACAGAACTATCGTAACTCGTATGGATCAGACGACTGTCGCAGAATGATAGAAAAGGAAATGAAAGTGGTCGAGCAGGACTGGTTGTTTATGATAGGCGTCCGTCCTTCACAAACGCTCAGCAAGTTCACCTACCGACCACGCCACCGGAACGGGCGGCACAGGTCCTATGATTCGGCCAAACCCAAAGCAACATGAGCCTGATCGATCAAAATAAGACTTAAGACAACATTGCTGCTCGTCAAGAATTTAACCAATCTGGCATGATATGCGCGAGCAGACTGAGCGTGATAAGGACGTTCTTGCCAGCATTCTACCATTCATCATAAACGAATTGCTGTGAACTCCACTGTGCAACAATGACTTTGCTTGCTCGCTCGTTCTCGGTTCAGTAGAAGGACTCTTGGTGCTGAAGATTAATCATTGTCGATGATAAGAGAGATCAATGGATCAGTTGTTGATGCCGACGGATGTGAGTCGGAGTTCGCATCGTTCATGTGCATTGACTGTCCAGACATCGGAATTGATCGAATGGAAGACAAATGCATCGGTCATCCTCATGTCGGCGTTTCATCAAGACCCACGCGAGGCCGGGACGAATGCCGCAACAGCTGCCGAATGGGGCAAGTCCAACCCCGACGAGCCTGCTTCAGTTGTATTCACTTATCGTCCATCACACTCCCACTTCTTCCCCGCTTTCATTCCAACCAACTCACGGTATATCATGGCCACAATCTCACGACCGGCCTACGTGCTCTCGGCCATTTTGGTCTTTGCAATCCTCACCTTCATCCTCTTGCCAAACTTCAATGCCGAGCCTCCGAGCCTCGGAACCCAGGCCAAGAAGGGCAGAAAGGAATACACCGCGCCCAAACAGAATGTCTTTGCTGAATTAACGGCCAAGGAAGCCGAGGACGTCAATGAATTCCTCTTCGAAGATCTTGCTCATCTCAATCTAACCAAGACACCCAAGAGCAACCGGGACAATTTTGTCTTCTATCTCGAAACCCTGCGGCCCAACAAGACCGATGCTCTGGCTTATCTGCACGGCTCCAGCGAGCCGCCTCAACGATGGGCCAAAGCAATTTTGTCGGAATACCGCGACGACGGACCGTACATGGCGCACTACATGGTTTCTCTCCCCATCACCTCCAAATCCAAGACGCTGCCATTGACGTACGTCTTCAACTCCGGCTCCAACGCCGTGCGGATTCCCACCTTAGACTTCGATGGCCTTTTCGGAGTCGGACAGTCCATCGCAGCCAACATATCGGATATCACGCTGGAGTTACTCGGTGCTGAGATCAACCTCGAGAAGCCCGAGGCCCCGGACGGCCTGCTGTGCTGGCCGCGGCCCGCAGGCATCGAGCGAGGCGGGCAGGTTATGTGGTTCCAGATCTTTAAGCCCGGCATTGCTTCGGGTGCGAGGACCTTGTTGCCACAGGGCATCTACGCTAAAGTCGACGCCAACAGTCTGTTTGCTGAGGAATGGACTGTGGAAGAATATTACTACAATGGCCAGCTGTATGATACCGCGGATGATTTTCGAGCGGCCATCAAGAAGTCCGATTTCGTTCGAGCACCACGCAATGATGACGGACCTTGGACTGCTACGGAAGACTTTGATTCGCAGCCTGATGGACGCGAATTGCCCCCACCCGTATCTGTCCAGCCGTATGGCCCTCGCTATAAACTCGATCGCAAGCAGCAGTTTGTGTCGTGGTTTGGATTCGAGTTCTTCATCACCACTGCCCAGGCTACCGGCGTCTCTCTCTTCGATGTGAAGTTCAAGGGAGAGCGTGTCGTCTACGAGCTCGGACTTCAAGAGGCCTTGTCGCACTACGCTGGCGATGACCCCGTGCAAGGTGGACTGGAATTCCTCGATACCTTCCTGGGCATGGGCAAGCTGATGTTCGAGCTGATCCCCGGCTACGACTGCCCAGCTTACGCGGACTTTCTCGATGTCCAGTGGCACCAGCTTTACGAGACAAATACTTTACCCAACAGCATTTGCCTCTTTGAGTACACGTCTGATTCCCTGCTGTCTCGCCATACCGCACAATACTCCGTCACCACCTCTCGAAACACGTATCTCACGCTGAGGTCGACCTCGACGGTAGGCAACTACGACTACACGGTTGAATACATCTTCTATCTCGACGGCACGCTCGAAGTCAAAGTGCGCGCCTCGGGCTTCATCTTCGGCGCCTTCTACTCAGCCAACAGCAGCAAGACCGAGGATTTATACGGCCACCACGTGAATGAAGGTCTCGCGAGCAGCATGCACGACCACGTGATCAACTTCAAGGCAGACATGGACGTCGCAGGCACCGCAAACGATATGGTCCGACTCGCCATCGAGCCCATGACCAAAAGCTACCCCTGGGACCTCCCCGAGATCAAACAAAGAAACACCATGCGCCTTGTGGAGTACCCAGTGACCGAAGAGACGTTCCTCGACTGGCCACGCAATGGCGGGGAGATGTACATCGTCTACAACTCCGAGGAGAAAAACTCCTGGGGCGAGCGCAAGGGATACAGAGTCGTGCCCGGGACGGGCATCGCCTCGCCTCCCCATCTCACCATTGAAAACTCGACCACGCTGGGCGATGGCGCGAGATGGGCCGAGCACGATTTATGGGTATTGAGGAGGAAAGACACAGAGCCTCGCTCGGCGGATCCATTGAACTACTTCAACCCTCACGACCCGATCATCGATTTCACCAAAATGGCCAACCACGAGAGTCTGCAGCACGGCGAGGAAGACGATGACTACGACGGCGATCTCACCCTCTACTTGAACGTCGGGAGTCACCACGTGCCGTACGTACCGCCCTGACCCTCCTCTACTGACCTCAACTAACTTTATGGTATAGCCACTCGGGCGACATCCCCAACACCCTCATGCACACCTCCGCCTCAAGCGTAATGTTCATCCCGCACAACTTCCTCGACCGCGACGCCAGCCGCGAAAGCGTGCAAGGCGTGCGCCTGCAGCTCAAAGGCAACGGCGCCAGCGGTGGCTTCCCGGGCGACATTGGCGACACTCGGCCGGGCGGCGACGACGACGACGACGACAACAACGAGGATTTGAAAGCGCGGTTGCGTCGGCGTAGGCGCGCTACCGCGCTGGACAAGGAGCGCAGGCCGGAAGCCAAGTATTTTGGCGCGACGTATGAGGAGGGGATGAAGTTGGGGGTGGAGGAGTTTGAGCCGGTGCTGCCGCAGCAGTATCGGAGTTATGAGAATAGGGTGACGGATTTGGGGTTTAATGGGAGTGCGGCGGGGGTTTGGTTTAAGTGAGGAGATATGTGGACGACCAAGAGTGAGTGAGTGTTGGCATGACTTTACATTGATCGATGTCACTGATGAATGAGTTTGGGTACTAGTCAAGGTGCCTCATACAATACGAGATACAATACACAAGATACACGCTTCGTGTAACCCAGAAAAGTCTCAGCGACAGCAACAGCCATGCAGCCAGCCTTGCCCCGTGCCACCGTTTCCCAGTCCCTGCCCAATCATGAAAACCCGGACCGTGCGTTGCGACCATTCATGTCGTCCGCTCAGGTTACACGGCAGCCGTGGGGATGTATGCAATAAGGTAGGCGTCGTCCCCGTCTGTAAGGCCGCCCGCCCGCTCACCATTCTTTGATGTTGTTGTTTCGAGATTGCGAATCCGCTTTTTGCTAAAGCTTTCCCGTTTGATGTGCTTGTCATGCGCGTTGAATGCTGACTTTCGTCTATCCCTTGACGGCCCCCCCAACGCCTAGCGATGATCCAGCAAACGAAGATCACGGAACTTTCGCCTCTCACAGCGCTTCATGCAGCCATGCCTACCAAGCTGAGAAGACTGCTCCCATGCTTCGCTAAAAGCAAATCAAGGAAAGACGACGACGACGAAGGAATCGAAATCACGCGGCTAAGCAGCACAATTACCTCTCCAAACCCAGCACACCAACAACCTACCTCCTCTCCCTCCACAAACGGAGCAGTCCAAACCCCGTCAACACCAGCCCAAACAACATGGCCCTACCGTGGCTGCCTCAAACCTCCCTCTCCTCCACCTAACACCAACACCAGTACGGACAACGACACCGACATCGATACCATCCACCCCGTCCGACCCAAACCGAGCTACAGCAATATCAAACTCGCCACCCAGGATCGGAAGAAGTTGTTTGAGATGCTAAGAGATCCGGAGAAGGCGCCTGCGAGGAAGGCTAGTCATGGTGTTTTGGCTGCTAAGGAAAGGGGGAGGGGTGTTGGGGGTGAGGACGGGGAGGCGGAGTGGGCTGAGATTGTTCAGGGGAAGGATGGGGGTACGTCGGTGGTTGGTGATGGTGGAAGGGCGGATGAGGTGAGTTGGTGGCCTTTGGCTTGCTGACCTACGTCCATATGCTTGTGGATTGGATGTGCATTCTTGCTGACTTTGTTCCGTGGTAGGTTGTTGGTGGGTCTGAGAGGCCCGACGGCTCTCTGGCTGCCGTGGAGGGTGCGAATGAGGCAAAGGTTGTGTGCGAACGGCCTTCGGTGAGAGTTGTATGAATTTCTTGACGGATAGCTGGCTGGACATCACCGTGAACGAGGGAGCAAGTACTACTTCCAGCCCTGAAGCTATGCACAGAGAGGATTCAAGCGCCGTCCTGCATCGAGCCTTGAGTATTCGCTCACTCTTCTTCCCACGAGCAGCACATTGAATAGGTAAGCCGCTTCCACATAATCACACAAGGGTATGACAATCGGCCTGGAGCTGCTTGGATGTAGCACAATGGCGTATCCACTTCATCCACACACCTTTTTCCAACCTTGACAATCATCGCCGTCTTTGCTGTCTCCTGTCCGCCCCTTTTACATCCTCTCCCGCCCGCTCAGACATTCATATACAGCGATAGACGGCAACACCACCATGAAGAACCAACCATCACAGCCCGCGTCACACTCAGCGCCGACGACAAGTCACACTCACACTCACAATACCAATCCAGCCTCCGCCGCATTTCATCAATCACAAACCAAAGCCTCAGCTCCTGACGAGCCCTCATCGTCATCCAAAACATCACCCAATCCAACCCTAAAACACCCCTCCTGTCCGTCGTCTTCGTCGTCGTCGTCGTCGTCAATGACCCCTTCCTTCCTTTCGAGCCGCACAAGCAAAACAACAACCCAACCCCCCTCCTCAACCCCCTCAATCAAAAGAAAGAACCCCAGCAACAGATCCCCAGCAACAAGGACCCTCTCCTCCCAGCCTCTCAACCGAGACTCCAGTCGTCGACCCCCCGGCCCCTCTCACACCGACGTCTCGACTTGGGAGACCATCGACCCCGCCGAGCGCGAAGGCTACGACGAATATCAGCGCTACATCGACGAGCGGGAATGGGAGGTCCTCTCCGAGCGGGACGCGGAGTCGGATCCCGAGGACTTCGCTGGCGTGGGGGAGGATCTTGGGGGGGAGAGGTGGGAGACTGCGCTTTGAGGGTGGGGAGGATTGAGGGGTGGTATATACCTATGCTACGATTGGCGATGCGTATAGCGAGCATTGCCGTGGTCAGCGAGAAGCTAAGATAGCTAAGAGTATGATGAGGAAGGCCACTGAAGGGCTTGATAGTCACCAGCCCGCTCCGCGTCTTGAAATCAACTTCACGGGCCCGAGCTCCTGCCACTCCACCCTCCTCGTTCCCTCTTGCTCCGCATTTCCCTCTTCTTCCTCCTCATCCATGCCCGGCATTTCGAATTTGCTGTAGACCCGGTTGCCCTCGTCGTCGAACACCTTGGGCAACCGATCGCGCTTCGAAAGCAACAGTGTGAACTCCCCCGACTGGTCTCCGTCGTTCGCAGGAACGCTCAAGATCCGCGCCGTGCGAATGGCCGTCTTCGGCTGCCATTCCGTGCTCTCGTCGCAAGCTAGTTCAGCGAACGTAATGAAGTCGTCAACTTTCGCTTGGTCGGCTTCGAGTAGCGGTAGGGAATCGATGTCGGAAGGGAGCTCGGGAAAGCCATCGTCGCTCTCTTCTTCGTCACCCGCATCATCGTCGTCGCCATTTAGGAGAGCCCCGTCTTCCCAGTATTCTTCATCCTCATGGCCTTCCTCGCCGTCGTAGTCCAGCGCGTCGCCATTCCCATCCTTATTGTACTTGTCGTACGTCTCGAAGTACTCCTGCTGCTGATCGGCCTGTCCGCGCTTCCGCTTTTTACCCACAGACGATGAATCGGCCATGTACGTGGCGCTCTTCGCCTTGCTATTCTTCCCTTTCCGCTTCTGCTGCGGATCCCAGCGTTGGTGGAAGGGGAAAGGAGGTGTAGAGAGCGTGACGCCTTCGTCACAGCATTCAACGGCGGTAAGGTGGATTCTTGCCCGCCAGGCTTCGGAGTCAGTATCGTCTGGAGCAGCGGGCGCAGGAGCTGCAATGCTCTCGTCGTTGGTTTGGGGCGAGTCGATCTGCTCAAGTTTGGCATTCCTCTTCGGTCGGTCGGCCAGCTTCTTCTGCAGGGCGTCTCGCTCTTGTTGAGTTTTGGGGACTCTGACGCCGAGACTCCCGAAGACTAGGCGCTGGGAGCTGGCGAGGTTGAGTCGCGCACGTGGAGCTGCAGCTGGAGGGGTTGGTGAAAGTTCGATGCTTGCATCTGAGATAGGCTTGATGGAGGTATCGGAAACGTCAACACCGCCGGACTGGATGGCTGACAACAGCTTTTGACGCCGGTTCTCGAAATCGGAGTCCTCGAATTTGCTTCCTGCCTCCAGTGCGTTGTTCATCTTTCTCTTCTTGTGGCCTCCTGCCTTTGAAAGGTCTGCAACTGGTTCTTCCCGCGCTGCAATGCCTTCGACCGATGGCGCACTGTCAGAAGAAGCCTCCTCAGCCCCTGTCGAAGTCACGTCTGGCATCGACGAATCCTCAGCGGTAGCATTTGCAGTGGTAGTTCCAGCTCCGAAACTCCCTTTCGGGGCCCATTGCTTCATGTCGGCGATGGTAGCGCCGGCAGGAAAGCCCGTCTGTTCCTTCAAGTATTTGAGACGTTTGGCATCACGACGCCGCGCGTTGCGAGATTTGGTGGTTGCTTTGCCTTCATGTGGCAGTCCCGTAGGTTCAGAATCACCAATTGCGTGGGCTGGTTTGGCATTCAACGCCGGGTCGTCATTCGAAGAGCGTTTCCTTTTGGCACCCTGCGGTGGAGTTTCAAGTTCACCTGGGGCTGTGGTCGCCTGCTCGCGCAACGTCGGTTTCAGTGATGTGGGTGGCTCACTGTTAGATATGCCATTCCACGACTCTGCATCCTCGGAGTCGCTGTCTGAGGTGTCGCTTGAGTCATCTTCGGAAATGCTTGTTTCCTCGTCGGTATTGTCATTCTCCTCCTCTGCCGACACTTCTTCTTCTTCGGACGAGCTCTCCTCAAAGTCCTCGTCATCCTCTTCGTCATCTTCATGCTCCTCCTCTTCCAGCTCCTCGCCTCTCTCCGTCAGTAGTAATCTCTCCTCCTCCGGTTCCTCCCCCTCCTCCTCCTCATTCCCCAACTTCCTCTTCTTCCTAGGCGGAATGACCACCTCCGGCCTCACGGGCGCCCTAATCGCAGGCCTTCCATAAGGAACCCCATCAACCAAATGCCTCCCATCCCCCGCGATCTGCATCCTACCCGTCACCCTCCTAGCCTTCAAATCCCCCCATCCCAGCGGCTGAATCACCACCTCGTCCTCATCTCTACACACCGCGCGAATCTCATGGTAGTGCAGACACTCGTACCCGCCCACGGACACACTGTAGTCTTCTAGGCCCCAGGTGTCGGCTTCGAGAGGGAAGGTTTCGTTGATGGTTTGCAGGAGTTGGGCGATTGTTGCTTTGGGGTTTTGGATGGGCCAGAGGGCTTGGGTGGGTGGGAGGGTGTTGCGTTCGATGCGCAGGCGGAGACGCATTTTGCGTGGAGGCGTATTAGAGGTGTTGTGTCATTGTGTGCTTGGGTTGAAGTAAAAGAGAAGAGAGGTAGGCGGGGTGGAAGGTGTTTGACGTTTGAGAAAAAAGTTTGGGCCTGAGGCGTCGATTGCTCTTTCCGCTTGGAGCTGTAGAAGCTGCATCATTCACATCCGCTTTTATCTTCACACGTGACTTGACACTTGCTGTTTGCTAGAGTTGGACTGAAGAGAGGCAGTGGCAAAGAGTGTGATCAGGCTCTAGGCTAAGCGCGGTACACTGAGATATTGACCTAGGGAATACCATCATCGTCCCATCTACTCACTTGCCGCCCTCAGTCCAACTTCTTTCCCGTATCATGATCTTCCGCAGCCCACTCTGTCTTATAAGGTAGATCCGCCAACTTGAATTCACCATCAGCCTCAACAACAATGAACTGATTCTTCGGAATCAGCTCCCAATCCTCCACTTTGTACGTCGAAGGCTCGCTGGCAACAATAACGTGCTTTCCATGCGCAGCAGCTTCCTTCCCTGTATCCGTCACGCCCGGAATCTTAATGCCGTCGGGATGATCATGGAACTTTCTGTTCAGCGTCGTGCCGGCTTTGGAACTGTAGTAGAGCGTTGGCGGCTGGGAAGTTTTGTGGTTGCGGAAGCGACAGGCGACTAATCTCACTCCGTCCGTGGCGCAGAGATTGAGGGAGTTGGGGAGGCGTTTGTCGTCGCCAATGATTTGTCGCTGGAGGTCGATGATTGTTGCGATGGCTTTGTGCATTGCTGCGGCCATTTCGTGGGCAGGGTACTCTTTCTCAAAGGAGGTCTTGTCGCCGCCGTTGGTCAGGTAGGTCATGTAGAGGCCGGCGATGTGCTCGCTGTCGGTGGAGCCGAAGATGTTGGCGAAGACTGCGTCGCTGAGCTTGACGTTGACTGCGCGGCAGATGGTGAGGAAGTCGCTAACTGCCCCGTTGTGCATAAAGGCTGGAAGTATGCATGGTGAGTGAGCTGTTATCTACAGCGCTAGAGGTGGTGGACTCACCATGTCTCCCAAAGACAAAGGGGTGGTTGTTCACCGGGGTAATGGCTGTACTCGAAGCCGCACGGATGTGTCCGAAGCAGACTCTGGTCTCGGTGTTTGCGCAGATAGATCGGAAGTTCATATCGTTCATGGGAGGCTGAATGGTTTTGTACCTAAGCGGGCGGATGATATGGTCAGGAACTGTAGGAGGAGACGAGGGTCTAGCAATCAGTTTTCTTACAGCGCAGGTCGTAGCCCCTCTTTTTCATCTTTCTTTTGAGCCTGTGCCGTCATTGTCAGCCTCATTTTGACAGCGAGACATGGACATAGAATGGCTTACGGTATTACCTCTCTCGAAGTCCGAATTGGAAGAAGTGTACCACGCCACGCCTAGCCCGTCAATGTTGAAGAGCATATTGCGAGCTTTGGCATCTTGTTCCTCGGACGGAGTGGCATCGTGCGGAAGGAGCTACAGAGACCGGTTAGTGACAGGGCGGAGTCCGCCTGGATGGGCAGCGCTCACCCTTGGAAGATAATGATCATGGACCTGATTTGCAAGGGAGTGCTTGGGATTGATGAGGACGTCTTCCAGGAGACAAGGCTCGCTTGCCGAGATGTACGCGAACCACCTGCCACACTGCATGAGCACAGAAGCAAAGACATGGAGGTTTGAGGGATTTCAACCTACCGACACATTGTGAAGTCCCGGCTGCTGCGGCCCCGTTATAGGTGGACTGCGGGTGCCCTTGAGAAGGATGATGCAGCAAGACCAGGATCAGCGCTGGGGCTGCTTCGTTTGCATCGCACGAGTCGTTGCCGTGGAGGCCGCAGGAAAGGAAGTGATGTTACATTGGTCAGGCTGTGCCACGTAGTCCCCCCCGCGCCACACGTCTCCACTCACTCGCGCCTGTCGCGCGCGGACGCGATCCGAAGCGCAAGGCTTGTCACGAAACTCTAAGTTGTCTCCTCCTCCTCCGCATTGGCAATCTCGCCGACCTCACGTCATTCTCCTTTCCACGCCCTCCTTGGAATAATGGCCACAATACCTCCGTCACACCAGAAAAGCTCCATCCCGCCGCAACTCTCCCTTCCCTTTGACGATCGCCAACCCGACACTATTCGACTTTACCCGCTCAGCAACTACACATTCGGCACGAAAGAAACGCAGCCAGAGGAAGATCCGTCGGTGAAGGACCGATTACGCCGGCTAGAGGAATACTACGAGCAATATGGCATGCGACGGACGGCGGAAGGCGTGTTGGTTTGTCACGAGCACAACCATCCTCACGTCCTCATGCTGCAGATAGCGAATGCCTTCTTCAAACTGTATGCCCCCAGCATCCCACATAGCCCCTTGGTCAGCGACTCCAGCTAACAAGTAAAAACACCCAGACCAGGCGACTACCTCCCGCACGACAGCGACGAAATCGAAGGCCTCAAAACCCGACTAAACGACCGCCTCGCCCCCACCGGCTCCCTCTCGCAAATCGAAGCAGCAAACCACAACCCCGACTGGGAAATCCACTCCACCATTTCCCAATGGTGGCGCCCCAACTTCGAAACCTCCATGTACCCCTACCTCCCCCCGCACATCACGCGACCAAAGGAGTGCAAAAAGCTGTACCTCGTGCAGCTGCCGGAGGCAAAGGTGCTGAGCGTGCCCAAGAATATGAAGCTCTTGGCTGTGCCGCTGTTTGAGCTGTACGATAATACGCAGAGGTATGGGCCGCAGCTGGCCGCCATTCCGCATTATTTGAGTCGGTATCGTTGGGAGTCTGTGGATGAGGAGGGCGTGGTGGTTAGTTGGACTCCGGGGGGTGCTGTTGATGGGAGGGTGAGGACGAAGGTTTTGGCGGGTGGAGAGGGAGGGGTGGAGAAGATGGAGGAGGATGGAGATGGAGCGGCGGCGGCAATCACAGCTGAGAGTAACGCCACTGATGAGTGAGAAAGCTTGTGCAGGAGAGCGATTTGATCCATCCGGGATTGTTGTGTCTACTCCGCGTTATAGCGAGCGGCGCTCCAGGCGCATATCATGAATTCACACCTGCTAATTTGCCCACGTCATCAACGACGTCAAAGACCTCTTCTCGGCAGTCCAGCCTTCTCATAAACCAAATCAATCGTACTCATCACCTTCTCCGACTCGTCCAGTCCTACCCAAGGGCCCTTATACTTCTCCCCACTCTCCTTCGCCCTGACCGCCTCGACAAAAGCCTCAAGCTGATACCGATACGTCGTCCACCAAGGCTGGCCCCTTTTCCCCCACACAGGTCCATCAACGTACACCTTTTCCGTCGTCTTCTTCCCACTCTCCTTTTCCGTCACAATGATCTTATGGCCAAAAGTAGGCAATACGAACCCTTGATATTCAACCTTGGCCTTCTCCAACTCAACCTCGACGCTCGTTTGGAAATTCCAAAAACGAGGGATGAAGCCGAGGAATGGAAGCGGGACTAGGCTGCCTTGTGTGCGGCATTTCACGGCTGGTTTGCCCTCCTGCTCGATGACGAAGTTGGTGGTCAATGCTTCGTCGATTTTGCTGTCTTGCGCATTGATCCTCGGCACGGCTTCGAGGACTCGAATCGTGCTTTTGGGCAAGTCTGATGGTCGACAGCCCAAGTGCGTGCAGGCTGAGAACTGGTATGAGAGATCCATGGCCGAGCCGCCGCCAACGTCGTATTTCAGGCGGATATCGCCTTTCCCCACGATGCCGGCGGGCAGGATCATACTGACGGAGACAGCGGTGGGATACCCGTACTTGCCACTCTCGATGATCGACTTGACTGTATGTGTAGCGGGATGGAATCGCCAATGATAAGCCTCCAGCGCCACTTTCCCCGTCCGCTCAGCCGCATCGCGAACTTGCCGCGCTTGCTCTGCGTTAGAAGTAAACGGCTTCTCCAACAAAACATGCTTCCCAGCTTCCAGTGCTTTCACGGTCCATTCGCAATGCAGGCCGTTGGGCAGCGGGATGTACACGGCGTCGACATCCGGATTGGCGAGGAGTTCTGCATACGAGCCGTAGGCTTTACACTCTGTCCCCAGGCTGTACGAATCGATTTGGCCCTGCGCTCGTTTCTTTTCGCGGGCTGCTATAGCGACGATGGTTGCACCGGGATGTGTTTGAACGGGGTCGATAAAGGCCATGTAGTTGATTCGGGCTGCGCCTAAGATGCCGAAGCGGAAGGTCTTTTCATCTTTCTTTAGCTCCGCTTTGACTTGGTTCACGCCTTGCCACCAGTTGTACGCGTTGACAAGGAACTGGCGAGTTCTGGTTAGCGGTTATCTATCCGGCGAACGGAAGGTGTTTCTAGCTTACGGCCATGTCGAGGCCTGTTCAAGAGGCGATGGTATCAGGTGGCTGTCGGAACTGATCAGTCGGTCCGAGTCCTGCGCAGATGGAATTCCCTCGAACTACACGATGATGACGAGTTGGGACGTCTCTAGTGCTGACACCGCTGACAACCGCGCCATGTTGCATGTGCTGGAGCCAGCTTACGTAAACAAACGGGGCGACGATCATACAGACTTGGGTACTCCGCGGAGATTGCTTCACCCTTGCCTGCAGACATCGGCCCTGCATACAGTATCCCGCATAGAGGTGGCGCATTGTCCATCCGGACCTCGGATTCCAGTTCTATGCTACGTAGGCATGGCATGTATCCAATGGTTTGGCGGATCATCTAACCCTCGATCGCGGCGACATCGAAGGCTCTATACCTATCTCAATATGCGACAGACGCGACTGAAAAAACCAAGTTCCGCGTTGTCGCTGGGTTTGAGTCTAGACTCTAACTTTTGTTTAGTCTTTCCGAATCTCGGGAGCGCTACAAGTACTGTATACCCCCTTACGGCCGTAACGCGCAGGTAGCTCGTGCCCTTGGACGATCGCGTCTAATCAAAAGTGCCCCCTTCCCCCAGAAACGGGTGCGCGCGACCTTGCACTCTCTCATCCACAAGCATGCGTCTCACAACTCTCATCTTGGCCATTCTCGGTACTGCCGCCGCCTCGCCCAAATCTCCTCGTGGCGGTGATTCCTGGCATGGCAGTGGTGATTCCTGGCCCGGCTGCTCCAAGGCCGTCGAACAAGTCTACGCCGCGCATCAACAATCCCAGGCCACCGCCTTCTGCTCTTGGTACTACCCTGCGAGGTGGGCTCCAACGGTGACGAAGACAACGACAAAGACAATCCACACTTCGTACGTCTGCCCTCTGCCCTCATAAGGTGCTGTGCTCTGAAGCTGATGACCCGTGGGCAGAACTACAATTACTCGCACAACATCCGTCGCCGCCACAAGCATCGTCACTTCTTGCGCAGTGCCCGCTACAACGTCGTCCACCACTACGCCTGTGAAACGTGAAGCACACCAAACGCCGAAGCCCCAGGCGTGGTCGCACTACCCTCTTGGTCCCTCCGCATCGTCTTGCTGCAAATGTCTTCACCCTGCGACCTCGACGATCATCAAAACAATCACCAAGACCGCCGTTACATCTACAGCGTCCGTCGTCCACACTGTCACGTGCGTATCTTCTCTTTCCTTTTCCCATTTTCAAGGTCTTTCCTGGGCACAACACTTCCAAGTCATAACACACCACGCTTGTCGTTTCCCGTGTTGTGGCCTTGTTCGAGAGAACTGCTGACGTGTTGCTTAGAACTTCGACCACAACTGTCAACGCCGTTCAGACATTCTCACTCTACGAAGTTGGTTCCAACGAGGGAAACTCCTTCCTGAATCCTCGCCAACAAGCCGATGAATTCTTCCTCGTCGGTAACATCCTCAACCCGACCAATCCTGCCACGTACACCCTCCTAGGCAACGGATCGCTCGTCATCGTGTATCCAGGTCCGTCCAATCCGGCTAGCACCGCGGGACGTATCGCGGTCCAGCAAATCGGCGAGGTCCAGACATACTTCGTCATTTTCACGGACGGTGTATCCTCCAACACAAGCGTCCTTACCTGTGCAGTCGCGACCGATGTGGACGGTACGTGTCCCTTCACCTGCTCGGTGAGTGGGGTGGAGGCAGGCGCGGTGTTCTATAATTATAATCTCGTGGAAGACATAGTCAGTATCGGACCCTCGGTACCTGTACAAAGCGAGGCCCTCACTCTATACGCTGTCGGATCTGCCCCCGCGACCGCCGGCAATACCACGAAGCTCCTCGACGATCTTACTTGAGGTTTACAGTCGGGTCGGGGTCAATGAAAGACATGTGGATGATTTTGGCTGCGCCTAGGATGCCGAAATGCGCTCAATTAGTGGTCGTCTATTGATATAGGACAAGCAAGACGTGTTTGATTTACAGCCATGTTGACCGTGTTCCAAATACGATGCTGTTCTGCTGATTTCGATGATGTGGTCCAGCCCACGACAGTTGATGAAGGGCAGTGTCCTCTCTAAACTTGAGCACGATGCATTGTAGAAATAGCACTGAGTTGAGTCGAGGAGTCCGAGACTGGACAACGATCTGTCATGGACGCAGACAAGCTTCGGGGACAAAGGTCGTGCCGATGCATCGACTTTTGCGTCACGTCACGCATTTCCAAAAGTTACAGGTTGTTTGCAGCTAATAACTTTAGGAACGCCATCACGTTTGAACTTCACACAACATGCCGGTGGGGAGTTTCTTCACTACCACAATCAGCTGAACTCGACGCTCAGAGCGTGCGTCTTTTTCAAAGGCGTCCAGAGGCCTCGCATGTTACCTGCTCGGCCTGAAACGACATGGCGCAACCCAACAAGCAGGCGAAGAGCATGTCTTCGCGACTCATGAACATGAAGGTTCGTTTGAACGGCGTTTAGATATTCTGCATGAGCACATACTGACTGAAAGCACATAGTTCATGCAACGCTCATCCGCCTCTCCCTCCCAAACACCAAGCACCCGCTCGCTCGAGCCACCTGCAAAGAGACAGAGATTATCCAATGGAACTGTCCACTCCACGCCCTCCACCACACCGCGGTCGAGAGCAGAGGGCAGTGAAGGGGAAGCACTCACGGGAACCGCGTCGCCGGTCGGGGGAACTCCTATCACATCACACCTTGACGAGACGGAGTGGTATTTGAGTGTTAAGAAGCAAGAGCCGACAGCACAGCAAACGCCTCTCCGGATCGTGTCTGCGGGATACTCTGCTCTTGACGCTGCGGATTCTGCTGTACCGGTCAAAGATGAAGACGACCAAGTACCATCGACTCGAATGCATGGGCGAAGAAGTTTTGGGAAGTTCAATCGACGGCTAGAGGTACGTTGACGCCCAGACAATGTTCGATCACCGCTCACCCGTGTACAGAAACAACAGAACCCAGATCTATCTTCATCCGACTCGGAGTCCGGCTCTGGATCTTCCAACGACGAGGACGACAACGACGAAGACGACGAAAGCGACGACCCAACAGGAGCAAAAGCAATGATTGCCCAAAGCCGCAAAGAAGCGGGCGACAGAGCACGCGCAGAGCGCAAAGCGAAGCGGAAAGCGGAGAAGGCGGAAGCTGCACGCCTCGCGGACGAGCGACGCAAGAAGCAGGTGAAGCTTAACACGCTCACCAGCATTTCTGGCGGGGGCGGCACGCCGGGGCGGCAGGCGGGTGGGAGGGATATGAAGTGCTTTCAGTGCGGGCAGCAGGGGCATATGAAGAAGGATTGTCCGCAGTCTTCTGCTTCGCGCATGGGGTATCGCTGAGGAGCATGATTGCACGGGCAAGGCTTGGACATGTGTTCGAATGAGTAACTTGTTCGGCACGGTCCCATCCACATCTGCGCGATGGAATCCTCACGCTCGGCTACATCATCATGACCCCTCGCCTGACGCACAATCATCAATTCATCATGTCCAACCGCCCACGCCACGCTACTTCCCATCCCCATACGCGGCGGCAAACTTCATCTTGGAGAACTCGCGCCGAGTAACAGGCTCATACTTCGCCGGATGGGCTGCGTCCGCGCAAGCGGGAAGGCACTCGATGACCGTATCAAGCAGGGGTCCTACAAAGTACACGAGCGAGTACCGATCGCGAGTGATTCTCTCCTCGCCTTGGAATCGGTCTGCCAGCGGCGGAAGCGTGACGCGGTGGCGAGTGGATTTGAGGTAGTCTGTTGGGACAAAGGCGTTAGCGGACCTTTCGATTGTAACGGCCATCGAAGGGGATGGCGGAGTTCTCATCTCACCATTGCTCCACCGCATCAACAAATCCCCCACGTTCACCACGCACGCCCCCGGTACCGGCGTGGCGGGCAGAAACTTGTTCGGCACGCGAGGATCCTCAATCTGCAGCCCGCCGCAATCGTCCTGGAAGAGCAGCGTGATGCTCCCAAAGTCGGCATGCGGCGGCATGCGCGCTGCGCTCCCGCTCTCCACCTCCGCCGCGGGGACGGGAGGGTAGTGCAAGAGGCGCAGTTGATTGTGATGGCCGGTGTGGTACTGGGTGAGCAGCGCCTCCTCCTGCAGTCCGATGCCGAGGGAGAGGGCATGCAAGACGGCGGTGGCGAGCTCGTGGCAGGCCCAGTAGAAAGCGATGGTGGTCTGGCGGAAGCCGGGCAGCGTGTCTTCCGGCAGCCAGATGTTTGGCTGCTCCGCGTCCTCCTCGCTCCCGATTTCGTAACTCTCCTTGCACTCCTTGACCGCGGCGGCGGGCGGCGTGCCGGCTGGCCGGCTGGCGTCGTCGGCGTTGGACTTGCTCACCTGCTCTGAGCCTGGGGCCGAGTAGCCGCGGTGGTGAGCGGAGCCGGGGGGATGCGGTGCTTTCATTTTGTCTTCGAGCGGGAGAGCGAACATCTGCTTGCTGATCGTGAAGGTTTCGTCTACGCGGTCTTGGGACAGGCCGTGGTTCGTTAGATAGACGAAACCAACACTGCGGCAAGCATCGGTGATTTGACGTGCCACTACCAGTCGATCGGCCTGGTTTTTGCCGTGGATCCATTTCGAGAAGTCTACGATTGGGATCGTGGAGGAGATGGTCGCTGGTGGCTCTTCGATCGATCCCATGGTGGTGGTTGTGTGGATGGGGTGCGGGCTATGTTGAAGCGCCGAGACGTTGGTATTAGCATTGTATAGGTCAAATCGGAGATGCAAGAGGCTGGGTTGTAGGTCTGGTTGGACGAAGAATGCTTCTCGCTTCCATCACTCAGCACTCGGTCATCTCGTGTAATGAACTGCGGGGCATGCTTCAGCCGTGCCAATAAGCTTCGCAGCCTGAGGATGTTTCCGTCCCTCACAGTCAGCTCTACCTGTAGCTAATGAGGAGAAAGTGCTGATGCCACATCAGAGAACAGTGATGCTTATCAACGACGCTCTTGGTGTCGTTAACTCCAATTTCGGCGTGAAGCCGCCGCGAGGCTGGGCAAAGGCTACAGACGAGCGGGCATAAGGCTCGTACGGGGAACCAGCGAATTTGGCGACATGCACGATGGTTTGAAGCAGTTGGAAGTGGAACGAACGAGGCGGGAAAGCATGCTGACGTGTCAAGCTATGAAGGGTTATAGTAGATGGCGTAGTCGTAGGCGGGGTCCGGGGTGTAGGTATAACCGTACGTGCACGTGGAGCTGTCGCTCATTGTTATCTGGAGGTTGCACACGCCAGTGCTGACGTCGAAATCCACCGCACAGCACGCTCCCGTGGATACCTCGGTACGCCCAGCGCAAGACGCTAGACAGGAGTCAAAGGACGTGGCGGAGTCAGGCGTGGGCGTAAAAATGGGAATTACGGAGGTTCCGCAAGCGGTGCTGAAATAGCCAGGCCCGCTAGGGTTAGCGATAGTGCCCGCCGTGCAAACTGTTGTCGTTGCGTCGACGGTGGTGATGATGGAGGTCGAGTCGACTGTAGAGATGCTGGTCGAATCAATGCGTGGTGGCGCAGTCTTCGTCACGGTCGTTGTAGACGGCGTCTGAATGCAGGAACACGCCGTGCTTAGGAAACAACCTCCGGCGTGTCGTAGTCGGGAGGAGCAGTCATGCCATTGGCTAGCCTTGGCTGGGTTGTCTCGCTTCTTTTGGGCGGGTACGTCTACAGTACTGCTAAAGACGTCAGCTTCTACGACGAGGACAAGGGGATGTAGATGGCACGAATGTGTACACACCTGGTGATGGTTGTCGTTGTGAGCGTCACTGATGTTGTTGTCGTACTCGTGATAGACGATGGGGTCGTTGTCACGGTGTGTGTGACTGGTTTCAACGGGTAGGCAGAGGCGCAGAAAGACTCGGCGGGAGGATAGCCGGACAGAGGCAGGATGTAGGAGTAGGGGTCCCGCGTGCAGACCGAGCCAGACCAATGGAAGGCACTAGCAGGCACAGATAGAGCAGCGACGGCACACAGGAGCCACGTGATTGCCTGACCCATAGCTGCTCGCGGTCAAGGTTAGGGTATTCGTGAGGATTGTGTGCGTGGAGGCTCAAGAGAAAGCAGATGCCAGGCCGTAAATGGGATGCATGGCGGACGTGAGTGCAGTAATATAGGAGCGCATGACAGACAGTCTCCCTTACGGCCGTAGCACCATGGTGCCAGGGGTGCTCGGTATGTGTGCACGGTTGACAGTGCTTCCGCGGAGGTACCTCTGAAGTTTAGCATCGCTCTCTCATCAAATGCGTCCAAGGATGAGAGCGCCCACACGCGGTGCCACGTAGCTTTCGCACTACTGCGGCCGCATTGGGCATTCAATCATCGCCAGAGCGATCGGCACGACGGAGTAGCGCGGGGCGATGAGTACATGCAGTGATGTACAAGATCTAGATCATGCCACCTGCATGGCGGAGAAGCATCATCTCAAGATGGCCCCTGTCGACCCTGTGAAGCTCCACAAGCCACACCATCGTAAATGTGTGTTAGTCAGGCGCGTGGAACGGCTAGAGTCCAACTACGAAAGGCAGAGGAAGGAGAAGATATGCAGAGACAAGAAGTACAAGTGAGGTATTTGTGAGCATTGATTTACGGAGAGAGAGTTAGGGCAGCCGAGGTCCACTGGTTAGATAACGTTAACTAACGAGCTCCGCCTGACGCCATTGCTGCTTGACGACCAACCTCACTCTTCGCCCATCCGCCTCCTCATCGTGAAACTGTACATGTAGTCACAGATCATTTAAGTCCCCCTCAGTCACAACAGCCATGCTCCTCCTCGGCCTCACCGGCAGCATCGCAACCGGCAAATCCACCGTCTCCCAAATCCTCTCCTCCCCACCCTACAATCTCCCCATCGTCGACGCCGACAAAGTCGCCCGCCAGGTCGTCGAGCCCGGCACAGCAGGCTACCAAAAGATCGTCGACCACTTCGGCCCCTCCACCCCCGACCTCCTCGTAGAAGCGACGCCCAACAATGGCGGCGAGCACGGGCACAACGGCAAAGGCAGACCACTGAATCGCCCCGCTCTCGGCCGTAGAGTGTTCGGCGAGGGCAAAGACAGCGATCGCAAAGTGCTGAATGGCATTGTGCACCCTGCTGTGCGGAAGGAGATGTACCGTCAGATGCTGCTGGCGTACCTACGGGGAAACTGGGCGGTGGTGTTGGATGTTCCGCTGCTGTTTGAGAGCGGGTGGGAGCCGATGTGTGGGACGATTATGGTGGTCGCTGTCAGTGAGCCGGAGATTCAGATGAAGCGGTTGAGGGAGCGGGACGAACATTTGACCGAGGAGGATGCGAAGAATCGCGTGGCGGCGCAGTGGGATGTGCGGGACAAGGCGAAGAAGTGTCTTTCTCGGGGAGAGCGGGCGGGAGTCGTGGTGTGGAATGATGGGGACAAAGCAGCGCTGAAGAAGGAGATTGATCGTGTCATGACGGTGGTGAGGAAGGGCAGTCCGCCGTGGTGGGGCTGGTTGCTGTTGTTGTGTCCGCCGCTTGCTGCGCTCACCGGCACTTGGAGTTATGTGAGGATGTGGTGGATCAAGAGGCAGTGGGAGGGGAATGAGAAGAAGCAAAAGGCCAAGTTGTGATGATGTCTGACGAAGGAATGATTTTCATGTGCATTTGTCTCTGCTGTCACGCTCGCCGAATTCTCCTTCTGGCTCCTGATCTGAGGCTCAATCAGGCACTGGAAGGCTCGCGTTGACGAATTCGACTGTTCCCGTCGCTAGACTGCCAGAACGTCACCTCCTCTACGTCAAGTTCTCCTCCTCAGCGCATACTTCCTACAAACGCAGCTTCTGCCATCCGATCCACATTCCAGCACCATCCAACATGGAAGGCTTGGACACCGCCTCCGCCATAGACGACTCCAACGAAACAATCCACTTCGGCCCCGCCGCACCCGCTTCACGAGCCCCAGGCGGACCGCCTCTCGCACGAGAGAATCTAGGCTACAATGGCCCTCGCTCAGGCCACTGGTCAGTAAGAAGCACGGTCTTTGGCTCGGGTATCGATGACGCCTGTCCTACACTCCACCACCTCTCTCCAGGGGGAAATTGCATGCCTAGTCACGTGCGACCGCTGGATGGAAGTGTCGTCAAAAGACTTGCCAAAGCGACTGAGTGGCAGAGAAAACAACAAGAGGCAGCAAGTGCGCCGGGAGATGGCGCTGTTGCAATTGGGCGAGAGCAGGAAGAGTCGAAACCTGAGAAAATCGAATTGCCAAAGCTGATGAAGGGCTTTTACGTGCCCAAGCATGATACGCGAGGCATTCGTATTGCCAGGAAAGATGGGAAGGAGAAGGTGGTAAGACGGCCGGTTCTCCCATCACCCGTCATCAACAAAGCCAACACTGAGAAAGGAGAGGTCGCAAAAGAGAAGACTCGCGCAGAGCCGACAGCACCTCAGCCAACACCAAAGCGCGAAAGTGCCATCTCCATCAAGTCACGCGCAAGCTCTAAGAGTAAGCGCGCCGTACGGATTGTGAGCAAAAACGGCGAGGAGCGGATGATGGAGCTGCCGAATATCAACTACACGGCCGTCACTGTCGCACCACTACAAACGAGGTCACAACCCTCCAAAAGCAACATGCCATCGCAAGGGGGCGACGAGCGAGTAGATTCAGCTGAGAGAGACATCAAAGCGGCGCAGATCGCAAGACGCCTGCGCGAAGAAAGGCTCGCGCAGGAGCGCTTGAACGAGCAGCGCGAGGCCGAGGCGAAAGCGGCAGCGGAAGCGAAAGGGGCAGCAGAGGCGAGAATGGCAGCTGAAGTAATGATGTCTGGCGCCATCCCGGCCGTTCTAAAAATGCCATCGGTCGGAAAGGCCGCTTCAACTCTTTCCACGAGATCGTCTGGTCGAGCTTCCGAAGGCCGATTCGAAGGCATCCTCCACGGCCCGTCAAGAGCGTTATCGCTGGCTTCAAGCAGGATGACTGTCGCCGGATCACAAAGGGATGCAGGCGCGCATTCGCCGCCGCTTGCTTCGGCTAGCAAAGTACGAAGCGTTTCCGCGCAGCAAGTATCAGAGCGCGCATGGACGGAAGAGAAGAACTCGGCGCTCAATGCGAACAAACCAACTTCCTTGGCCAACGGCGGTTCCGAGCAACAATCCGTGATGCAAGCGTCCTCCCACTCCTCACACGCAGCATCCGAATCCCATCACACGAGGGCAGAGCACTCAAATAGATACTCGGCATCCACTCGTTCGGCCGCCGCCTCCTTCTCATCCCATCGTACTCACCATGCCCACCATTCATCCCACCACTACTCATCCCCCCAAACCCCACCCCTAACAATCTACGCAGGCCGAGGCTGGATTTCCCCCCATCCACTCAGCATCGCCCCCTCAGAATTCCAAGAAGCGCCCCAAGCAGCGATAAACGTGCCTAATGGCGCGGCGGGCGGCGCTTTAAGGTTGACGTTTGAGGAGTGGAAGAGGATTCAGCGGGAGGAGGTAAGGGAGGAGAGTGGGCAGGGAAGAAGGAACTTCTCGAGGTCGAGTAGTGGTCGGGGCGCGTATGCGGGTGGGAATTGGTGGTTTAGGGAGGTTGGGTTTGGGAGCGTTGGTGGGGGAGAGGGGTTGGAGGAGGGGGGGAGATGGGGAGGTGGAAGTGTGAGTCGGAGTGCGAGTGGGAGGGGAAGTGAGAGGACGTTTGAGCATGCTTTTGATGGAGCGCAGGATGGGGATGGGAAGACTTGGCTGCGTATGCCGTGGGATGGTCATGACAAATGGTGAAGATCGTGGGTAGCTGGAGAGTGGCGAAGAATGCATAACCGGAAGTGTCCATTAGTACTTTGCGGACCACAAGCCGTAGCCTTGCGAAATACTGCTTGCCATGCTCGGAATTCTCGGAATTCTCGGAGTTCCCTTTATTTCGCTCTTGTATCGAGGCTTTTGATAAATGCCGTTGGCTACGTTCCTCCTACCAACTAGAGATTCCTTTTCATTCTTCTTGATAGCCTGCGTATGCTCGCAGGTCGGGGTAGGTGGCTTGACGCGGTCTGTCCAGCAATGCGGCTCATTTCCGCGTCGGCTTAAGCTGCGATCTGGACTTCACTTCAATTTCCTGCCCTCCCTCCGCACTCTACAAGACCTTTTGAATAGACACCATTTCTTCGTCTGACCGGGAAATCGCATCAGAAGAAAGTGACAAGATCGCAGAAGCCAGCACAACACCCACAATGGCCCAACCAACTTCCATAGCAATCATCGGCTCCTTAAACATAGACTTCATCACACGCACCAAGCGCATGCCAGCCGCAGGCGAAACGCTCGCCGCCCTCTCCTTCGACACGGGCTTCGGCGGCAAAGGCGCCAACCAAGCCGTAGCCTGCGCCCGGCTCGCTCCCAAAGACGTGCGCGTCAGCATGGTCGGGAATGTCGGGGACGACATTTTCGGCGCCGACTACTTCGCTGGTCTTGGGAAGGAGGGCATCGACACGAGCTGTGTCCGGAAGTTGAGCGGTCAGAAGACTGGAATTGCGAATATTATCGTTGAGGAGGAGACGGGGGAGAATCGGATTTTGATTACGGCGAATGCGAATTTTGCTTTTGAGAAGGTGGTTAGTGCTGAGTGGGATTTGGTGCCGAAGGGGGCGGGGATGGTGGTGTTTCAGTTGGAGATCCCGCTTGAGGTGGTGAGTTTCCATTCTTCCCGTGGTTCGAGAGGGTGGGAAATCGGTTCGCTGATGTTGACTTGTAGGTCCTGCACAACATGAAGAAAGCGAGTGAAAGCGGGAAGCATGTCATTCTCAACCCTGCTCCCGCGCTTCTGCTTCCCGACTTCGCGTACCAGGACATCGACACTCTCATCATGAACGAGACCGAGTCGGAGATCCTAGCAGGTCGATTCGACGAAAGCAAGAACCACCAAAAACTCACGCCCGAGGAGCTAGCCCCGCTGTTCCTCAGATGGGGAGTCAAAGAAGCAGTCATCATCACCCTTGGCAGCGAAGGTCTGGTGTACGTCACGGCTTCTGGAGCATCAGGTCGCGTGCCGGCTCGAAAGGTGAAGGTGGTGGACACGACCGCTGCTGGCGACACATTTGTTGGCGCGTATGCGGTTCAGCGCGTAAGACATGCAGGAGGGCCTTTCGACTACCAGTCCGCGCTTGATTTCGCCTCGTTGGCCGCGTCGAAGTCGGTGGAGAAGGCCGGTGCCATGGCTGCCATTCCGTATTTGGCGGATCTTTGATCGCGGCGGGCCCCTGAATCTCAGCGGTGAAGGTGAACTTCGCGGTGCGGATGACGAACGTGGTTGCACGTGATCGAGTGAGGTGGCCTCGGACCGTGCTAGCTCGTCATCTCATCGCGCCACGACTTCGCTTTGCCCGCTTTCCGACCTCATCAACAGCGCGAGACCATGTTGAAAGATGTGTTGGTGCTGTTGGCCGTTTGCAGATGCCTGGCTCGAGGACCCCATCGAAGAGGCGGCGAAACAAGAGGCCCAGATCGAGAGTCGCCATATCTACATCCCCGCGCCAAGGTCGTCGAGAAGTGAAGCAAAGGTGAGCGCTCCTTCCTAATTCATTAGAGTTCGCTCGCATTGCATCACGCGTCGCACTACACCATCGCGACTGCCGACTCATCACACCTGACACACAACACACTTTTTCTTCACACTTCATCCCTCTCACCACATTCAACCACTCACGTTCATCATCGTTCACTCTTCCTCCATCATGGCCGAAGCGAGCGAGTACGAGCACTGGTCGGACGACAGCAGCGACTCCGGCGCAGCCTCCACCATCGCCTCCGGCCACAACGCTTCCAACGGTTCGCACAAATGGACGTACAAGCCCACTGACCAGCCGCAAAAGGATGCCAAACCCGCAAAGGCCAAACCAGCAGAGCCAAATCCAGCCAAAGTGAAGCCAGAGCCAATGCAGCCCATCGCCGTTCCGCCCCAGCCTCAACAGCCTTTCCAACAGAACACCTACTACATGATGGCCCCACCTCAGTTGCAATACGCCTTCAACCCCTACTATCAGCCTTACGCCTATCCCGCCCCTGCATACTACGGCCTGGCGCAACCCGGCGTGCCGCTCGTGTCGCCAGACAATGGGTGGACGTATCAGCCCTTCTCTGCCCCCGTGGAAGAGGAAGCGGAACAGCCCAAGAAGAAGAAAGCCAAGCATGGAGTACACGCCTGGCAAGGCCGCACGAAGGCCGAAGTGGAAGAGGACAACATGAAGATCGCCATGCGCGAGGGTGTTTACGATGAGCGTAAAGTTGAGCCACTGGGCTTGAAGGCCGATCAGATGGTTTGGTGTGTCGAGGTCGACGGCACTCATACGATGAGGTGAGAATACACCCCCTCGATATAATGTTTTGCATGTGGATTGCTAACGAGGTTGTCTGTAGAGCTTTTGCGACGGTGAAAGAGTTTGAGGGGGTCTGGAAAATGGACCCCAGGTTCAAGGACAGCTGGTATTTTGTGCGGACGGTGGAGGGGGAGAAGATGAAGTGAGAATGGAGACCCCAAAGCACACCCGCACCGCCAGACCACCCCTCGCCCAATTCCCTGTCGACTACACGAGTACTTCTCTCAGCGTCGATGACTTGGGATGGTACTGCTATAACCGTGGCTACGCTATGTCTAAATCTACGGAGCTCCTGAAGCTGCCAACACTTCCGGGTCACTCACCATGGCTGTGCAGCCGAGCAAGGCTCCATCATGCCACTTGTCCGATGCGCAGTCTACAGCGAGCGCACAATGGACAGTACGGAATCGTAGCAGCTTCAAACATCGTTCGAAAATCCGTTTCTTTCTTAAATCATCCCACACCTTCAATTGCAAGTTGTACTCTCCGCGAAGTCGAAACACCACCACCCCACCAAACTTCACCTTGACGTCACATCCTCTTAATTCCACCAACCCATCCTCATCCCGCAAACACTCAATGCCCTTCGACCCCAACCTGCGCAACACCCTCCTCTTCCTCGCAATCTTCATCCTCGCCTTCTTCCCCAACCTCTTCCAACTCCTCCTCTACCCCATCCTCCTCCCCTTCAGCTATCTCGGCGCCGACTTCCTCCCCTCCACCAGACCCGCGCTCCTCCCAACCTGCAACTGCTGCCCTCCAGCAGCCTGTAACGTTGCAGCACTCAAACCCCCCACCGCAGCAACAGTAGCAAAAGCAGAAGCCGCAGGCACAATGTCGTGGTTCCAAAAACAATTCACCCTCCCCTCCAAAGCGCGGGGCTCCTACCTCATCACCTCGATCGTGGAGAAGGAGGTCCCCGAAATCGCGGCGTACAAAGTCGGGATTCTGCATTTGTTCATGCAGCATACTTCTGCTGGGTTATCGCTGAATGAGAATTGGGATTCCGAGGTGAGATTGCGCTATTCCCGTCTTTACCACTGCGCAAGCACGTCGCGAGGAACTGACGTGATGTGTCGTTCGTTCACAGGTTAGAGAAGACATGTCTGATGCGCTTGATCGCCTTGCGCCGGAGGATAAGAAGGGGAATCTATACCGGCACAACGCTGAGGGGCCGGACGACATGCCGGCGCATATTAAGAGTGCGCTGGTGGGCGCGAGCGTTACTGTACCGATTAAAGATGGGCGATTGGCGACGGGGACGTGGCAGGGGATATGGTACTTGGAGTTTCGGGCACAGAAGCATACCAGGAAATTGGTGGCGACGATTCAGGGAGAAAAGATGTGACTAGATGATGGTGGGAGAGGGATGGTGAAAGAGAAATTGTGATATGGCCGTACGACTCTAGGGCCAATTGGGGTGATTGAAGCGACATGATGCGATGGGCATGATGCGATGGGCATGATGCGATGGGCATGATGCGATGGGCATATGTACAATATGGAATTTCTTTGCGCTGCACTCTCTTTACTTGCTCTATCTCTGCTCGTACGGAGTTCCTGTAGGCGTCTGGTAGGCTTCCGTTGACCCGGTCTTCGCGTTGCCGGGATCGTAGCGCGGAAGCTGGGCGGGCTGATTCGTCGGTTCGAGGGGGTAGCTCGTCGATGGCAAGCTCTCGAGGTGTTTGCGGTGGTGTTCGTGCGCCTGCAGCATACGTACGTTAGCCTTCCTTCGCCACGTAGAAGAGCAAGATCGAGGGGTTTGTCTTACAAATGGCACGCCGCAGTACGTGCACCAGCAAATCTGCGGCTTGTCGACATTGATGAAAATGCGCGGGTGACCCAATGGGCCGCCGCCGCCATCGCACGAGACGCGGCGCTCCTTAGTCCAGCGCACGGGTTGCTGGTGGATGAGCTCCATAGCAGACAACGGTTGGGGCTAGAAGCGAGAAAACCCTCAAATCAGCCCCCATTCCCTGCATCGAGACCACCGTCCAATGCAAGAGTAGACACTCACCTGATCCCTCATAATCATCGACTCAAACCTCGGGCCAACCATAGCCTTCGCCCGCGGCTGCTGACTCCGGCTCCAAGTCCCTTCGCGATTCGGCGCCTGCATCTGCCTCATCTCCTCCCCCTCCTCGGGATTCTCGACGAGAGCCCGGCCATGCGCGCCCGTGGAAGAGGAAGGGGTGGCGTTGGTTTTGGAGACGGCGAATGCGTTCTCCGACACCGCGGGTTTGGGGTTGTTGGCGGGGACGGGGTTGTCGGTTGTGGTGCTGTAGAGGCGGCGGGGGGAGTGGCGGAGGGCGGGGAGGAGCCGGCTGACTCGTTGGGGGAGCATGGTTGCTGTGGTGGAGGTTTGGCGGGGAGAGTGAAGGGGAGGGGGAGAGGTGGTGTTCGGGTGGTATGGCGTGGAATTATGGCGCTGGTGTCACGACTTTTGGCTGTGAGGCTGTCTGTCGACTCAATGGCCACTGCACGCCTTTCCGCCCACACCGAGTAACAAGAATGGCATTACGAAGTCTCGGAGTTGAATTACACGTTGTATCAAAATACCCCCGAGCTTGTAAGACCACAGGTCCACCCCCCTGGCACACGAGGGGCAAGAGTGAAGCGGAAGACGCCGGACATCGCGAGTAAGTACTGTAGACATCACACAGGCAGCTTTGAACAAGGCCTCCCCAAAAGCCGATATGAATAATGGTATATTCCCACTAGAGCTACATCTCGCAAGCACACATCATCCCTCGCTCCGTAAGCCAGTCCGCAAAGAGGGTAGTAAAGGAAAAACACAGAGAGGAAGGGAAAAAGGACACAAGTAAGAAGGCAAGATGCATGGTGCCCTAGGACAGAGGAGCAAAAGACAAGAAGCGCACCCTTCCCCCGTAGTAGTGATAATAGGCCTCATGAACGAAGTGGTATCCCTGGTCCAACGTGTCGTTGCTGGCCTGACGCGCTGGTGGGAAAGACCGCAGTGGTATGAGCATCCATGATGAGCCAGATGCCCATTAATGTGAGTGCGTTACCACCGGCGAGAGAGGTGTAGCAGTCGTTAGAGCAAGGTGTAGGCGCAGTTGCCGTATGCGAAGCCAGCGTCCAGCAATGCACGATGTAGCGGGAGTGGCATCTATCAGAAACCCGAGGAGGGTGAATCATTCGTCCCAAATCGTCCAGAATTAATCGCATCGACGACCATCATACGCCGAATCCGAGTCGTAGTAGTGATACAAGCCATGAAGCGGGAAGGGTCTCTAATTCGCCCCGTCCATGGTCAACGGCGCCCCGTCGAAGGCGCCCGCGACGTCGAAGTTGAAGTCCGTGCCGTCGTTATTGAGGAAGCTGTCGAAGTCGAAGGAGTCGAGGTCGTTCTCCGCGCCCAAGGGGAAGTCCAGACCGAGGTTGCCGAATTGGTCGTCGCCCATGATGGAGGCAAAGCCCATGTCGTCTCCGCCTGGAGGGACGGCTTGTTGTTGCTGATGCTGCGCCTGCTGCTGTTGTTGTTGCGCGTTTGCGGTTTGGGCATTGTTTCCGCCGGCGGCATTGCCTTGAGCTCCCGCTGGCTGACCGTTGGGCAGCTGCTTATTCTGCGCAAAGGCGTTGGCGTTCATGGGTGTCGCTGGTGTTGCGGGTGTAGGGGTTGGTGGCTGTTCGGATTCTGATGCGGCAGGTTGGTTGGCATTTGCGCCCTTCTTGTTTGCGGCGCCCTGTGTGGATATTAGCCAACGGGTCATGCTTGACATGTATGCAGTGTGTCTTACCTTCTTGTTAGCAGGCTCTTTCTTCGTGCCTGGCTTGGGCTTGGCCGTTTGACTGGGCGTCGGAGGAGGCTGCTGCGACGGACTGCTGGGCTGCGTTCCCGTTGCGGGCGCTGGGGGTGGCGGCATGGCGGTGTTCTGCTGCCTAGGCGTACCCATCGGCTGTGCCTGACCGGGCTGGCCGCCCTGCTGTGCTTGCATCATCTGTGCTTGGCCGGGTTGTCCGGTGAATTGTCCATTGGGCATCGGCACACCCTGGCGTTGCAAGGCCTCGAGTTGCTGTTGTGTGGGCATGTTGCCGGCCATCGGATGTGCGCCCGGAGCGCGCATCACCTGCCCATTCGGACCCATCATCATCTGGGTGCGCATGGCAGGGGGTACTTGATTCGGATCTATCATGCCTGGTATTGATGAGCCTCGCATACCATTTGGATTCCCAGAGGGATCCATCCCTTGGTGACTGTCGGATGGGGACATACCAGGAGGGAATTGGCCGTTGGGGCCGACACCAGCAGGATTGTGCATGTCTTGCTCTTGCCTTGCCATGAGCAGACGCTTCTTATTCTGCTGCTCCAGCAACATCAACTGCATCTGATAGTCTTGCAAGGCATGATTGCCACCATTGCCGGCCCCTTGGCCATTGGCCGCCGCCACGGCTGCGGGGTTCTGCTGCATGGGCATGCGACCGTTGGCATTGGCGTAGAACTCGGGATTCGCGCCGTCCATGCCGACTTGGTTCATCGGGCTGCCTTGAGCGCCGCCGGGGCCCATGTTGGGGTTGATGCCCTTGTTTACGTCAGATTTATTGTTCACATTTTGCATCGCAGCTTGCATTTGTTGCTGAATGGCTTGCGAGTAGTTCATTGAAGACTTCGACTGTTGGTTAGTCGGTGACATACAAACGAGAGGCTGCTCTTGAAGCAAGTCGATTGGCTGATGCAAAGGGGAGAGGTGCCAGATGAGGGGTTGGGGGAACGGGGGAGGGGACTGCAAACCTACCTGGCTGCCTTGCATTTGTCCTGGTTGACCAGGTCGTCCCGGCATGGGTTGCATGCCACCTTCGATTCGTTGCCGCTTCGGCGAGGAAGGCCCGTCACCGGATCCCGGGGAGGATCGGGGACCGCTGCCGTCCATTTGCGAGCCTTGTCGTTCCATCGCACTGCCTTGCATCATCTGCGCATTGTTTTGCGCGTTTTGCATCTTCATTTGCTGCATCTGTTGTTGAGGGTTTCTACGGGGAAGGTTAGTAAAGGAAGACGGTGGAACGAAGCCTTCCGACGGTAGCACTCACAGGCGTTGCTGATTATTTTGCTGCATGGCAGACTTGCGAAGGTCGTTAGGGTTCATGGGCATGCCATTGTTCGCCATCATGTTGTAGCCGCTGCGAAGGTTTTGCATGTTTGGGTCCATAGCACCCATCAAGTTCATCCGTCCCTTTTGCCCCATGCGCTGGTTCTGGAGGTATTGCATGGTGTTGTTCTTGCCGCGATTGCGCTGCCCGTGCCACAGCTCCCAAAACTGGAGCCACCAGTCTTGCAAGAGGGGGCCGTCGTGCATGTTGTTGGGCAGAGGGAGGCCCTCGGGCCGCTTTAGGATGCCGGGGTCTTTTGTGTCATCCATGCCATCGTCCATGCCATTTGCCTGCTTTTCGTCCTTGGGCTTGGTCTCGATGGGCATCTTTTCTTGAAAGGCCTTGGCGATGTCGTACTGCGAGTTGCGTAAGAGGTAGTCGTAGATGGCTGTGTTGAGCTTCTTCAGGATCGCGGCGGGACTCATGTCGATGGTTTGGTTGGAGGGGGAGCCCATGTTCATCTGGCCAGCCATGGCGCCACCGCCGACAGGCCCGCCCATGACGGCCATGTTCATTTGCGGCTGCTGGCTCATCGTGAGACGAGGTTGCGAGCCGTGATGTGGTGTTTAGTTGCGGCGGTCGGGGTGTGGGGGGAAGCAGTGAGTTAGGTGGGTAAGGGTTTTGGGCGAGGATTAGCGAGGCAGCGAGCTTCGCGGGTAATGTCGAGGCGCCCGTGTGGGTTGGGGTCGACGAGTGGAATTAGGCGAGTGCGTCGCGGGCGCGAGGAGCGCGCGGTCGATCACAATCGGAAGGGAGGGCGCGGAGGTGAATGAGAGTTTGGGGGTGTCGGGCGCTGACAGCCACCGAGAGCACGCCGAGCGACCGGGCGCGGGAGTGTCGGGGAAAAAGGGCGTGCGGCGGGCGCGGAGAGGATGTGATGCGCACACCGTCTATGAAGGGGGCCGAGGGAGCGCAGACATGCGCAGGGCGGTGGTGTTGTGGTGTGGTTGTGGGCGCGGGAGATTGGATGAGGAGGGAATAAAGTGAAGCGGGCGGCGGCCCAGAAGCCAGCGGGCAGCGCGCGCGACGGGTGGCGGGACCTGGCTGCAGGCCCACAAGTGAAGAGCGGGAAGGGAATGGGATGGGGGAAGGGGGACAATTGAAGGTGCGCGATGCAGCGCCGAGGGGCAGACGGGGTCGAGAGTTCTCGTCGTCGCTGCCTCGGACGGATAGGGAGTGGTGGAGGGGGGTGCGGTGTTGCGGTGGAGGGAACAAAGGTGATCGCCCGGGAGCGAAGAATAATGGGGGGCGACACGTGACTTTGCAGCAGGGGTCAAGGGATTTGTCAAGATGGCCGAGCTCGCTTGCGCCAATGCCTCAACACACCACACCTCTCTCTGCTGATGCTGCATTATTGATTTGCATTCATCCTACAGTGCATCTGTCCTACGTCTCAGTGGGCGAATGGATGGGATGCCTGTCGCTTTGCACAACCCTCGACGAACCCCCTTTTTTTCCCGCTGGTTTTCGACATCCTGTCGATTGGAAGGTGAATCTCAGACTTGATCCTCGCGGGATTTAGTCGTGGACACACGTTTCGGACCCTCCGACGAAACTCCATGGACGTCGCACTTGTGTGTGAAAGGAGGGAGTGAATGGGGGAAGTTATAGAAATCTTATGCGAGCAAGCGTTGTTCATGCGCTTGCTGCTCTATAGTCTTAGTCTGTCAAGATCCGAATACAGCGTCGAAACTACTGTCCACGTCAAGGTCGAGGTGGAGGTGCTTCTGTGCTCGGTTAACTGCGCTTCCGCAACCCAGGCGCCTCATGATGAGCTCCTCCGTCAGCGACTGCGAGCAAACAGATTAGACGTCATGTCTCGTCGTTGGGTAGAGCTCGCCGTGTTCAAACTACCCAATTTCAATCATCCGTCCTGGCGGGTCCAGAGGTCGAGGTCGAGGATTCGAGTTCCACGCCCGAGGCGGCTGTCGACGCTGTGCAGCCTGTTGAAGTGTAGAATCGCCCGTGTCAAACGCTTGTTGACTCGCCTCAGCCCAACTATTCATCATCAGGCGGCATTTCGTCCTCGATATACCGAATCAGAGTCACCCTCATCTCCGTAGTGTCGTTCCCGCGTAGCACATCGCTCACAAATTGCACCTCGACCTGCATTTGCACCTGTGAAGATCCCATTAGTCTCCATAGTCCCAAATCGCACACATCGTATCTCTCCTCACTCACCATCTCCAACGCCCCTCGCAGCACCCCACACAGGATGTTGGAATACCACAGCTCCTCCTGCGCGCGCCCATCATCCGGCAACTCCACAAAATCCCCCAGCGGATTCTCCTCAAACACCAAATGAAACGTCTTCCCATCCGCGCTCCAGTTCGCCACGAGCGGCATCACATTCATAAATACCTTGAACCCCACCTTGCTGATCATCTCCGCCGTCTCGCGGAAGTTGGAGCATTGCCCTGTATTGGACTTGGCGAGGAAGTCCTCGATCAGGCGCAGCCCGATGTTGTACCCCATGCGATCTAGCTCGGCGTTCACCGCGGCGTAGTCTGTTTTCGAGGCGGTGTTGGGCACGATGAGGTCGCGGCAGAGTTGGGCGACGATGGTGCCGTAGGTGAGGGTGACGACTTCGGCGTTGATCTTCTCGACTCGGGATCTGGGGTGGGAGGGTCTGTTAATTTGGTGCTCGTGGGTGTTGGTAGGCTATGTAGCGTATACTCACTTCCACACCCTGTACACTCGTCAGTAAATCAACCTCACGTACTTGGAGTATTGTATGGATAGAGCTTACTCTTCCCCAAGCCGGGCTGCTTTGCTCGACGCCATGGTGTCAAGATGCGTGCATGCGCCTGTTTCTCAGACGTCGCCCCAGCCGAAAATCACCGCATACTCCTCCTCTCGTGTCGGCTCGTAGTCGTCGCCGTCCAAATTGAGGCACTATGGTGTTCGTTGCGAAGTGTGTGCTGGCATGAACAAGCTGAAGATGGGCAGGAGCTTCCCACGTAGTGGCGGCAGCTGCCGAATGCATGCATGTGGCTTTAAAAATTTCCCAGGGCCGCCCCGTCTACCTCACTTCAGCGCTGCAACTTGACGATTGCTACTATCTCACCTGGCGCAATTCTTCGACGATCCCGGAGCCTCCAATCAGATCTCGGAGCGAAAGGGACACGACATGTCGCGCGAGAAACGGCCAGCCTCCGCCTCCTTCGGGACCAGCCAGCTAGTCAAGAGACAGAAGTCCGAAGCCAACCTGAACGATGGCACAGTCGCGCGAGTCAACGGCAGCGCAGGCGGTGCGCTCGTCAAAGGGGTGAGTCTTCCTCTCCTGAAGAGACGGCCCCACGTCCAGGCTAAAGCAGCTGGAAGAAAACAAAGGGACGAACCATTGGCTGATCATTGCGGTTGGGGTTGAGTAGGCACACAGCAATGCGGCACTACAGGCGCAAGTCATGGAGTTGAGCGGTAAGAGCCACTGGTCAATGCTCGTCGACACTGGGTGCTAACAACCGGTTTGACTAGGCCACTCCGCTGAAGTCTTCTGCGCTCGCTTCGATCCCACTGGCGCACACATCGCATCGGGCGGTATGGACCGCAACATCCTCCTATGGAACGCGACGGGCGATTGCGCGAATTATGGCATCCTCACGGGCCACAAATCCGCCGTGCTCGATCTGCAGTGGTCGCGCGACAGCCAGGTCATCTACTCCGCCAGCGCAGACCAGCACCTCGCGAGCTGGAATGTAGAAACCGGGGAGCGCATCAGACGCTACGTGGGCCATGAAGAGGTGATCAATTGTCTGGATGTGAGTAAGAGAGGGGAGGAGTTTCTCGTGTCCGGCAGCGATGATGGAAGCATAAGCGTGTGGGACCCGAGACAGAAGGCTGCAATCGACTACATTGAAACCGACATGCCAGTCACGGCAGTGAGTCTGGCGGAAGCAGGAAACGAGCTGTATTCTGGTGGCATCGACAACGACATCAAAGTCTGGGATCTGCGGATGAAGAAGACTACATACACGCTACCTGGCCACACCGACACCGTCACATCACTCGCGGTTTCGCCGGATTCGCAATCTCTGCTCTCCTTTTCGCTCGACAACACGGCGCGGACGTGGGACGTTCGACCCTTTGCTCCTCAGGACCGTCAAATCCGAGTTTTCGATGGCGCGCAAGTAGGCCTGGAACAGAATCTGATTCGGGCTTCGTGGGATGCGGAAGGCAAGCGCATTGCGGCTGGAGGAGGAGACGGGACGGTGACGGTATGGGAGAGCAACGGCGGAAAGATGCTGCATAAGCTGCCAGGCCACAAAGGAACCGTGAACGACGCTCGCATCTCGCCGGACGGCTCGTTGAGTAAGTTTGATCCTCCAAAGCCCCAGCATTCCCTAGCAGCAACTGACGCTTGCGATAGTTTTGACCGCCAGCACCGACCGGACCATGCTCCTTGGTGCCCTCCCACGATGAAACCCAAACTAGCTGTTCTTTGCGCGCTCCAATCAAGCAGGCATCGGCGGCAATGCGGTCGCTGCGAGTCCTACGGCGTACTCGTCTACCGGCATATAGGTCAATTCCCGAGGATCTCCATCTGCAAGATTAGCCGGATGCAGCACCTCCATCCTCTGGGCGAGATTGCGAGGATAAGGGTCGTTGATCGTCGGGGCCCAGTCAATCGCCGTCGTAATACAATCGAACAGATTCTCGGGACTCGGGCGGTCTGCAGGCTTGAATCGCAGGCACCAGTGGACGAGATACAGTAGCTCCCAGCTGTACTCAAAATCTGGCGCATCCGCCCAGATGTTCAAAAGGTCACGCTCACCGGTGCCGAGAAATTCAGGCTGTCGCGGCTGGTTCATAGTAATGATGCTGTACATGAGCGCTCCGATGCCGTAGATGTTGGTGTGCGCCAAGATTCTCTCATCGTCCACAGGCTCCAGGGTGTCGGCATCGACGTAGGAATTCTGCTCCGGCGCCACGAAGCCCCTCGTCTGCACCGAGTGGAGGTAGATGTTGGGATTCAGCGGATCGGTCGGCGTTGTTCGGATCGCAGAGCCGAAGTCTCCCACCAGGGGAGTCGGGTATGCCGGGAAGAAATGATCTGACGGCGCTGCGAGGAAGATGTTTCCAGGTTTGAGATCGAGGTGGACGACTTCATCCCAAGGGCCCATACCAGGGTGGGCCAACGCCGCTGTCGGGTGGTACAAGCCGATTTTCATGGCGATGGCAACCTGTGCCAGAGCGTGGAAGACGCGCCACAGAAAGGGTTCTGGTAGATAGTCTTCGTAGTTCTGGCAGAAGTCCCAGAGGTCTCCGTGTGGGCAATACTCCATTGACAATCGATAATACCGATACCTGTCGTTCACTTCTGCAGGTGTCCGTATCCTAGGTACGTTCAACCAATTCCCAGGACCAAGCGGTGATGTAATCTGGCTGAGGACTCGATGACAGTGAGCCTCGCTAGGCTCACGGCCCATGACAGGGTCGTTGACGAAACGCACCATGCTCGCCCAGTCGTTTTGAGATTGGTATGTGGTCTTCTCCACCACGCGATCGACGACCGTGTTGTGTTGATTGACTTGCACGAAGCGTCCTCCGTAGGATTGGGCTCCGCCATCAAGAATCCAGGCGCCTCGCCAAGTGCCCCCAAAATGGCGAGCTGCAAGCGACGCGCCGTTCCTGAATTGCCGCCGCCTACGTCGTTTCTTCACGTCGCGGCTGCTGACAGAGTCTGCCCATGCCTCTCGCATCTTGTAAAACCCATCTGGACGTCCCCCGGGAAGGTCAGGAGGGACTCTCGAGTTCTGGCGGTGCCGCGCAAACGGCCTTCCGATGCCGATTCTTGTCTGATTGTCATCCGCTAAACGTTGATTGGCGTAGGTGACCACATCTGCGTTGACGTAGTGCGGGACCGAGTTCTGAATGAACGTGTTGTGGCATTCTATGGCGGTATCCCATGCTCCTTTTGTTCTTTGGTAGTCCGTTGCTGCAATCTCCGACAGCGCAATGAAGCGCACAAAAGGCGTTTCATCGCCATTGCGCGCTGCATCCGCTGCATCTCCTGCAGCCTCTGCATCGAGTTGCTGCTCTTCGGCTGCAGTAACGGCTTCTAACAAGGCATTCAGTTCCTCGATGAATTGTGCCTTTTGATTGGCTGTCAGAGCGGCCCACCCTCTCCCACACTCTCTCGTGGCGATGCTTTTGACCGTTGCGGGGTTGGCACTCTGACGAGCCTCGACTCCGTAGTCGATAAAACGTTGGCGTGTTCGGGGGACTGGCATTTTGACTTTGATGCGCTTGCAAATGTGGATAATAGAGAGGACTGGAAAGAGGAAAGCAGAGTCGCATCGAATTGCAGTCTTGAAACGAAATCAGGAGAATAAGACGAAAAGAACAAGCTCACATCTTTACTGTCGCATGATGGGCACGGCGAAAAGTGGTTTGCCGGATCTGGCGTTCTTGTCAATGACTTGCTTTGAACAAAGCTGGCGCCGGCGAGCGTGTCAAAGGTCAAAGAAGTTCACAGTTGGCAACAAAGCCAGCCATAGCTGGATCGGGAATAATCATGGCGCATGGTTCGCATTGAGATGCCAAGCCTAGCCAATGATTGATGTATCGGGTCTGCAACGTTCGATGGCCGATGAACAAACATTACCAGAGTTTGTAGGAGTTGGGCAGCTTGCCGGCCGGAACGGCGTCGAAAACGACGCATCTCGATAGCAAGACGAAGTCGTATAGCCAGCAGCAAATACTCTACAATGAGAAATAGTCACGCAGAGAAGTGAAGGCATTCGAGATATGTCGAAGAAAGAGATGAAGTCGAAAGAGTTGCGGAGAGCGGCTGCCTTCGCCGCGGAGGTTCGTCTTGGCGCGAACTCTCTCCGGTCGTCACCAAAAAAAGTTCCAACCCGGCCCTCGCCAACACAACCCACCTCACTGCGCAATCGCAGCCGACAAACCACCCATCATGTCCTCCCTACGCAATGCAGTCCAGCGTCGCAATCACAAAGAGCGCGCGCAGCCCCAAGAACGACAAAAATGGGGTCTCCTCGAAAAGAACAAAGACTACAAGCTGCGCGCCGCCGACCACAAAGTCAAGAAGCGGAAAATCAAAGCTCTGCAAAACAAGGCCGACGAACGGAATGAAGATGAATTCTACTTTGCTATGGTCAACTCACAGAGTCAGGGAGGGATCAGAGGGGCGACGAGAGGGACGGACAATTCGGGAGGGGGTGGCAAGGTTTTGAAGGGCGATGTGGTGAAGTTGATGAAGACGCAGGATGCGGGGTATCTGAGGACGATGCTGCAGCAGACGAAGAGGGAGAGGGAGAGGGTGGAAAAGGATGTTGTGGCGGGAGAGGTTGGGGTGTCAGTGAATGTCGCGGCGAGTGGGAAGCGGAGGACTTTTGGAGAGGATGGAGAGGAAGTCGCTCAGATTGTGGCTCTGCGGAACGAAGCCCTTTCGGATGATGACGAGGACTCGAACGATGACAAAGAAGGCGAAGCACCTAATCGAGTGCAGGCTAAGAGACGGAAAAGGCTTGAAGGGCTACAGAATCGAGAGCGAGAGCTAGCGACTGCTCTGCAAGAAGTCGAGCAACAACAAGCGCGCATGAATGGCAGCATAGGCGGAACGAACAAGAAGGGCGTGAAGTTCAAGGTGCGCCAGCGCGCGAAGTAGGCATATGTACGTTGTCCAAGCGGCCCTCTCGCGAGTGGCTTTATGAATCTGAACTGCACGCTGTACGCAATATGACCGCGCCCATTCGCTCCTTCTTGTAAGAGTTGGCAGCCTTTTTGCCGTGGTCCAAATGAGTCTTGTTGGCATCCCCTCCATGTCGATCCTACCAACGCCTCGCTAAAAGCATTCAATCGTAGATTCCCCTTCTAAGAGCATTCTTCTCAATCCTGAGCCATGCTTGTGTCCCCGCCCTCCCCATCCTCGCCAAACACATCTTCCATCCTCCCCACGCCTTCTTCGTCTTCGCTCGCATGATCCTCCATGCCTCCCATACGTTGATCTTCCCTTCCTTCCGTGCTAGACGACTCTTTCACTTCCTCGCCATCCCCTTCCCCATCCTCTTCGCTTTCCCACTCGTCCTTCAAGTTCCACCCAACCCCGGTCAGACAGTACTTCTCCGGCGGAAGCTGGACCCCATAGCCCCTCTCAACCTTCGGCAAAGCCAGTCGATTGCGCTCAGTCGCCTGCTCAAGCATGAACTCCTTCGGCAGGGGGCCAGCAAAATGATAGCCAGTCCTAGCAGCTATCGCCTGCCGCAGCGCCGTCACCGTTATCGAGCCATCTTCGTTATTGGCGCCTGCTGCTCTACGTCCACCCGCGCGCTCATTTTGCGCAGAGTAGCCTTCAGCGCTGAGGCGTAAGCTGTCGGAGAGCACGGAGCTGGTGTAGCGATAGGCGAAATCGAGGAGCTGGAGGGGTACGCGTTCTTGGTAGGAGTGGATGCCGAGGGAGGAGAGAACGAGGTGGATGACGCGCGCGTCGCGGGGTCGTTTGGATTGGCCGTCGTCGTCTAGTGATGTGATGGGGACATCGGGCTCGACTTGGGGATTGACGACTGCGGGATCTGAGGCGGGGGGTGTCGCGGGATGGCCATTTGCGACTGGTGAGGCCATGTTGGCCGGATGAGAGATTGTGAGCTGGGCGACAGTCTTTTGTAGCGGACGCGAACCCAGTGGCGCAACTTGGCGATGCTCTTGTGGTGGGCTGGACGGTTTGCCAAAGAGGTACTGCTAGTGTGAAGTGAAGTACACGAGTGAAGGAAGGCTTCGCGGGACTTCCCGCGTGGGTTCGGGAGCGCCCGTCAGCCTGATGTTTACCTAATCACACAGCTAACATTGATGAAGGCACGTCGCAGAACACGTGCACTGTCAGACAACATCACGTAAGCTCGATCGAGTCTCACCATGATGCATGTGAGATCTACTGTTTTTCACACGTCAGACCATGTCCGATCGTCCGTCAAGCATTTGACTTTGCACGTTCCCAGACCCGCCAAGTGATTGCTTTAACTGCACATGCTTACCACCACGCACAACACCACTACTTGGTTTCATTCGTATCGTCAAAGATGCACATTCACGACCGCACATTCATCGTATCAGGCGGTGCTTCCGGGCTCGGGCTCGCCACTGTCCGAGAACTCCACACTCATGGCGGTTACGTTGCCATCCTCGACTTGAACGCCGAAGCAGGCATGAAGATAGCAAGAGAACTAGGCGAAAGAACCATATTCCTCGAAGCAGACATGGCCAAAACCGACTCCATAACCTCAGCCGTCAACACCATAACAGACTGGACGAAAACAACCGGCAAACCCATCGGCGGCGTCATTCCAGCCGCAGGCATAGGCATCGGCGCTCCGCTTGTCTCCAAAGATAACAGACCTGTCTCGATGGAAAAGCTCGACTTTGTCCTCAACACTAATCTTCGCGGCGTCCTGGATCTCCTCCGCCAGATCCTGCCCCACATGACAACCAATGTGCCCCTAGAACCGGACGGCGAGCGCGGCGTCCTCGTTCTTGTAAGTTCCATTGCTGCCTTTGGTGGGGTACCCGGCCAAGCCAGCTACGTGGCCTCCAAGGGCGCAATCAACAGTATGGCGCTTGTGCTTTCAACGGAGCTTGCGCCCTTTGGAATCAGATGTGTGGCGATTGCGCCTGGGCACTTTGACACGCCGTTGGGGCAAAAGTCTACAGCGCAGCTGAGTGATAGTCGGATGAGGAAATTCGAGGCAACGTTTGTGTTTCCGCGTCGACGTGGGCGGGGAGAGGAATTCGCTTCGTGCGTGCGGCATTGTATTGAGAATTTGATGCTTAATGGCGAGACGATTAGGTTGGATGGAGCGGCGAGGATCCCTTCTCGCTTGTGAGACTGGATGTGCGCGGACGAGATTGGAATTGATGTTGGTTGAGTGTGCTGTATGAATGACCGACCCTCTATTGCTTGCCCTTAACGCCATTGACTCATGCCTTCCCACCTTGTTGCTCCAGATAACTCAAGCGGATACTCACAGCCCGCTTGTGCGCGTCCAACTCCTCCACCTCCGCAAGCCTCATAACCGCACCGCCGACATTCTTCAATCCCTGGGCAGTCAAGTTCGCGCTAGTGATGTGCTTGATGTAGCTGCCCAGGTTCACTCCGGAGTACTGCTTCGCATAGCCATAGGTGGGCAGAGAATGGTTTACGCCGGCCGAGTAATCGCCGACAGATTCAGGCGTCCATTGTCCGAGGAAGACGGAGCCTGCATTCTGTACCATGTCGCGGGCGGCGAGGGGATCCGCAATTTGCAGAATCAAATGTTCTGGAGCATAGGCGTTGCTGAGCTCCATTGCCTCCTTGATGGAAGAGACGACCAAGGTGACGGAGTGATCGATCGCGCCTCGCACGAGGTCCACCCGCGGCAACGCCATGGCTTGTTTGTGGAGTTCATCTTCGATCGCTTGCACTTCGTTCTCATCCAGATCAACGGCGATGCAGACGACTTGCGAGTCAACGCCATGTTCGGCTTGCGATAATAGGTCGCTCGCGACGAACGCTGGGTTAGCAGTCTTGTCTGCGATGACGAGCACTTCCGATGGTCCGGCGGGCATGTCGATGCTGACGTTCGCGGTAGTGTCGTTGCTGACCACCATCTTCGCAGCTGTCACGAACTGATTGCCAGGCCCGAGAATCTTGTCGACTTTGCTGACTTGCTCCGTGCCATACGCCATGGCTGCAATGGCTTGCGCGCCGCCGGCAAGTACGATGCTTTCGGCACCAACTTTGTGCGCGACGTACACAATTTCCGGAGTGAGCGAGCCATCAGCGCGAGGAGGGGAGGCGATGACGATCTTTTTGCAGCCAGCGACTTGTGCAGGAGCTCCAAGCATCAGGCCTGTTGAGGGAAGGACTGCCGTTCCTCCGGGGACGTACAATCCCACTCGTTCGATTGGTCGTGAGAAACGCGAGCATACCACGCCAGGCATCGTCTCGACTTCGAGCGGCTTCTCTTCTTTTTGTGCGGCATGGAATTTGCGAATATTTTCGTACGAAATGTCGATCGCGTCAATCGTTTCTTGCGGCAATTGCATCAGTGACGCCGGGAACGGTGCCTTCAGCACGGGAGTTGTCAGGGAGGTGGCTTTTTCGAATTTGTGCGTGTACTCGAGCAGGGCTTTGTCTCCTCTGGTCTGGATGTCCTTGATGATTGGGTTCACGATCGCCATGATCTTCTCGGTGGACTTCTGGGAGGGTCGCTGCAGCGCCGCGCGAATGGTCTCAGGCGTTTCTTTCGCCGTCACGTATCTCCGCATTCGAATTTTGCCGTCTTTGTCCAAGCCTGCAGGATCGTCCTTGCTTTTGGGCTTGGACTCTGCTTCTCGAATCGTCGCAGTGTTGCCATTAGTCGCCGCTCCAGTGGTGACTCCAAACTTCTCAGCATACGGCCCCTTCGCGTCACCCTTCCTCCGCTTGACCTTGACACTCTTTGCATCCAGGTTTCGCTCAATGTCTTCCAAGGTCACCCCGGCAGCTGTGGCTTTCGTCAAGGCAAAGTACAACAGATCGGCAGCTTCGGCGGCAATGTCGTCCTTTGAAGTCGCTTCACACAATTCAGATGCTTCCTCCATGATCTTGGCGTTAAGCATTTTTGGATCACTGAAGAGTCTTGCAGTATACGAGCCTTCGGGTGCGGAGCGTTTGCGGCTCTGCAAGGTCTTCTGCAGCTTGGACAGACCGTGGTAGTCTCCAAAGCAAGTCGCGGTCTGAAGATGACAGAACCCGTGGCCTTGCTGGCGTACCACGAAGCGCAGGCAGTCGTTGTCACAATCAAAGTCGATTCTTAGTAGTTCCTGCCAGTCGCCGCTGGTGTCACCCTTGCGCCACAGGCCGCGTTTGCGGCTGTGGTAGACACCCCTCCCGGAGCGCAGGCTTTCGGCCACACTTTCTTCGTTGCTGTAAACCAACCCAAGCGCGGTCCCTCTTTCGTCCGCGACCAGCGTGGTGAGCAAGCCGTCCGGGCGATCGCTCTTTGCGCGAGCGAGAAGTAGAGCGGCCACGCGGATCTCTTCAGATGACGCAATTGAGTCAAGAGACAGTCGAGTGGCGGGAATAATGGGGATGGCATCTTGTCTGCAGAGCTCTACGGCATCGCTTTCCGACATGCCTGACTTTGAGACATACACTGTCGGCCGCTTCTTTCCCATCTCGTGGAGAATGCTGCCAACAGCTTCAGCACTTCCGACATTCTGGAGGTACAAACCGAACGATGTTCCGTCCAGATCCGCCGTCACGTCAGCCGAAGCACCATCGGGACAGTACACAATCCTCGTCGTGTCAAGATTTGGGATCTGGCTGAAACCCGAAGCTTGAGTACTTGACACAAAGATCCTCGCTGCGCCGGCATCCAGAAGATCGATTACATCCTGCTGAAGTTGGACATTGGAGACTTCCAGAGAGACTTGGTGTCTTCCAACGGTGTCTTTGAGCAGGCGGAAGGCGTTGTCGATATTTCCCGCGGAGATGGTCGCATATAGACCGCCGGCGTAGACCGCGGTCTTTGGTAGTTGTGAGATGTCCGAATAGTCTTTCAGATCAATGGCCGTCAGAAATGATCCGGTGGCCATTTTGTGCTGGTGTGGGATAGTATAGAGGCGGAGAGGGAGCGATGGAGGAATGAAGAAGCTCTACCGAATATATTTGCATCGAGTCATGGAATGCGCTTCGGCAGCGCAGATCCTTTCCTCGGGAATGCCAATTGGAGCCCGGAAATGCTCCGAGGATCAACCTCACTCCTCCCACACAACTCAACATGAGGGTAATTATCACTCAATGATGATCAGTCTGTCCTTTGTGACAGCATAGGATCTGTTCAGACGATGTCTTCCGAACACGTGAAGAGACTCACGTGACTGCGCGTTGGATTAGGTAAGATTTCACGTGTTTGGTGCGATTGAGGGATTGACCTTCCGCGGGTGAGACTTCACGCGATTCCCTCCTTCACCTTCACCTTCAACACCTCTTGAGCTCTAGCTATTCCGCCAGAGGCTGCACATTCTTGCGACACAGACAGCCATCTGTGCTTCTCACACCTATCCACTTTGCATCTCACCTGCAAATGAGAGGGAAGTACATAGTAAACGCGGATCTGCATGCAGCCATCCGGTACACGGGGCTGCATTGAACACGGCCTCCCCTCCCTTCCATTATCTCAACGTGTTCATTGTGAGTCCTCGCGTCCTTCATCTTGCCATCACTTGGCCATCTCTTTCGTAAGTTTTCTTTCACAAGATTGCGGTGCTGATTGGTGCAGAACTCCCTCATCACGTGCGTTGCCCGGAGAACGGACTTCTCGTGCATCTGGAAGGTACGAGACGGTCACAGAACGATCCGCACAACTTCCGCCTTCTCACATCAACAAGTTTCGCCTTCTCACATCAACATCTTGGTTGCCAATCACCATTCTTTTGGCTAGCGACACAATCATGGGGAACGAGCAATCCTCAGGCCTGAGTGCCGGACAGGCCGAAGCCACCTTTCGAAAAGACCTCGCCGCTATAAAAGAGGCAGCAAAACAGAAGTACCTCCGCGAGCATGCTGCCAAGAAGGCCGCAGCGAACCACGCGGCCGTTTCACCGCAGACGGCTCCGCCGGTGTCCGAGGCATCTTCACAGACCTCTCCGGATCACGACGTCTTGAGCGCTTTTCAACCCAGGAAGCAGCCCCTCCAGCAACGCGCGAACAATGTCACAACGACAGCTTCGTCAGAGTCTCCACGCTCTGGCTCTGGAAATGAGACCACATTGCAAAACGGAAGGGCAGGAAACCCAGCCGAGAAAGGTGTGGCCAAGAAAAAGACAAGTCTACAGGCAGAGGAACGAACAGGCAGTACCGCAATTCCTTTCAATCCACCTTCGGGCCCCAAATCGATGGAGACAGGTGTGATCAGGAACAAGACAATCGGGCAGGCAAAGGAAGGGAGCAACTCTGCCCGTCCTCCTGCGTCTTCTGATCAGGGTGCCCTCAACGGAGCGCAGAAGCGTCCAGCAACGGGCTTGTCTGCTTTCGCAGATGAGCGAAGGCCAAGTTCATCGAACTTGCCCAAGATCGCGAAGATGACGTCGAACGCATCTCCCCAATGGCCTCAGCGAAACGGTGCACAAAGGCCGGCCGCAGCTACCAATTCCTCTTCTGAACGTCAGGCAACAACTTCATCCGCGATCAAGGAGGAGCGTAGGCCAACTTTGTCGGACTTGCCCAAGATCGCCAAAAGGACATCTGTCGCCTCGCCGCAGTCACCTCCACAAGACGAGCCGACCGCTGGCACCGGTACCCCCCCTGAGCGTCCACCAAAATGGTACGCGGACCTCAAGGTCAAAAACGCCCGTGACAAGAACTTCTCCAATGCCGACACTCTACTTGGAAGACTCAGCGATGACATCAGGAAATGCCGGACTGCTGGCTCGGGCAATCGAGTGCCCATTTTCGACAAGATCCGCGAGCTGCTCCATATCATTGTATTCGTAGAGGTCACTCCAGATTTGTTGAAAGCGAAACACATGCTTGAGAACAACGGCGCACTCGCAAAGCTGTTCGACGACCAGCGTTCCGACGGCGTGAATTGGCCATTCGATATCAAAGCGGATGCCCGTGAACTCTACAACAAGGTTTGATTCCGTCAACTACCTATCACCTCGACATGTGCTAATCGTTCATCTTCACAGTGGTGCGATAGGGTATTCGAGACTGACCTGCTACGAGGGATCAAGTTCCACGTCAAGTCGGTAAATGACAAGAAAGAGGGACAAAAAACGACAGACTCCCTCGACCGCACCTACCCGACCACAAGATCAAACTATCACGGCAATGGAAAGCTTCTCAATGGCCAGTGGTGGCCCCTGCAAATATGTGCTCTCCGCGACGGTGCTCACGGCTCCTCGCAAGGTGGGATCCACGGCAGAAACGACGACTGCGCATATTCCGTCATAATGTCCGGAGGCACAGACTCGACTGGCAAAAAGTATCCCGACGTCGACGATGGTGACGAAGTCCTCTACTGCGGCACCGATAGTGTCAACGGCAAGATCGCGGAGGCAACGAGCCACTTGATCAGATCTGCGGAGAAGAAGAAGCCCGTTCGCCTCCTCCGATCGAGCAATCTGGGCTCTCAGTACGCTCCGGAGGCCGGCTTTCGATACGATGGGCTCTACGATGTGGTCAGCTTCGAGAATCTCGACGGGCCTGAATCAATGAGGCAGAGGCACCAGTTCAAGCTCAAGCGACAAGCGGGCCAAGACCCGATCAGAGCCTTGGGCCCGGAGCGCCGTCCGACGCAACAAGAATTGGACGAGTACAAAAAGCACAAGCGGCTCGCAGGGAAGATCAAAGGTCAAGTGTGAGTGGTGGAGACGTGGCGCGAGCGTACGTCTCTGCGAATTCATTCTCATGGATGAGCTATGCTATGGGTATCAGGATATTGTAACTGGGCAGCATGGCTGACATCACTCTTGATATCGCTGCTACTTCTCAGCTGGTGGGATGGGTAGGTAGACTTGGCTGGTGCGAATGTAGCACATGCTCGAGTATGGAGTCATTAGCCTCTCGCTCGACACGGCTTCACTGGACGGACAGGAGGATGGAAAGAGGCAAGCATCAGTCACTTTGCTAGACCCTCGCTCAAACACCTGTCCCTGGGAATGCGCCGGCCTTGCTGAGCACCACAATGCCTCGCTCGCGCGCGATGTAGCCTTTCATCAGGTTCTATTCAAGCAAAAGTCAGCAGACATTCCACCATGATAGTTCACCAAACAACACACCTTATACATAGCATTGGCAATCAAGCACTCCACCTCATCCCCATCCACCCCGCCCTCGCCATCTCCGACCTCCGCTCCAGCCAATTGCAGAGCAGCGGCAAACTCGTTCACCGGCACTCTTGTCCTCCTCACCAGTGGGGTGGCAGAGCCACTCGCAGCGGTGGGAGTACCGTCGCCTCCGTTGGCCTCCTTGGCTCCCTCGAAGCCGCCGGCGATGAACACCTTGCGAAACACGTTTCGCAAAATGATATCGCGGCCGCGTTCGAGGGTGAGGTAGATGCGGCGTTTGACGAATTCTTCCTCGCCGGCTTCCATGGCCGCATTGAAAGCAGTCAAATCGGCGGCGCGGATGGAGGAGGTGATGGGATCGAAGAGCGCCGCGAGACGCGGGTAGGGCGCCAAGAGGGCTTTGGAGGGAAGTTTGTGTGCGGTCAGTAGGCGAGTGGGGATGAGGTAGGTAAGGATCAACTCGAGGTTTTTGCTTGCTCCGTTGGTCGTTCTTAGGCATTGCTCCCATGCGTCTGTCAACAGCGCTTCGGCGGTGACGTAGTCTTCCTCGAGGAAGTGAATGACGGCGGAGTAGTATTTGAAACTGACTTGGTGGGCTTTGGGAAAGGCGGCGAGTGGTGGCATGTCGGAGTCTGCGGCGGCGCGGAGAGAGCGCAGGATGACTTTGCAGAGGCTGATGCTGTTGAGTTTGAAGTAGGTTTTGAAGAGGAGGGTGGCGGTGTAGTAGAGAGCCCATTTACGGCTTTGTTCGAGGGGAGCCCTTTGCCTTACCTTAGCTTTGAAGTTGCAGCGAAAGGTACGGGAGAGACAAGAAATATGGGAAACAGACTCTGCGCATGTTCAACGTACCTGTCACTGGTGCAGAGGGCGAAGATACGATTAATCTGCCGGGCTGCATCTTCAAGCTTCTCGTGCTTACTGTCCGGATTGAACGCATCCTCTTCTTGGATGCCGCCGAACGCGAGCCCCGAGTCACGCTGCGAAGCAATCGACTCATCGGCTTTGATGGCGAATACGCGAAGGTATCTGCCAGCGGTGTAGAGACATGGGATTGTCCACACTGCAAACATGCTGCTTTGGTAGCCCTTGAGCAGAGCATTCACCACCTCCTTCCAACCGTCGTATACTCGCGCCCAATCTGCTTCTCGAGCTCGTCCTGCATTCTGAGTCTCTTCCGCGGCGAGCAAGGTGCCCACGAAGGAGTAGAAGGCAGTGTAGACTTCGAGCCAAGCATTGGCTTCTTTTCTGTCCAGCTGAATGTCGGGATTGTACTGGAGCTTGTAGCGAAGGTCTGTCTGGATGGAGTAGGAGTTGGCTGAGCGACTAAAGTTATACAGTCGAGCTGGGTCCGAATGAGGTGGAACTGGCGAGATTGTGGTGGCTAGCAGGTAGCCATTCAAGGTGTTGTTTGCCTGCGCGAAGTCCTGGAATAGTGAGTCCATGGTTGCGCATCATAGTAGGCCAGGGTCTTGTATCTACGACGCCAGCATTGGTTTGAAGAGTTTCAAGAGAGCGTTGGGCGCTTCATTATTGCTTGAAACGAAGGCAGGAACGTGAAGTCATGTTTTGACGTTCGTTCACATGAAGCTGCCGACGGACCCAAATAGAGTTTGGAACTCTTGGCGGCACGCGGGTGTTTCCGTTCCCGCTCCCACAAGCGAATCTCAAAATCGAAGTTTTGTGCTGAAGTCGTGTTGAATACTCGCCAGCGACCACACGACCAATAATTAGACACCGTGAGTATCGCCAAACACACTGAAAGTGAGAGACTTGCTAACAGAATACAGATGGGTAAGCAAATACTCTTCCTCCCACGTCCCCCGGTCCCAGTCGCCCTCGAGTACGCCCGCCGAAGAGGAGCATTGCACATGATTCTTTTCCGCACCCACGCAGAGGAACACACAGTCATGGGCATGGGACCATGAGGATCTGTGGAGCCATACATTCGGCGACGAACAGACTGCCATGTACGGAACACAAGCTAATCAAACATTCCCACCGACAGGCCGCCTTCAAGAATACCAGGTCATCGGGCGTCACTTGCCCAGCGATGCCAACCCGACCCCCAAACTTTACCGCATGCGCATCTTCGCGCCCAACGATGTCGTCGCCAAATCCCGCTTCTGGTACTTCCTCGCCAAGCTGCGCAAGATCAAGAAGGCAAACGGCGAGATCGTGAGCTTGAACAAGGTACGCCGACGCACCATCGCATGGGAAACGATGCGAGCCTGAAGAGCTACTTGGAGAAGGTGGACTGGTTGCTGACAATCTGGCTGGGTAGATCCACGAGAAGAAGCCGCAAAAGGTCAAGATCTTCGGTGTCTGGATCCGTTACGATTCTCGCTCCGGCACGCACAATATGTACAAGGAGTACCGTGAGATGTCGCGCTGTGACGCCGTTCACGCCTTGTACCAGGACATGGCCAGCAGACATCGTGCCAGATTCAGGACGATCCACGTATGTCAATAAAGCTCACACAAGACGAGCAAAGGACGAAGAGCTGACCCGATTCGTGATACAGATCCTCAAGGTCGTCGAGGTTGAGAGGACCGACGCCGTCAGGCGCCCCCACATCAAGCAGCTGCTCACCAAGGACCTCAAATTCCCGCTTCCCCACCGCAACCCCCCGCGGGCGAACAAGAAGGTGTTCGCTGCGCAAAGACCGGCCACTTTCTACTAGTTCAGGAGGTTGTGAGGATGCTGGAGGAAGGATCGTTCTGGAACGTCCCTGGGGAAGGGTCGTACAGCCACATGATCACAAGTTCAGTATCGCAGAATGGAGATTTACAAGCATGAGTGTCGATTCCAATCCTTTTTCCCCACGACGCCATCGAGACGCCTTGAAACACAATCATGTCGCGTGCCTTTCGCCAGTTCGTCATGTTCGGTTTTCATCACTCAGTCCATCAAGAGCCCGATGCTGATCCCAAGCCCAATCGGCGCCGCAAACCAGTGGCCCAATTCCCCTTTCCCTATCACATCCCGACTCACAAATCTACACACCACACCGTCAGCCTTGTCCGCACAAGACTCACCAGAAGAGCAAGAACAACTTACCCATCAACGACAGCCATCAACACTCCAACCACGCCCCCAAGCCCCATAGCCCTATAACACCCATAATTCCACATAGCCAGCGTCGATGCGCCCAGCGCGATGCGTGTAGTGGCTTGCATGCGCGTCAGGCCGAGCACAAGCTTCTGGTCGGACGGCGAGGTGGGGACAGGGAATCCCAGCATGTTCAGGGCGCCGCGGGGATTGACGGCGCCGTAGATGCTGTTCGCTACGATGAAGAGGCCTAGGGCGGCGGAGGTGTTGGCTAAGTAGCGGGTGGGGATTGGTGAGGGCATGGTTGTTGGTTGAATTGATGTGTGATCTGTGATAGTTGACGTTGGAGAGGTATGTCTTCTATCCCTCAAGCTTTGAGTGTCTTTGCTTCCTTGAACCGCAGCTGCAATATTTGTGTTCAGCCTCGGAGGGTGGAGAGGTCTACAGCAAGGTTGTCGCCCTGCTTCTGCACAATTTATAGACCGAATTAGGACTAGCGCCAGCCTGATTTGATGCCGAAGAGGGAAATTACGGGCGAGACGAGAAAGATGAGGAACGAGAGACAGATCACGCTGGCTTTCGGAAGAACCTCGAGTATGCTATGCTGGCACGTGGACTGAGGATTCTTGACTCACACGTTGGTCATTGATCGATCGGCATCGCGGCTGGAATGACAATTCGCGGTTCATCGCAGGTCCAAAAGAAGCCTTCCGGATGTATGTGCTCGGCCAAGAAGAACAGCCTGGGAGTCGTCTTGAAAGTGCACCGCATGGCTGCTCTACAGATAGTTTCTTCTTCCTATGCTATTTCTACCTACTTACTCTGCTCAAAAATGGTCCATTGATAGAGGCTTTGCGTGCTGCCCCCATGAAAGATCTAGCCTGCGCTGGCCGGCTCCGCGGGCAGTCCCAAAGTCGTCTCGCGATAGGGCAAGCGTTGTGCTATGTATGATCCTGTGGACCACACTCCAGGAGCGCATCGATCAGAAGCTTGCTCAGAATCCCGCCGGCGTCTCTGAGGTCCTCGGTCAGTTTGAAGCGCTTCAATTCGTTGAGATGCTTGCTCAGCATTCGCTTAATGTACAACCACATAGGACAGTCCGCGGTTACCGCATGTCCCGAGTTGTATCTGAAGCATTCAATTGCAAAGGCAACGAAATTCGGTAGATCGGGTTTCCCGCTCTGGTCGAGATGTTGAACGACGGCCAACGCGAGGGTCTTGATGTCCAAGGCAGCACTCAGATCATAGAGCTCGAGGAGTTCGAGGAGGCTGTCGAAACAGGCATCTGGATCTTCCGTTTTAAGAGGCTTGAGGATGCCATACGTTAGGTATTCGATGACCTGGAACATAGGCTCTTCTTTGCGGATTTCCAAGTCGGAGATATACAAGCGATGCTCTACTTCGTTTTCTGCGATTGCCGTGTCGAGCTGTTGGGCGTACGCTGGAACCTGACGGAGAACGTTCTCCGTAACGGCGAACCGGACAGTATAAGTCCTAGAAATCTTGATAGAAAGGGTCGCGAGGCGGGGCGCTGCTCCTTTCCTGATGCCCATGAAGCCGGAGCTGTCGTCCCTCGCTGCTTGGCGATTGGTATTGGGAGCTTTGACGAATAGAGTGACCATGCATGACGGCACTGCACCGCCCACGGAACCTCGGGCATCGTGCTCCGTTTCTCGGATTTCAGACGAGCTGGAGTACTTGTTGTGGTCCCCAAGTGCGAGTAGAACTGGTGAGACCACGTCGATCACGTCATCGGAATCGTCACTCCTTTCGGAGTTGTTGTCACTTTCGCCCTCGTCATCGTCTTCCATGTTGTCATCAACTTGAAAATCATCACCGCCTTCGGAATCGTCACGACCCTCGGGATCGTCTTCGCCTTCGGAATCGGCACCGTCTTCGCATTCCCCACTAGTCCAAGAGTCCTCACTCCAGCTTGGAACGTGAAGTTGTTCGTAATAGTTGTCTTCAGAGTAGTCTCGCCGGGGACGCTTGCGCAGACCGCGCGGAGGGCTGAAAGAGCTTTGAGGTGGAGCGACTGGGCCGGCGGTGATGCTCGGAGCGTAGCTCTTAGACAAGTCACTTGCACCGACTCGGTCCTCCGAAATATTGGGATACAGTGCGGAGGGTAGAGCGCGAAGCCCTTTCATCCCAACGTGTCGTCGCATTTTCCGAGGTGATGGAGCTGGGTCGTGTGGTCGTGAAAGCGAGAAAATCGCTGTCGATCGATGAGATTGTTGAGAACGAAGGGGTGTTGCGCCGCACTGTTCGGACGACGTTCATTGGCTCCGATGAAGTTGAGTGGAAGCAGAATCGAAATGCAAACGGAAATAAGCGATACTCCGATCACAATAGTCTTCCGTACCAAGCACGTGAACGCACGTGATGCTTCATTGTCGATAAGGCAGTGAAGTTCCAGGCTGCTCGACTTCACTCGTCTCTTCAGTGAGGACTCATAAAGCCCACACCTTCACTTGTCCATCTTCACCGCAACTAATTGCCTTCCTCCCTCCATCAGCGACGATCAAATCCCTCACCACATCCTCACCATGAGCACCAAGCAACTCCACCCTCGCCCCAAAAGGACGAGACTGCGAATTCGCCAGCTCAACAAGCGCAAGCGACTTCTTCTCCAGATTGCCACAAACCACAACGGGCCGACCACCATCGACCACATCAACAATATACGAGCAATCGAGTGTCGTTCGCACATCGCCGAAATCGACTACCGATCTCTCCGCCGTGTCGTCGAGTGAGTGGATCGAGAATTGCTCGTCGGTAGTGGCGATGTACACGTCTGTGGCGCTGAGGAAGCCGGCGCAATGCACGGCGGAGCGCGGGTTGAGGACACGCTGTAGGGCATCGTCTTCGTCGGCAATGGTCGTGTCGAATAATGAGACGAGGCCATCGGTGCTCCCGGACATGAGGATGTGCGGTTGAGTTGGATGGAATTTCAGCTGGGTGATGGTGTCTGAGTGGGATTCGCAGTAGTTGCGCAATGGTGTGGCAGGCATTCGAGGGTCGTATAATAGCACATTGACATCGCCCAGTCCTTCTTTGGTACTCTCGGTGCCCGCTGCTATGAAGTAGTCGTGGGTAGCTATTGAGGAGACTGGACTGGGTTTCTGCTGTGCAATTTCCAGCAGCGGACGGGCGGTTCTGGCATCCCAACTGCGGATCAGGCCGTCTCGACCGGCGGTGATGAAATCATTGTTGTTGCTGCAGAGGCAAGAGAGCCCATCGGCAGCTGCTCGAGTTTTCTTGCTGAGCAGCTTCAGCGAGATGTCGAACACACGAAGAGTGTCGTCGGAGCCGATGGTGGCGTAGATGTCTCCAGCTTGGGCGAGGCTGTAGAGATATGTGTCTGGCGCGGCGCCGAGGGTCGAAGATGCTATGCACTTTGCCATTGGGCTGTGGGAATGAGGAGATCTATCTGCTTACGCGTGACTCCGTCAAGGCTCCATGTTATGCTTCACTGGGGATATTCTGTTCGAGTCTTTCGCAACCACGCTTAGGCATCGATGGAGGTTAGGACGCATCGACTTTCATCGAATGCTTTTTTTAAGGTTTGAACAGGTGAGGTCGACACCAAAGTCGCTGACTAAGGCCATCCGTGGGCCGGAAGACGATCAATCCAATGTTAACACGGAGATCTGCACTCTTTCATTCACCGTGTACCGTGGTACGTTGTGGCCGGGTCTGATTCCCTTGGATGTCTGGTTGCTCTGCAAACGACATGACACTGCCTGGTTTGTGCGGAGGACACAAAGTTTGTCGGCCACATGCACACGCATGATGTGATCATCGACACCGTTTAGCTTTGGACGCAGGCGAGACTGGACGACCGCAGAGCGCATTAGTGGAGGCACAAGTAGCGGTGAATGGCGGCAACGCGCAGGGCTAATCGTCTTCCCCTCGTAGACGCCAACAGTCTACGGGGCCGAGCCATTCATGCATGCATGTATGCGTGCTGCCTTTCGCCCCGAGAACGCGAGCCTAGAGGCGAGTTTCTACTGGTCTCAGGCAAGATACATCCAAAGTGCATGCTGCGATGATCATTCCAAGCGTAAATGATGACACGAGGCCCACGCCGGGGGGTTCCCAGGGGATTCCCAGGGGATTCCCTTGGCGTAGCGGCCGGTCAGCGACGGATGAAACACAAGGACGGGGGGAATGCTGGTAGCTCCAGGCGACGGTATCAGCGCTGTTCGGGGCCGAGCCACGGCACGGCAGCACGCACGGGTGGTGGAGTGAGTTTCGTGAGCGGCGTGGCAGCCAAGAGCTGAAGAGTGAAGGAACACGGTACGGTCGTATACACTACTGTATACATCAATCCCGTGGGTTAGCGGAGGATAATGACGGGGGCCAAAAGCCTCCGAAGCCTCTGACGCTGCTTCTGGGAAATGTCTTCCAGGCGCCCGACGAGGCGAGCAGCAGGCCACTGAATGTCTTTAGTACCTTAGGTACCGACCACCCAGAGTAGGTGATTCGTCATTGCCCGTGGGATGCGCTGGCGGTTCGACAGACGTGTTTCACCGCCTACACCGCGTCTGTTGGTGAAGAGTGGGCGAGTCAGAGGCGGGCGGGAATGAATTGATTGAGAGTTTCGTTAGGCTGGCGCAGCCGTCGTCACGCGATGCCCGGCCGCACCTTCCTTGCTGCGTGCGTGCACCCGCATGCCTGCCGCCCGTGAGTTTTAGACTTCCGCCTCTCTTTCATGCACCCCGTTCGCGCCGGAGCTTGATGGATGGATGGAGGCAGGCGCAGGGCAGAAAGTGACACACTGACCACCCTACTTCATCCACCGCTCCCGTCTGGGAGGCCCGCTTTATCGCCATTCGCTTCCTTGGAACTCAAACTCCCTCCGCCCCAGAGCAAGTCGCAGTGGTGCGGGAAGGTGGAAGCGCAGACGGTGTTGCCACCATCGACTCCGTGCACCTCAGCCGTTGCTCTCCTTCCCTCCCCACTCCTTCCACTTACTTCCTCTTCCGGTCCCCTGCTCCGCCACCGCCATTCGTCACTCGCCGTTCACCTCCCTCTTCGACACATCCCTTGCAGGCCCGTATCTCGATCACCAACCTCCACAATCTCTGTCAACTCATGCCCTTGTAGCCAAACGCGGCCGAGATACCTCCAGGTGCAGACCACCCCGAACGACACTTCCAGGCAGACACTGCTCACGGGCGATGCCTGATCAACATCGGCCAGCCATCTGACTCAACTACTACGCCTCCACCATTCTCACACTCTACCCATCCACTCACTATCCTCTTCCTCGAAACCCGAAGGCATAGCAAACATGCGTCGCCAAACGCCCCTAGCCCACCAACTCTACAGCTACCTCTACCCCCACCCCACCTCCAACGATCCCCCAACCTTCTCCGCCCACCTAGCCAAGAACCTCGTCCCCGAAGTCCGCATCGAAGTCGCCACCTTCTACGGCGACCTCAACAGCACCGAAGCCCGCTATCCCGGCCTCAACTACTGCCATCCCCCGCACCGCATGCGGCTGGGCCGCTTCAAACACCACAAACGCCTCTTCGACGCTTTCGACACGCTGGGTCTGACGTACCACGAGATTCAGGAGTTCTGCTGCTGGGAGGGCACCAAGTGGGCGAGAGAGCGGTATGAGAAGGATGAGGGGACGAGAGTGCTGGATACCACGGGCGATGAGATTGGGCCGTATGTGGATCGGAGGGAGCTGAGCGAGTGGGATGAGGAGAGCCGGAGAAGCATCACGCGGAAAACCGAGATATCGGTGATTGTGGAGGAGCCGGAGGGAAGGCGGCGACACGCTGCTGCGATGGAGGAGGAGGAAGACGAAGATGAGGACATGAGTGACGACATGGGCTCGGAAGCCGGAGACGATGCCGACGAGAGCAATGGTGAGAACGGGCATCAGACGCCAACGCTGCGACAGCACCAGTCACCGTACTCCAGCCGGAACTTTTCGAGCCCCGGCCGCAACGGCAACTTCAGCATCACTCAGAGCGTCTTTGCCGCGTGGCAACAGGGCCGAAGTGTGCCGCCGGATATCGAGCAGTACCTCAAAGAGGCAAGCGAGCGAGGCGTCCTCGGCGACTTACAGCGCACCCTCACAAGTCCACGATCGTCAGTGTCGTACATTCCTCGCACCACTACGACGGCGTCCGCGACTTCGAATGCTGTGGCACCCCGTGCTGCTGCGTAGATGCGGTCCATCATGATATCGGGGTGCACGAATATGTGGGCGGGATTTTGGAGGACTGTCCGGATGGGAAGGTTTTGGAAGTGCATCTTCCGTGTTTCAATTAGCCGGGCGTCGGAGGTTTCGTTTTAAACGCACACACAGTTGCTTTTCGGTTCGTCGGGGAGTGAGAGGATGATCCGATCGCGCAGTGACAGGCGATCTGGCTGGAACGGTAACGATTTGGTCATCGAGTAGAGCGCAAGATAATCGACAATCGAGTGTTCACATGCCCCAATTGTCTCTTATTTTGTGACATTCCTCAAGAAGAGCCAGCCTCTCACCCTGTAATCGGCCGCCACATCTTCCTCCCAACAAACTTGTCCACTCCTTCGTCCTCCATCACCTCATCCGCGCTCCGCCCGGTGACCACACTTCTCTCATGATCCCTCCCTCGCACAAAGAAAGGCTCCCATCCACCTCTCCGCCTCCCAGCATCCGGCCCGGAGCGAATCCGCTCAAACCCGGAATTCTTCTTGTCAAGCGTTAAGAACCAGGAGCGCTGGTGAATGGAACCAATAGTATTGTTTGCTCCAGGATAGGCATTGTTGGCGCGGATGGAGGCGTCCTCGTCCTCGGCGTCGGAAGCTACGCCTGCGGCTGCGTCTTGCTCTTCTTCTTGTTCGTTCTTAACGGCTGGATCGAGTGATTGCTTTACCTGCTGCATCTCTGCTGACTCGCTCTCGCTTGATGTCATGATTTCAAATTTGTTGGCCGTTTTGGTGGGGTCGATGCGTCGACGCTTCCGTTTGGGCTTTTTGGGCTGACAGTCTCGATCATTTGTTGAGGAGAGCCACATCGAGATTGTGTAGTTTGTGGGCAAGCGGGTGCCGTGCAGTCGTAGCCGTATGCGACGTTGCTGGAAGCTTTTCGCGAGGCGCTCACTGTGTGACTGCTCGCTTGACTTGTCTCCGTCCCGTTGAGCGGCATCCGAGTGTTCGTCGTCCGTCGAGCGGGTGTCGGTTTGCCGCCACGGGAGGACTTCGTACTCTCCCGTGTCCCAGATGAGAAGCGAGCCTGTGGAGTGGGATGCGGATTCTATCAGGTTGTTCTGGTACCGTTAGTCGTGGATTCTCGTGCATGGATGGAAGGGCACGAACCCATAGATTGTGGACTCTCGTCTCGATGGCCATGCGCGTGGGCCTTCGAGAATTGGCATTCCCGGGTAAGCCATAAGGAATGGCGAAAGAGAGAGTGCTTGAGTCGGAGAACTGCAGTCGGAGATCGTAATGCACGCCTTGCTCTTTGTCAGTTGGGAGAAGTAGAGTGTAAGAAAGGGAGATCAACTTACCAGAGACAGGATGATCGTGCTGATGTACTACAAAGTGACGACCGTGCACGTGTCGATTGCGACGGTAGAGCTGATTGAACTCATCGATGTCGAGGCGTGCCGTCGTTGCAGGGCGCAAGACTTGCTTGAAATGCGAGGTGAAGTAGTCGAGATGGTTGCGTATTTCGACTTGGCCTGCTTCTATGGCTGCCAGTGACGGCCCGGCACTTGATAGATTTTTCTGCTCATCGTCACGACGGGAACAATCCGTCAGACTGCTCTTTCGTCGTTTGTCTCCATTCGTCGTTTGTACGGTCGAGCCTTTCCGCAGTGGAGGAGGCGAGATGTCTCGTTTCAGAGTCAGCGGAGTTGACATGAAGGCCACATGATTTAGCAATATGTGGCAAAGACGACAGCTTCAGCGAGGAGCCATATCAATCACAATAAAAATAAAGAAGACTGGCCGATATGTCGACGGCCGCAGATTGAAGGAAGCCTGAGGTTCAAAAGGCAGTTGGTCCAAGCTTCCTCGAGTCTGCTGCCCTGACGTTTCCACGAACCATCAACTTCCAACCACCGCTACACCTCTTACACTCGCATCCTCCTTCTACACATCTGCATTCAACTTGCTCATCAGCGCAAAACATCCACCCCATTCACCGACGCCTCCACGAACAACCACAATGTCCTTCCTCTTCGGCCAAAGCAGGCCGCAACCCACGTCCGCCCAAAAACTCGAAGCAGCAGAGGCGGAGATCGAAATGGTCTCCAACATGTTCAACCAGTGAATTGGCCTCCTACGCCTCCCGCAGCTATCCCACGAGTAACCGTCTCGCTGACCGAGTTCCCCCTCTCTCACAGACTAGTCGACACGTGCACGAAAAAGTGCATCCCTCCCGAGTACCGCGAAAACGACCTGAACAAGGGCGAGTCGGTGTGCTTGGATCGCTGCGTGGCGAAATTCTTTGAGGTTAATGTCAAGGTGTCGGAGAAAATGCAGGGAGAGGCGGCGCAGAGGGGTGGGGCTGGAGGGAGCGCGGGTGGGAGTTTGTTTGGTTGAAAGAGATGTGGTGTAAGCAAGAGGGGGAAGCGAGGAGGGGGGAAGATGCGGTTGTACGATATGGACTCGAGGGATGGGATTGCATTGCTGGACAGAGATGGGTTCGTGCTGGGCTATGGACGGTGTGCTTGACATGCAATGCGGTTCGGAAACAATGCATTCTGAGGAGTAATAATGGTACACTTCATGCAAGCCGTGCGAGATCACGGCGTAAATTCAACTCTCCGTCCACTCCAGAAACTCCAATGCCACATCAGAAATGCTCCTTCCAAAACTTAAACCTCACCTCCTCCACCATCGCCTCCTTGCACGCCCTCTTAATATCCCGCGCAGCCACATTCGGCCCGCAGAAATACACGCCCACCTCGGTCTTCTTCCTGGCCCCATCCTGCTGCAAGCCAGGCATGTAGGTCTGATTCAGGATCCCCTGTCTCATGCCAACAAACAAGCGATTGAAATCCGGCCGCCCGAAATTCGTCCGCGCATTCAACTCCGTCAGCGGATCCTTGTCCATGCCGACGGAATTGAGCACGATGTTCTGCGCAGTATCGATGTCAATGGCTTGGGTGAGGTAGGTGTGGATGCGCAGGAACTCGGCGTCTGCTCCGGGACCCGTCATGCTGAGAGACTGCGCTTCGAGGGAGGAGAGCAGAGTCTGGAACCATTCGAAGGAGGTGGTGTCTTTGCAGACCCAGATGAATTCGACGCGGCGCAGGCGGCGTGGAGGGTCGGGGGAGAGGCGCAGGTGCCAGATGTTCTTGAGTATGGCGGCCCACGGGGTCACGCCGATGCCCGTGCCGATGAGGACGGCGACTTCGTTTTCGAAGACGTCTTCGGCTGGCGCGCCGTATGGGCCGTCGATGCGGATGCGCGGCATTTGTTGGCCCTTTTGGAGCGCCACTTCGTACATGCCCGTAGGGTCGAGCTCGTTATAGAGGGATTGCTGTTCAGGACCAGCGCCGAGGGCTGAGGCTAAAGATCGGGTAAAGTCACCGACTTGTCGGACGTGGATGCTGATGTATGGATCGAAGGGGCAGGATGTGATGGTGAAGGGGTGCCACTGATTTTGCGACACGCTCGGGACGTTGAGGAAGAGCCATTGGCCTGCTTTGTAGCGCATGCTAGGCTTGCGGAATTGGATCTCGACGGCATCGTAAGGATGGCGCACGATTTTGATGATCTCGGTTTGTCGTCGTGACCGGATCTCGCGGTAGAGCCGTTCGATGAGGTAAAGACCGCCTGCCCATAACTCCCATCTCCAGCCTTCGTAGCCGAGACAATGATTCCAGAACTTCTCGCCGGCGAATGGACTGTACGGATGTACCGAGTCGCGGACGAAGCACCCCGTAGCATGCGTATACATTGCGAGCAAGAAGGGGATGAAGAGGTGGTGGGTGTACCAGAACGTCTCGTAACTCTGCTGCCGAATCTTGGCGTGTGACGTGGTGTAGATGAGCAGCATGCACAGGAGCATGACTTGGCCCGTGACGCCTCCAGCTTCAGTGTACAAGATCTGGACGGCAGCGACGGGCCGCAGTTGATAGGCCTCCACATTGAAGAAATTGACAAAGTGAGAGGCAGTGTGGACGATGGTCCAAAAGAGTAAGCTGTACGCCACCTGGCGATGGAACCACTGCGTCTCGTCCAAGGGCAGCCATCGGATTTTGGGGCGGATGAAGCGCAGAAGATTGCGTAGCATCGGGGCGAGGATAAACGTGACGTCGAAAGTTAGACATAAGCCGGCTCCTCTGGAGATCCAAACGCTGAAGTGCAGTTCGTTGAGCACGGCCAGCCGCTGGTCGGTCTCCTGAATGTACCAGCCGATGATGAAGATGAGAATGTGTAGACCGTGGAAGATGGCGTAGAAGAGGACTTTTGGCGCGGTGAACTGGGCGCGTAGCCATGACCTCCGATGGGGTGGTGTTGCGGCCATTGCGATCGGCGGTGAGACTGCGAGTTGTAGTAGGTAATGTTGTTATCGATGCATAGTCGGCTGGTGTGGCATTTCAAGATTCATAGATGACCCTGAAGCCTCTTTGGCTCCTACTTCACCACGACTGTCGTTTCCGCAGGGTCGTTCCCGGCAACAGTGCACCAGTGTGATCAGAAGCAAGCACTCTTTTGATGTGGTTCAAGGAGATGTATTGAGGGAAGATAGCACGTGTGCGCCGACCTACCTGCACAGGTGAGAAGGAAGGGAAGATGAATGCACAGACACCTACAACCGGAAAGACACCCATCCCGAACGCATGGGTCGTTAATGGAGTGTGACTAGCATCTGCACGCATGCGCCAGATGGCCGGTCTCACGACACGAGTGGACGTTGACGCTCATGCCCAAAGCATTGGGCGGCGCGGGCCGGGAGCAGAGCCCCGCCTAGCCGCCGACCCCTTGGGCGCGTAATTGCCACTTCTGTCCCCTGATTGGCTGCACCCCACGACAGAGCTCATTCGTCACACCCGGCGCTTCGACATCTCTCTGCTCTCGTCCCAACCTGCATCTGCTGCGGAGATGGCCAGATTCCGCTCTGGCCCGTCTGCTTCGGGCATGCGCTGTAGAAGAAGCGCGCTCGGTCCGCATTTCGTGGCGTAAGTGCTGTTTCGTTGTCACCTGCATTCACGTTCCGACTTTCCAGCACTCTCGCCTGCAACCTCCTGGCGTCTATCGAGTGAAGTGATTCACCTGTCTTCCAGGCCCCCGCACGCGCATACACCGGGCGCCAGACTCTATTCCCGCCCTCCTGTCCAGCATACATCACACTGCCGCGCTTCGTTCTAGTCTTGTCCCTGCCAGTCCCGACATCAGATCATGAGATCCTCAAATCCCCTGCGGTAGCGACACCGTTCCTCATCCAGCGCAGCTCACTTACACCCCTCATACTCTGCACGGCATGGGCAAACTCATCAAAAACCACTGGGCCCGTCTGGTGGTCTTGACGGCAGCAGCATGTAAGACAGCCATCTAGAGGACTCTCGCGACGAGTCTTTGCTAACAACCCTGCCCTCCACAGTCCACTTCGGCGCCGCCCTCGAATGCTACTTCTGGCCCAAAATCTTCTGGGACTTTGCGACCAAGAACCTCGACGGCGCCGTCAAACCGGTGCCCATCCTGCAGACCATCAACATCGTCTTCGCCCTCATCAGCCTGATGTACGAGTGGCCGCTCAAATACGTCGCCGGCACCACGATCCACAAGAGCATGGTGTTAAGGATGTTTTGGCTGCCGTTGATGAGCTTGAGTGCGGCGCTGCTATACCAAGGCATGAACCCGGCAATGTACTATTTGATTGGCCTCGGCGCGTATTTCTGGGCGTATTCCGAGGGAGAGGTGTGTTTGGAGAACCTTCTGTTCATGCCTTTGCCCACATTTGTGCTGACATCCTGAACAAGGTCATCTGTGCTGTTCCGTGGACGCTGCCCAAGAGGCATGATATAGCGCCGCGATCGGACAAGATCTGGCGTTAACAGTGGTCTGGAACTATCGGCTCAGACGGTGGCATAGCGAGGCTACGGAGTTACATGGACGCTTATGCATAGGAAATGAAGAGATTGAGAACTTTCGACAACTACGCGATCTCAGTCCACGCTCGTACTCGACGGACTCTCAGCTGCGGCGTAAATTCTTGCCCTTTGGACGAATGTGAAGATCACACATACGTCCAAGTAGCGTTTTGCTCTCGTCCCGTTGTTGATTGGTCATCTCGTGAATGTTGTGAACCTGGATCATGTCATTCTCTTTCTAATTTTTGGATTAGCAATCAAGTAGTCCAAACGAGGGGTCTTACACAGTCGAGTGGTTGAAGATCTCCAGAGAATCCACGAATTCAGGCCAATGAAGTTTCGGATGACGTATAACGACGTTCTGCAGCACCTGTAGCTTATGCCCCTAGTAATGATGACAATTCCTCAACTTTTAGGCTTCGGCAGTCTCCAGATAAATACCGAGACCCAATGCATCAAACTCGATGGACGATACTAACCCTCCAACCGAACAACAAACGTCAGTCATCATGGCAACAATTGAGAAGGGTTCGCTCGTCCTCATCACTGGCGCGTCTGGCTACATCGCCGGCCACACCGTCCTCGCCGTCCTCGAGGCCGGGTATCGGGTGCGAGGAACAGTGCGCGACGAGAAGAAAATAGAATGGCTGCAGGAGCTTGTCGAGAAGAAGTTCGGCAAGGGCAAATTCGAGACCGTCGTCGTTCCGGATATGATCGCCGAGGGCGCTTTCGACGAAGCGGTCAAGGGCGTGGACGGGATTATCCACATGGCTTCCGTCCTGACCTTCAGCTCGAATCCGGATGAAGTGATCCCGCCCACGGTCAAGGGAACGCTGAATATCTTGGTCTCGGCGACTAAGGAGCCGGGGGTCAAGTCGATTGTGCTCACTTCCAGTTCGATGGCGGCTTTGACGCCTACACCGAACGAGGTGATCAAAGTCACACACGATACGTGGAATGACGACGCGGTGAAGAAGTCGAAAGAGCCAGATCCCCAGGGATTCATTGTGAGTATTACGCAATATACAGAACGTAACATAAGGCCGGCGAAGCGTTGAGTACTGACTACGATCGACAGGTGTACGGCGCCTCGAAGGTGGAAGGAGAACGAGCCTTCTGGAAAGCCATCAAGGACAGCAAGCCACCTTTCCAAGCAGCCGCCGTGCTCCCCAACGCGAACTTTGGCCCCATCCTGAAGCCGGGTGGCGAGGACTCCGCAAGCACTGCCAGCTGGATCACTGGCCTCTTCAAAGGCGAAACATCCATGCTCCAGTTCCCGCCGCAGTACTTCATCGACGTGCGAGACGACGCGAAGCTCCACCTCATCGCGTTGATTGATCCTAGCTGCAACGGACAGAGACTCTTTGGTTTCGCCGCGCCATACACCTGGCAGGATGTCATTGCAATCCTCCAAAAACAGAACCCCGGCAAGACGTTCCCGGAGGACATCGCGGACCAGGGCAAGGATTTGAGTCAGATTCCATCGCAAGATGCCGAGGCGCTGTTGAGGAAGCATTATGGAAAGGGCTGGACCAGCTTGGAGGAGACTATTGGTGCTAATACCGCCACTCTGAAGTAGAGTATATGCTCTCTAGCATTCACTGGAAGGCAGCATAGATGAAGACTTCATAGCTTGAAAGCGTGCACTCAATACGGCATATCAATGACAGTTGCACAAGTCACGACTACTGCTACCTCGGACGTCGATGCAAATACAGTGAATGATGGTCGTGCCGGGGGGAAGTTGAAGTCGGCCTGCAAATTTAAGCTTTCCGGTTGTCGCTGTGACGCACGGACCTCAACGGCGTGTTTGGCGGTGATTTCACACCTTCACTGTTTTTTTACCTTCACGACCGCTTCTTCTACACCATCTCTCAACCACCCCTTCTTTCCGCCACTCTTTGCTCCACCACACACACCGACAACCACACGATCGAGAGTCTCTGAAACACTCTCGCCATCGACCCTGCCCCACGATTGTGCACGATCGCCCACGCCACCAATCACCACACCAATCTCATCATGGCTGAAGCACAGAACACCCCCACCTTCAAGCTGGTCCTTGTCGGTGATGGTGGTACCGGAAAGGTATGTCAAGCAGCAAGAGCCTGAGGCACTCTCTGGGTGGCTGGAGCAGGCAGATCAGTGAAGCGCGGATGGGAGCACCAGCTAACCGAACTCTCCTCACTTCTAGACTACCTTCGTGAAGCGCCATTTGACGGGAGAATTCGAGAAGAAGTACATTGCCACTCTCGGTGTCGAAGTCCACCCCCTTGGCTTCAGCACGGTATGCTCAATCCACCCTCCTTTTCCCAACCCCCCCAAACTGACCATCACAGAACCTCGGCCCCATCCAATTCGACGTCTGGGACACCGCGGGACAAGAGAAGTTCGGCGGGCTGCGAGACGGCTACTACATCAACGGGCAGTGCGGCATCATCATGTTCGACGTGACGTCGCGCATCACGTACAAGAACGTGCCCAACTGGCACCGCGACCTGGTGCGCGTGTGCGAGAACATCCCCATCGTCCTGACCGGCAACAAGGTCGACGTCAAGGAGCGCAAGGTCAAGGCCAAGACCATCACCTTCCACCGCAAGAAGAACCTGCAGTACTACGACATCTCCGCCAAGAGCAACTACAACTTCGAGAAGCCCTTCCTGTGGCTCGCCCGGAAGCTCGTCGGCAACCAGTCGCTCGACTTCGTCGCTGCCCCCGCTCTCGCTCCCCCCGAAGTTCAGGTCGACCAGGCTGCGATGGAGAAGTACCAGCAGGAGATGGCGGAAGCTTCGGCCATGCCGTTGCCGGACGAGGAGGATCCCGACTTGTAAATGGAGCGGCAATGATGGTGTGGGGGAAAAGGAACGCGCACGGAACAGACGCCATCAGCACCGTCGAAAGGCATAGCAGGGGCAATGAGATCATGCAGACCGAAAAGCGATGGATTACGACGACGGATGGTGGGTTTGCGTGTGCCTTGTCTCTCCTGCGCCAACAAACCCCCCACGACTATCACGAGCATATTGGTTTCTCCGGGTCAGAGGCATGGACGATGGATGATCTTTGAAGTTGGAGAGCGATGGCGTTGCTACACGTCCGTCATCCGTGTCCACGGCCGTCAAAGATCCTGTGGCATGAGTATTAGATAGACAAATCAAAAATCAATGAGATGCGATGTACTCTTTGCTTTCACTTGTCTTGAATTCTCCGATCCGACAGTATGTAAAGTTGCTCGCGCTCCTCATCAATCCATGTCCCTTGCTCTGCCTCGCCCTCCCCGACCACCTCTCCCGCCCATGCCTCTTCCTCTCTCGCCTCCACCACCTCCACGACCATGCCCTCCACCTCCCATGCCTCGTCCCCCACCGCCACCGCCACCGCCTCCCATCCCCGTTCCCATTCCCCTTCCACCACCGCCTCCCATTCCCATCCCCATCCCCATCCCTCTCCCTCTCCCGCCTCCACCGCTCCTTCCAAAACCCCCTCTACCCCTGCCCCTCTCATGCTCAGGCTCATGCATCCTCCCTCCTCCTCCTCCTCCCCCCTCCATCCACCTCTGCTGCCGTCGGCGACGTCTCCTCTCCCTCCTCTCCTCATCGTCACTCTCGTGACTATTGTCGCTTTCGTCTTCGCCGTTCCCTCCATGACCGACCCCTTGCTGTCTATGAGGATGAGGTCTTTCGCCTGGGTGCTGGCCGGGAAAGGGCTGTTGCTGTTGTTCCCAGGGCGCGAGTTGAGGGGATGAGTATGCGCCTTGGTGTTGGGGTGGATGTTGGGGAGGGTTGTTGTGGTAATTCGCACCTGGGTATCCGTGCTGCTGCTGCTGTTGTTGCTGTTGAAAGTTATGCCCATCGGGCATACTGTACTGACCGCCCTGATTTCCACCCTCGAAAAACTCCCCGCCAACAACGCCGGCCAAACCCCCAACCACAGCTCCAAGAGCACCAGAGGACAAAGATCCAGAACCAGGGAAAGGAGATCCCCCACCAATCGCCCCGGAGCTCGCAGCAGTAAGCACGCCCGGCATCCCCAGCGGCTTCCCGCAGCCGTGGCCAGTATCGTGCACGCCTTCCTTGTGGTTGCGACCCTGCTGCACGCCTTGCCTGCTGAGTTTGTGGCGGAGAGTCTCGCGCTCGGGCTCGCCGAGCGTGCTTTGCCACCAGTCCTTCACGACGTGGAACATGGCTTTGCGGCCTTCGTGCGCGCCGTCTTCGCCTTGTGAGCGGAGGGCGGGGTGGTGGAAGATTCCGTTTATGATGCGCGAGTTCGTGCGGCGGATATCTTGGATCTGTTTGTTAGCAGTCGTCCACTTTGGCAATGCGGCAAAAACACTCACCAATCGAGGGATCATCCCAACATGCTACAATCTGCGGCACCACCCACTTCAACACCTCTGACGCCACCTTGCCTGCCGGCTCATTCAGCACGTTGCTGAAGTGGTCTTTCGAAAGCATGCTGTGCGTGGGATCGGTGCAGTGGTCGTCATTAAACACAATCAACTGCTTTTCCCTGCTTGACTGGATGACCTCGCTCGATCCCGTAGTCAGCTCTGCCTTCACCTGCTTGATGATGGGCAGCACGAAAGGTGCTATGAGGGAGAAGACAAAGACATTCAGCTGTTCCTGCAACTTATCGAGCAGTTGAGGAAGTATGGGGATATGCTCGATGGCTTCGGTGATGCCCTGCATGATGTTGTCGTGAAATTCGAGGACGGGGTAGATCTGCTTGCAAACCTCTTCAACCTGCTGCGTGAAGGCCTCGGGCTGTTTGGGAGAGACCTGGAGGTTTTGCAATTCGGCTGCTTGGGCGTTGGCTTGCAGTTGGTCTGCTTCGTTGGCGTGGTCTTTGCCGCCGAATATGCCGCTGGGGATTTGGTTGAGGAGCTGCTTGAGGAGACTCGTGTCTTGTTTTCTAGACTGCTGGATTGTGCCTTCGAGTTCTTGGAGCTCAGATTGCGTTACTTTGTCGCTGAACTCGCCCATGACGGAATGTAAGAAGTCGACGCCGCCGAAAGTTCCCGTGACAATGGGGAAGACTGGCTGAGGCGCGCCTTGAAGCTGGATGCGGGTTTGGCGGCCGACGTGAGGAAAGACATTGGTTTCCCCGAGTTCGACAAGAGCAAGCTCGACGTAGTTGCTGTGGGCGGAGAAGTCCTCGAGGCAGTGACACGCAGTGCCGAGGAGACGAAGAGCTTCGTAGAAATCCTTCTCGTCCTTTGTCTGCGTGTATTGTCGACCGAGCTCAATGCATCGTCTGAAAAGCCTACGCACCATGCCAGCAGATGTTGTGATGCCGAGATCTTCGGAAGCAATGTACTGCTTCAGACCAGTTCTGGGATCGACCGAGAGTTCTCGCTGCTCATCGATTGGCCCACGCAAGCGTTGATCATACTGCCTCGCATCGACATTATCCGCATAGTCCTTTGGATTGTCGATATGTTCCTCCGGCCGATAGCAACCCAGCCGTTCCGTCGTAACCTCGAACTCGCCCGTCCCATAGCCAAAGCTCATGAACCCCAGTATCCACAACAGCAACCTGATGGCCTCGGCACTGACGTGCTTGACGGTGCCCACATCGACAGCCTGACTGTAATCTCTTAACCAATTGCCGAAGTAGACGCGCTTCACGTCGAGTCGAGAGAACTTCTTGCCGCCCATGGCTCGAGCGGTGAGGAGGGTGAGGAGGGTGTCTTCGATATCGCCATGTCGGAAGTTACTGCCTTCAATGGCGGCGGTGGAGCCAATGTTGCCGGCGCCGAATGCATGCACGCGGTGAACGAGGAAGAGGAGGAGGAAGAGAGAGAGCAGGCGGTTCGATACGCTCGAGGACATCATGAGGTAGCAGCGCCGATTTTGAGAGGAAACAAATAGCTGACGAGAGGAGATGGAAGCGAGGTATACCTACCTACCTGATGAATGAGGTGCGGCCATGAATGCCAAGTGCTTGTCGTCCCACGCCAATGCATGCTTGGTAGGGGCGGTTCCTCGCGTGATGATTTGGTGGTTAAAGATGGCCGTCACAAGGCTACGTCGGGCAAGCGCTTTTTACGACGGTGTTGTCTCTCCATCGTGAGCAAGAGCTTGTCTAGGTCATTGGCCTTGAAGTGGATGATGGAGAAGAGACCGAGTTGATGCGAAGACAACACATCGGGTGGAGATGGAAGATTACGTAAATCCAGTCTACTCCACTTCTTTCGGGACCACATTGAGATACCTTGTATGCGTTGCAACACTTGCACATCGCATATCGAAACACATATCTTGCATTGAAAGAATCATGAGTACCCAATTCGACGTCTCCGCACTGCGGAAGCATTTCCCTGCGTTGCAGCACAAGCAAATCTACTTTGACAATGCCGGTGGTAAGTTGGGACGACTCGTATTGTTGCACTTAACCAAGCTGATTGTGTCTCGTAAAAAGGAAGCCAAGTGCTTCAAGAAGTCATCACATCGTAAGGACTGCACGCATTCGTTGAGCTCCGGTGTGGCGAACTGACATTGGCCAGCGTTTCCGACTACTTATCATCGAACAATGTCCAACTCGGAGCGAGCTATCCCGTAGCCCAGGAATCCACCAGGCTCTTTCAGGTGGGATGCGAAGCCGTGGCGAAGTATATCAATGCCCAACCAGAGGAAGTGGTGATAGGTAGGTGACGACAATGATCCTGTCCAGTCCCTTTCGAATGAGCATCGTTGGCTGACTTGGTACACTTCCAGGCCCCTCAACCACTCAACTCTTCCGCAACGTCTCCCAGGCCCTGTACAACTACGTCTCGCCTGGAGATGAGATCATCGTCTCCAAACTCGACCACGAAGCCAACATCGCCTCCTGGATCCAGCTGGCCACCGACCGCGGCTGCACGTTGAGATGGTACGCCCCGGAACTCGACAAGCAGAACCCGCACGTCGAGCTTCCCACCTTGCGAAAGTTGCTCAGTCCCAAGACGAAACTCGTCGCCGTCACGCACACGAGTAATATCCTCGGCACGATCAACGATGTCAAAGCGATCGCTCAAGCCGTGCATGAAGTCGGTGCTTTGCTCGTCGTGGACGCCGTGGCATTTGCTCCGCACCGACAAGTCGATGTCAAGGAATTGGAAGTCGACATCTATTCTTTCTCATGGTACAAAGTCTACGGCCCGCACGTCGCCAACCTCTACGTTTCCAAAGCCGCGCAAAAACACCTCCGCACGCTCGGCCACTTCTTCCACCCCGTCAACGAGCTCTCCTACACCCTCGGCCTCGCAGCCGCAAACTACGAACTAACTGCCAGTATTCCGCACGTTGTCGAGTACCTCAAGCGCATCCCGTGGGACGAGATTGCCGATCATGAAGAACGGCTGCAGGCGATTCTGATCGACTATTTGAACTCGAAGGCCGGGCGGATAAGAATCTGTGGCGAGCCGGTTGCGGATAAGCAGAAGCGAGTCCCCGTGATTAGTTTTGTTGTTGAGGGGAGGAGTAGTCGTGAGGTGGTCGAGGCTGTGGAAGCGAAGAGCAATTATGGCTTCCGATGGGGGTCTTTCTATTCGAACCGCTTGGTGCAGGATGTGTTGGGCTTGGATCCTGTCGATGGGGTTATTCGAGTGTCTCTGGTGCATTACAATACCGGTGAGTGGCTACGAGTGGCTTTACATGCTACGAGGTGCAAGGCTGACGGTTATACAGAGGAGGAAATCCGAGGCTTTGTGAAGGTGTTGGACGAGGTCTTGTCATCCTGAAACGTCAAGTTTATCCACCCATATTAGGACTGAATAGAGTATCTTTGGGTCATGAAAGGTAGAGAGTGCTATAACATATAGCATCTAGCAGTATCAAGCATATGAAATTGAGTAAGAGCCGATATCATACAAGTCCCGTAATATCCCAACGCCAATGAAAGACAACATGGCGAACTCACATTGGTGATTGCCAGAGCCCAAAGACCTCCCAGCTGTAGTAGGAGACGACAGCCTACCGCGGCGACTTGGCGACGCCCGCAATATCATCCTAGCAAAGACGTTCCAGTCAGCCACCGTCTCACACGCATGTCACCTGCCCAAGGATCACAACAACTTACAAGATGATTAACCAACGCAACAAACAAGTCAAAGAACAACGGCGTCCCACCCTTCTGCATCTCCATCTGCATGGTACCACTTCGCTTGAACGTATTGCGACTGCGGATGATGAGCGCGAGGTAGTGCGCCCGCAGCTTGGAGTCGCTGGCGGGCGTGTGGGCGTAGGCGAAGCGGGCGGAGGCGAGGATGGTGCTGCATTGCACGCCGGTTTGCAGGCCTTGCTTTTTCAGCGCGAGGCGTTGGAGGTCGGGGAGGTTGTAGCGTTGGGCGGAGCACTGGGGTGAAGAAGTTAGGGATGGATGTGAGAGGGTGGAGGGGAGGGGCTTACGTAGATGATGGTGTCTTTCAGGACGGTGCCGACTACCTCGCCGAGGTATATTGCGTTCTCGCCTCGTTCGCTCACGCCGTCTTCGAGGTACCAGCTGGCTCGCTTCTTGTCGAATGCTAGCTTGGGGGTGTAGTCGCCTTTGTAGAGATGCTCGAGCACAGCGGAGAAGATCTCAGGCTCTTCATCCGGGAGATCGAGGCGTTTGCCCGACGTCTCGAAGAAGTGGGCACGGCACATGTGAGCGAAGTAGGGAGACTTGCACAAGACGTCTTCATGAGCGGCAAAGAGTCGCGATGAGGCGCCTACGCTTATGGTCACGATGGAGGAGTTGAGGTTGCTTTGAAAGTGTTAGTTGACTGGACCATGATGAGCTGCTATCAGCGACCAGACTTACGGCGAGGTTGGGTTGGAGCTTGACGGACTCTGTGACTGAGATGGCTTGGTTGTCTGTGGAATGAACATGGTTCTCGAACGAGTCAAGTCCTTGTCTCGGAACGACCGCTCCTTCTTCTTGCTCGTGGCCTTTCCGGCTCGGTAGGAGAAGCTCTCACGACAGGATTTGGCAAACATGGTTGGAACGAGTCAAGCGGCGTAGTTGGTTCTGGATGAGAAGGACGCAGCGAAATGCTGATAAGAAGGTGGAGGAAGAGATGGCTATTTATACTCTTGTTCTGCCCGGGGTCTCCTCAAAGCAGGCCACACTTCCCGCAAAATGAAAAAGGAAACCAACACAGACACCACCACACTCACTGTAATCATCCATGCCCTCACCTCGCCCCGCCCATGCAACAAGGGCGAACCTTGACGGTGCACAAGTCGAAAAGGGAAGGAGGGTGGCAGACGGGAGGAGACGCGATTCGACGCGTAAAGTGGCTGCAGCCAATAACGCGAAAAGAACTCCATATCACGAGACGCCGATAACCGTGCACCGGCCGGCCAGGTTCTGAGTCAAACGCGGCCGCCAGGGGGCCTCTTCCAAATCCGGGGATGTCGGCAGCACGGTCTGGTGTTTCACTGCGCCGGCAAGGGATCGCTGACTAGACTGGAAGGAGTCATACTTTATCACCCTCCCTGCCTTTGAGGCGGAAGTCAATGCGCGGGGCATCTGGGGCTTGGGTGTGCATCGACTCAGGGTGGTTGGATCGCCCGCAGCTCCATGGTCCGCAATTGTGGACGGGTGCTTTGTGATGCGTATGGAGAAGGTATACGGATGGATGATGGAGAGATGCTGCCTTGATGCATGCACTCTTGCCGCCACTAGCGCCGTCCGCGCTTCTCGACCCCACTAACGATGCAGGAACTGCGATCCATCAGGCGACGACGAAGACGTTGACCAGACAGTCAATCGCCAACCCATGGGCACATCACCTTGCCGGCGCCTTCACCTTCAACAGCTTCTCCGAGTTCTTATAAGCAATCATCTCCAACTGCTCACTCGCCACAAGTCCGCTCTGCTCCAACTCCTTCATCCACATCAATCCATTCTCGTTCTTCTCCAACGGATAGTCCACGCTAAACATGATATGGTCAATCGGCGTATTATGCAAAATGCATCGCAACGGATCCAAAGACCACACTCCACTCGTCGTGATCCAGATATTTTCCTGCCATACCGTCTTAAAATCTCGCTGGATTTCTCCCCACCGCACACTCAGGTTGCAGATGCGCTGCAGCTGGAAGGGCAACATTTCGCCAAAGTGCCCCAGTATGATCTTCAGTCGAGGGAATCTGTCGAACACTCCCGCAGCGTGCAGTCGTAAGACATGCAAACCGCAATCAGCATGCCAGCCCCAGCCAGACGCCCCTAGACTCCTGCTCGCTCCGCTCGTGAAGTTCCCCGTAAATTGAGCAGCCATGCTCTCCGCCGGCCAAGTGGGATGTAAGTAGATGGGGACATCGAGGTCTTGCGCTTGCTTCCACACGCAATCATACTCCGCGCCATCGTAATACTTCTCCTGCGCGCGATTGTCGATCAACGCACCCACGAAGCCCAACTCTCGCACCGTTCGCTCCAGTTCGCGAGCAGATTCCTCCGCGTCAGCCATCGGCAGCACTGCGAAGCCAGCGAAGCGGTTGGGATGCTTTTTGCAAGCGGCGGCTAACTGGTCGTTGCCTTCGATACATTGCTGGACAGTTGGGCCGCCGGGAACGCAGGCGTGCGAGATGACTTGCATTGAGATTTCGTTCTTGTCCATATCGCTCAGCCGGAGCTGGTCCAGGTCGGCGATTTTGTCGCGGAGGCCTGGGACGTGCTTGAACTGTTCTTGGTAGGTTTCAGTGAGGGCGTTCAGAACGCCGGTGGAGAAGAAATGCTCCTCGAGAGCGATGAGCGGTGGTAACATGGTGTCCAGTCGTTCTGCAGGCCCGTGTTTTGATGGAGTCAGGATGCCCAGATGTTCAAGTTTCATGAATGTGATCGCTCGGCAAGGCTAAGTGCTGGGGATTGTGGGGTTGGAGGTGTGGGCCGCTATGTGTGGAGATGTGGGGGCGGAGAGCGCCAGAGCTCCAACGTCACAGCAGAGCTTCCAATAGATATGCAGCGAGCCTTCATCTGATAGTTTGGAGGAGGAGACAGAATCATAGAATGAGCATCAAAGCCAACTGGAAAGGGATGGGAGCAATTTCGAGGACGAGAGCGAGTACAGAAGTAGTCCAGACACCGTCGACGGTTCGGACTAGTGAGCAGTGTAAAGGGTCATGGCAGAGATGGCTTGCGGATTTCAGTCAGTGTTCATATTTTTCCAGAGGGCATTTCGTAATTCTTCTCCAGAAGTGGGAGATGAAAGCTCGTCTACTACGTTACACGTGCCGTCGTACCTCTCCAGCCAGGAGATCAAAGCCAAGACCTAGCCGCATGAATCCTGATGGCAGCCTTTCCCAATTGCAAGCGCCCCCAACTTAACGACCTCTCTCATTCATCTTAGAGATTTAGCGGCGCAGCCTCAATCCGGTGTAGCGTCAAGCGACAATTGGCCCAATTTCTCAAGGGCCACCTTGTCGGTCCTGGGATACTCCGTCTGCAGTGTCGGCAGCGAGTTGAAGTCCATCTTCTCGAGTGGCATCGAGTTGGGCTGGGAGGGCTTGCGGCTCGCACCTCTCTGCATCAGCTTCACCGTCCTCGCCTTGCGCCTCTCGTAGTTGTCGATTTCCACATGGTCCAACATGCGACTCATCAGGCTATCCTCGTACCGGTCTTGCTTGGAATTGTAGCGGGAGCTTTGATCCGGTTGCTCTGTTCGCTGTACCGTCTGTACGCCACCTCTTGGAAGTCCAGGGCGAGCAGGCTCCATTGATCCAACGACTTGGGTGAGTAGATCAGGACTGTTCGGTGGGACTGTACCATCATCCGTCCGACTTCCGATCTCAATATCAACGAGCTGATCACCGCTCCTAGTCCGTCTTGCACGCCGAGGTTCCCCTGCTAGCCCAGCGATCGCCTCTCGCCTGAAACGTTCTCTTTTTTCAGCTCTGATAGCCTTGCGGCGAGCCAACCTGGAAGTCGTTTCGACATTTGCCTGCCCCGACGGCTCCGTCGCCAACTTCTGCTTGTTGGCAAAGCCTCCCTTTCTGGAAGACTTAAGAGCACCTATGGCATCGTCCAGAGTCAGACCTGGTGTGTGTTCGATGATTGTTGGTTCGCAAGGAGCATATACCCGCTCTGCTGTGCTGGACGCGAAGAACGTAGGAGCATCCTCAACTCTCGCTTTCAATCGTTCGATGCGTTCTTGCCAGGATTGGAGAAGCATGGATTGAGCCTTGGGCAGATCCAATTTCGTATGGCTTGCCACATGCCTGAGGGTAATGAGAAGAGCGAGGGAGTACGGCGTGGATTCCCGTAATGAGGGTGGTATCATATCGCACGGATGACAGTGCCAGTGTCGAGAGATGAGGTGGCAGTTCCTGTGGTACGAGACGGCCATGGGTTTTGTGACACCATATTGCTTCTTGAGCACAGACAGCCGGAAATTGAGTGGTGAGACAGGCAGTTCCCATACTGTCGAAATGTCGGCAGGGTTGGTAGGCGAAATCTGAAGGTACCTTGCATCCCTGTTGAGGTCATCGATTGAGGCCGTCACGTGTGTTTGAACGGAGGATTGATTGGTGATCAACGACACCCCTTCATCATCGTCGTCGTTATCGTCCGATTCCATTTTGGTGTCAGCGATGGCACCAGAGCGATCGTGGTGCGGTGTTTGATCCAGTGTCTCCGGGTTTGCCGTGTGAGTGAACACCGTCTGCGCAGCTACGCCATCCTGAGGGCGAAGTTGCATGACAGATTCTTGTTCCATGTTTGTGACTCGTTGGAGGCAGTGGATACCAGGGGCCCGCTACTTTTGCTTCTCGAGCGTGTGACCGCGTCAGCGAAGGAAGCCACCGCTGGCAAATACGAGTCACGATTTCAGATGCTGTGGTCCCCACACACGACACGCTGAACGCAACTTCACGCCAGCCCTAGGGCTACCAATGCCCAATCACGCATTGATTCCGACTCTCTTTCAAAGTGGACGTGAATCTGTAGAATATGCAGCTTGTGAGTGGGTGAAGATTGACAAGGCTTGCAAGAACGAAATGTGTAGTGCAGATCTGCCTCAAGTATTTAAGGTTCGGCGAGGGCCACTAGCGTGAGCTTAACTGTGCACTCCAGTAAGTGCCTGCAGAAGGATTCACCTCCCCCTGCGAAAGGCTTATGGAAGATACATTAATCCCGGCCCGTCTATACTCCTTGCTTACCGCGTCGAGGCGACATAGGCTCTGGATGACAATATCATCCAACCTGAAGCGATGCTAAGGAGGGCTGAACGGAGTCCGTCGCTAGCAACCTGGGAACCTCGGGATTTCAGCCTCACCTGGTCTGCAACCATGACGTCCCCCGATCCACCAGTAGCCGAGTGGGCCAAAAGCAACTTATAAATACTTATGAATCAACAACGTCGTGCTGTAGACAAAGTGGAAACGGAGCCTTCCACCGGAACATCGCTTGCTTCACCTTGCCCAAACCCGCATCTCGTTCGCCACCATGTCTCAGTGGGATGAAGACCCGACCAAGCGTGCCTTCCAGGACGGCAGCCGCTACCACCTCCCAAAAGATCAGCCGGAACACGAGCGGCTGGATACCCAGTCGGCGAGTCTGGCGGCCATCATGAACAACCGGCCGCTCCACGCCGCGCCTTCGAACCCCAAGAGGATTCTAGACATGTAGGTGAACCCGTCCAGCCATTGTAATCTCCACCACGTCCACAAGACCACGAGCTGAATCTCTCGTCCAGCGGCTGCGGCACCGGAGCAATCACCGCCCTGCTCGCGACCACATATCCCAACGCGCACGTGATTGGCGTGGATCTCGCTCCCGTGCCTGAGTCGCGGCACGGCAAACACCCCAACCTCGAATACGTCCAGGCCAACGTCGTCGACCTCATCGGCCAGGACCCTCGCTTCGAACCGGAGTCCTTCGACTACATCTTCGAGCGCCTGCTAGTCATGGGCGTGAGCGATTGGCCAGGGCACGTCTCCTCCGTCTCCCGCCTCTTGAAGCCCGGCGGCTACCTGGAGCTGCACGAGATCGACATGGACCTCCTCGCGCCGGATGAGAAGCCGTTGAAGATGGAATGGTACGACGCCTTCTTGCAAGACACCCGAGCGAGCAGCCTCGACATGCAAATCGGGCGCAAGCTGCCCGCTCTCCTGCGCTCCGCGCCGTTCGAGAATGTGCAGGACTTTCAGTACCCGTTCCCGCCCAAGCCGGTGGAGGGCCAGCCGCAGTTTGACGGCATGGCGGGGCAACTGTCTGCCATGTTCCCTCTGATGATCACCAAAGTGTGTGGGGCGCAGCGGGGCGCGGAGAAAGCGCAGGAAGTGGTGGCCGATTTCCGTCGGACGTATGATCCAGGTTTTGAACCGGGCACGCATTGGATTATGTGGGTTATCGTGGGCCAGAAGAAGTGAGCGAATGCTGCACGCGGGGAAGGGCCCTTGCTAGATTGTGACACACGAATAGACGAATAGTATCGGATTTGCATATTCTTGAATATCCTGTCGCCAAGAAAGGGACATGGATGGGGTATCATCGCTCATAACAGCACACTTCCCAAATCCACCAACGAGTCCTTCCTTTCCTTCAATCATCGACCAATCATTCATTCACCCAACACATCCCTCAATGCCTCCTCGTCCAGACTTTTCAATACCGGCGCCGCAGGCAGCGTTCTGACTTCCTCGAAAAAGCCCAGGAGAGGCCCTGACTGGTTGATCCCAGGTGAGCGCACTTTTGGTATTTTCGGCATGGTCGGCGCCGATTTCTCTCCTGCCGCGATCGCGCCATCACTCACGACACGCATTGCTTTGCCTTTGGGGACGGCGGCTGCAGTCCCGGCGCCGCCCACGTCCGCCTTTCCTTTGGCGGCGGTGGTGATACTGACGCTTCTTACGTCCGCGCTCGTTGCTCTGGTTTTGCTGGAGGCAGCAGCATTGGTGCCGCTCACGTCTGTCGCTTTTCCTTTGACAGCAGCAGCACCAACAGGTCTCACCTCCCCACCCGTCTTCATCGTCGTTGTCGCAGCCGTAGTACTAGGCGCAGGCGTAGCCCCCCACCTCCCAAAAACCCATCCACCAACCTTCTTCCCCAGTCCCGCAGCAGCAGCAGGTCGACTCAACACGGCAGCAGCCTGCTGGCGCTGCTCGGAAGCCATCCCGCTCAGCAAACTGCGACCAGTAGCTGCAGTGGAAGAGCGGGACGTCAGGGGCACGGGCCGCGTGGCGTGCGCTGTGGTGTCGCTGATGACGGCTTGGGAGGTGAGGGCGCGGTTGGCGTAGGGGGCGAGGAGCTGCGAGGGGCGGGATTTGAGGGTGTGGATGTCCATGCCTGAGACTGAGAGGAGAGATTCGTGGGAGGCGGCGCGGCGGAGAGAGGGTTGGAAGGGTTGATGGTGGATGGCGATGGTGGAGATAGGTGGCGGGGTGTTGGAGTGTGGCTCTTCGGCGCTGGAATCTTCGTCTTCTTGCCATTCGGGCTCGTTGTTGTCGTCGTCTCTCTCGCTCTCCTCCGGAATCGGGTCCTCCTGTGTCGGCGGTGGTGCGATTTTAGGCAGCTCTTCCATGCTCATGATCGAGTCTAATGACGGAATGGCAGCACTGCTCTTGAAGCCATGCCGCAACGCAACCGGCGCACTATACGTTCGTGACCAGCTCGCAGAGTTCTTCCTGGAGTGCATGGGCGCTAGCAACGGTGAACCCGGCTCGTCAGTATCTGGCGTAGTAGGTCGTGAAGAGTCCTGTCCAAAATCGCTAAAGACGCGTTCATAGACAGAGGAAGTTCGGTTGGACGGCGAGCTGGGTCCGGGCGATGCGAGTATTGAGTGGTACGTCGCCGCTGACTGCATGGACCATCGCTTCCCTCCTGCCGACGGCGGGACGCTGGCGGCGGTTTGTTGCAAGATTGCGGCGGCGGAGTTGGGCGTGTTGTAGGATACGGACGAACGTGGGGTGCTGGTTCCAGAGGACGGAGTGTACTGGCCAGTGGAGTAGACACTGTATCGCTTCTTCTTCGGTCGCCGCAAAGGTGGTGCTTTTGGCGCGGCTGGCGGCGCGTGGTAGTGGTGGTGTACGTGCAGTTCTTGTGATTTCGCTCTGTTCATCTCCAGCCCCAGATCCTTTCGCTCAGCGCTAGGCAGCGGCACGTCCTCGCTCTCATCCGTAGGTTGGTGCAGCAATAATTGATTGCGCAAATTCTCCACTTCCTCATTCGAGTTGTTGAGCATTTCACGCAGCTCCACAATGCCGGTCTGCAGATTGGCGTTGTCCTGCAAGATATCCTTGACAAAGTGCGACACGACGCCATCGTTGGTAGCGTCTCGGTCTGCGTTCTTGAGCGCAGCAGCGCTCTTCAGACGTCCGGCCGCCGATCCCAACTCCTGCTCTACCACGCGCCTCCTCTCCATACGTCCGACAATTTCAGCATGCCTCTCGCGCTCCTCCTTCGCCTCGCGCTCGATCTGCTCAATTTGATCCTGTATCTGCGCCAAGGTACGCTCCGCCGTCTGCCATCTCCGCAACGCCGACCTCTCCGAGAGTTCCTTTTCCTCCATCTTTGATTGCCAGATAGCCTGCTCTTGCTCAAACTCCGCTAGTTGGCGCTCCAAGCTCTCCGTCCTCGATGCAAGCTGGGCCAAGCGTTGCATCTCTTGCTGCGTCGAAGTAAGTGTTGCTTGCAGGTTGGCGACATGCGCGTCGGACTCGGTAACAGCAGTGTTGAGGGCTTCGAGCTGGTTCAATAGGCTGCGGTTCTCCTCGACAAAATCGGCGTTGCGCCTTTCGAGCGATTGTTTATCTGCCGCCAACGACTCAATCTGCGCCGCCATGTCCTTGCGCTCGTTCTCCGAGTCGGCGATGTAGGCCTCATGGCGCATCAACAGCGCCTGCAGCGCAAAGGTCAGCGGATCCATGTCTGCCATCTTGGGTGGTGGTGGTTGCGACGCCATGTTGGCACAAAGAAGAAGCAGAACGCATGTGTATGCAGGTGGGAAACGAAGCTGTCAATGATTGCGGAGTGCAGGATCCTGCAGGATTCAACTGGCCCAGTCAACCACGCCTGGGACAGACGTAACGGCCATGCCAACGCGAGGAAATTGGACCGACTCGGCACAAGATGGATTGGGGTATGGATAAAGATAATGCTGGAATTGAACGTACCTGACCCAGCCGGGCGGCGGTGGAAACGTCCCTCTCCAACCCATCCAGCGCGGCCTGGTTGTGTTTCAAGTAGGGGCAGGCGTCGTTGCCGCAGCAGCATGTCGAGTGACGCGGTGGAATGTGAGGCTCCTCGCCTTGTTGATGCTGCGCGAGGAATGCTTCGATGGCGTCGGCCATTACTGCGGATGGTGCGCGGGTGTCGCGCGCCGTCGAATGCCCGCAATCGGAGTCGCGAACATAATCCAGGCGGAATGGGACAGCCGTACCACAGTCTGTTGCGAGAATGCGCCGTACAATGGGCGGTGTGCTTGCGGCGCGTGGGAGGGCGAGGTGGACGTACCGAGATCACGTTCCAGCCACTGCCCGCTCGCGAGATGAGGAAAAGTGGGGCGGACAACACATCAAGCGAGCCCCGTCCGTCCTCTTCATCCTATCACTGCATTGCGTCGCACTGTCAGTCAAACAACGCTACAGGAAGGCTGTCGTGGGCTGCATGACAGCTGCGTCTGACATCCCTTCCTTCCCATCCTTTCGCAGAGATCTGCTAGAAGTAGCACAAGTGAGGTAGTTGGGAGGCTCCACTGCCGGCGTTGACACGTGAGCACGTGACCAGACGAGGCCCAATCGCCCGAAAGGGCAAGCCAACAGCCTGTGGATGTGTGTATGGTATTCCATCCCGCCATCTCCCAGAATGCACTCGTTGGTGCTGCGCAGGACGTGAAATCAATGATGCCGCGGTAATCGCAAGGCTGCCCGGGAAGTAGAAGCACTGCCCGTCCAACTGCCTGTCTCATCACGTCTGCCGATGCCTCGCCGAGTGAAAGCCGAGCCTTGCGTGTCCACTATCCTACCCACACCACTCACTTGCTCCGACAGGTGTGGATCAAAGATCTGCGTGCCCTCGAACGTGTCTTCACGAGATAGCAAACGTTGGGAAAAGCAACGCCTCCGTCGTGTTCCTGGGCCTGTATCATATGAGCCTCGGCGTGGCGATGGGTCTGGACTCTCGTGCGCTCTAGGACCACTTCTCCTTACGCGTAATCTCCAGTGTAGGATACGACCAATACATCCCACTCGTTCAGCTGTGCCAATTCTGGCGAATGAGATGCGACACAGTGGGATGTTGAAGCACACGACCACCGACACGGCATCTGCCGGTCAAGTGGCATGGCAGCCTGCACGCTACGATCCTCATTACATATTAGCTCGAGCTCGAGTAGTTACCAGCACGGCGGAAGCGTTCGGGACGGTCGCTGCCGCTGCCGATCAGTACTGGACACAATACATATTCAGGTCAGCAGGAGACAGCCTAGGCATGGGGTGGCATGGGTGGGTGGGGGCTGGAAATAGTAAAAGATAATTTTCCGGATCTCCCGTTCAACAATTTGTCGGACTCCCAGGGATCAGGCTAAAGCCGAGAATTGGGGTCTTTGTTATTACTGATCATTGTGGGCAGGAGTTCTGGGGAGATGCTGAGAGACGCGGAATTCCAGAGACGTATCATGTAGGCTGGGAGAGGAGAGGGCGGGAATACCGTGGTCCTGCGCCGGGCCTGATGATCGCTCTGTTGATCCCGGCTAAAAGCACGAGGCCCCATCATCGACAGCTGTAGTGAACATGATACGCCCAGCCTTGTGTACCTGCATGCATGCTACAGCGCACGGCCTCGGGAGACGCTGGCCTTACGCAGGTATGACGAACGTCAGCGTGTACATCTTCAGATGTACCGTGAGCTACGCTCGCCGTGAAGTACTGCAATTAGTCGAATGGCCTGGGATGCTGAATCGCGACCCGGCCGGCTGGACGGCTAGTGAGGCAGATTGCGCAAACGTGGCTCTCCGAAGAGCCGAGGAAGCAGACCATCCCGTTTCGGAGGCCAGTTGGGCGTCCGAATGGGGAAGGCAAGGCACCAACGGCTGGGGTGAAACAGTGGAGAGCCTGGCCGCACCAGTGCGATGGGATGGGCCGCTCGCATGGGGCTGCCGGATGCGACGGGCCAGACGCTCGTTTTACGTATACTTGCAGCAACACGAGAGCTGTGGTGCCACCGGGGCCACCGCCACCAAACGTGGAAGTGGTGTCTTGGCCTTGCAACGCTGGGAGGGTGGCATTATCCTTCGATCCGTCAAGTCGACTGCGAAGGCGGAAATGCACCTGCGCCGGGGCGGTCGGGGGAGGATCGCCTACCAAGCACTTGTGTCTTGCCTGCAACCGAGGCGCGGATGATTCAGGTCAGGTAGGGGTGGGATGCACATCGCCTTCCACCATGCTTGGATGTACGGGGAAGTATCCGCAGCTCTTGGCACGCTGCGGACATCGAGCCGTGCAGGACGCAAGGCAGCGCTCGGCAGCGATCTGGGCGTCAGCTCGTCCCGAAAGCGGCGAGCCTCTGGTGGCGACGGAGGCGGTGGTGGTGGGTGGTAGATGATGGCCATCTACGGTAGCTGTATTTGAGATGGCGACCGGCTCAAGGGAGCGAGGCAGGCCCTCCCATGCCCATGAAACAGGCGCGGCGGCGGTGATTGGCCGGGCATTAGCCGTCCAACGTCACGACCGTCTGGCACTTCCGGCTAGAGGACCGCGGCGGGTGACGGGCTTCCAATTGTATTATTAGTCTCCCTGCTCGCTCGATCTCGCTCGACCGACCGACCGCCTTTCTGCATCCCGACCGTCTGTCTGCGTGCACGCTGCTCTCTCCTCTGGCTTCTCCTCTCTGTAAACACCCCTCTCCCATCCACACCTCATGCTCTGTTGCGCACATTCGTCCATGTCGAAGTGGTAGACGCAGCCCGCCTCAGCCGACGCCTGCCCACATTCGGCCCTGGCTTAATCCACCTCCGGCCACAAGCTCACGCTAAGCAGCTCGGCAATTAATTGGCTGCATCATCCACCACCACCTCATCCATCACCAACACATCCTCCCACCCTCCCCGACATCCCTCCCGCCCCTCCGCCCATCCTGGCGACCAACTACTCATCGCAGTCGCCTCCTTCGAGTTGGCGAGGTTCGAGTGTCGAGAGCACGCCCGTCAGCACACCCCTCCCCCTCCACGCCGTCACCGCCCATCCTCCGCCGCGCAACGCTCACCCTCTGCGCCGCAAGCGTGAACCCACTCAACATCTCCCCAGCGACGATCTCCTCTTCACCTGGGACGACGAGGGTGACGACACTCGCGGAGCCGACGCGGCCGACTTCCCACTCTTCCCCACCGCTTCGCCACAGCTTGCCGCATTTAGAATGTCGGGCACGGCGTCGCCGATAGACATCGCCACGGCGAGGCAGACTTCTTCCTCGCCGCGGAACCAACATTCCAACCTCACCTCTCAACTCCAACATCCCAAGCTCGACGTCAAGCACGAAGTCAGTGAAGAGCGCTCCGACGACCTCGCGCCGCTGCCGAGGGAACGACAGGAATCCATCGCCATGTTGGGCACGACGCCGTATGGCGCGAGAGCAATACCCGGCCGACGCGAGTCGCATGCCATGGGCATGTCCGGCAGCCTCATGGGCGGCATGAGCTGGGGCGGCATCTCCATGGGCAGTTTCATTCGTGACGACATCATGATGACCGGCACCTCCCCTTACGGCTTCCAATCACCCTCTTTCCACTCCTCCTCTTACCTGCCCAAGATGGAGGCAAACTACATGAAAGACTACATCTGCTGCGACATCCACCTCGACTCCATGCACGAGCTATTGCAACACTACGAGGAGGCGCATGCGGCACAGCCCAACCAGACGATCGGCCGCACGCCCAAGGATCTCCAGTTCCCCAGCACTCGTGCGGCCAACGCCACGAGCACTGCGCAGGCCGTCCAGCAACAGGCGCAAGCCCAACAGGCCGGTCTCGCACAACAGAGTGGCGTCCCGCAAATGTCGGCAAACCCCTCGCCGTTATTCAGTGGCCAGTCACATGAGCAGATCATTGGCACGTTCGACAACCTCGACGGCATGGAGTTGGAGGACAACATTCTCTCCCAACCTCAGGCGCAAGGCACACAATTCCAGCCGCAACCGCATTTTGGACGACAGCAGCCGCGAGGCGCTGGCGTGAACATCAACCTGGCGAACGCCTTCCAGCAAGCTCCGGGCCTGAACTCCAATGGTCCGACTACACCACACGCAACTCAACAGGGCTTCCCGAACAACCCGACCGTCTCCTCCGTCAACACTCCCAACATCAGCACGCCGACAACTCTCTCCCAGCAGACCATCACCCCGGACACCTCCATCCCCAACTCCCCCCAAACCGTCCAAGGCAACCTGGACTACACCAATCAAATGGACCTGAACAGCCTCGACTACGCACAGCTGATGCAAGGCGGGACCGACTTCAACAGCCTCAGCCTCAATGGTGCAGCCAACACCGGTGGGTCCAGCGGCACCATTGACGATCCCGCAAAGCGGCTGCTGAGCAAACCAGGTTTTGCCAACGCGAACCGCTTCGGCGGAGCGCAAGCCAACAACAACGGCAGCGCCAACGCCAACGCCGGCAACAACTCCGAGCTCGCAAAGCGACTACGGGAACAACAGCTGCTCAACGGCCTGTCGGGTGCCGGCGGTTTTGTGGGCGAGGAAGTCAAGCCCTTCAAGTGTCCCGTCATCGGCTGCGAGAAGGCGTACAAGAACCAAAACGGTCTGAAGTACCACAAACAGCACGGCCACCAGAACCAACAGCTGAAAGAGAACCCCGACGGCACCTTCTCCATCGTCGACCCCGCCACCTCCATCCCCTACCCGGGCACCGTGGGCATGGAGAAGGAGAAGCCGTACCGTTGCGAGGTGTGCGGCAAGCGCTACAAGAATTTGAACGGCCTCAAGTACCATCGGCAGCATAGCCCGCCCTGCAACCCGGAGCTGAAGGCGAATCCGCCAAACCTGCCCAACGTGCTTGGCAATGCGCAAAGCATGGGGGTCAACGTTGCCGGTGCGGGTTTACTAGGGATGAATGACGGGATGGGCTACTGAGAGCCGTGTCTCCTCCCTCCCCCCTTCCTTACCTGCAACAGCAATCCGAAAGCAACACAATAGACCTGGGAATGGGGGAAACGGGTGGGAAAAGGAAAACATTGCCTTTCGGGTGTCGTTTAGCGAGGTGTTCTCGGCGTCCATTTCACTTGGGAGCGAGGATGAATTTCTCTCCTGCTCCATGCACACCGGGGAACCTCTCGTACACGACCGAGCGTCGAGGATCTTTTGCTTTGGGACGAAAACGTGCGCGCGGCGTGCGCTGGAGGAGATCAAGAAACTGGGGCCCCGAAGACCTTCGACTTGCTTTTTTGTCGTTACGATACCCTGTGCTGCGTTCATTGTTTGAATTCCGCTTTCGCGGGGAACGTGTTTGGTACGTTTTGCTTCGGCGTCTCCCTTTCATTCCCTGCCTTCTCGTTTTATTTGCTGCCAAGCAGCGAAACTGCACGGTTTGGGGGAACGGCGGGCGGGCCGGTTGCTTGTTTGACGGGGGCGTGCGCGCAAAATACATACATTTAGATTGTGGGGGGCTTCCTCTTCCCTCACGGTGCATGACGGGCTTCTGGCGAGTTGGGCGGTGTTGCGTGGGTTCACTCAGTATACAAAAAAGTTTGCAGGTTATGGCGTGGGTTCGGATGGTGGTGCTGGTGGGTGCGGTCAAGGGCTGGGTTTGTTGCTATTGGTGGTTGATGCCGGATAGAATATGTGGATTGTGGGTTAGGAATGAATGGTTTTGTGCGCTCCTTTCACGATTGCGGAGTCCCATCTCGTGGTGATTGCATGTTGCCTGCGCATGCATGAATGAGGTCGAGGTGTGTTCTACGTCGGTCCAGCGCTGGTGGCGTTTGGCGATCTGTGTGTCCACTTGCGGTCGTGACTTCACCCCGTGATCCTCCTTTCCACACGCCATACTCCCCAGCACAAAATGAGCGATATCCAGAATGGCAAACAAAGATCAAGAAGGCACGTACTGGATTAATCGCCCGAGTGCAAAGGCGTATGACTTTGAATACAAGGCTCCGCCGCCACCAAGGTCTGTCCGCTCGCCCTACTCCAGCAATCAAGCAGCAAGCATGAAACGAACGGCGAGCTGACTTCTGCCACAGTAATCCGGTGGTGCGAGGCGTGGCATTGCACTACTTGTCTCAACTGTACGTTCTCCTGTTTCGACCCCGGACGACGCCCTGAGAGCTCTCCGCTAATCACGATCTCCAGAGTCGCCGCCTCGGGCTTCGTGCAAGGCGTCTTATGGTCGAACGCTGGCTTTGGCAAACTACGAGACCGCCCAGAACTCAACGATGTAGACGCGCGATATGACCCGACAGTCATCAAAGCTCGTCGTGGTGCGGAATCGGCATCAGCCAGTACCAACGAGCAGCACATCCAAGCCCTCAACAGCGAAGACTGGACGGCGAGAAAGCCGGCAAAGAGTCCCTTCTACTCTGCTCTAGACTACCATGAAGCCTACAAATCCGGCTCCGTGACGCCGCTCCAGGTCGTCGAGACTTTACTGCCGCTGATCCGGCGGGACGTCAAAGATGCTACCGAGCATTCGATTGCTTTTCTCCAGACGAAGGTCGACCTCGTGCGGAAAGCGGCGGAAGAGAGCACGGCGAGGTATAAGGCTGGGAAGCCCTTGGGCCCGTTGGACGGAGTGCCGATGGCGGTGAAGGATGAAGAAGATTTGACTGGTTATGGGAAGTGTTTGGCTTCGAAGCTCGACTTTACGAACAAGGCGGACGTGACGAGCTTCTGTGTGAAGTTGTGGTTGGAGGCCGGGGCGATCTGTTTGGGGAAGACGACGATGCATGAGTTGGGGTGTGATACGGTATGTCTTTGCTATCGTTCAGCTGGAAGTCATTGAGACTGACGATAACATGATGCCTAGACGAACATCAACCCCATCTGGGGCACACCTCGCAACCCGTATAGTAAGCACTACTACTGCGGAGGAAGCTCTGGTGGAAGCGCCTACGCCGTCGCTGCGGGCCTCGTCCCCTTCGCCATGGGCAACGACGGAGGCGGCAGCGTGCGCATTCCCTCCGCATACTGCGGCCTCTACGGCCTGAAGACCTCCCACGGCCGCATCAGTGTGCGCCCCAGCTCCAACCTTGCCATATCCACCGGCGTCGCCGGGCCATTGGCAGCCAACATGGTCGACCTGGAACTCGCATACCGCATCATGGCGCAACCCGACAGCCAGCACAGCTCCTCCGCGCTCTTCATCCCGCCCTCCCCGTCCCCACCACGCACCAACAAAGTCCTCGGCATCTACGACACCTGGTTCTCGCGCGCCGACAAAGCCGTGCAAACCGCGTGTCGCGCAGCTATCGACCACCTCACCACCCACTGCGGCTACACACTACTCCCCATCACGCTCCCCCTAATCCACGACGGCCAACTCGCCCACGCAATGACCATCCTCGCCGAAATCGCCTCCGGCATCCCCACCGTATCCCAACTCACGCCCCCAAACAGAATCCTCCTCTCGCTCGGCAAGCGCACCCCCGCCGTCGACCTCCTGCAAGCGCAGAAACTCCGGCACCTCCTCATGCAGCACCTCGCGCACCTCTACGCGCAGCACCCCGACCTCATCATCGTAACGCCCACAACCCCCAACGCAGGCTGGCGCATCAACGACGCAGATCTGGCGTACGGGTGTTCAGACGGCAACAAGCAGATTCGCAACATGGAGTATGCGTGGCTGGCGAACTTCGTCGGGTGTCCGGCTATCAGTGTCCCTGTGGGGTTTGGGGATGCCGAGGATCAGGATATTGAGGGGCAGGGGAGGGTGCCGGTTGGGTTGACGGGGATGGCGGAGTGGGGGGGTGAGGATGGGTTGTTGGGGTTTGGGTATGAGGTTGAGGGGTGGTTGGGGGAGGAGGGGAGGCCGCGGCCGGAGACGTGGGTGGATGTTTTGGGGAGGGCGAGGGAGGGGAGTGGCGGTGTTGATGGATGAGCGGGTGGCCGTGTGCTGAGCTGCTGTGTCCTGTGCATTTGTGCAGAACTGTGTACTGTGAATAGCAGCTGCAGAACAGCATGAACGTGCAAAGAAACACATACACAGTCCCAATAACAACCACGCGAGGGACAAGCGAAAGGCACAATCTCGCTACGGGGGTCAAGAGCACGACCATGTGTTGAAAGCGTTCACTCTGTTCGACTGGGTCTTGCTAACGACACACACCAAAAGAATGCTCGGCATCGGGCACAGCCACACCCACAACCTGATGGCTCCCCGTTCCAGCCCGCTTCTCTATCTAGCGCAGCGCTAAATGAAAGGAGACAACCTGACTAGGGGGAAGAGAGACATGAGGAGAGGAGGAGGATGGCGCGCAGCCTTACTCGACCGTCTTCTCCTCGCCTGCTGGCTCTGCGGGCTTGGCGGCTTCTTCCGCGGCCGGGGCTTGCTCGCTCGCTGGCTCGGCTTCGGAGGAAGTCCAGAGAGTCTGGTGAAGGGGTTTGGTCAGTCTCATTGCCGAAAGGGCTTGTTGGTTGATGACTTACAAGGTTATCACGGAGGAGCTGCATGATGAGCGTCGAGTCCTTGTAGCTCTCTTCCGACAGGGTGTCGAGCTCTGCGAACCCGGTCAGCGGTGGTCCTATTCAAGCAGCGGAAAAGATGCTACACACCAGCAATGGCCTCATCAAAGGAGGTCTTGGCCATCTGGCAAGCCTTGTCGGGGGAGTTGAGGATCTCGTAGTAGAAGACGGAGAAGTTGAGGGCGAGGCCGAGGCGGATGGGGTGGGTGGGGGCAAGATCGGTGGCGGCGACTTCGGTGGCGGCTTGGTAGGCTTCGAGAGACTTGTCTGCGGACTCCTTGCGCTTGTCGGCCGTGGCGAACTCGGCGAGGTAGCGGTGGTAGTCGCCCTTCCTGTTGGCAGTATTTCCTCGTCAGCCACATGTATTCATATCAACCTGATGTCGGGGTGTAGACGCACATCTTGTGGTAGAAGACCTTCGACTCGCCGCTCTGGGCGGAGGGGATGAGGTGCTTGTCGAGAACGTCAAGGATGTCCTCGCAGATCTTGCCAAGCTCTGCCTCGATCTTCTGGCGGTACTCCTTGATGAGGGTGACCTGCTGGTCGTTGCCCTTGGATTCCTCCTTTTGCTCGATCGAGGTGACGATGCGCCACGAGGCACGGCGGGCGCCGATAACGTTCTTGTAGGCGACGGAGAGGAGGTTTCGCTCCTCCACCGATAGCTCCTGGTCGGCGGACGCGACGGTCTTCATGTTCTCCACCATTTCTGAAGATGGCCCGGGTTAGCGAGAGGGTGTTTGGAGGGGAGAAGTGGTTGCAAAACGCACCCTCATAGCGTTCGGCTTGCTCAGCCAACTTGGCGAGGTAGACGGAATCTTCGTAACCCATGGTGAAGGATCGTTAGAGAGGGACACTGGGAGGTGGTGTTAGTGAATCTGCTCTGAATGAGACGTGCAAAGCGCGAGCGACGGATGGGCGCAGGGGGTCCATTGGCGGGTCGATGACGTCCAGATTCGACGCGTCAACATGCGCAGCGCAGCCCCAATCGCCCCGGATGCGTGCTCGTGAGGTGTATTCGGCATCACTGAGCCGGTGGGGGATGCGGGTTGCATGGCGCGAGGCATTCGTCTTCCCGAGCGCGCGGGTCGTGAGAGGATGTTGTGCTTTGCATGTCTTGGCATCGACGAGGGGGAAGTGGGCGGCAGCAGGGGGAAACGGGCTTACCGCGGGGACAGAGAGGTGTGCAAAGGCGAAAGCGACTGTGTGCGACGAGGGGTGCAAGGCGATGCCGGTGTGGTGAGTGGACGGGTTGTAGGGGGGTGAGGGCGGTGATGTTGAGAGGGGCAGAGAAACTTTTGCGCGGTGTTTGGTGAGTGCAGGGTGGTGGGTTAGAGGAAGGCGTCACGGGTTAGCGCACGGGCCGGATGACACCAATTCTAGAGGCGTCGCTCAGATTCTTATCGAACACGTGTGTAGATGTTCATGAACGCCGGTGGTAGGCTTTTGGCAGCATCACAGATTAATGGATTGGACATGTGGCCCTGATTATATGCACTTGCAACCCTCTAATTGCCTGGGCAGGCCTCGCTTCGGTTGATCAAGACATCCAGCGTGGGATGATCTCTTCTCGCGTTCACGTGATTTGGCGGGGCTGAGGGAGATTGAACCCCACGGCTGTGAATATCGCATCGCACGCCCTCCTGTGGTGGTGTTTCATGTTCGCAAGCGACCAAGTATGAAGTACCTTATAGACCCTCCTTCTCCGCCCATTGTCATCAACAGCTTAGATGGAGAGACGCACTAGACAGTCATCCGTTGCTCCCTGTCTTTCAGCTCACGCTCGTGTTCATCTGCAAGACACATGAACCGTCTGCACACGAACACAACCTCACGCTGTTGTACCGTGTACTGTGCATCTCGGGCGCAACCTATTTTTGGGGCCTGCATCTGATGACGATCCCTGCGTCCGCCACGCGCAATGTACAGGAACATGAACAGGAGCAGCAGGTCTCTGCCTTTGCACAACACGCCTACACAGTACGACGAAGTAAATACGACCTTGAAGAACCGCGGCAGAGGTTGCACCAGTAAGTGGATGGGGTGTGAGAAAGCTGTACGTAGAGTGACAAGGCACCCCTTGCGTGCGGCGAATGTCAGTCCGGGGGAACATTCCGAAGGGGTGGAGAGGAGGGAGATTTCGCCATCCAGCACATCAACCTTGCACGCAGAGTCGAGGCGTACGGACGCGGTCCGGCCTCGCGTGGAGCAGAGGGGAAGGGGGCATGAGCAAATAAGGGTCGAGGCCTGGAGAAGCAATCGACGAAATTCCAGCTGCAGGGCCCAGTCGCCGGGCTTGGCGGCTTTACCTTATTCCGCTGGTGGGCTTGCAAGTTTTCGCCGTTCCGTAAGCGAACCCTCCCTCCACTCTCCATTTCCCCCTCCATCCCACCACCACCTCTCCCTCCGTGTCGCAAAAGCCCGTCTTTCCTCGTTGCGCCGTCTGTGTTTGCGTGAGGCTGCGTTCTGCTGGCGTCCCCTTCTCCCTCCCTTCCTCCTTTGGCTGTCTGGTGAGTCTGCCTTCCTTTCTTTCCGTCCGATCCGCCCATCCATCACTGCCCCGCCGGAGCCGACTCCCCGGAAATCCATTCGCGGCCGCTCGGTGCGCTCGTGAGCAGCATTCTTGCGCGACAACCCCCTTCCCCTTCATCCAACACGACGCCATCTGCTTTGCTCCATCGACCCCGTTTCGTCTCGCTTCTTTCGCCGAGGTGCGGTGGGGTCTGGCCGCGCGGATTCCACCCTGCGGCTGAGAGTGAGAAAGCGGGATTGCTGGCAGCAGTGCGCGGCACAAATGCACATGCGCCAATTTCTCGACCCGACACTCCGTCTCTTCCACCGCCTTGCTGCTTCGTCCCACCCTCGCCCGTCGTCGCGCAACTGATAGGCCAACGAGCACCTCCAGCTGACCATTTCCTCGCAGATTTCGAGCGGCTCCCCTTTCGATCCAGCGTCGTGTCTTCACTTGCCCCGCGACGTCTTTTGCGATTCGTCATCTCGACCTCATCTTCACTTCTCTTGCAAGCGCCCACTTCTTCTCACAATCACTTGCTGCGATTGTTTCCCCCACCTAGCCGCGCACGGTCCTTTTCACTACTCTGACGAGTAACGGCCGGAAAGCATTCATACCTTGACGGTAAGCGTCATCACCATCACTCCGGTTCATCGCGCAGCCCCGCCAACTCACACCTCCGTCGCAGTGACACGGCAAGCAGCCTGCTTCCTTCAACTCTCCGCGCAACCTCCTTCACCTGCACTTCACCCAAGGACATCCCATCATCATGAGCTACCAGAATTTCAGTGAGGGCAACGGCCAGCCTCAGCAAGGTGCTGAAGAGCAAGGCGGCTTTGGTGCGGCCCAACAGCAACAGCAACATCAACTGGGTCAGCAGATGGATCCCTCCCAGCAGCAAGGCCAATTCCCTGGTGCGCCCCAAGCCGGTGGCCCCGGTGGACCCGGCTCGCAGGGCGGGGATCAGAAGACTACCCTCTGGTGAGGCAACAACGTCACGTGAAAACGATGTGCATGCATGCTAACAAGTTCAGGATGGGTGAACTTGAGCCCTGGATCGATGAGAACTTTGTGCGTAGTGTGTGGTTCGGCATGGGATACCAGGTCAACGTGAAGATGATTCGCGACAAGTTCTCCGGGTATGTGGCTGCAACCCAACCACAACCTTTGTCCCTCCTCACTAACCCACCGCAGTAGCAACGCGGGATACTGTTTCGTGGACTTCGAGAGCCCAGACGCGGCCACGCAGGCGCTTCAGCTCAACGGCCAAGGCATTCCCAACTCCAACCGACAGTTCAAACTGAACTGGGCCTCGGGCGGTGGGCTTGCGGATCGCAGTCGTGACGATCGCGGACCCGAGTTTTCCATCTTCGTCGGCGACCTCGGCCCAGAGGTCAACGAATACGTCCTCATGTCCCTCTTCCAGAGCAAGTTTGGCTCCACGAAATCGGCCAAGATCATGTCCGACCCCATCAGCGGGCTGTCAAGGGGTTACGGATTCGTGCGTTTCGCCGATGAGGCGGACCAGCAAAAGGCTCTCACCGAGATGCAAGGAGTATACTGCGGCAATCGCCCCATGCGCATCTCCACCGCAACCCCGAAGAACCGCGGCGGCGGCGCTGGTGGTCCTGGTGCTGGGGCCGGTATGGGCGGGATGCCCGGCGGACCCGGCGGCATGGGCATGTACTCGATGGGTGCGCCGCCCATGGGCTACTATGGCGCGCCTCAGCCGATGAACCAGTTCACCGACCCGAACAACACCACCGTCTTTGTCGGAGGCCTGTCCGGCTACGTCACCGAAGATGAGCTTCGCTCCTTCTTCCAAGGCTTCGGCGAGATCACCTACGTCAAGATTCCTCCTGGCAAGGGCTGCGGCTTTGTCCAGTTCGTTCAGCGCCACGCGGCGGAGATGGCGATCAACCAGATGCAAGGCTACCCCATCGGCAACTCGCGTGTTCGTCTCAGCTGGGGTCGCTCTCAGAACAACTCCGGCCCCGCGGGCACTCCTTACCGCCCTGCCCCGCCCCCGCCAGTCTTCCCATCCATGGGCATGCCACCTCAGCACCCTTACGGCAACTTTGCCCCTATGAAGGTATGTTCTGAAAGCCCTCTGCCCGATGAAACTCGACACTGACGAGCCTTTTAGTAAGCGCATTTTCGACTTGACTGCGATGCGTGAGATTGCGATTTAGCGGGAGTTGGTCACGTCCCAGGGTTCTGCTTTTCACACCGAGAGCACGCACAGACGACTTTTCGAACGAACGGCCAACCGAAAGACGTCCATGCGCTTGTTTTCTCCTCCACCCGTTGCGACATTTCACTTCATACGAAAGGATGTGCCATTATTTCCTAACAAACACCTTACACACCGATGTCTGGACCCGGCGGTCCAACGCGATGCATTCAGGAGGGCTGGCGAAAGGGCGGCAGATTTGGGAGGGTTTCTCCAAAAGTTTGCTTGTTCCACTACTCTTCCACACACTCCTTTAAGACGTACACGAGATGCTTTTGCTTTTGCTTGGTTTTTCATTCCTGCGATTCTTGTTCTGTGATTTCACCGGGGCGAAAAGAGAGAGATTGCATGACTGTGGCCGAACGGGCGGCGTTCTCCTTACCAGGGCTTAGCACATCAAGGCTTGCAGCTGGCGCACAAAAAAGGTTGATCGAGGATGGGGTTGCGTTGCTCTCTTTCTTTCTTCTATTGACTGATTTCGTCGCCGTCGGCCTCTGCGGTAGAGGGCGAGGCTGGCAGATGGCCTTTCGGCTTTGCGTGTTGGGAGGACGGGGTCTTGAGGTGTCATCGTAGGAAGACAACAGCTAGGTATCTATCGGAAATACTCTTTCTCCTTTCACTTGTATTCTGCATTTCTCCTCTTGTTCACTGGACGTTTCTAAGCTCACCTTCATCTCGAGTTCAATGCTTTTGAAGATGTGAAGAATGGGGAGGGCAATGACGACCCGCAGGTCGCTCCTTCCTCTTTCACCAACAGCCACGTCAACACTCGCACCTGCCATTTCTACTGCCCCTTCCACAAAAGAGATTTGTTTTGTTTCGACCGCAAAATGTTTTCATGTTTCCTCCTTACACGTCTTCTCCCTTCCCCCAAACCATTCCCACCCGCACATACACCACCCATCCTTCCGCACCGCATTACATCGAGAGAAAAACGAGGACCATAGACAAGACTAACAAGACTGGTAGACGGCGACATTCACAAGCCACCATGCGCTTCCAAGACTGGGACATCCTGCTCTTTCCCGCGGGCGAGGGCGCAGCACACAGCATCCCGCTGCAGGAATTCCGCACCGCCTGCTACTCCGAGCAGCACGATCCCAACTCGCCCTTCCTCACGCCGCTGCTGACCACCTTCGTCCCGTCGCTGGAGCCTGGTGCTGCTTTCCAGATTAGCCTGCACTCGTGGACCAAGACGGCGAACGTGTTGGCGAAGAATGATAAGGGGTCCAAGCCCAGGGAGGTGTGGCAGGTGAGGGTTGTGGTGGATGGACAGACGGTTGCCAATGAGCATCTTCCCATGGCGGGCTCGTGGCCGCAGGTGATCTGTAAGTGTCGTGACCGTCGCCTGTCAGATGCGAGGAACACTGCTGACCGAGCGTCTGTCGAACAGCCAAGTCTCCATCGCCGGTTCAGGGCGAGGAGGGTGAGGCGCTCAAGTTCCCACCCTTCCACCGCGCGCTTACGACACAGAGCCACTGGGATCCGTCCGATCCAGTCGGCAGAATCAGAGTCGAGCTCTGCGCAGGCTACATTGACTCGAAGAAGGTCCGCTTCCAGAGGTTGCATGCTCCCGTCAACTTTGCCTTTCAGCCTGCTCCCATCGGTGAGTGCATGGACATGTTCGTTGATGGATGAGTACGCAGACACTGACACTCCAGGCAGACGTTCTGGAGGGCAGTGGCATCGCCTGGCCGAACCTGCGCATGTACATGAATCCGCTGTATGCCCACACCTACTACAGAACTGTGACTCCGACTCCGGTTCCCACGCCTAGACGCCTTGCTAGCAACAACATCCTGGGCAGTCCAATGCCGTTCGCAGACCTGGACAGTCACGTCATGCTCGACGCGTCCAATCCATTCGTGCAGTATGCGAACGGCATGCAAGACACGGGCACCCGCTCCACCTCTGCCTACTCGAACATCACCGATTCTGCTGCACCATTGTTCCACAATGCTCCGAGTGTTCCGACCTACCCTGCGGCCCATGGAGAGACGACACCAAGGAACCGCCAAGTTCAGTTCCGCCTACCCAGCGACCAGCTCCAGATGATCCTCCAAGCCATGAGCCCGGCATCCTCAGATCGTCCTACGCCAGCCCCTGCCTCCAACAACATGCCGCCACCTCCCCTCCCTACGCTCACCACAGTGCACAAGGGCACGGAGTTTCCTTCGCCACAGTACCCGTCGCTTGGCTCCCCGTTCCGCTCGGGCACGAACTACACCAGCGACTGTCGGGCTGAGTCACGCTACTCGGACGTGAGCATGCACGCCGGCTGCAACGACTTCCCCTCCTGCACATCAGAGGACGCCGAAGGCCGTCTCGTCCACAGCAATCACCCCATCACTCCGGCCAAAGTGGTCAAGGGGAAGAAGGAGGGCTCGTCGCCGGGGAAGCGTAAGTACACGAAGTCGTTTGTCGTTGCGAAAGCAGATGACGATTATGCTGAGTACCCGCCTCGTCGCAGCCCGCGACTTCTTCAGCACGATTCTGGATGCGACGGCGGAGAGGTTGACAGCAGCGGCGAGCAGCACAAGGACCACGTCAACGCCGGCGAAGCTGACGAGCATGTCGTTGTCGAGTCCGGGTGAGAGCGTCAGCAAGAAGCGCACACGATCTGCGTTGCGCCTGTTGAATATCAATGATGATCCTCCTGCGGAGAAGGAAGGGTTGGGCAAGCCTCCACGCAAGTCTAGTCGGGCATCGATCTCTCCTTCCAAATCGGATCAGGACACTGCTGGGATGGATGGACAGGGAAACATGATGCTGGAGATGTGAGAGTGAGAGATGAAAGTTCCCCTTTGTTTTTTCAATACCCAAGCTGCTGAGAAGGTTGTTGTGCTTCTGGTGAGAAGAGTACTTTGTTGTTCTACTGCAAGGACGATGTGAAGCACACCGATGGCATGGTTTGCTTTGTGGAGGACGATGTTCGAGGGACTGCAGCAGAGCGAAGTGCATAGTGCTTTTCTTGTAGTGTCTACATGCTTTTCCTCTCCATTTCTCATCCAACACCGTCCTTCTTCTCCCACCAATGCCTCCATGCCAAATGCGTCTACACCTTCGTCTTCTTACGAGGAGGGGATGCCTGCGACGCGTCAGGAGGAACACCTCGACCAAAGTCAGGTGAAACTGAAAGAGAAAAGAAACAAATCTCGAAATAGACATACCAACAGCCGCCTCGGCCGCCTTCTCGCCCATCTCATTCCGCCCGGCCTCAAACACCTTGTCAAACTCAAACTCCGTCCACCGGATGTCGGGGCACAGGCCGGCAAACTTCCACACCCCGGCCACCTTCTTGTACCAGTGCAGGTTGAAGGAGTGCGCGTACCCGCGGATCGCGACTTCCTGCAGGCTCGCGTCTTTGTACACTTGGTGCGGCACCCAGAGCTGGTGGTAGCCGATGATTTCCTCGTCGTTGACGCGCTCCCATTTCGTGCCGCCGATGAAGTGCTGCGTGCGGAGGAGGGGGTTGCCGAGGACGAGGGGGTCGGAGGCCTGGGGGTTGCATTGGTTAGGGCGGCGGAAGAAAAGGGAGAAAGAAGTAAGGCGGGCAATCTCACCATCTTCAGGTACTCTTCGGCCGGCATGGATTCCCAGATTTTGTTGAGGAAGGAGCGGTAGTCGATGCGCAGGGTCGGGGCGACGCACTTGGCTAGGCGGGCCCAGTCTTTGCTGTCGTAAGAGTCGGCCCATTCGTAGACGGCGGCCATGCAGCCTTGCATTTCTGGCGGGGGGAGGAAGAGTTAGGCTTGGATTGCTAGGGCAAGACTGCCATTGACTGTCTATGGCGAGGGGTATGGAGGGAGAGTTGATGGCTTACCTTCAAGGCTGATGGTCTTGACGGGCTCGAGCTGGTATTGCGTAGCCATGATTGCTGTGGAAGGGTGTGTCTAATTGGTAGGAAGAAGGGGAGACAGAGGGGTAGAAGGGAGAAAGAGGATGGTGGGGAAGAGAAGACAAGGAAAGTCAGGGACTTGGATTCAGGCACACACACACTTTAGCTTTCACCGCTCCTCTGGTGCCCTGCATTGCTTACCCTATAGCGTCTGCTTCTGCACAGTAATGATTAGGAGCTACAGGCTCGTGGCGACATGGACGGGTTCATCTGTTTTCAGCAACTTCGCCCTCGAGTTTCCGATAAGAGACGAGACTCTCAGCTCAGCAATGCGTGCGTCTTGCGATTCGACTGCTGTCCTGACACGAGACCCCTCGATCTTAGAGCCCGCTCGGGCATTTAATGGAGAGGAGTGGGGTCGAGGTGTGTGTGTGACGGAAATAGCCTTTCCGCCATCTCGGCCCGCGCTGCCCGAATAGGGAACCGCCAAACAACACACAAACACTCCCGCTCGTCGGGCAACCTGGCACAACTCTCCTCGACCACCCTCGTCAAAAGAGTTCATTGCCCCCGGCTGCAGCGCTGCAATGGATCACGAGAGTCTGCGCACCGCTTCCGCCTACCTCAACAACCTGCTGCTCGCCCGCGGCCTGCTGCGCAACAGCGAGGCCATCGACTTCGTCAAGCCGTCCAAGGAAAGCCGGGCGCAAATCATTAATCTCGTGCACGACCTGATCCTACGGCAAGACCGAGACCGCGATCAGCGAGAGCATGTCGCCACCACCCTACGCTCACTGCGCGCCGAGGGCGATCGGAAAACGCACGAGCTTCAACGACTGACCACCCAACACGAGGAGTCGGCGCGTTCTCTAGTTCAGGCACAAACCGCCGAGCGTACCGCCAAAGTCGAAGTGAAGAAGGTGGAAGGCGCACTAAAGACATTGCAAGAGCAGGCCGCGAAGCTGAAGACCACGCTGGTGCAGGTCAAGGCGCAATGCACCAACGACGTCCGCAAGCGCGACCTCGAAATCGCCAAGCTGAAGACGCATCTGCAGGGCCAGCAACGAGGCAACAAGGTCGGCATGGCCGCGCCGAGTCTCACCATCACCGGTGCCCCGCGCAAGCAGAACATTGACGCGTCGATGCACGATCTTGGCGATCCGGAGTACAGTTTGAAGCAAGAGACGACTGAATTCCTGACGCAATTGGGCCAGAGTCTGAGCGATGAGAATGACGGTCTCATCACGCTGGTGCGAGGCGCTTTGGGCACGATGAGGGAATTGCTCGGCCTACCGGCGACTCACACTCATCCTGATAGCGCGGTGGGGAGCATATCAAGTGCTGAGGAGGGCAAGAATGGTAGCCAAATGCTGCACGCGCTGCCGACCTCGTACGACACTCTGGCGGCGGACATGGAGACCACCATTACTCAGCTGAAGACCGTCTTGACGAATCCCAACTTCGTCTCTATGGAGGAGGTGGAGGTGCGCGACGAGGAAATCGTGCGGTTGCGCGAAGGTTGGGAGAGAATGGAGCAGAGGTGGAAGGATGTGCTGCTGATGATGGAAGGCTGGCGGCAGAAAATGAACACGGGACACGCTATCAACGTGGAGGACCTGAGGGTGGGCATGGGTCTCGTATCGCCGGAGCATCTCAGGAGCGGCATCCGTCGAGAAAGTGTGGTGGACTCAAGCTTTGTCAACGGTGACGTGAGCGAGATCAAACTGCCGGATGCGGGACAAGACTCGTCTTTTCTGCTTGAGCCGACGAGCATCGGAAGAGTGAGTCCGAAGCGGAAGAGGGACGTTCTCGAGCCGCCCGAGTTCTTCGATCTCCGGCCGTCGAGTCGCAAATCTGTACCAGTCGCCCCTTCACCGGCACGTGAGCTCGCCGAAGAAGACTTTCTCCTCGATGAAGAGTTCAGCGAGGTCGAGAGTCACGAAGACAATAGTCTGCCGCGGATGACGATCGCGGAGAAGCTGGACGTTGCCCGCGCAGAGGCGGAGGAAGCCACGGCGGGTGTGACGCGTGATTCAATGGCGTACAAAAGCAAGCTTCCCCGCAGCACAGCTGGGACGAATGGCGTTACGAAGGTGAAGGTCTCGTTTGGATTGGACGGGGCATTGGATGCTGAGCAGGATGATACGCTCGGCAAGATGAGCCCGATGGCGAAGAAGACGAAGATCCGAGGCAGACCGAAGCGGAGGAAGAGCACGTTGAGCCCGGATGAGTTGGAAGAGCTGATCAAGAGCACTGACGGTTAGCCGCTGAGGCTGCCTTGCTGGTTGCTGGTTGCTAGACATCTTCACCCTCGTATGCTGTACTACGCTCGACGATCAATCAGTGCCATCTCGCTGACACCACCATCGCTTTCGCCCGAGTAGTGCACGAGGTGTGGTGGGTGCGTGCCAACGAACGTGTCGACGAGCAAGACGTTCCCCGCCAAGTACATATGGTATACATGCACGACATGCTCGACATTCACCTCCATCCAAAATAAACCGCGCATGATTGGCCGGGCTGCAAAGCATGGCCCGTGTTGGAAGCCAGGTGGGGCGAGGCAGTCCAATCACGACGCGGCTGGTAGCGCTGCCCATCCCGAGTCCACCACACAGCCTGCTCGACTTCGCGCTGCCTGCACTCTTCCGCCCACGCTCAGTGGTGTGGATGAGCTGGTCGCTGCAGTGCGACAAGCGCCCTTCCTCCATAATACGCTTTCCCTTCTCCTCCTCTCCCTCTCTTCTTCTCTCTTCAGCAAGCGTGTCAACCTCTAGAGCTGGTCTTTGGTGTCTTTTCTCTTCTATCCTTCCCCCTTTGTTTGAGTATTGTCAAGAGAGCCTGGCGCTCCTCTGGCATCGTTACCGCTTATTCCATCTGCCCTAATACTTTGGTTTTTCCCTTCCCCCGTTCGAGTGCTGGACACCTCCCAGAGATCCCACGGAGCCGCCGCCATCATCCAAGTCTCTCGACGTATTCCCTCCCGTCGCTGGTCGACGCAACCACTACTAATTAATAGCTCTTGCTTTGCTCAACACACGAAACGACAAAACCTGATTACCAGCCATTGTAATCACCAAGCCATAAGACAGCAACATCGCCACGATGACGGCAATCCAGCTCAACTTCACGCTTCGCACCTCGGCCAACTGCAAGACGGTGCATCTCATTGGATCCTGGGATGGCTACAGAGGACAGTATCCTCTCAGCAAAGATCCCACCAAGTCGGGCGGGTGGAAGGGCATGTTCAGGTTCCAGGGCTCGCAGCTCAAGCAGGGCCGGCGGTACTGGTATTACTACATGATCGACGGATACCACATCTCCCACGATCCTGCACGCGAGTCCGTCACCGAGCCCACGACCGGCCGCAAGCTCAACATCCTCGACATTCCGTCCGCCAAACCGCCTGAGCCACAGAAAGTCCCAGCCCATGCGAAACGCCAGTCTACCGCTTCCTTGGGACACTCGCGACGCCACTCTGCTCAAGTGCCTAAAGGCCGCTCACTCTCCCCTTCGCAAATCCAATCGCCTCTGCCAACAAAACCCCACGCCACGCGCCTCGTAGTACAAGAACGCTTCACCAACCCGACGGTCGAAGTGCTCAGCGCCCGCCTCGCCGCGTCAGAACTCAGCGAGGGGGAAGACAACAGCGACTCCGAGTCCGACAGCGGCGGCTCCGACTACGTTCCGTCCCTCACCAACTCGCGCAGCAGCTACAACAGCTCGCCCAGCTCCGTCTCGTCGCTGTCGTCAAGCTGCACGTGCGAACGCTACGGCATCACGCGTACTGGCGAGCGCGTCAAGTTGAATTGCGGCGGCTCGCGGTGCGCGTCTTCGGACGGTTCGGAGTGTAGTAGCGAGTCGGAGAGCGAGTCTCGGTATCGCGCGAACATTCCGCGACGACACCACGGAGGGTTCGCGTTGCGGAAGTGAGAGCTTCGCCGGCGAGAACAGAAAGAGAACGATTGAGCCGAAGTGGGAAGTTTGCTTGCAAGGAACCTGGATTTGCTTCCGTTCATCATCGACTATGGCTTTCACCTCGTTAAAGGACGAGCACTGACACGCACGCGCTACGCCGTGCCCGCCGTGCTGCGCACTGGCATACCTTCACCGGCTGCGTCGATGGCTCTCCACCCTCCTGTCAAGGCTCCGGTCATGCATCCGCAGCACGACGCAGTCATACAGTCCTCATCGACAACATCCCTGCACCTCGTTCACGATCGTACAGTCGGAGAGACAATGCAGTCGACAAGTCCCATTTCGGCGCCGCCGTCAAGTCACATCGACGCAAAGGGGAACGACCATGGGAACACAAGATGCAAATCTGCGCGGCAGAGTCGTCTTGTCCAGCTTTCCCACTCCATCGATTGTGGATGTTTTCGGCACTGAAAATTATAGTCGCTACCTACGCTTTAGATAGCCATGAAAGCAACTGTGCTGTTTCTTCCACACTCTGACTTCAACTCTCGTGTCCTTGTCTCACAGCCTATGCATACTACTTCCTGGCGTCGTGTATTCCTCATAGTCAAACTATAAGACGCGAAGGGATCAAGGTACTTAGAAGTCATATGATCAGCAAGCTGACTCCTCGGCGGCATCACGGCCTGAAACAGTGTCGTCGTATTCCAACTCCGTCCCCGTTCGGCAGCTCCGTGTCCGCATCGGGGCCTTGTTGGTTTGTGCTGCGCTAGGCCCCCACCCGAGGCTGAAGAAAGGCTGTATGAACACCCCGACTCCCCCACACCGGAACACGCAACTGAAGGCCCATCCAGCAACGCCGATGCCCTGCGTGCCGCCGCAACCGCCCGAAACGTGCATGCACTACACAAGCACGCTTTGCTTGCATAAGTGAAAGTAAGTTCATGTAAGCCGCTGACTCACGGGCGAAAACGAGTTGTCGCCTCGCCCCGTTGCAGCCCCGGCTTCTTTTTGGCCGCCCGGGCTGGGTGCTGCATGAAGGCATGCCGCACGCAAAGACGGGTGGGCGCGTCATCTGACGGCCGTGCGTGCTGCGCTCCCATGCAGCCGTCCAACACCTCGTGGCCTTCCTGGTCAGCCCGCTACAGCCTCACGCTAAGTCCGTCTGACTGGGCGCCGTCTCGCTTCACAGTCAGCCAGTGAAGACGTCTAGATCTCCTGTTGCGTGCGGACTTGGGAGGGGCACGCTCTGCCGCGCGGGGTTCACGGGGTGCTGATTCCAACGCGGGCACCCCGTCGAGACGCCAGGTGTCTCCGAATATGTCTGCCCCTTGCTGCGCGGCTGCGCAGCGTGCGTTTTAGATTGCGCTTCCGTGGTCGGAGCCGCCGGTGGTGATATCATTCAGGGCCCAGCTCGACGGGGCAGATATGTTGCCGGGTTGAGTCACGCGCCGCGCACTCTGTCCTTTTACATACGTAGTCTCCGTTTGGTCGACGCTTTGCGCAGCGGTCTAGGCAACCTTGTTCGTGGTCAGTCGATTAGATGCCGGACTCTAGCATGGTATGCATGCGCAGGCAGCACCGACGGGCTGGGTTTAAGGTTGCGGCGGCCAGACAGGCACAGCCCTTTCTCTGCTGGCGCAACGATTCTCTCTTTTGGACAGTATCTATTATATGCACGCGCTGACGTCTGTCATTGTTTGGCCGCGAAGAGTGATGTATAAAGGCTCTAGTCTGACACCGTTCACTCGCTTCCCTCCTCCCCCGACTCCCGATTCTTTTCTCTTCGCTTTGCTTGAAATCACATACGTCCGTCTGACTCTTGTTCGCCGGTCCTGAGTCATTCCTTCCCTCCTGTTCGTTAGCGTTTAAGCGGCATTTGCTATTCGATCCCCAGCTTCTTTCCAAACGCCTGCCACCACAGCATGTGCATCCAAGTCGTCGAGCGCTACTCCGTCTGCCGCTGCCTCTACTACCGCCACGCCATCGACCCGTGCTCCTCCAGATCCCAGCGAGGGCACAAAGTCCAAGAACGAACGGTCTTGGTTGGGTACACGTGCAGCGCGCACTCGGCATGTCACATGCGGCCGGGCGTCGCCATCGTGACTCGACATCCGCGGCAGGATGCGGGATCGCTGCAGTCGAGGGTGTGACGGGAAGTTGCGGCAAATGATTAATAAACCTAAGCCGTTCGACCGAAGGGTTGGGGATGATTGAACGAAGGTAGCTTGGGCGTGTTGACGGACACCGAACTCCAAGACCAACCATTTCCTGCGAATGTCGTCGATCCCTGTGCTCAGGATTGTCGCCTACGAGCAACGACCATGAGTCGACTTAGTGGCGCTCGCTCGGCCCACCCAGCGACAACAGCGACGCGATCACGACACAGTGTCGGCCAGAAACGTGCCAAGAATGCACACACCCGGCTTAATGCATGGGCGACTAGGTCGGTGGGAGGGCGGAATCACGTTAGAAGTCGGGTTGGAAAGCTTGCCACGTGTAGTGTGAAGGAGCCGGCCGCTCGATCTCCACTGGCTGCTTTACTGGCGGGACCAGTTCTCTTTCCATATTGATGCTCGATCGCGGGGCGGTCGAGGATGTTTAGCGCTGGCCGTCAGATATCTTTGTGAATAGTCAAACGCCTTCCGATGAGCGGTCAGATTATGTCCGATTCACAACCGGATGGCTTTCGCGTTTGTCCTGTCTCTGATGGAATCATGCATCACTAATCCATACAGTAGGCACCAGCTCTCGCGTAAGGTTTGTGCAAAGACAAAGAGGCGCGTTGCTTGATGTAGAAGACGATGCACATGATCGGATCGCCGGGGCATGCAAGCTCGGTGCTGAATCCTGCTAACGTTTGCTCCGATCTGGCTGAGTGACGGCCTTGATCGTCATTGGTCCTGGAGCTGTCGGAGCGCTTTTTGACGGGATCGTCCAGTAGAGCGGGGTGGCTCAAGGTAGGTGAGACGAGGACGCGTCGTTGATCTGCTGCATCTTCCCACCTCGAGGGAGCTCACATGACGTGGCGTCAACGTACCCCGGAGACCGCACGCTCGTGACTAGTCGATGCACCGGCATCCCACGTTGTGGATGTACATTGGAAGATGTGGATCACAAGACCGGCCGCCCGAGGCTGTCTGACTCTACTAATCCATCTGATCCGTCTGCTGTCGTACGGTACGCGTACTTCTTGCGAACTGGATCCAGGGTGCTTGATAGGGGCCGGCGACCATTGTCATTTAGCTTTTGTACGCCTTGCCGCCCACACTCTCGTCAAATGCCATGAGTTCATTGAGGCCGCAGACCTCGAACAGCGCTTTCGGACCCAGATTCTCTTCGACTGGTGGCTTCCCCGTCTTTCTCAACACTTCCAAGGCATTTCGATACGCCGGGATTAAGGCTTCCATGCCCAGACATGGCCAAATGACGATGCGAAAGCCAAGTGCATTTGCAGTGTCGTTGCTGATTTGTGGCGTCTGACCGCCCTGCACCATATTCAGTAACATGGGAAGGTCGGGACATTCGGCAATGGCGCGTTTCATTTCTTCTTCGCTTTGCATGGCTTCGAAGAAGAGAGCATCGACGCCGATGTCTGCGGCGCCTTTCAATCTGGCGACGGCTTCTTCGAAACCACCGTTGCCGTCAGCATCTTTTCCCGCGCGAGCGTCTGTCCGCGCGATGATGAGAATTTCAGAACCGCTTTCGTCTCTCGCTTTGCACGCAGCACGCAGTCGGTTGAAGTAGACGTCGCGGCTCACCAGCAGCTTGCCGGCGAGATGACCACATCGCTTCTCCGTGACTTGGTCTTCGATATGGCACCCTGCTATGCCGGATCGGGCATATGCGCGAACCGTGTTTGCGACGTTGATTGGCCCTCCATAGCCAGTGTCTGCATCCGCGATTACGGGAACAGAAGGGTTGATGCCGGCGATCATGGCGGCATTCTGATGCATGTCTGTGAAGGTGGCGAGCCCGAGGTCTGCCATTCCTAGTCGAGACATGCTTGTGCCTGCGCCGGTCTGGACTTGTATTAGTACGTCAACGTCCGTTGCAGTCAGAGTGTTTGTACCATGTACAGGCACTCGGCTCCCGACGCCAGTGCCAGCCGTGCGGTAATACCATCATGTACCCCGGGGGCTACCACGGTTTTGGAGGGGTTGGCGAGGAGTTGGCGAAGACGCTTGCCGCCTGTCATCGGTGGGGATGTATGGCCGTTCATCGTGTCACAGGGAAAAATCGCTCACTGATCGCTTTCCTGCAAGTATATGTATTCAGTAAGGTTGATGATGGGTAGTCGATGGCGATGTCCGAACTCGGCCAGGCACATCCGACGGTTGAGCACGGGCCATCTCGAACCCCAGCCTGCTGTCATCTTTGAGTCATCTCCATCGATCACATAGACATCGACATTGACCCAAACGATAGGTATTCGGAATGCAGTGAGCATCATCGCTGCCTGGTTCGCGGGCAGGTTCATCGGAGCAGGCAGCTAGCGATCCGCCACGCCGATTGTCGTCCGGCCGGTTCAGCATCGCCAACCGGCCGAAGATTCAGGATTTTGAGCTCCTCTGTCCGGGGGACGTCGCAACAGCACCCATCGGTCGCAACGTCGCCACAAAACCTTGCATCCCTTCTGGCCATATCCCCCCCGATCTGATCTATATTATGATTGACTCTCATTGATTGCATCCATCGGATGGACATATCCCTCGAACCTTCCCAACTCCCGCTTGCACTGCACAAGTCAATCCTCATCTCTTACGTCCGCGCCATTGAATCTCCCTTAGCCGCAACTCTCCACAATGCCCAAACTCAAGGTGCTAATTTCCGGCGGAGGCGTCGCCGGCACCGCCCTGGCCTTCTGGCTTTCCAAGCTCAACCACGACGTCACCGTCGTCGAACACTTCTCAACCCTCCGCACTACCGGCCTCCAAATTGACCTAAGAGGCCACGGTATCGAAGTGCTCAAGCGCATGGGCCTGGAGTCTGCCTTCCGCGCCAAAGCCGCACCGGAAGAGGGGATGCAGTTTGTGGATCGAGCGGGTAGGAATCGAGCCTACTTCGGCGCGAACAAGACTGGGTCTGGAGCGCAAGGCATCACCAGCGACTACGAAATCATGCGAGGTGACTTGTGCCGGATCATCCATGATGCGACCGGCGAGAGCGCCAAATATGTATTCGGGACGTCGGTGACGAGCATTCGACAAACTGGTGATGGCGTCGAAGCCACCTTCAGAGATGGCCATACTGAGAAATACGATCTCCTGGTAGGGTGCGATGGCGCCTTCTCCTCTACCCGAAAGATGATGCTGGCCGCGGACGACGCGACTGCCGGCTTCAATCCGATCGGCGATTACAATGCGTACATGACCTTCAAACGACCCATAGAAGAGGGCGAGCGCTACGTGGGAATGATGTACCTCGCAACGGAAAAACGGGCCTTGTTGACTCGGAGGCATAGTCCCGAGGACATGCAGCTGTACCTTCTCATGTCCAAAGCGGACCCACGACTGCTGGATGTCCGCCGAGGTGACGTGGAGGCGGAGAAACAGGCCTTCGCCGAGATCTTTCGCGATGCGGGCTGGCGGACGCCAGAGCTGTTGAAGGAGATGCAGCAGGCAGACGACTTTTATTGCGAACGAATAGGCATTGTCAAGCTGGACTCCTGGCACGAGGGACATGTTGCTCTGTTGGGAGACGCTGCGTCCAGCCCTGGAGGGTCAGGCATGGGCACCTCCTGCGCTATGATCGGGGCCTACGTTCTCGCAGGCGAGATCGGCCGGCAGTGCGGACGTGGCGACGACAGTCCAGCCGAGACATCGAGAGAGGGAGTGCCGGCCGCGCTGAAAGCATACGACGATCGATTCCGGCCATTCATGGACATCGTCCAAAAAGGCCTGGACAACCCGCCAAGCTTCCTTATGCCCTCGAGCGCGTGGGCTATTGCCTTGGTGCACGTGGTCTTGCAGGTTGCAAGCTGGCTGTGGATCGATCCGGTCATGCAGTATTTCATGAAAGAAAAGGCCTCGCAGTGGAGTCTGCCGGAGTACGAGGAGCTGCGGGACTCGGAGAGGGGCGTCGATGCTGAACCATGATCCGCTTGGATCAACGGCGCTGGACTGGAAGAGTGGGTGTTTAGTTCCGCTCAATATTTATGATACTCCCCATGTAAACAATGTGTACAATACAAAATCGATCTCACGCGAAGAGGAGTATGGTGAAGGTCGTAACGCGTCGGAGGAAGCTTTGACCACGCTTTCACATGCCAACTCCACGCCGCGGCTTGCCAACGTCACATGCGCAATGGCCGGTTCTCCACGGGCTCGTTTATGATGACATCCGTGTGCTCGTGATCCGATCTCATTAGTACCGTCACCCTCACCTCTCCCTTCATCTCTCACCACTCGAATTTGTAGACCTCCGTCCTCTCCATCACCATCCTCTGCACCCCAAACCCGCCAACCACACCCCAATTTCCTCTCCACACTTCTCCACAACGACAACAATGTCTCTCAAAGACGGTACAAACCAGCCCAACCTACCTCCCCACTCATCCTCGCCATCACAATCCTAACGCGAGATCTCACCACAGATGCCTTCCCCTCCTCCGCCGCCTTCGACATGATCTCCAGCGCGCTCTCCTCCGACGAAGCGGAGCGCAAAGACGCCGTGCGCAAGGGCGGCGCCATCTTCGCCTTCACGCTCAAGAACGACCAAAAGGCGGAGAGCAGCTGGTACATTGATTTGAAGGAGAGCGGGGAGGTGGGCAAGGGGCAGGCGCCGGAGGGGAAGAAGGCGAATGGTTTGTTTATCCCTTTTTCTTCTTGGCATGTCCTTCTCTCTTCTCCTGCTCCGTGTAGCGAATATGCGGAGTGAGAGTGGGAGGAGACAGAGCACCCTCATATCCGGACGGCGCATCGATGCAGACGGTGGGAAACGCATGCTAATCAGGTATACGTGCACACAGTGGTCCTGACGCTCAAAGACGAGGACTTCGGCAAGTTGATCTCGGGCAAGTCGAACGCGCAGAACTTGTTCTTGACGGGCAAGCTCAAGATCCGAGGGGATGTGATGAAGGCGACGAAGATGGAGCCCATCCTCAAGAAGGCGCAGAACAAGGCCAAGCTATGAGGCGGCTGGGAGGTATGTCTTGGGTCACGAATGGAAGAGTTGGCGTACAGTGGACTAGCGCACTTGATTAGCACTCTCGAGAATGCAACGTTAGGGTGGCATCTATTTATGTTGTCATGCGGTTGTTAAATTGCCATATGTGTTTCTCGTGAATGTTTTCGCTGCCTGAGGCCGCAATGAGGGTGAATCCGGAGCTGCTGCCTTCCACGTTGCCTTTGATTCTTGAATGAAACACGAATCGTCCAGATAGCTGTTTAGCAACACCTTCCACTAGTTTCCTACCACATCGGGTTCAAGCTTAATAGGTACCGTGTTGTCCAGCTGCAGGTTCATGGCCCGCGAAACGTGATGCCAGACAAACCGCGCTAGCCGAAGCAGGAAGCGGAGACGAGACGGGGAATCCCACGCCTTTTTTGAGGCACTCCACCTGCCCGGCCGCCAACGTTAGGAGACGCAGCGTCAGGTCCACGTTTGGGGAAAAAAGTTATCAACACCACCACCCACCGCGCACCATCCCCAACCCCCTCATCATCCACGCGACGGACTACCCTCTCCGCTCCTTCCTGGCGCATGGCAGCGATTCTCACGCGCGCGCCGTCGTCCACCCCTCCCCTCGCCCTCCACCCCTCGATTCCTCGACCCTCAGCTCGGCGAATTTGAAGGCAGTCGGGATACGACGGGACGCACAGCTGGTGGAGCGTGTGAGGGCGTGATTGTTGTGGCCAGAGGGCCTTGGTGAAGATGAGCAAGAGGCAGCAGGACTTTCAGGGCGGGGGAGAGCGATATGGGGGCATGTCGGACTCGCGGGATGAAAAGGCTGATCCGCCTCAGCATGCCACCGCGGCGCAGATGGCTCGGAGAAAGTAAGTGTCGCCCTCTCATCAATGCTGTTCACAGATGCGATGGATGGCCGTGTATTTGGGATTGGTGCGTGACAACGGACGGTGGTGAGACTTGTGGAGGTTCGGGTGGCACCGCTGGTTGTGCAAGACGCGCCGCTCCCTTCCCGCATCATTGTCACCACCATTCATTCTGCAAACGCATCAAGCGGTCATTGAGCGGGATTGCATCTGCCAGAAACAAAGCTGACATAATTTTCCTCCCACACAGAATCGCACAAACACGGAAACCAAGCAGTGGACGAAGCAGTCGGGCTGCAACCCCGACAGCCACCGCCTTCGGACAAGCCGCTCCACAAAGCATGCCTTCCTTCCAGCCATCAGGCCAGTCAGGCACCGGCTTTGGCGGCGACTTCAACTTCTCTACCAACGCCGCCTCGAACCCTTTCGCGCAGACCAATGGCACCTCTGGCACCCCACCCCCTACCAACTTCCAATTTGGTTCGCAGACTCAGACGAACGGAAGTGGAAGCGGATTTGGCGGTGGCAGCAACCCCTTTGCATCTGCTTTTGGCGGTGCCGACAAAACACAACCTCAACAGAACGGCTTTGCTTCGTCGACTACCCCGTTCGGACAGACTCAGCCGGGCAACACCCAGAACTCAACCTCTTCAATCTTCTCCTCTTTCGGCCAAAACAATAATACCCAGCCGCAGTCGAACGGTGTAACGCCTAGCACTGCTGCTACTCCATCCTTCCCCAGCTTCGGCAACACAGCCCCCGCACAAACTCCGTTCAAAGGCTTCGGTCAGTCACAGCAGTCAACGCAGTCTACACAAGCACCATCGTTCGGCTTTGGCCAGTCGCAGGAGCCCACTCCATCTACACAAGCGCCGTCGTTCAACTTTGGGCAGAGCGCGCAGCAGAATGGCGACAAGCCTGCCAGCACACCATTTTCCTTCGGGCAGGCAACTTCACAATCGCAATCTAATGGCAACAAGCCGTCACCAGGCCCGCAAACTGAAGAAACGCCCAAGGCGGCACCCAGCTCTACGTTTGCAGGATTCGGGCAGCAGAACGGGCAGAAACCGCTATTCAGTGCAACACCGCAACCCGAAAAGACTACGAGCAACTTGTTCGGTACCCAGTCGAGCGTTGGCACAGGCTTGTTTGGCTCAACACCTCCTCCTGATAGCAATTCTCAATCGCTGAAGCCTGGCGCGAGTGTCTTCAGTTCGGTGAACCAGAAGGATGGGATCAGCAGCACCATGTTCACCCAGAGCAGAGACTCTACGCCCAAGCCTCCTAGCAACATGTTTGGCGCTCCAGCCCAACAAAGCGATTCGGATGCCACACCTTCCGCCAACAAATTTAGTGGATTCGGACAATCACAAGCCAGTGCGCAAAAGCCAAGCTTCTTCGGCGCAGCGCCCGCCTCGCAATCTGGCCAGGAGACGCCCAAAGCGGCGACGAGCCTCTTCAGTGGGGGCTTTGGACAGCAGCAGCCTTCTCAGTCGAGCACCACACCTGCTTTTAATTTTGGCCAAACACCGCAGAAAGCGACTGATTCGGCTCCTCAAAGTAAGCCGCCCGCTGACACCGATGCTTCGCTGGCGAGTACGACCAGCCAAGCATCCGGCGCTGAGGGTAAAAGTTTGTTTGACCGTGTAACGCCGCGTGACGATGCACCGCCTACGGCGCAAAAATCCGCATTCACGCCTTCGACTACTCTATTCAATGCGTCTACTCCGGGCGCGAGTATGTTCGAGAAAGCCGCTGCGCCGCCCAGCACTCCAGCGACAGCTATCAAGGAATCTTCCACCACTGCTCCAAGATCACTACAAGAGACACCTTCCGCCGCGCCGTGGCTTTCACATGGGCCGTCAGCCCTTACTACTGGCTCGAAATCGCTGCAGCCGCCAGTGCCAGCAACACCTGCTAAAGCAAGCACACCGGCGGCCACTACCCATACAATCCCCGAATCGGAGAAGAAGACACTAAAGTTCCTGAACGAGGGCTTGAAAGCGCACTTGGCGACGCAAGATCCCTACGCCGACTGGAGCAAGATCATGCAGTTCTACCTCGAGCAAGCAGCAAAGATCACCAACGTTCCCAGTGTGTCTCTCACGCAGCCCACGGCCCCGAACACAGTGCAGAACACGCCCTCTGCGCCTTTGAACGTATTCGCCGCCAGCCAGGCGAACTCGACACCCAAGCCGACAGCCCCGTCGACTACCTCGGCCTTCCAATTCACTCCAAAGCCCTCTGCTGCTAGCGTCCCACAGCCGCCGCAGATTGCCCCCGTCAATCGCAAGCGATCTGCTGAAGACGATGCGCCGCAAGAGCCGCCTGCGACGGAGAAGCGTTTGCGTCCGAATGAGACGATCAAGTACCCGCAATTGCCGGAGAATGCTAGTAACACCTCTAGACTTTTTCAGGCGGCTTTGAACAAGTCTGCGGGTCCTGCGGCGCCAACATCTCAGCTACAGTCTGAGAGGGAGACTGGAGAGAAGCAACAGCAGCAGCAGCAAGCGCCGACCTTTGGCGGATTCAAATCATCCCAGCCAGCGCAGACCTCTGAAGGCTTCAAACCTTCTGGCTTCACGGGCTTCACACCTTCTGGCGCCGCTCCGAGCGCTCCTTCAGGCATGCCGACGTTCGCCGCGCCCGCAACTGGGGGCGGTGGATTCTTGGCAGCATTCGGCAAGAAGGCGAATGACCAGGAAGAGAAGGAGAGGAAGAAGCGGAAAGCGGAAGACTACGACTCGGATGAAGAGACCGAGGAACAGTGGGCCGCGCGAGACAAGGCCGAGCAAGAGGCGAAGAAGCAGAAGATCCTGGATGCCGCCAAGAGTGGTGCTATCTTCACGCCAGCCAGTGCTGGTACTCCCGCAGCGTCGGATGACGGGCATGGTGTCGACGACGTTGAAGCCACTCCAGTGGCTCAAGCCAAAGGCCTGCCCGCTTGGATGACATCGCAAGAACCGCCTGCCACTGCGCCGAGCAAGATAGGCGCGAAGCCGACGGAAACGCGCTTTACCCCCATGACCGCCTCGAAGTTCCAGTTTGGATCGAAGACTCCATTCGCTGCGGGAGGCGCATCGAGCACGTCGAACATCTTCGGCAATGCATCGAAGCCGAGTGACAGCACCGACACCGCGGACGCCGACAAGACTGAAGCGGAGAAGGAGCAAGGCAGTGGCGACCACACCTGGAAACAGAGCACCCCGATCAAATTCGGCTCAGGCCTTGCGTCTGGCGTCGGATCCACGACTCCTGCCGGCAATCCCCCTTCATTCGGCACTCTCTTTGGTGCGACCAATCAGAAGTCCGCCTCGGACGCCACAGGCCATCTAGCGAAGCCCAACTTCGGCTTCAACTTCGGCACCCAGTCTTCCTCCCTCACGAACTCGCGTGCCACAACCCCTGGCCTGACCACTGATGGCGAAGGCGCGTCTACAGCCGGCGAGGGCGAGGACGAAGAAGGCGCCGCGCCCGCGGAACCACAAGTAGAAGACCAGACCGGGCTTCGGGAGTCGGAGCTGGAAACGGAAGACGTGCTGTTCAGCGTGCACAAGGCCAAAGCGACCAAGTGGGACGAGAAGAAGAGCGACAGCGGCGAGATGAGCATGGGCTGGGTAGACCGCGGCAAGGGCCCGTTGTACATTCTCAAGAACAAGGAGTCGGGCAAGGTGCGGGTGGTGCTCAAGGTGCCGCCTTTCGGCGTGACCAAGATGAACTTTGCCCCGTTGAAGAACATGCAGTACGAGGTCACTGGCAAGGCGGGCAAGATGGTGCAGGGTGTTTTCATTGATCATCTCGAGTCGTCGGCGGCTAAGGAGGGCGCGAGCCAGTTTAGTAAGTGGTTGGTGCAGGTGGGGAGCAAGGAGGATGCGGAGGAGATTGCGAGGGTTTTGATGGAGGAGAGGGCGTGAGGGGGCTTGTGTTCTGCATCGTGGGAGGCGTTCTGCGCATTGGGGAAGAATAGGATCTTCTCGACGCACACATGAGGAAACTTGCATTGAGCGTTGCTGTTCTTGAGATTGGCATTGCGAGTCGCCTGCGTTAGGGGTGGCTTTGCAGATTGTTCATACCGGGCGGGATGGATTCGTTCGGCTTGTGTATAACATGAACTGCATCAATGGTGCCGTGTGCCTCCACGACCACAGATGTCTCTCCTTGTGGCGGGAAAAGTGAGGCCCATGAAGGGCTGTGGAATGGTGAAGAATGTAGAACGTCGGCGCACTCTTCATCCCGCCACCTCGGACTTCATCCACATGCAGCGAACTCGAGTGGACGACTCGGGATTCTTCAACATTGTGTCCAACGATGCCAACGACTGCCGGATGGAGGGCAACCGCGAGTTGCTGCAAAGTGAGGGTGAGGACGTCGCGATCGAAGAAGACGGCCCGGAAGTAGAGAATGCGAGGAGGGAGTCACAAACTGCAGCTTTTCGATCGGTGGTGGAACGATTCAAACATGGCATTGACGACGACAAAGACGGCCGCAAGGGAGACGCCGGACCAATCTTAAGGAGCAGCAGCCGCAAACGGCCCAGTACTGAGAATGGCGAGACCAAGTCGACTCCATCTCCAGCGACGAAGAAACGACGCCGGGAATCTTCTCGCTACGCCCCTCCATCCAAATACGCCCATCTTCCCCCTCTAACCGACATCCTGGAACCCAACCTCATCGGCGTCTTTGTAGGCTTCAATCCTGGCGTGACCACGGCGGCAACCGGGCACTCGTACGCCCATCCGTCCAACATGTTCTGGAAACTGCTACACTCCTCCGGCATAACAGACACGCGCCTCCGCCCCGAACAAGACGTCGATCTCCCCCGCCTCTGCCGCATGGGAAACACCAACATCGTCGAGCGACCCAGCAGAAACGCAGGCGAACTCAGCAAAGCAGAAGTCGTAGCCGGCACGCCCATCCTCGAAGCCAAAATCCGGCGCTTCCGGCCCGAGGCGGTGTGCATTGTGGGCAAGAGCATTTGGCTGGCGATCTGGAGGTGGCGGTATGGGAGGGAGATGCGCAAGGAGGAGTTTGCGTATGGGTGGCAGGGGGAGGGGGAGCGGATGGGAGGGGAGGAGGGGTGGGAGGGGGCGTGGGTGTTTGTTGCTACGGCTACTAGTGGGTTGAATGCGAGTTTGAAGCCGGCGGAGAAGGAGGCGATTTGGAGGCCTTTTGGGGAGTGGGTGCGGCGGAGACGGAGGGAGAGGGAGAAGGTGGAGGAGGAGGAGGAGGAGGAGAGGAAGGCTCTTCAGTAATCCGGCTTCTTACTCGCTGATGACTGCCGCCGGAGTCGAATCTGCTGGAACTCTTTGTCTTGTGGAAAGCCCAGGTGGAATCTCCCACATACCGCCCAATCCAACACGACTCCCTCCCCCGTCTCGAAATCCGCCACTCGGCCCCCTGACCTCTTGTCCTCCGCCAGAAAAGCACACTGCATTCCCTCCCCGCTAATATCCCTCTGCCACCCAGGCAGGCAGAACCCAAATATCGTCCCCGCAACATCCCAATACGTCCGCTGCTTCGTGCTAATGTACTGAAACCTCCCCACCAAGCGAAACGGCAACGGCGTATTCTTCCCCGCCTTTCCCTCAAACACCTCCCGGATTGTCGCGCTCGTCGTGCCCCGCGGCGGCTTCACGCGCGCCGCAGGCTGGAACGCCGTGACCATCACAAACGGCATTTGGTCTTCTGGATCTGCTCGCGCGGCCTCGCCTTCGTCGGAGAAGGTGTAGCATTCCGAATCGAGTTGTAGCATGTCTGCTTCGTCGTCTTCGGAGATCCCTAGGCCGTGCGTGCCTTGCGTTGCGAGGAAGGCGGCGGGGGGGCCGCCTTCTTTTAGGCCGGCGTGGAAGGCGGAGAGGAGGGAGAATTGGTGGATGTCGTTTGGTGGGGGTTTGGCCATGACCGGGTGGTGGGGGGGCATTGATCACATGGAGGACATGGCGAAGGGGGAGAGTGGGAGAGAGGAGGAGAGGAGAGAGGAAGGAAGTAGAAACTCACGAGACGTGCGGTGAGGGTTTTGGGCCCAAATATAGCTTGGGGCTTTCATGCATTTGCGTGCATCTCTAGTTCCTTCAGGTCTCCCCGCAGCGAGAACGGCGGTGGAGTGTGTTAGGTAACGCGAGGCATTGTGCGCCGATTTCGAGCTACAAAGGGTAGTGCAAGACCAAGCATCGGGTCGAGGTAGCTCGTCATGATTGTTTGGATGAATGGTAATTGCAGCATGAGAAGATGGAATGGATCTCTCGGGACAATTATTTGCTCGCTCCATACGAGCAAGAGTGACGTCGCTTCGCACGGTCCATCGGAGCCTCACTGTCAGCCGCCGATATCGTCAAACGTTGGACGACATGGTACACTCACGATCATGATATTTCTTCCATCTGCCCTGCCAAAAGTATCTGTACAAGTCAGTTGATTCAACCATTGATGCTAGCTGGAGGGTTTCGACGAGGTTGCGCACTTAACACTACGGCACCTTCTTTCCATCGTCGGATATTCACGTTATCCGTTGCCATAGGCGTGAGACAGAGACAGCACTCCTTCGCCGCAAAGACTGCAATCTTACCGGCGGTCAATCTGAGCTGTACCGAACATTTCGTCAGACGTTCACCCCTCCAACGGCGTTCATCTCACGCAACCAACATGGCTCCCACAGTCCTCGTCCACGGCTCAGGCGCAATAGGCAGCATCTACGTCTACCTGCTCATCAAAGCCGGCTTCTCCGTCACAGCCGTCTGCCGCTCCAACCACGACGCAGCCAAAGCTAACGGTTTCCTCATCGACTCGGAAAAGTACGGCAACAACCTGCGCGCCCACCCCAAAATCGTGCGCACCTCCGCCGAAGCGGCACAGCAAGGCGGCGTTTTCGACTACATTATCGTGACGTCCAAGGCCATTCCGGAGGACAAGACGAGCGAGCTCATCGCGCCTGCTGTCACGGAGGGGAGGACGTGTATTGCGCTCTTCCAGAATGGGGTGGGGATTGAGGAGGAGTTTGCTGAGCGGTTTCCTCACAATCCGCTGCTGAGTGTTGTCGTGTATCTACCCTCGACGCAGATCGAGCCGGCGCATATGCGCATGGGCAATTTCGAGATGCTGCAAATCGGCTCCTTCCCTGCTTCGGCGTACAAGGAGAAAGTAGGGGTCAAACAGGCGGCGGACACGTTCGTCGAGATGCTTCAGAAGGCGGGGAGTAATGCGAAGTGGTTTGACGATGTGCAGGAGATGCGCTGGCGGAAGCTGATGCTGAATGCGTCGTGGAATCCCGTGTGTGCTCTGTCGTTGAGCAGGGATGTGGCGTTTCTTGCTTCTGCGCCGGATGCGGATCGGGAGGTTGGGGCGCTGATGATGGAAGTGGTGCACATTGCGCAGGCGCTGGGGTATTCTAGCGTCAATGAGGAGACGCAGGTGGAGCAGTTGAAGCGGGCAAAAGACCGAGTTGGTGGTGAGGGTATTGAGCCGAGTATGCTGGTTGATGCGCTGAATGGTCGACGCATGGAAGTCGAGACTATCTTGGGGAATGCTGTGCGAACGGGCCGGAAGGCTGGCGTTGCGGTGCCCAAGTTAGAACTCTTGTATGCGTTGGCAAAGGCGCTGGATGAGTCGATGCTGTACAGGCAGCCGGGACAGAGTTTGAAGGGAACTGAGACGAGAGCTGAACGGGGGAAGACGAATGCTTCATAAGTTGGAGATGGTATAGAGTCGGAGAAAATATAGAAGATGGAGCGGCGACTTGCCCAAGCAGCACATCATTCCGCCACCGTCGACCAAACTCAGGCGCACTTCTCAATCTTCCACTCCTTCAACGCCTGGGAACCCAGCTCAACCAAGCCCGCGTTCGACATGACGTCTTTCCCACCAGTACCGTTCATCGCCTGATGAAGCTCCACAGCAGCAATGTCGCTAACGTGCACACTCGGCAGCCCAAGCACGGCTTCCAGTACCGGCAACATCATGCGTCTCGCCATGGGCGTCTGAGAATCAGTAATCGCGCCTGGCTTGGTGATCTGCAGCTCGATCCGGCCCTTGGATTGTGCCGCCTCGGCGAGCAGTTCAATCTCGACAGTGCCCTTAAACCGTGAGAATGCAGTCAGACGGGCAAAGCAAGATGGACTCGAGACGGCAAACTCACTCTCAATTTTCGTTCTTCGCCCATTACCCATAACGCCCTGTCCTGGTCCCGTTCCGTCAAAGCGGCCGAGGTGTAGATGAATCTGAACGGGTGGGCTGAGTTGGCGACGGCGAGCATCGATTTAAGGCCGACGAAGGGATAGTCGTGATTGATCTTCTTCAACTCTTCGGAGGTCATGCCTTTGGATTTGGACGGCGTGACTGCCAGATTCCTACCGCGAGTCAGCTCTGTCATCTTTTACTCACACAGGCCTTGCGCGAAGGTCAGGTGTAGTCTTGCTCACCAAATACACGCATCGGCACCTTTAAGCTGCTCTAGGACGTGAGCAGGCCAGTCGCTGCCAAAGTCGTCCAAGATGACGGACTTCAGCTTACTCTTATCTGCCTGCGAAGGAAGGCCGTCTGGGAATGTAGCTTGGCGGCGAGCGACGGAGATGACTTCGGTGATTTGGGGGTTCAGTAAGGCGATGCGAATGCATTCCCTCCCTACGAGACCCGTGGCGCCGGTGAGGATGATTTTCATGATGGTTGTGGGGGTATTTGTGCTTGGAGATGTGGGATTTGTTGAAGGAATGTTGGGCTTGACTGATGAGGCTGAGGTCTTTGACGCCAACTTGCACGTCAGCACTAGGAAGACTGCACTTTCAGCCTCCAGGAAAGAAGTAAGACGGCAAAATGCAAACGATGTCATCCCACCAGATCCATTCCCCTATCCGTATCTGTCACCATGGCGCTCCACACGAGTGGCACGGTGGAAACCGGTGATGGCGTTTCGCTCGCATACGACCAATGGGGTGACCCAAGCAAACCAAACATCGTCCTCCTCTCGGGCTGGAATCAGACGGCCGCGCAATGGCGAAAGCAGTACAGCGCCCTCTCGGACCACTTCCACATCACCACCTACGACCATCGAGGCCACGGCGAGTCCGAGAAGACCGATCACGGCTTCCGCGTGTCCCGCCTGGCTGCCGACTTGGACGAGCTTCTCGTGCAGTTGAACCTGCGGTCCGTCACACTCGTGGGCCACTCCCTGGGCTGTGCCGTCATTTGGTGCTGGTGCGATCTCTACCCTAATCGGCGCAGCACCATCAACAGCCTGGTCTTCATTGACCAAGTTGCCGTCATGCTCCCCAGGCCGCACTGGACGGAAGTAGAAACTAAGCACTACGGCTGCGTCTTCCCCAACGACGAAGTGCCCGACGCCTTCTTCCAAGCGCTGGCTGGTCCTGATTCTCGAGCCGTCACCTCCGGCTTCGTGGCTTCCATGTTCACGAGCAACGCTTCTCCCGACGACGTCAACTTCGCTTTGGAGCAGAACGCAATCATGGATTCGAAGCATGCGGCTGCGCTGCTCCACGATCACACTAGACACGATTGGCGTGATGTCTTGCCGACCATCAACGTCCCCGCTCTGGTCGTGGGAGGGGCTGGGAGTGTGCAGACTCCCATCGCGGGCTGCAAGTGGGTCGCTGCGCGCATCCCAGGTGCTCGGTTCGTTGAGTTTTCCGAGGAGGAGGGAGGCTCGCATTGCTTGTTCGTTGAAAACCCGACCAAGTTCAATGCGATCCTGAAGCAGTTTTTGGAAACGCAGGCTGTCTCGGTGTAGGAGCTGGTAGGCATCCATGTGCTTTGATATCCTTGTCGTTGTTACATATAAGCCTCTGAGTAACATATCCATTCCTCACGAGACTCCTAACTCCGACTCTGCCTCTGCTCCCGCGCCCCTTCCCCCCGCACAATCCTCCCCCCAACAACCTCCCCAATCCACCTCGCATTAAACGCCAAAACCGCCGCAACGAAGACTTGCACCCCCGTCGGCAGCGCCTGCACCCAGTAGTCCGCATCCAACCCCAACTGCTCCACCAGCACCCGATGCGCGGCAGGATGCTCCAGCAACTTGGGCACGCCCCATTGAGCCGCGTCGCGTAGATAGCCGTTCAAGAGGAGCACCACGCGGGCTAGCAGCCAGGGGAGTCCGAAGGTGAGGAAGCGGGCGTGCGCTTTGGAGAAGTTGCCGCGCGTTGCGGCGGAGGAGATGAAGAGGATGACGGCGGTGTCGATGAGGTAGTAGATTGTGGTGGGGGATTGGACGAGGGAGTTGATCGCGTGGGTCAGGTCTTCCATTGTGGCTTGTCGCTTAGAGTGCGGGCCTTGGTGAATGGATGATGGATTCGTTATGCCGTGACGTTCTTTCCTGGTCGCAGATTCGTCCCCCTGTACGGATGAAGTGAACCCTGAGATGGCATCGCAGGTGAGAGGAAAGTTTGGGACGGCGGAAAGTTTCCAGGTGGGCAACAGCTGAAGCTTAGCGTGGTGGATAAAAGCGAATTGAGCAGCAACAGGACATAATAAACCCTGGATCTGCGATCTTCCTCCGCCGTATCATGCATACCAGCAGTCTACGAGAAAAGTGAATGCGGATTTACGATCCAACATGAGGCGATGAAGAGAAAGTCGAGGGGAGCACTGCAGAGCATGACCTGATCAATTCACAGAATACCAAACTACATTCCAAACAAACCACTTTTCTGCGCCGTCCTTCGCCCACGCTCACAAACTCCGAACCCCCGTTCATCTCGATGCCTTCTATGCTGGCACGATATAGGGCGTGAAGGGGATCGCATTGCCCTTGCCCTTGCCGGCGGCCTTGGGCCCGCTGACAATCGACCAGTCGGGCTGGAAAGTAGGGCTCTCGAGTTGATTATAACTATTGGCGCCAAAGTTGCAGTTCAGCGCGCAGCTTTGAGGGTTGATGGTGCACGTGACGGGTTGCGTGGAGCAGGTAAGACCCTCGGTAAAGACGACGTGCTGCTGGGTGTTGTAGGAGCCGAAGCAGCCGGCGAAGGGCGTCTGGCCTTGAAGATTGTACAGGTAGTGCGTCGAGGGATCGAGGTACATGAGGGCGGCGTTGACGGGTTTGCCGTTGAAGACGCCTTGCTCGTAGGTTCCGGAGGTGATTTTGAGGTAGGCGCCGTTGAAGGCGTTGGTGGGTGTTGGAGATGTGCTGGCCGTGACCTTGAATGGGCCGAGGATGGGATAGCCAGTGCCAGAGACGGTGACTGTGGTGGTAGGGGGAAGAGTGCAAGTCGCTCGCTTCTCCAGAGGGGCGGGCGATGCGACAACGCTCGCGACAAGAGCCGCGACAGCGAGGAGTTGACAGTACATTTTGTAGCTGCTTTGGAAGGATGATAAGAGCGTATAGGGAAGAAAGTGAATATGAACTGCGGCTGAAAGATCGGTGGGGAAGCTCACAGACCAGCGAGGCACTCACCTTGAATATATATATACAAGCTGGATCGCTGAACTTCACCCGGTAGCCAGGTAACGACCAGGGTACACAGGTAATCGCGGTCTAGAAGAAAGGGCAGGTTGCAACCACCCCGCCGCTTTCGGAAGTCGAGACGCTGGTCAATTTCCGCTAGACTGCTGTCTAAGCCTTAGGGCCGTCGCGCAGGCTGGGCCGTACCGTAGTCTGTCAATGGTCGGGGCAGTTGTTATTTGACAGCAGGCTCCGGAGGTGTATAGGGAGGCGGCAGAGCAACGGTCGCGCCAAATGGGGTTCCAAGGAAGCCATGGTACCAAGGACTAGCCTCGTGTTGATCAGCAGGAAAAGAGCCCGAAAGAGAGATGTTGTAGAGCCGCGCTATCCGCTCGGGCTGAACATTCGTCGTGGCCTTGAAAAGGTATCCTCTTGTCAGATGCCATAGTAGTTCTAAAGCCTCTGTGATATACACGACTGTGTTGGCTGGGATCCAGGAGGCCGGGTGTGATACGAAAGGGCCTATTCAGATACACCGCGATCTGCTGCGTTTCAGAAGCTGCGGGGAGGAACTGTCAGCCCAAAACCTCCGATATGACGCCGATGGCTGGGAGGACTGTTGGGGTTGGCCTAGACGACACTCGTTCGGCGCCGAAAACGGGCGCGAGAGAGGCTAGGAAAAGTCATGTTCGGGATAAAATAGAGAAGATGGCAACGATGGTTCGGGGTCTGGGTTAAGGTTTCCCACTAGCGCGGGTTCAGCCCGCAGTGGTTTCCGACCAGAAGGCGCGGACGACTCGGCGCGATGCAGGTGTGCGAGTTTCGTCGTCGTGCATGAACGCCTGGGGAACACCTTGCATGTACAAACATCATCCACATTCGGAGAGTGCTGCTCGACACCATTGTCGTCGCTACAAACATCAGGACGGAAGTAACTACCTGAACGAGTGAAGAATTGTCTCCGAGATAGGGGCCGCCATTCGATCCTTGGTACGGCGCTTTTTGCGGGACGCGGGAAACGTGGCAGCACATGGCCCACCCGGCCACTCACATTCACTATCCATCACAAATCTGGTACTGTGCCCCGGAGACACCCTAGTCCACGGCGTTTGCATCCGCGCCGCGCACCTCTGTACCTGCCCAGGGCCCGCGCGCGAACCGCGACGAAGACCAATGCGAGCCTCGCGATCATCATGCCCGCCGAACACCCTGTCAAACGCAGGCGGCTCATCGATGGAACGAAAGTGTTGACTAAACCCTTCGTCTCTCCCCTGAAGGTGCGCCGCGGAGACCACGACCACCCAGGCCCGGCCCAGAATGCAGCCACGGTGCCGACTCAGCCGACAACGCCCACAGATGCGACCCCGTCGACATCGGCCAATCCTGCCACTGGAAGCAGCGGAGGGCTGCCATCGGCGAGTTCTACGACCCCTCGCACCAATGCTTCATCGACCCGGACACCGAAGATCAGCGATTCGGCTGAACTCGCGGCTCACAAAGCGTTGAGTGCTCTGGAGGCCCAGATCCGCACTCTCCGCGGCGAGATCGACACTCTTTCGCAAGCCTCCAAGCTGGCCTCGTCGGACACCGACACCAATCTCGAACGACTTATTCAGAAATGGAAACTTGCATCTCAGGCTGCCGCAGATGAATTGTTTGTATCGGCCAAGGAGCGAGTTGATGGGATGGGAGGCATGGCTGCTTGGAAATCGAATGAGATGAAGAACGTTCCGTGGTCTAGCGACACGGAGGAGAGTAATAATCCAGACCGTGAAGTTGACTCTGATGGAGACCCTCTGCCTGAAGAGGAGCAGGAGTTCCGCAGAAATGCGAGGCGTGAGGCGCGGCGGAAGCTGGAACATGCTGCTGATTTGCAGCGCCAACAGGCGCTCGATCGACAGCGGACTGATGATGGGGATGGTGGTGTAAGCTCGCCACGCTGCGGTTTCTGAAAGTACTTTGGACTAATACACCAGCAGGAATTTACGATGGCAATGATGCTACGTTCGCTCAATATCGAGCTTGACACGATAGGCTACGACAAGAAGGCTGAAAGGTGGATCACTTAAGGCTGCGCGATAAGCGCCTTGCTGGTGATCAGCACTGCTGCCATGGCATGACGATACGAAGACACCACGACTTCATACTCAATGACATGATCGATTTAATGTTGTGCCAAAGGCTTACAACACCCAACGTACTGCCAGATACTATATGTTGATGTGATCCATATGCTCCTCATATGATTGGCTTCAGCCTGCCAAGCGCGCTGAAAGCTCTCACCTCACCTTACCTCGATTAGCCGTATGTCATTGTGTCCCTTCTCCCACAAGCTTCACAACTATTTCTCTTCCTCTTCTGTCACTTGGAGATGTAGTCTTATGCCACGTAGAGTAGGCCAAGCTATCGCCTTACCTTCTTACGCTATTCCTCGCTTGTTCCACAACCCCCAACCATCATGGCCTCGTCCGACTTCGCCGGCGGCTTCGTCCTCTCTCCACCTCCTTCATCAGTAGCCTCTTCCGAATCCCACTCTCCCTCATCCCTCCCACACCCACGCAGCACCCCCCTCCGCCCCGGTGGAAGCAAAGAAAGCTACCTCATTCGGCACCTCGACGCGCAAATCCTCCAAATCCAACGCCGCTACGCCAAGCGCACCACGTTCTCCACATCCGCCCTCACCAACGGCTCCAAACCGCCAATAGCAGAGACATGGGCGGGCGACGTCAAGGGATACAGCAGCATGAAGGAGACGTGCAAGGATGTCGAGCAGCTGGTTGATGTGGTGTGGATGAGTGGGACACCGTCGCTGCAGGTGCCGTACTTGATGAATTTGGCGATGATTGTTGTTACGGCTGTGCATGGCATGCCGCCTTCTCCTAAGCGCCTTTTCGGGCTGCTTGGGAAGTTGGATCGCGCGTTTGCTGGCTTGTTGCAGGGGAGGGATGTGGAGACGGGGGAGGCGTTGCCGGGGTTTGAGGGGAGGAGGGGGGTTAGTGGGACGGAGAAGGTGCGGATACGATCGCTTGTTGAGAGGACGAGGGTCAGTGTCGTGGAGGCTTTCAAGAGGGCGGAATTTGAATTTGATGAGGCGGAGGATGAAGACGGGGATGGAATGGATACAGCTGACGACGGAGAGCTGGTTGTGGAAGGGGAGGACTTTGAACGGGAGGATGATGAAGATGACAGTTGGGACATGCAACTCGCGAGAGTCTACGATCGGACAATGGTCGAGCTTGGGGACAGCTTGGAGGAGCCCAACATTGGCGTGATCACCGAGAGCCGACAGTATAATCGCGATGGCTGAGAGGCGTTGTGCTGCACAGAACATTGGCGCACCACCCGACGGCTTCCACTACGCCCTGGCTCCTTCCTCATGCAGAAGTTTCGATGCCGCCAAGAAAGTCAAAGCGGCTTTGACTTTGTGTTGCCAGCAACAACCACGGAAGAAAGAACGCAACCGCGCTCTTGAATCACTGCCACACCACTCCCACGGCGTGAATGGGACAAGATGCCGACCTACCGTGCCACCGGTGTCACCGCTACCCTCATCTCCTGCGATCTTCAGTCTTCCCTCTCCAATGCCTTTAGGTTCAACCAAGGCGTCGTGCAGCAGGAAAACGCCAAACGAGTGCAGAGTGTCTTTTCAAGCGCGCAACAGTTGCCTGAGCGGCCTATCGGCGAGGATGGGAAGGCGAACGGTGTGGTGCGATTCGTTGGACCGAATGAGGATATGCCTTTGTTCATGGCTGAAGCTGGGGACCTCCTTTCGCGAAACGAGAACGATGATCTCGATGCTGAGATGCAGGACGCGCTCGAAGAGGATGTGACACTCACGGAGTATCCTCTTCCGCTGACCAGCAGCGACGGTTCGCCCCTTACATCTCTCGCCACAAGTCCGACCTCAACAGAGCACAGCTTCGTCCCCTCTCCAAGCAAGACCGCAAAGCCCGAATGGCCCAGCACTCACGGCACTCCCGCAGCTGCACTCACGACATCGAACATGCAAACACTTGAGACCATGCAACGTCTTGGTACTCCACAAGCTCTGGCCTTGGATGTCCACATCTCCGAAAAGTCATTCCTCTCTTACATTTCTTCGACGAACAACGGGCACAAGAATTTGGCAAAGGGTCTCAAAGTTGAAGTCTTTGTCAACGGCCAACTTACAGACGTGACCTTTGTCAATGAGATTGAAGGCCGACGTCTCTGCGTACAGATGGTCGACAAGCATACAGTGCGCTTTGCTGGTACTCGCATCCATAGGCAGGTCGAGAAACCCTGGATCTATTGCGAGTCAGGCTCACAACCAAGAGCATCATCTACATCTGATGGTGATGCGGAAGGCAGATGGAACGGTGTTCGTACCTGTCTTATCGAGGAGAGCCAGGCTCGCGGCGTGAATGAGTTCGGCGACAGGCCACCCTCAGCCGACTTCCTGACAGCGCTGGCTGGTGTTGAACTTCCACAGCACATGCGGCAGTGTCAGGGCATCGGCATCATCGATCTGATCATCACCGTAGGCAAAGGCAGGAAGTACGGGCCGGACACAACCTATCTTATGCAGCCCACGCGCTTGAATGACCCGGAATACAAGGTGCAGGATCCCTCGACTCCGCGCTTCTCTGTCGATAACAACGTTCTCGAGACATCGATCAGCACCAAGTCCATCAATGCCGCGACCGTTGAACGCCAAACTCCCAATCTCATCGCCCCTACCACACCATCACCCAACAAGATCGCGGATATGGTCAAAGAATTTGGTCTCCATATCGATACGAAGAAGAAGACGGTGGTGGGCAATTACGAGAATGCCAAACGTACACCCGGTAAGAGTGGCAGGACTCTGCGACAACGTCTGGGGGATTTGAAGAAGATGACACCGGGGAATATGGAGAGTGAGCTGGCGAGATTGAGAGACGAGTTCGGCGAAGGCGGTGGGGCGAGAAAGAAGCAGAAGATTGGCAACGAGTTGGAAGACTTCATCCTCGCGGATAGCTCGCAGGTGGTAGGCACTACGATCGACCCTGCGAAGCTGATGAAGGACGCTGCCGGTCTTAACCGCCCACGCGAGGACAGCGTGTTTGCCGACGAAGCCAACAGCGCTTCACTCCTTGACGGCGCCCCGTCATCGCCACAAGAGACGCCAAGGAAAAGGACCAGAGCCGCAGCCCTCGCCAACTCGCCCGCTCATGTGCCGGTGAAGCAGCCCAGACTCCGTGGTCGGCATGGTCACACACCACAACAATCAATGGCCGGTGCGGACGACACTTCGACTGTGCAGCAAGCACCCGCCACGCAATCTCTTTCGGGCAGAGGTGCGAATAGAACGGCAAAGAAATGGGGTTCCAAGGAGCAAAGTGTTGCGGAGGCGCTGGAGAGTTTTGAGGTTCCGGAGACTTGTGAGGGCAGCTGTGTAAGTTACGATGCAAACCCAGATGTTTCGCGACAAATTGGCAAGGCTCGGGGTGGGGAGTTCTACGAGGAGGTCTTGTTGGTCGGCATGAGGTTTGTCGTGGTATGATTGCGTTGCTGCCGCAGTGGTGTGTAGCGGAGCAATCGCGCGGTATTCGGCAGAGCAAGCTTTTAACGAGCGTGCATTGGCGCGCACTCTTCGATGTTCGTCAGAGCTGCTTTCTTTAGTAAGAAGGGCAGATTTGTAACAGCCCTTATGATCCGCATTAATGTTGGGTGGGGCGAGATCGGCATGTGCCTGATTACTTCCTGTTTAGGCAATCGTGGCATGCTGCGGCTGACGGCGTCAGCTGGTTGCATAACGTTGCCTTGTACATATACCTTCGGTGTTGTCATGGTTTCTCGCCCGAGACATCCAGAGAGAATGAGAGGATAGGTACTGGACGCCTGGTGGTTGTGGATTGGACGACTCCTGGATCGGAGGCCACACAACATGAAGTCCACCACTCCACCGAAACTCGACTCGCTCTCGCAGCTCCTACCATGTTCCCCGGAGACACCACCCTTCGACTACCCGCCGCCGCCACCGAGGACAGTCACAGCGCGGTTACTCGAATCAATAGCAGCGCGAATGATCGAAATGACCCAAAATGCCGAATGGACGCATCCGGACTGGGACTGGCTCGTCGCCCAAGACTACATTGCAGAAACGCCGACAGCATCCTTCTCCGGCACCCCCTTCGCCGCAACAGTAGGCAGACAATCATTCATCGACGGCGTCAAGGCGTACAAAGAGGCCTATCCGGGCTTCCAGGGCCGGCCTTGGAGCATCGCGGCGGACGTCGATGAGGTGCACGGCACGGGGCGCGTTTTGGTGCTTTCGCATGTGCATGGCAACCCGCCGCCTTTGGTTATGGAGGGGGTGACGGTTGTGGATTTTGTTTTGACGAAGCAGGGTTGGAGGGCGGTGAAGCAGATTACCCTTGGTGGGCCGCGGGCCTTCTGATGGATTTGAGCGGTAGGGCTTTTTTGTTCACCTGCCTCGGCGTTTGGAAATACGCTGCCCGCTAGAAGGATAGAGGCACTTGGCCCGGTTATAGGGAGGGGAAGCTGCCTAATTAGGTAGGAATGGTGACAAACCGAGGCTGAAAGCACTAATAAATCGCTGATCGCGCTGCTTTCTTCTTGCTCGTCAGTATATGTATTGTGACAGCCTGTCAGCCATAAGGCGACCCGAGACAAGGAGGGAGACTGAAAGCCTAATGCTTATGGAATGGCCGTCTTCCATGCCTTGCTCTACACACTAGATCAACATGAACGGGAAACCGGATTCGCTCTCCCAATTGTTGCCCCAGCAGATTCGTTACGCCTTTGATCGACACGAACAGAAAGCCTCCATGAAACCGGGTTCGCTGTCTCATTTATTGCCACAGAAGACTCTATACGCCGTTGATCGATATGGACAACAAGCAGCCACGGAAGCGGATTCGCTTTCCCAGCTACGGCCATACTTCACACAAACGACAGCTGCCCACTACCCATCGCTTCAGCCAAAGACACCCACAGCATCGCAATTAGAATCAATGACGGCCCGCATCTTAGACATCGTCCAAGCGGGCGACTGGACGCACCCAGACTGGCAAAACTTCGTCGCCTACGATTTCGTAGCAAAGCTGCCAATCCGAGGCCTGACCACGAGCAGACAAGCGTACGAGGAAGGGTACGAAGTGTCCCGCACGCTCTCTCCGCGCCTGTACCACCCGCCCAACAGCATCGTGGCGTACGTCGACGAGTCGCAGCAGACGGCGAGGGTGTTTGTGCTGGCTCAGCTGTTTGGGAATCCGTCGCCGCTGGTCCGGCAGGGGGTGATGGTTTACCATTTTGCGTTGACGACGCAGGGGTGGAAGGCGGTGAAGCTGCTGGCTATGAAAGGGGCGGATTTCTACTGAGCTGCTGCGGAAGAGCCTGCTGTCATTACGGGGAGATACGCTGCCTGGAGGAAAGACTTCTTCCGGTATTCAGGGCGGTGGAGATGCTGCTGAGGGGCAGGAAAGATGACGGAATCGGCCTTGATCAGGAGCTCGGATCGAAAGCCCTGGGAAACCGAGCGAGCATCACGTCTACAAGTGTACTCAAGCGCTGATACACCCGAGATCCCGCTCAGCATTGCCAGACTTCAATCAAACGGCATCGCGTTCTATAGCGTGTTTCTAGCAGGTTTCAGCGCCGGGATTTCCGATCAGAGATACCCTATGAACTGAATGGGCACCTCGCAAGATGCTGCGGCGAGTCTTTGCGTCGTGCAGCTGCTAACAGCACGTGCTGGAAATCACTATCCACGTGAGCTCATGCTGTGAGCATTTGTTGCGAAAGTATACTTCAGATGATGAGTAACTTCTCCCGTTTTGTAGATCTGCAGATTATTTGGAGGTCTGGTGCACGTGATGACGCTCCGCATTCCGAAGCTAGCGCAAAGTGGAGAACGCGGACTCGACCTCACCTCGTTCCTTCCTCCTGTTGCTCCTTCCTCACTTCGTGCCTTCTTCGTTAACATTCCTATTAAGAACCCGCGCGTCCTCACATTCGAGGCTTCGATTCATTCGAACCTCAGAGTTCTTGCGCATGCACGCGATGGGCGTAATTTGCTCATCACGGGCTGGTCTCACGTTTCATCACCATGAGCTTTGAGCTCATTGAGAATCGCGGATTTTCGCCCTGCGCAGCGTCCTCACGCGATGGCAATGTCCGAGACGCGCTTCTGCTACTATTGTCCGGGTCTCGGGCACGTCGACGTTTCGAGGGCGATGAAACTTCGCAGGCCACGCAGCATGCGGGAAGCCGCAGTGGAGGCCGACATCCGGCCCTCCGCATCTCCCACGCCGAGCTGCATGGCCGTCCCACCAAGCATGTAAGCCCTTGACGGGATACCACAGTAAGCACTGTTGCGGGTTCCTTTGACTCAACCCAGCAGCCAGAATGCTATAGACGTTTCCTATGGCTTATGATTGATGCCCGAGGTTGCTAACCCCGCGGGTGCAATCAAACGAGGCATAGGTCTTGTTGCGATGACGTGAACCGTGCGTTCGGCCAGCGTTTGCATCAACGTGAGACCTGCAGCCTAATACTCACTTTCCAAGCACTTAGATCCTTTGACGAACCAGGCATCGGCTTGAATCAACGAGCTCCCAGCAGCTGGCTCAGACACGCTAGCTCACTCACTGCGGTACGGTTGTTCACCTACATTGCCGTGGTGACTGAGCATCCTCCGCCGCGTTTGAAAGCCGTCGTTTTGACACAACTTCAGCCCGCGACTTGTGTCACCTTCTCGCTCTTCACGCCCTTCGCTTCCGCACAAACTTTTGCCACAATACCGCCTTCCATCGAAACGCTCTCACGTTCCTCCTCGACCTCCAACATCACTGAGCCTCAATACGTCCAGCACGCATCACAGCGTGCCACCTCAAGATGTCAGCGGCATCAGGCGGAGGCGGTCGCTCTGTGCTTACAGAGACGGCTGCATCTTACCTGGCCAATCATATCTTCTTACCACCACGACTGCCTCAAAAGAGCGACTACGATCCAGACCTCGATACAGTCTTGATCCAGGCAACCCTGACAGGCCTCCGAGCTTTTCGGGAGTGGATGGAGGATGGCGAGAGTAAACTCATCGACCAAGCTCTCCGCATGGTGGTGGGAATGCAAAGAGTTCATTGCAATGGACATATCATGGAGAGCGAGCTTCGAAATGCAAGGGACGATCTGATCGAGAATGGTGAGTTGCATCGCTCCTCGGTCTTGTGACGTTATGCAAACTAACCACACCACTAGGCATCCCGATCCCGCTACACATCCGTGCACAGAATGCCGGAGTTCTCATCAGTAAAGAGCCAGACCATATCAGAATCGATACCTTCGAGCTCTCGCCTCTTAACAATGCGGTCATGACGACAAAAGGCCGCCTGCTTCGCTCTTTTCCGGGAGCTGCTGTGGCCATGGACCTGAACGACTTCCGCCAGCCAGAATTCCAAGCCACCATCGTCCAAATGCTCTCCAACATGAGCAGTGAGGCAGTTGGGGGAATGCAGGCTCAAGCGAAAAAGGCGGGTGCCCTCCATGACGAAGACAGAGACACCACACATCCGGGTATAGTCTCTGAGCTTCTCATCGGCTTCTTGCTCTCGATTGGCAGACCCGCCTCGGTGCCCACCATCACCAAATGCACGCGTGACGACATTCTCTGGAAGGACGCATTAGCGCCATGGCGCCGTTCTCCTATCTGGATGCTCGTTCGTGTCGCTTTGCATCTCACCTGTGTACGGCGCTTGAACTCCACGACGCTGTACAAGGAAGCCATGCTCACGATCATGGCGAAAATCCTGGACGACGCCGCCGTATTCAGCATCCCCTCCGATGTTCTTCATTGCATGAAAGCCAAACTTGCACGACGCCTTTTGAAGATGGGCCCGCACATTGGCGCGACGGTGTTCGCTCAGGTTCGAGTTATCATGGAACGAACGCATGCGGTACTGGAGAGCCGCTGGAGGGATATCCAGGCAAACAACGCTCGCGACCTGGACATCGGCCGACTGGCGGTGCTCGATCTCAACAACGACGCCTGTCTCCATCTTCCAGCACTTGATGCCTACATTGCATCATTCAACAACCGCAACACCAATGCCGTCGAGTCTAACTTCACGCCCACCTCCGCATTCGTAAAGTTTCCGGCCCAAACCCTTCCACGACTGACTTCACAAATGTTCGCAATCGCCTCCTATGCTGTGCCCAACCTTGCAAGCTTCGAGCAGTGGGTGGCCTTGCACAGTCGCAACTGGGCCGTAGCGCACATCGATGATTCCTCCATGTGTCAGAGCCTTTCCGCTTTGATAAAGGATTATCACATCCATGCACAGTCACACTATGCCGGCAATCCAGAGGCAATTTCGACAATGATCCTGACCATCTTCGAGCTATGGATAGCTTGCGATGTGATTGCCATCGCCGGATGCAACCTTTTGCATCAGTACGAGTCGGGAGTTCCTAGCTCGCAGCTCCAGAATCTACTGCTGCCGTTCAAGGATCAGATGGATAAGCTGCGCGACGTGGAGCGCTACATGTCAAAGCGCCATGCTGATGCCCGCTTTCCATCCCGCAAGATCTTTATCGACAACAGCAGTTCGGACTCCTTCGCGGCGACTTTCTTCAACCAATCCAAACCAATGCAAGACGAGCTCAAGCGCATTGAGGAGTGGGCCACCAAGGCGCGTCAAGAAAAGCTCTTGGAACTGAGGAAGTTGAAAGAAGAATACGCACATCTGCGAAAGCTGCATGCCGAACTTTCGTGTGATCAGATCGTCGTCGTCACCGACAACAATTACACGGAGAAGAAACATTCGAGTACCTGCCGGAGATGTGGCTTCCTGACTCAGGCCGAGAAGCTCACCATCGAGATTCATGAATGGCCACTGCCTGCAGCAAGAGAAAGAGCAAAGGTGGTGATGTTTGAACTCAACGCGCCGGCTTGGTTTGATTCGTGGCGAGACGCCACATTCTTCTTGCTGCGAATCGTGTTCCAGTCGCAGTACTTTGCTGTATGCGGACCACGCGTGAGCTATCCGCTGCCGGATGATCCTCATCTGAAAGCCTTCGCTTCGTTGTCTTCTGGGCATCGCATTGGACTCCTCTCCCAGGACAAGCCACACATCGTTACTCACCGGAGAAACATACTCGTCTCAACGGCTACCGAACTCACCGTCTGCACGAAGAATGGCCTGGATTATCGGTACTTCGACTTCGTTCAAAACTGCTTTGTGCAGGAGCTCACTCACAATGACAACGCTCCTCAGCTGTGCACGTATCAGCTCCCGACACGCTCTGCAGCTCTTCAGAAATATCTCTTTCGGCCTGCATCAGCGCCCAGCGGCCCAACTCCAAACACGGTCATCGCGGCGCAGTCAGATCTCCCTCGGCACATCACCCTGGAAGAAGGCAAGGACCTGTGCATGCTTCTTCTGGGATATCGGATCCAGTGGATCAATCTTCTCGCTCAACTCGAAGCACCTTCGGTCGATTTTAAGAAGGAAGAGACGGCGCTTTTCGTCTTCCAATGCCTCTATCAGGCTGGACCTCCGGACAGTTCGAACTCCTTGCTTCGTGCGAGCCACAAGGCGATCGAAAATATCCCATACATCTCTGGGATGATCGACAGCCTTCGACAGGCTCTGAATCGAGTAAAAGAGAATTGGGAGTCTGCTCAAGCTTTGGGTGTCTTTTCGGCAATCGCCTGCCGTCTGCTGACCCTCACTCCGTCTCCGGATATCGCAAACCGATGCATCGAGTTTCTGGTCATCGCTCGCGATACAGCATTGAGTTGGTTCAGAACTCTGCACAATAAGTCCAACCGCATGAATGCGACCAAAGAAAACACGGAGCTTCAGTCCAAGAGGGTTGAGGTCGCGCTTGTCTGTGCTCTGTGCTTTGATGTCGACGACGCACACCTCGTGAGACTGCTCAACGTTTCCAATGGTGCCTCCATTCTGATTGAATGTTCAATTGCCATACATGGAGGAAGGAGCGCTCGCGCGGCAACAAACCAGTCAGCGTTCGACCTTCAGTCCATGCGCTTGTCCAGGTTACTCCATCGGGCATACCCTCTGTTGAAGAGCAGGCACACATCCGTTCAGCACGCCATAGCACCTGTGCATCGTCACGGGCGTCCTTGGAGCTCACTGGACGGCAGTGCAGACCATTGGCTCTTCACCCAACCTGCGCCTGCCAGTCATGGTATACCTCAAGTCCACTACAACGTCCTGAGTGGAGAGCTTTTGGTGAATGGACTTCCTCTGCACCGTCCGCCGGCCGAGTACGAGAAGCATTTAATGTGGCCTCAAATATTCGAGAGTGCCGTGGTGGAGGTGGGCCCATCGAGCGTTCCTGGCATGAAGTTTGCTGCCACAGTGCAGCACCACGGGTACGATGTACACTTCGCACTCAGCCATGTTGCTCAGTTCTCCGTGCTCTCCGTTCCCGATCTGATCGTTCGCGCCTCAAGGCGTTCGACAGACTACGAGTCAATTCCAAGCCGACTCTTCCACGAAAAGCTACCAGCGACTTTTGCACACGACATGATTCATTGGTACAACCACTCCAACCAGACCGTCGAATTCCGTTCGCGCGATCATCCTTGGGACGAAGTCTCCGCCGATTCATGGGTTCTGACAAGATGCACTTCCACCTCCACGTGGCGTCTCGTGAAGCATGGGAATTGCGTGGTCGGAAGTCAGAGCAAAACGGCCGTCGTGATCAATCACATCCTCGACCCACTGACGAAGCCGGAGAATATCATTGCTGTAGCGATGGCTTCTGGAACCTGCATTCAAGTGAATGTTCCCAAGCTTCAGCTTGAGTTCTCGTTGAGCGCTGGAAAGGCACACCTTGAGTCTCGCCAGTTCCGCGGAATGTACGTGGATGAGGACCAATCGCTTGGGACGTTGGTCGGTGTCCCGAAGCTGATATTAAGAGATTCCGATGGCCACCGGATGGTCCTCGTACCGGAAGGTTCCGCGGGAGTTTTTCAGATGGGAGATCACGCTTTCGTGACAATTGACAAGGACTCGATTGTCAAAGTGCATCCTTTGAGGGAAGACACGCTCTTGGGCAGACTGATTGACAACGGTGGTCTTCAGGGCAAGCTATACCTAACATACTTGCATGCCTTGTCATCATTCTGCCTCCCGGACCCTCTTCTGCGCAAGACTGGAACGGAACACTCTCTGGCTATGCTCAGATCTGCGGCAGTGCGATCGTTCAGTCAGCTTTCGCAGACCAATATTGCCACTCTGGAGCGCATCGCTGCTCTTACTCCGGAAAGAGTGTTCTACCCTTTGAACGAACAAGTCATGCAGACCATCAGCTGGCAGTTCGGATTGAGTTTCATGTCTCAACACGGCCATTTTCGCGAGCTCGTCGCTGAGCTCTTCGATGCAGCAGAGCAATACCAAGTGCTCTTTGAAGATGCGACATTCCATCGGCCCGAACTGAGAAGGTGCGAGAAGTCGTTGCTAGAGCGCGACCTTCTCCGCACAGCCACATTCCGCGTTTCTGAGTTCGGCGCAGAACAGCATTGCCCTGACTGGGACAAACCGTATGCAGCTCGGGATCACTTCGAAGCACCAACGAGACTGGTCAGGGCGTATTCGATGGCAAGCACGATCTACCAAGACCTCGACACCTACCATTGGCGTTTGCCAAATCCGGGTTGCCTCTGGTGTTTGTATTTAGCGAAGAGCCGCGTCCATGGCCCGAATACTGAGCTTTCTGCCTCTTTTCTCCAGTACACTGGAAGTACTGCCACGGCTGGCTTTGATCTCGCCTATCTGCTGCCTGTCCACAAATTGTTCAAGAAGAATGACGGAGACGAAAAGTTCGCCGTCATGGCCTGGCTGTCGGCAGTGGTCGCCAATGAGAATGCCGACATGCGAGTAGCTCAACTGCTGGCGCTTCTGGCCTCCGTGGATGCTCTTCGCGACGTCGAAGTGCCCGAGATAGAGTTCTGTTCTCCTCGAGAGGGACATGAGGTCGACAAACGCGAATTGGTCACTCTTCTGCGATCACATACTAAGAAGCTGAAAGATTCGCCCGAGGCCAGATTAACTCGGAATGGGAGCGAGAATCCGGGCCAATTCCAGAGTCGTCAGCAGAAACAGTTCAACTTGAATCAGCAGAAGGCCTTTGAGGCCGTGGCAAATCACTACTGTCAGCTATGGCCCCAAAAGAAACCAGCGCCATTTGGTGATGGAGCGTCGCCCGTCCGTGTGGCCGACTATGTCCGGCTGAAACCCGCCGAACAGGCCATACGATCCAAATTCGAGACCTGCTTTGCCAATCTGCAACTCTTTCAGTACCTAAAGCGCATCGAGCAGGTAATATCCGCGGTGGGCCTGAAAGAACTCAGCTCGCCCCAAACTATCATTTCGAACCCAACCAAGACCCTCTCGGCCCTGGGTCATGTTGCTGCAGACGGTCTCTTCGCTGGCGCTGGTCCCGTGAGCGTGTCTCCGCCGGCCTCGCAGCAGAGCCTGCTTTGCGATCAAACTCCCACAGACGTTGCTCCTGGCCTCGCCGACTTGATCGAAACCTTAGAGTCGACTTCATTGGGATCTCGGTACGAGAAGTCGTATTCTGATGCGCTGCGCGACAGCCTCGTTTCACTTCAAACAACCACTGTGTCATCCTCGAAACCCGCAAGCGAGTTCTCACTGGCAGATCTACTTGCGCAGGAGCAAAGGTATGCTCAGCATGCGCAATCGTTGCTGGGCAACATCGAGACCGCACTGAATAATACCGCCAATCCGACGTCACAGCTTCGAGGTTTGGAGGTGGCGCATATGGTTCAGCAATGGCCAAGGGTGTCGCCAATCTTTGTCCTCCAACAGCTTACTCTACCCAAGTGGGATAAGCTGAGTTCCGATTGGAAAGCTGGTCTGGTGCAATACGGTCTAGCATTGACTGCGTTGCAGCGGTCTCAGCGCATGCTGGCGGCCTTCAGAGCATCTCGAGGAGATGATCTGGCCAAAGAACGAGACAACACTGGGCATACGAATTGGGACCCCATGGACCATCCTGAAACCCTTCTCCTCGAGATTGAAAGCTGCATCATCATACGGCCAGTTCAAGAGCAGATTGCGTCTCAGATGGGGAGCACCGAAACAGGCCAGAATCAGGTCATGCAGCTGAACATGGGTGAGGGCAAGTCATCTGTCATTGTTCCCATTGTCGCTGCAGCGCTTGCGGATTCATCTCGGCTTGTCAGAGTAGTGGTCGCCAAACCACAGTCGAAGCAAATGGCTCAGATGCTCACTTCGAAACTCGGCGGACTTCTGAATAGAAGGGTCTACTACATGCCGTTCTCGCGGTCCTTGAAGCTGAACACGACCGCAGTCGATAGCGTCGGCCGGCTCGTTCGCGAGTGCATGGCGCACCGTGGCGTCTTGCTAGTGCAGCCCGAGCATATCCTGTCTTTTCAGCTGATGGGCCTGGAATGCTACAACAGTGGCAAGGAGGACATTGGTCGCTCGCTAATGCGCACCCAGAATTTCTTCGACACCTCGTCTCGAGACATAGGCAAGTCTTCTACCCGTATTTATAAGTTTGTGCACCATGCTAATTGCCTTCTGCAGTGGACGAAGCCGATGAAATCTTCGCTGTCAAATTCGAACTCATCTATACCGTGGGACATCAGGACCAGATCACCTTCAGCCCTCATCGATGGCTCCTGATTCAGCAGGTGTTGGACATCGTCAGGCAGATTGCCAACGATAGCGCGCAGCTGTTGGGTTCTGCAGTCGAAGTGACTTCGGGTCCTTGCAGCAGCTTCCCAAGAACACGCCTGCTGAAGCCCGACGCAGAGGAGTTCTTCATCCGGAGCATCGCCAAATATATCTGCCAACGTGGTCTGGACGGCTTTCCGATTGCTCGCCAGTCCGACAAAGTCAGAAACGCCGTCTATACCTACATGATCAAGACAGATCTCAGCCCGGAGGAGATAGCGGAAGTCGAGGGGAGTAGCACAGACGGATTCTGGACTGATTACACCAAGTCACCGCTGCTTTTGCTTCGCGGGCTTCTGGCTGGAGGTGTGCTTGCCTTCACCCTTAGTCAGAAACGCTGGAGGGTCAATTACGGACTGGTCCCGGATCGCAAGCCTCCAACCAAGCTGGCTGTTCCCTACCGGGCCAAAGACAGCCCAACACTACGCTCGGAATTCAGTCATCCAGACGTGGTGATCGTGCTGACTTCCTTGTCTTACTACTACGGAGGACTTCAAGATGGCGACCTGTTTCTGGCATTCGAGCATCTCATGGACTCTGATCAGGCCGACATCGAGTATGCTGCTTGGACAGCGGGAGTGTCAACCCTGCCATCAGCGTTCCGTCAGCTTCAAGGCATCAATCTGAAGGACCGATCGCAATGCATCAAGGAAGTGTTTCCGCACGTCCGCCACAGCAAATCTGCTGTCGACTACTTCCTCGCTACTTTCGTCTTTCCCAGGGAGATGAAGGAATTCCCACACAAGTATGTGCTCGTTCTCGTACATCATCTTGATCGTATGCTAACTCATGCTCCAGGCTTTCCGCTTCTGGGTGGGATCTTGGGAAGACCAAGCGACAGAAGACAACAGGTTTCAGCGGTACCATCGACTCGCGAGAACTTCTTCCACTTGATGTCAAACACCTCGATCTCCCGCAACAGAAACATACCAATGCTCTGGTCTTGAATCATCTCTTGCAAAAGGACAACTCCGTGGTCTTGATACCGCAGACCGTCTCCTCGACAATGAGTGACGCTGAGTGCTTGCTCCAGCAAGTCAAGACTCTCGATCCGCCCTGCCAGGTCATCCTAGACGTTGGAGCACTGATTCTGGAACTTACAAATGAACAAGTCGCCCAGAAGTGGCTGGAGATGCACTCAAGCAACGGCTATCAGGCCGCGGTGTTTGTGAGTGATGAGGACGTGGTCTCAGTCCTTGATCGAACGGGGTGCGTGGAGCCTCTGCAGACCTCGCCGTTTCTGTACCAGCTCGACGTCTGCTTTGTTTTCCTTGACGAAGCGCACACTCGCGGCATCGATCTGAAGCTCCCGGCTCATTACCGAGCAGCCGTCACTTTGGGTGCCAACCTGACAAAAGACCGACTGGTGCAAGCGTGCATGCGGATGAGAAAGCTCGGCCAGGGACAAACAGTCACTTTCCTCGTTCCGGACGAGATTAAGAATAAGATCCATGCATGCACTCGAAAGGAGTCTGGAGCCGACATCCAGTTGCAGGACGTTCTACTGTGGTCGATACGCGAGACGTTCCTCGAAACCGGACGGGCCATGCCTTTGTGGGACATGCAAGGCCAGCGTTTCGCACACCAAGAAGAGCTTTGGAAGGGGGCCCATTGGCTCGACATGATCGCAATGATACCTGCGCAGGCCAAGAAATTTCTGGAGATTGAAGCGCAGACGTTGGAGCAACGATACTCACCACATGCCCCAGCAACAACCCAGATCTCGTCGCAGAATTCACCTGCTGTCAAGCGAATCAAGGAGATCAAGCAGCGGTGTCTGGAGTTTGAGCATTTGCAGTTCGGCGCGCGGACTTTGCAAGAAGAGCAAGAGCGAGAGCTCTGTCCCAAGATGGAGATCGAATCGCAAATCGAGCGGCCGGACCCAGCAGAGGCAGCTCCGCACATCCTCCACCCGGACGTCAAGAAGTTCGTCAACTGGGGCGTCATGGAACATATGTCGACGGGATACATGCCAGCTTTCTACAGCCTCCGTGACACCATAGCAGCGAACGGATTCGACGTGAGCCAGCTCTCGGGAGGCGGATCGTTGCTGGTAACGGCCGACTTCGCCCGCACGATAAAGTCTTCGGCCAACGCGTACAAGTCGGATCACTACCAGCGACCTGTGCAATGGATCCTGACCAGTCGCCCCGGCGAGAGCGACATCGTGGCAAGGATGATGATCATCAGCCCTTGGGAGGCTCAGCAATTGCTTCCCGACCTTGCAAGCGCTCGCAATGTGGCTCTCCATCTGTACCGGCCACGAGTCAATCTCAGCTACAGATCCTTCGATCGCTTGGACTTTTTCACCATCCCAGAGCAGCAAACAGATCTCATCGTACGACCATCACTAGCCATGCAGCTCGATTTGTTCGCCGGACAACTCTACCTATCATCCTACGACGACTATCTGAAGGCCTGCCAATTCCTCAACCTCGCATCGAGTCCTCGGAAGGAAGGCGAGATTGTCAGCGCGGATGGATTCATCGTCAGCGGCCATTCGGGCAAGCTACGCACGAGCCCTGTCAAGTTTCTACATGAGTTCATGTCCAAGATCCGCAGGAACGGGCAAGGCATCGGCAAGACGGACATGGGTGGTATGCTAGGGGGGAGCATCCTGGAGAGCAAGCGCTTCGACAGATAGAGGATGAGGGGAGCAGAATGTGACATGAATGAGAGAGAGATTCGACGCGGATATGTGACAGGGAGTCACTGCAGATTGTGAAGAATGGAAGGAGACAGTTTTCCGCTAGCGAGATAGTTTGTACTCAATGCGCTCGTAGCTAATGCTCTCCATCCTCACTCCTTCCCAAAACGGATAGCCAGATCTTATGTAAGCCGGCCGGGCCAAATTTTTGATGTGACGACTCTTGTTGAAGAGAGATCCACGCGACTAACGTCTCTCCTCGCATGGCCACGAGGGCAGCAGATCAATAGCACCGGCTAGGATGGGTTCAGTCGAGCCCGGCAAGCTCTCGCAGCTCCCCGACGAAATGTTCAACATCATCAAAAGCACGCCCCAAAGCCTGGGCCCTCGTCTCGGCCGCCTCTGTCTCCCCGGCCGCAAAGCGATTGAAACCCCACACTACCTGGGCGTGACGTCCCGCGGCGTGGTGCCTCACATCACGCAAGACACCTTTCGTCGCGACGCGGGCATCAATGGCGTCTACGTGCCGCTCGAAGACTGTAAGTGCGGCGCACGCGACCCGCTCCATCCTGGGCTGACGGATGTGCTCACAGCCTGGAAGTCATAGAACGCGCGCCGCAGAAGATCCCGCCGATATATGAATTCAGTCCGCCTGATGGCTCGTCGCCGCTACGTCGCTTTATTGCCTTGCCGGAAGAGACCGTGCTGGTGTTGGGAGCGAGAAGGACGCCGCCTGTGCTCGCTCCGGCGGCCAATCCGAATACCAATACCTCGATTTCGGTGTGCACGGCTGTTGGATTCCGAACGCTGAAGGCGGAAGATTATGCGAAGGCGGCGGAGCATCTACAACCGGACATTGTGGTGGGATTGGGCGATATTCCGTATGGGCGTGCATTGGGTTCGAAGAGAATTGAAAAGGCAACCGATCGGCAGATACAATGGATGCAAGATCATGTTGCGTTGCGCAACAGCAATGGCAAGACGAAAGGACGGTCGAAGCTGTTTGCACCGCTATCGCTGGTGTCTTGCGCGAACCAACGATTCTACATGGATTGCCTGACGGAGCAGCTTGGCGAGCTAGTATCTGGCCTGGCCTTTTACAATCTGGCACCTTTGGAAGACTTACCGGCCGCATTGCACAGCCTGTCGCGACTCGCATTCACGGAACCGAGCACGCCTCACGACATCCTTCAACAGATTTCCATGGGAATCGATGTTTTTACCATACCCTTCATCAGCGCCGCAACCGATGCTGGCATCGCACTGGACTTTACGCTTCCAGCGCCGCAGATCACACCCCCAGACCACGAGCATGTCGCCCCCAGGACTCTAGGGATCGACATGTGGCTCGCAGCCCACGCCATCGACCTCTCACCTCTGACCAAAGGGTGCAAGTGCTACGCCTGCACCAAGCACCACCGAGCATACATCCAGCACCTCCTGTTGGCCAAGGAAATGCTCGGGTGGATCCTGCTGCAGATCCACAATCACCACGTGCTCGACCTCTTCTTCGCTGGGATTCGGCAAAGCATCGCACTCGATGTTTTCGACAGTGAACGGAGGAGATTCGAGGAGGTGTACAATGCGCATTTGCCGGAGAAGACGGGACAGGGGCCGAGAGTGCGAGGGTATCAGTTCAAGTCGGAGGGGCCGGGAGAGGCGAAGAAGAACAAGGCGGCGTTTACGATGTTGGATGATGGGAAGGAGAAGATTGCGGAGGCGAGGCAGGAGGATGTGGAGGTTGTGGTTGATGGGAAGGGAGGAGAGGGAGGGGGATCACCTGCAGCTTAGTCATCGCGTGCGATATCTCGAGTGAGACCCTAAAGAGCCTAGCACGGTGAGGGAGGATTGAGCCGCCTATGTGAGCAGTGTTCTCGTATAACAAGTGTCGGTGCAATCCTTCCAAGAGCACACCCGTCAGCTCACCAGCGATAACGTTCAGTTGTCCGAACCGGGCAATTCCACACGTAGTTTCAGCCCTCCGCTCACGCCCTAGGACATTCATCCACCTAACCAACCCTCCATCTGCTCTCCTTTGTCTTTCCCTCCGCTGTCTTTCATTGTTCATCCGTCCCATCATGTTCTCAATACCCTCTTCCCCTCTTCTCCTCGTCGTCCTCGTCATCGCCGCCCTCATATTTTTGATCCAGCGCTTCCTCACCCCCCGAAAGGATGCGCGCGAACCGCCCTACATTCCCTCCAATGTCCCCATCTTCGGCCACATCCTCAACTTGATGCGACAAGGCTCGGACTACTTCCGCAAACTGAACACCCGCTACAACCATGGCATCTACACCCTACCCATGCTCAGCGGGCGAATGTACCTCGTTGCCTCCCCCGACTGGGCCATCGCCGTGCACCGCGCGCACAAAACGCTGCAATTCAACACCCTCATCGCCCAAGCCATTAAGTCGCTCTTTGCCTTCGACAACGCCACCAATGCCCTTGTGGACTACAATCTCAACGGCGAGAACGGGACGCGGGACGGGATCATCATCGAAATCCACGACATGATGCAAGGCGTGCTCGCACCCGGTCCCCTTCTCGATGCGCTGAATCGCAGCATTCTCAACAATATCGCCGTGCATGTCAATCAGCTCGCCGTGCATGGGCCGCAGCGGCTGGTCTTCTGGACCTGGCTGCGCCATCACTTCTCCATCGCATCCGTCGCTGCCATCTGGGGGCCCCGCAACCCATTCGCCCTGCACCCAGAAGCCGAAGAGGCCTTTTGGGTGTTCGAATCCAATGCCACGGCGCTGACCATGGTCCCCTACCCCCAAATCTTCGCGCGACAGGGCAGCACGGCTCGCCAGGCCGTCTTCGACGCCTTCTACGAATACATGGACGCCGAGGCGTACAACGACGCCGGCACGAGCGAGCTGATCAAGAACCGCGTGAAGATCAACATGGGCAAGTACGGGCTGACGAAGAAGATGTTCGCGCACGGCGAGGCGAGCCTGCTGTTCGGCGCGCTGGTCAACACCGTCCCCACCGCCTTCTGGCTGCTCGCGTACATCTTCGAAGACGCGGCACTGCTCGCCGACATCCGCGGCGAAGTCGACAAATGCGTGACGGCAGACTCGGCCTCAAAACGCACCATGCACATCGGCAAGCTGCGCTCCGCATGTCCGCTCTTCTCCTCTGCTTTCCGCGAAGTGCTGCGAATGTACGCTCCCGTCCACTCAAACCGCTTCGTCGCGGCAGACACAACCATCACAAACCACACAACAGGCCAAAGCTACGTGCTCAAAAAGGACGCCGTAGTCCAAATCGCCACGAGCGTAATCCACTTCAAAAGCCCCTGGGGTCCCGACGCCGCGTCCTTCAACCCCCGCCGCTTCCTCTCAACGGGCGAGAGGGCGAAGAGCGACGCTCAAAGCTCCGACAAGCTTCCGGACCCCGCGGCGCCGTACCGCGACTCGGAGGGCAAGATACACGGTTCCGCGTACCGCAGTTTCGGCGGCGGGAACAATATTTGCCCTGGGAGGTTTTTCGCGCAGACGGAGGTGCTGGGCTTGGTGTCGCTTTTTGTTGCTGGGTTTGAAGTTGGGGGCGCGAGGGAGGGGGAGAGATTTGTGACGCCGCCGGAGGAGACCTGGAAGATGTCGTTCTCTGCGACGAAGCCCGGGAGCGATGTGGATGTGGTGGTGAAGAGGAGGGAGGCGTATGAGGGGGTGGAATGGACGTTCGCAACGTAGAGATTGCGGAGTGTGTAAGATGATTTAGTCCGCCGCGCTGGTCGGCGGGCGGAATGAGTCTAATAGATATTCATCATGCAGCTTCGTTCAAAAGCACCTTCCACAATGCCCCGGGCACGACAAAGCCATGGTCAATCACGTTCACCAACCAGTAATCCTTCCTCACCTTCTCCAACAACTTGCTGCTCTTCGACCCCGGCTCGTAAACGCGCTGCCACTCGCCCCAAATGCCAAACGCCTCCTCCAACCACGCCTTGAAACTCACCGCCTCGATGATGGTGGGCGTGATGATTTCCTTCCCGGTGAACGTGCCCCACGTCACGGGATTGACGGACTCCTCATCCGAGCAGACAAAGTCGCCAGCCCAGTTGCCGGCGAAATAAGTGATTTGTTCGTCCTCGCCCAGAGCCTGCTGCAGCCGCTTCCAATCGGCCGAAGGAACGAAGAACTCTACGAACGGCTTTTGAAATACGAAGCCGTTCTTAGGTCCCCAGCCGAAAATCGGATCCGTGCTGCGGACGCCCTTGACCGCCGGCTGCGATGCGATGGTCCACCAGCCTTTGTTGATCATGCTGAGCAATTTCGGCTTGATGATCAACGTCTCGGGCTGCAGCGCTTCCTCCGACCACGGCATGGCATCGATTTCGCCCTCCAGGTGCTGTTGGAAGAGGGCGGAGATGTCTGCGATCTTGCTCGGCTCGCCCCAGAGCCGTTTGGCGTTGGGAGCACTGACGTGTAGACTTACGCCGTAGCCGTCGATCTCGCCGTAGGCGGGTGACCGGGCGTCACCCCATCGGCCGTTGGGGAAGTCGTCCCATGTCGCTTCTCGACCGAGGTCGCCTTGACCTTCTGAGATTGCGAGAGTGTTTGCTCGGCTGTTGATTCGATCCTTTGGAACGCCCGCTTGGTCTTCCGGCGCTTCGAGAGCGGAGGTGCGTGTGCTGCTGGCGCTCGATGCACGATCGCGAGATACGACAACGCGGTTACGGGGTTGTGAGTTGGCGAGAGAGGACTGGCGACGCTTCTTCAGGTCTGTGACGACCATGTAACCTTCGCTCTCCTCCTCTACAATTGCTTCTTCGACCTGAGCTCCATTCTCTGGCGGCGCAAGGATGATCGGTGGAGTCGATGGGATAAGATCGCATCGCTCGAGGATCTGTGAAACAACCTTCTCCAGATTCAAAGTGTAGAAATGAAAGCCTCGCGGTCCGGGGCTTGGCAATTTCTCCATCTTCCCAATCATCTCACTGAGGATATCGACACCAACGCGCTTAACAGCCTCGTCGTCACCCTTGACAGCATGAAGCCGGCTAGATATGTCCGCTGGAAGGGATGCATGGCTCAGCTTGGTGGTTCTGCAGAGTATCTGGTAGCTCTGGATTGGCATCAGGCCAGGGATGATCGGTATTGTTTTGAAGACACCGCTCTCGTGCTCTCGAAGTGTCCGCTCATATTGTTGATACGCATCGACGTCGTAAAATAGCTGCGTCATGATGAAGTCGGCCCCCGCAGCAGTCTTTTCCACAAGATATGGCAGATCATGCTCCACGGACTGATGTTCGGGGTGCGATTGATCCGAGTGGCCTTCCGGGTATCCCGCCACACCCACGCAGAAATAGTCGCCGTACTGTCTCCGAATGTATCGGACCAGATCCACGGCCCACGTGAAGTCCTTGTTGCTGTCATCCTCTTCTGCAGCCGCCTGGCTGTCATCCCGGTATTCTTCGCTGCGCGGCGGATCGCCTCGTAATGCCAGGATATTTCGCACACCTAACGCCTTTGCCTGCTCCAGTGCCTCGTCGATCAGTCTCCGGCTCATATTCGTGCAGGTCAAGTGTAGACATGTTGTCAATCCCAGCGATCTTTGTGTGAGCTCCGCCAGGGCGAGGCTTTTGGTGGAAGTGCTTCCGCCCGCTCCCCAAGTGACGTTGACGAATAGTGGGCGCAGGGCTTGTGCCATACGCGACAGGCGGGCATGGAGGTTGGAGAAGCCCTGCTGGGTCTTGGGAGGGAAGAACTCGAGGGAGAAGTAGTTGCTGTCTGGCGGCAGGGCCGCGATCTTGTCGGTGATTTTAGCCATCGTCTTTGTACAGCAGAGAGTCTCTTGTGCTGCTGGCAAGGTCGGTGAGGTATGTTGGCATAATTGGAATATCAAGACACTCTGGACATCGTTTTGTTCGGGGAGGGATGAGAGCCAAGCAGCAGCAGATGCGGTTGGAAAAGATGAACGGAAACAGCATGAAGTTCCGCTGGCTTACATAATGCACCCAAGAGCGGGCATGAAATGCTTCCACACTTCCACGCGCGCGCAGCTCATGGACGACTATCTGCACTTCAGACGGACATGGGCACGCAAAGAGGGGCGCTCGTCGTCTTCGAAGGCCTCGACCGCTCCGGCAAATCTACCCAATGTCAGCGCTTAGTCGACGTGCTCAGGGCGAATGGCGAGGAGGTGCATCATATGCGGTTTCCAAACAGATCGTCACCCATTGGGCAGATGATCAACAGCTATCTCAGCGGCCAGGCACAACAAGATGATCACGCCATCCACTTACTCTTCTCCGCGAACCGCTGGGAATCCGTCAGAGAGCTCGAAGAGCGCATCAACGCGGGAGCAACGGTGATTGTCGACAGATACTACTACTCTGGTTGCGTCTACTCCGCGGCCAAACACATCCCATCTATGGATCTGGAGTGGTGTCGAAGCCCCGATGTCGGCCTCCCGCGACCAGATGTCTGCATCTTCCTGGACATCTCGGCGGAGGAGCAGGCCAAACGCGGGGGATTCGGCGAGGAGCGATACGAGAAGCGCGAGCTGCAGGATCGCGTGAGGGAGTGCTACCACGAAATGCGCAAACACCCGGACGAGCACGCGGACATGGTCATCGTCGATGCTGGCCGAGGCATGGAAGAAGTGGAGCAGGAGATTGCGGAGGTGGTGAGGCGTGTGCGAAAGAACGTTGAGGGAGGCGAATCTCGATTGCGCACAGTGCAGCGGTGGTGATGCTGTCAGACGTATGCCACGAGGTGGGTACGAAAGCATCATAATATTGCTACGGCAGCACGCGACCGCGCAGATGTAGCGGCTGAGTATCGGTTGCCGGGTGGCGCATCGAGTACTACACAGCGCTGAACGCAGATCTACAGAGGGGCCAGTGACGAGGATTGTTTCAAGCAAAAGGTGAACGCCCTCTGCTGGGATGACGTTTCGACCGCCTCACACATACTTCAACACGACCGACATCAACTTCCATGTCGACGTGACGGCGTATTTATTCCGTTCAGTCCCGTCGGACGACACGGAATATAGCGGGCACATACCCAAAGAGATAGAAGCCGCGACAATTTAGTGAGAGGTCTGCGTTGAGTTGGCACGCGTCGAGTATATACCAGGGGGGCTCAAGCGGCAAAATGACGACACCTCGAGTGTACAAAGCAAGGGGAGACGAGCGGATGGTGCAGGCATTCAGGCAAGCATGCGTCATGCGGACTTGCCATTTGCAGACGTGGGCAGAATCCTCCTGCTACAGCACCGTCCTTTGCTTTCGGCGCGCTTTTGTACTCGGCAGACTGCTCGCGGAGATCTACGGTATCTTGCACGGCGCCACCAAGCCAATAACTTCACGCAGGCCCACATCCGGATGACCACCACGAGCAAAGGACTGGATGTCCGCGAGCCGTCGCTTTTGCGCACCCTCGCGGCTCCCCGGCGGACCCTGGATTCGCGTTAGCGACACTTTCGGGCGTAGCCTTGTACCTTAATCTGCCCCACTTATGACGATTTTGGCTTCGATCTCGACATCTCTACCCGCAGGACGTGCATATCGAGCCTATCGAATTCGCAGCCGGCTGTGTGTCAACGACCCTGAATCTCTATCTTTCCCGGTCGCAACATCATTCACACCACTCTTGTGACGCAGGGTCCCCTCACCATCCCCGCTCGCCGTGGTCGTACTGTATGGATATACAATGTTGGTAGGGACATTCATATCTCATCGTTTTTACCTCTTCATCCGCCCAGCTCATTCTCACGTCAACTTTACACGATCCAATACGTTCTTCAGCAACAATTCCACGAATCCACCATGTCTTCCGCACAAGCACAAGCCGTCTACAATCGGACATCGTTCCAGGAGCCCGACGAAGCGCAAGAAACCTTCGCCCGTCAATATGACCTTAGCCGGCCCGACCGAGCCATGTCCTCCTACCAACGGTTAGTACAAGCAATATGAATACTTTCGCACCGGCACTGACAACCATCGCAGCATAATGCACCAACACACGAAGCAGCAATTCGAGATGGCACACGCATCATCGCGACGACGCTCGCCAAAACCCAACCCCGGCATGGCAAAACTCACACCCGAGTCGAGCCATTCGTCGATCGACTCCACCTCTTCTTAAGCGTTTGCTGTCCGATTACATTGCATCCTTACCTGTTGCTGGGACTCATGTCGATTCGGGCATGTTGAGACTCCCTTGCGCTCGTCTCGCAACATCGGTTACGGAAGGGAGTTGGCTGGGACAAGGCGTTTTGGCATTGCATACCAGCATTTACGTCTTATGAGGTCTGCTATGAGGCTGGATCCTCCCATGATATAAGGCTTGATACCTATTTGCGAATGAAGCGATATTCTCAACCCTATTACTGCCACTCCTTTGACTTCTGTCATCGTGTCTTGGGTTCGTGTTGTCACCGTTCAACCACTTCGAGTCGTTGTGTTGTCTTTCTCGATGTCACGAAGAGTACCTGTTGCAGGCAATGGTAACGTGACCACTGTGATCTGAAATGCAATGCGCAATGTGCACCCGCGTCCCGCCAAAAATTCAACGAGAGCGAGGGCCGGCCGCTTACAAACCATTCAAGATTCACACCTCACGGCACGGAAATTTTTGTCCATCTCACATCTTCGCCACATCTTCAAATATCAGCGCAACAGCAAATACAATGATCGCAGCCCGATAACAAAGATGTCTCTCCACGACATCAAGCGCATTTTGCTCGTGCTTTCAGGCAAGGGCGGCGTTGGCAAATCCAGCATCACCACCCAACTCGCTCTCACTCTATCCCTCCAAGGCCATCGTGTTGGCGTCCTGGATGTCGACCTGACTGGCCCTTCCATTCCCCGTTTTTTCGGCATCGAGAATGCGAAAATCAGACAGGCTCCCGGCGGCTGGATCCCGGTGACCGTTCACGAGAATCAAGATGCGAGCTCGGCCGATGGCAGTGGCAAAAGCCGCGGCGCGCTGTACTGCATGTCTCTGGGCTTTTTGCTGGCCGACAGAGGCGACGCTGTAGTCTGGCGAGGCCCCAAGAAAACGGCCATGGTGCGGCAGTTCCTCACCGATGTCTTCTGGGGCGACTTGGACTATCTTCTCATCGACACTCCGCCCGGCACGAGCGACGAGCATATCTCGCTCGTCGAGACGCTGCTCAAGTCCGCTACACCGGAACAGCTGGCCGGCGCGGTCGTAGTCACTACACCGCAAGCCATCAGCATCAGCGACGTCAAGAAGGAGATCAATTTCTGCGCCAAGACGGGCGTGCGAGTCTTGGGCGTCATCGAGAACATGGCGGGTTTCGTATGCCCGAACTGCTCCGAGTGCACGAACGTCTTCTCCAAGGGCGGCGGCGAGGTTATGGCGACGGAGTTCAATGTTCCTTTCTTGGGGAGCGTGCCCATCGACCCGATGTTCATTCGCCTCATCGAAGAAGGCCAAACGCCCGTCTATCCGGAAGGCACGATCATTCAGGGCCAGAACATGGATAGCAACCCTGCTGCAAATGGACATCTATCAACGGCCGACGACTCGCTTGCGCAGAAGTATACGAAATGCTCGCTGTTCCCTATCTTCACGCAGATGACTGGACAGCTGGTTTCCGCCACACTAAACCCACACACTTGAGAAACGAGGAAGCGCCGCCAAGAGTACCAGCGAACAACATTGAAGCCCTTCGCCAAACGCAGACGGCTGACTGAGCGCACCCCATGCCCTCTCGTATTCGCAAGCCACTTGCTGATGCATGTCAATGGCCCCGTCCACATCCGGTACCAAGTACCTGCTCGGTCAGGCGATGCATGCTGCTGCCAAGCCGAATTCAAGCCGGCTGATTGGCTGCCTCCGCAACATGACAAACGATCGCTTCCAGCTATATAAGCATCAAAAACACAATGCACAACATGACAGAATCTCAGGTGGTGCAATTGGTAGCATGTGAGTAGTTCTGCTCTTTCGCAAACCCTCCAATCTACCTCGCCTCAGCTGACCTTATCCCTCCCGCCTAGTTCCGCCCGTCTTCACACCAGCAAGTGCTGCTGTTCGACTGCCAGCGGGAGATTGTGGTTCAAGTCCACGCCTGAGAGCGCCCTCTTTCACATCTCGGATGGTGCAGCTGGAAGCATTCCCACCCGTCTTTGTCGCGCCTGGTGAATATCAGGCTCGTTCGTATCGTGCGTGGGAGACCGAAGTTCAATTCTTCGTCCGAGAGCTGAATGTTTTTTTTTTTGAGTTTTCTTTTTGGAGGGTGTAGCTTAGTTTCAGTCTACGTTCTCTATGCTCGGAGTCCTCCTCTGTTTTTGTTCTTCACCTTGTCGACTTCTCCATTTCAGACATTGGCAAGGCGGAGGGAATACTCCAGCCAACCCGCCAGCAAAAGCGCGCCGCGGCGAAGCTCCGAAGCCGCGGGGAGGCTGCAATGGGACGCAGCTCCCTCTGGTACCGCTGAGACATGGTGGTACGTTGGAGCTCCCGTGTTCGATGCGTGGCCGTACTGCCCGGCTGTTATCTTAATCGCCCGGGGACGCTTTCGCAGAGCCACCCCCGTCGATTGGTCCACATCTTTTGGGTGAGAGGTGAGAGACCATCAAGCATTCTTCGTAGGCCAATATTTGCCTGATTGCCGCCGGGATCAGATCCAGCCACACAAAAGCTGCCTACGTCGTCACGTGCGGTCTCCCCATGTCAGGCGAGATTTCCGATGCACTCTCGACGGCCTGTTCGGAGCCCTCCACGTTGTTTCTGTACAAGAAGAATTGCACAAACACGGCAAAATCGAGACCGAGCGTGCCAGCGCTTCCAATCAGCCAGCTCAGGTTGACCATAAAATAGCGCCAGTAGATGGCGGCCGCCTCGCCCTCTTTGCAAGTGCTTTCATGCCAATGACCGCGATAGTGTTTGCTGCACAACGGGCTGAAGGCCAGAATGCTGCACACGAAAGTCAGGTTGCCGATGCAGGCGAAGATGAAGAACAGAGCGTTCAGGCCTTCGGTGGATTTCCGTTGGTAGTTGAGCAGGATCTGTGGCATTCTCGAGCTGAGGTATAGAGCCGCGCAAACGTATCCGAAGATTTGCCCCCAGAGGCTAAAATGAAGGGATGCGGTCTGCTCGTCTGCTGGTGTCTTGCCATTGCGACGCTCCGGCGCTGATGGACTGAGGAAATATCCCGCAATGCCAGCGAGCACGACCAAGATAATGGCTGTGCTGTTAAATAGGATGGCCTGGGTCCAGGTCCGCGGCTTCGAAGGCTTCAGCGCAGCCGCGTTCTCCGCGTCTTTGCGCTGCGGATGCATCGGTGTGGCTGGGGAGAGATGGTGGGAACCGTCGAGACTCGCAAATCGGTCCTGCGAAGTAATGCGTGGCAGGGCATTACGCTCAGTTGCGCTCTGGCTGCCATTCTGGTTGCCATTCGCCAGGAGCGGCGATCTTTCCGAGGCCGCGTCTAGAGTATCTGCGACGTCCTTCCGCCCTGTCAAATTGCGGAAAGTGAATCCGCGATAGTACAAGCACTGCACAATCAACACAATGTCGGCAAATGTGTCTGTGACGGCCACGTTAATGCGCTGTTGTGGTTATTCTATTTGAAGAGAAGACTTACAATAGACGGCCAGGATGATCATTGTCGGCAAAACGCCCTGCAGCACGGCTCCAATGATATTGAACAGATCGCCCAGCAGCCAGATGACTAGAAAAGTCATGGACAAGCCATTCGCGGAGCTCCGTCGGAAGTTCTCAATGATCTGAGGAGAGAAGACGACCACCCAGCATGCAATGCTGATGGAGCCGCAGATTCCGCTTAGAGCCTCGATATCGAGGTCGTAGCCTCCGGTTGGTGGATACATGGCGGCTAAAAGTTGCGTGGTGAAGTATGTTACGCTCTTGTGCTAGATGTTGAATCTCCGTTCGAGCGAGGGTAGTGATGGGCGGCAGAGGCACGATGATTAGGAACTGAAGCTTCGTGAAGTCAGATCCATTCGGAATCCCGTTTTTCTAATGTCGAGCGAGTGAAGGTCCAATGCGGATACGCGGTAGAGTGCAGTCTCGAGCATCAATTTGCAGTTGTGTGAAGAGTCCAGGGCTGGCTCGGGCCACTGCTGGCGGTGGAGTCCATCGATTACGTAAATGGGAAGTGTTAGCCGGAAGCGGACTAGCTACCACGAGAAGTTCGAGCTTAAACCGACAGCGCAAAACATTGAACTTGCACATCCGTCGGTGTATTGTCAAAGGAGGAGAGACGGTAGTGGCATTCATCATTCTGGACGCTCTTGAATTGGCCAAAATACTCCTCGCTGCTGCTGCGTTACACTAATCCTCTCACGATTGCGCTGACAAGGATCATTCATTTGACACGAAAACACACCCTGTGGCGATAGCATCGCAGACTCGGCAGTGTCCACAACCACCACATCATCTAACGTACAGTGCTCCCCCGAACCTCATCTTCTCCAATTGCTTAGTGCCTTCTCGAGCCAATCAGAATCTCCGGCACACAGGAGTCGTAATGACAATGATCGTCTGGGTGAATGTGTGCAGTTTGGTCTTCGTGGCTTGTACCCTGGTATGATCTGTGACGCTGACAGTCACTGCTTTTATCGTTGTCGTGATGTCCGTGGTCGCAGTGCCGGAGTAGAGGGTGCTCGTTGCTGGGGTAGCCGGAACAGTAGTAGTCGTGACTACGCCTGTCGTATCGGTTTCCGTGCTCGTACCACCGTTAGATGTGACAGTTAGCACGACGGCGCTAGGCGTGAGGGTGATGGTCAGCGGTCCGTCGCCTGTAGGAGTTGGGTTGCCAGCACATTGACGTGCGACCAGCCTGGGACTGTCGGGGCCCGCTTCTCGAGGGCTAGTGTCGCGAGGAGTGTCACGAGGAGCACGGTGATGTCTAGATCTTCTGGGCTGACTGGGGCACGTCTCAATCGGTCTGCAGTGGGCGTAGCTGGTTGTCGTCGTGCGGACAACAGTGTAGCGCAAGTGTGTCTTCGTGTGGGTGCTAAGCGCAGGAACCAAATGATTAGCCGTATTTCGGTGTGGTCAAGGGGTGTTGAAACCTCTGCGAGGGCATGGTTCCGGCGTCAGACTTACTGAGTTGTTGTGGTGGTGGAAGTCACCGGGCTTGGAGTCACGGTGATGGTGTTTGTCGCGGATGCTGCCGGGCTGGTAACGGTCGTTTGTGAAGACGTCGAAGTTATCGTGTTTGTAGTTGTAGTTGTCACGATATCGGTCTCGGTGGTGTACGAAGTTGCCTTGAGTATTTGGCCAGGATCAGCTTGTGCTCCATACATCTTCTCCTGAGCGGACTTACGGTGCTAGTGGGAGTCGGCGCTGTATCTGTCTGCTGGCTGTGCGTGACGGTAAACGGATCGAAGGCAATACCACCAACCTGGAAGTAAAACGACCCGTCGGGGAGTGAGTTTCTCGCTGTGCCGTTGCAGTTGATGTTGTATGTGTTTCCGTCGAGAGGGAGGCAGCCACAGTCAGTAATGAGATTTCCCCCGCTAGCAATGGTGCCGCTATAGAGGGATATCTCTGCGGAGGAACCAGAAGTGCAGCCATTCGAATAAGCATCATAGAAGCTTATATCCAGGCAGTCGTCGGGAGCAAAATAAACGGTAGAGTATTGGACTGGGAGAGCGTAGATCTCGCAATCGCTGGCGGAGTTCTGAGTGCCGCAACCCTGGCCGGTCACTCCGGCAAGCAGAGTAGCAAGCACCGAGATGCTGGCCAGCTTGGAGGACATGGAAAGGGGCATTTTAGAAGATGACATTATGAGTCTGAGGCATGAAAGAGTGACGAGAAGCCATGAAGGCAGGGTTGGATGCCCTACAAATACTCACCGGATGCAGCGGGAAAGACTCGAGCGGTACCGCTATAGCGTGCAATCTGCGGTCGTAAAAGCAGCATCTAGACTCTACTGAGTCGAACTCTAGATGGCTACTACGGGTACAGGGGTAAAGTGGGACCCTCCGCGAAGAGGCTCTGCCGCTGTTGCATGAGGGACAACGGACCAGCATGACTCAAGCGGCATGTGATTACGGCGTGGCCTGTAGCCTGCAATCGCAGGAGCGTTTAGGCATACCCCACGGGGTCGAAGTTTGGATGGATGCCAAGCTATCGAGATTTGGGGAACTTCCTCGTGGGGGAGACCCTTCGGCTACTCTGGTGGACACGCGTCAGCCGCTCTGCACGGGTGGTTGGAATGGATGCCACCATGTTCAGACATGCGCTCGAGGTTGTAACAGGATAGGCTCGAGCGGAATCGCTTACGGCGCAATGTCAGCAATCCATTGGCGGCGCAACCTGGGCTTCCATGGTCCGGAGCCTGATACCGAGTACGACGACGAAAGCATACTCAATTTCTTCGAGAAAGGAGATGCGTCTGCCGCTCTGTAGGTTTAGTCAGGATCCATTTGTGTACCGAGAAACATCACGGCAGCGGACCAGCAGGGGTAGGGTCTAGCCAAAGGAGGACTAGCTTTGATCTAAGCGTGATGCTTAATTCCCTTGATCCCGCCAATTTTTGACGGCAGGCGATGCACAATTAATCCAACCACTGAAATACGGGAATAACATTTGGGCGACCAATCGACAAGATGCACGCCACAGACGGTCCGGCCCTGAATGCGGACGAGATCGATGACTGCCTGTACCTCGCCAGAGTCAACGAAGAAGCCGAGTTGAACCAGTTTCTCGCCGAGCTTGCGCAGAAATATAATTGCAAAGTTCAACACATCGTGCTGGCTGCGAAAGACCCCGAGTCCGGGAACACGATCCTGCATTATGTCTCGGCGAACGGATTTCTCGACCTTCTGAAAGGACTGCTGGTGCATCTGGATCAGCAGACTGGGGATAGCAACTCGGCCGACTCGACCAAGCCGCCAGTGCCGGGCGTCAACGCCGCCAACAAAGAAGGCAACACCCCGTTGCATTGGGCCAGTCTGAATGGACACTTGGACTCCGTGAAATTGCTCGTGCAGTCCGGTGCTGACGTGTCTGTGCACAACGCAGCGGGACATTCTGCAGCATTCGAAGCGGAGCGCGCTGGGAAGGGCTTGGTTGTGGAGTACTTAATGGAGGCTGGTGGGCTGGAGATGGACTTGGGAGATCTTGCGGAGACTGAAAATGGAGATGGGAATGATGATGGGGCCGAGGATGGACTGAATGGTGGTGGTGATGAGGAAGTGAATGGACTGGCACCTTCTGACTGAGTCGGGGCCCATCATGATTTGACTCGCGTGATACGAGTTCCTGAAACGGAATGCGTCCAAGCACTCGTGAGATACAACAACGCACAGCGTACCGCGGCTCCGTCAATACAGATCGCCCCAGTGCGTCCATCACTGCCGTCGGCTGGAGATTGGCCGCTACGTCGTCCGTATTCGGAACTTCGGCAAGCCTAAAGCTGGCGACGACATCGTCCTGCAGACAGCATTGACTGCGCTCACTGCTGGAATAATCTGCAAGGGGCTTGGAGGTATCAGAAGCTCTGCTCATGTGGAAATATCGTTGGTATCGTAGCTCAAGTCTATACGACTGCCTCGGCTTCATCCCACTCGCTGTCTTCGATCAACGCCGCTGGGCGAGAAGTCGTAACAAAACCTCTACTGTATGATGACTTCGAAACAGGGCTCGGATCCTGCAAAAGTCTCTCGTCCAGATCATCTGCCGACTCATCTGAAAGATAGTGCCAATCATCTTTCAACGGCGCATCAATCTCCATATCCTCGTCGTCGTCTTCCGCAAGTTGCTTTCCATCTGCCATTAGCGTGTCGGTAGCCTGTTTCCCGTTGCGAGCCTTCTTCGGGTTCAGGATCTTCTCCACATCCTTCGGTGCTCGCATGCGCAAGCTCAACTCCTGGACCAGGCCCACCCATTGCAACCTTGTACCACAACCAGGACAGCCGCCTGCTATTGGGATCAAAGCTTGGCCATCATCTTTTAGAAAGGCGGAGGCAAAGCATGTGAGGTGCCCAGCAGTATGACACCGATCTTGGGAACACACCAGGCTGCTCGAACCATCAGACGATAGTGGCTGCGAGCAAAATGCGCAAGGACGAGCAGCGCTCAGGACTGCCTTGCTCTTCTCCAGCTGCGGTTTCAGAGCTTTGTAGCCCACGTCCAAAGTATAGATTCCCGCACCGCCGTCAGTGTCACCTCCGACAGTCGTTGATGGTGGCCGGGAGGGCTCATTGCACCGTACCTCTAGACGGTCTGGTAGGCTTAAAGACTCGTGCGCCGTCCACTTCTGCCAGACACGAAACACATCATCGGCATAAAAGGTGACCTTGAGGGGCCATCGTTGGAAGCTGCCTGAGCGGAGAAGGGAATGAAGATTGGCGAGGCGATCGGTCAGGGAGAGTCGAGGCCTCGCTGAGCGTTTACGCATTCGTCCCGTCTTTGCGGAGAATCGCACAGCCATCTTGGACAAAGCGAGGCGAGAGTTCGGGGAGACGTGGCGGGTGAGATGTGTGTTTTGCCATGCCCATCTGAGAGTCAGTCAGCAGAGGACTTGATTGAGAAACATATCCAGGGCAACTCACTCGAATTGCAAGGCTGCTACCTTGCTGGGAAATCCGGTGACGAGACACGTCATTTCCCAGGGCCGGGATGAGTCGCGCGAAGTCCGCACGGCTCCTCCTTTCGACTCTCCATTGTGTTGTCTGAGCCGGCGCACAGGATTGGGTGTGCTACCAACGTACAGCGAGGCGTGACGAACCGTTGAGCGTAAGAGGTAGCAGGCATAAAAAGCTGGGATTGGCTTATCCATGGCCTTTGTAAGCTTTCCCCGTGCACAGGAGTCGCTTCATGTCTGTGTCGGCACCTGCTACCTTCCACGTTCGCGGATTGGGTCGAGGTGCGGTCCAAACAGAGGAGCACGGGCCATGCATGCAGGTGCTGTTCGGCTAACCCGGGCAGAACTTCTGCACGTCTGACACGAGGGAAGGAACCACCCAAGCTTCATCACTTCTCGACCTCGCACTGTCTTATGAGCCGCTTACACGCATTGCACGTGCTCGAGTGGTCTATCGGCGCCACTGATGCTCTGTTTACATTCCTAATCTGAACCTGAAGAGCTGCCGGGCAAACGTAGTGTGGTAGATAATACGTCGGCTGAGGTGTAGCCCGCCCGCGATTACCTGAGAATCGCGAAACCTTACATGAAGCCCCAAAGAGACTAGCGCGGTATGGGCCGCAGGCTATCTCCATCTTTACCACCTCTCGTCTCGTTCCGCCCGCTTTTCCCTTCTCCAACCCTCCTCCACTGCCGTTCCGTCTCGTGCACCACCTCGGTCAATGTCGCTCGCCGGCATTCCATCCTCGACACTCTCTTCCCCTGTCGCCTCCGTCACCTGACCATCCAGCCGGCGTCCTCGGAGTGTCGGCAGGGAATTGGGGAACGGCCCATATAGCGCGGATTGATATATGCCGCTGCCACGCACATCAACCACGCTGCGCCGGCCTACATCCTAGCACTACCTTACACCCAACACGTCGCATCTGACACCATAGCGGCAACGCTCGTCGTTATCCAAGATGGTGGCTCCTCCGCTACTCGGTGGCGGCTCCGCCATCTCGCCGTCGCCCTTGCCTGTCCCAACCACCACCTCCGCCACGGGCTCCCCACCACCCGGGACTTCGAGTGCCCTCTCAAAGGCAAAAGCAGCGGTGCAATCAGCCCCAGGCACATTGAATGGGCCGCCGTCGGGCAACAACCATGCTATTCCGCTCAGCGCGCGTAGGGCCGAACCACTCGACCTGACGACGGTTGAGCGGAGAGGCCAACCATTCGGTGCCATCCGCCTTCCAGCCATCTCCATGCCTTCCAAACAGCAGCCTCCCAAGAAGAACAGACTCTTCGGCATTCCCGATGCGCCGGTATACCGACCGAGCGAAGACGAATTTCGCGAGCCGATGGAGTACATCCGAAAGATCGCTCCGGAAGGAAGCAAGTACGGGATTGTCAAGATTATTCCTCCGGATACGTGGAACCCGACCTTCGCCATCAACACCGAGGTAAGTCAGATCTGGGCTCATCCGCCGTATAGACCGCCAGCCATATGCAGACACTAGCTGACATGACGTCCGGGCAGCGCTTCCACTTTCGCACCCGTCGCCAAGAGTTGAACGCTGTTGAAGGCGGCAATCGTATCAACAATGACTACCTCGATCAGCTCGCCAAATTCCACAAGCAGAATGGACACAATCTCAACCGCTTCCCGAGCGTCGACAAACGCCCCCTCGATTTGTACCGTCTGAAGAAGACTGTGGAGAGGAAGGGCGGCTTCGACTCGGTTTGCAAGGGCAAGAGATGGGCAGAAGTTGGCCGAGATCTGGGCTACAGTGGCAAGATCATGTCGTCTTTGTCCACGTCTCTCAAGAATTCATATCAGAAATGGCTGCTGCCGTATGAAGAGTACCTGCGAGTGGCCAAACCGGGCGTGCATCAGCAGATTGAGATGGCCAATGGCGGACCGTACACTCCCTCTCCGGGAACTTCTCCGGCGAAGAAGTCGCAAATGACCACACCTCTGACCGCTAAGGAGGAGGCGCCAGTGATGCAGGCGTCGGCCGCCTTGCATTCATCCATCACCGGTCAGAGTTCGCAAGGACCAACACCGATTCCCGGAGCATCTTTGCCACCTCCGCCTGTCGTCACGGGTGGGTTTACGGCTGTGAATGCTGTTCCTGCCGCTTCCCCGCCCAACATCCCCAGCCATAGCAGCTCTTTCACTCCAGCAAATGGGGACAATCCCCCGCTGAGTGCTATTGCACCTCGAGCGACAGAAACACCACCGTCTACCAACGGCCAGCAACCGATCGCACCAGATGCGAATGGCATTGCTACGCTAAAGAGGCAACACAGCGACAGCATACTGACTGCGGACGAGGTGGAAGCAATCAACCGACGGAGCAAACGACTGCGAAAGGACGTGCCCACCATCGCGGGTAGTAACATGCACCATTCGCGCATGTCGTCCGCGCGCTTACAAACGCTCAAAGACCGCGGCAATTACAAGATCGGCGAAGTATGCGAGAGCTGCGGCAAGTCAGACGATCAACTGCGGTTCATTGCCTGTCAGTCGTGCGACTGCACATATCACATGTATTGCCTCGAGCCACCGCTCAAGCAGAAGCCCGACTACGAGTGGCATTGTCCCAAGTGTCTGGTGGGTACCAACGAATACGGGTTCGAGGAAGGCGATGTGTACTCTCTTGCGGGCTTCCAGCGCAGGGCGAACGAATTCAAGTACAACCATTTCAACGGCCTTCCGCCGCAGTTCAACCCCTTCACGGATACGAAGAATGACGTTGACGAGGAAGACGTTGAGCGGGAGTTCTGGAGGCTAGTCGAAGACAACATGGGTACGACCGAAGTCGAGTATGGCGCGGACATCCATTCCACGACTCACGGCAGTGGGTTCCCTACCATCGAAAAGCAGCCGAGGGATCCGTATTCGTTCGATCCGTGGAACTTGAACATGCTGCCTCTGGACAAGGACTCGCTGTTCCGGCACATCAAGTCTGATATTTCTGGCATGACCGTCCCATGGCTCTACGTAGGCATGATCTTTTCGACCTTCTGCTGGCACAACGAGGATCACTACGCATATTCGGCGAACTACCAGCACCTCGGGGAAACGAAAACCTGGTATGGTGTGCCTGCAGACGATTCGGACAAGTTCGAGAAAGCCATGCGCGATGAAGTGCCAGAGCTCTTTGAAACGCAGCCTGACATTCTCTTTCAACTTGTCACGTTGGCAAAACCAGAAAAGCTTCGCAAAGCGGGTGTCCGAGTTTTTGCCATCGATCAGCGTGCTGGAGAGTTTGTCATCACATTCCCTCAGGCCTATCACGCTGGCTTTAATCACGGCTTCAACTTCAACGAGGCCGTCAACTTCGCACCCGTAGACTGGGAGCCATTTGGCGAGGAGGGGGTCAGACGCTTGCGGGACTATCGCAAGCAGCCGTGTTTCTCCCATGACGAGCTTCTGGTCACCGCGGCTTCCCGCGAGCTCACCATCAAGACGGCGAAGTGGCTTGCTCCGGCACTGGAGCGCATGCGCGATGAAGAGCTAGCTGCAAGAAAGCATTTCATCACCGGGGCCGAGCCCGAATCTGGCACCACTTCAGAAGAGCCATACCTCGGGCCCAGGTACGAATCGTTGCCCGACTTCATCGATCCGGAGACGGAGGAGGACGAGGTCATCTGCTCGTACTGCAAGTGCTACTGCTACCTCTCTCGGTATCAGTGTAAGAAAACCGCCAAGTATTTGTGTGCTTTGCACGCCGGCGGCTACCAGTGTTGCGACGCTCTCGAACATGAGCGATACACAGGGCGCGACGGCACACACCGCCTGTACTACCGCATGGACGATGAAACGCTCGATGCAACGGTCCAAAAAGTAGTGGAGAAGGCCAATATTCCGGAGAATTGGATGGCGAAGTATGAGAGCGAGTTGGAAAACAACGAGCAGCCCCAACTCAAGCATCTGCGCACGCTTCTTGCAGAGGGCGAGAGGGTCCAATATGACCTTCCTGCCTTGCCGACACTCCGGACCTTTGTCGAACGGTGCAATGAGTGGGTCGAGGAGGCCACTAGCTACATCACTCGCAAGCAGCAGAACCGGCGGAAGAGCGAGAAGACGTGGCGGAAGAGCACGGCCAAGCATGCAGATCTTGAAGAGAGAGAGAAGGAGCTGCGAAAGGTCGAAAACATCCAGAAGCTGCTCGCACGCGCCGAAACGATATCTTTCGATTGTCCGGAGATTGCAACACTGCAGGAGCGCGCACAGAACATTATCGATTTCCAGCTAGATGCACGCGAGGCGTTGAACAACATTCGAGGAAAGACTACCGCCGAGTTCCAGGAATTGATCGAGCGTGGACGCGAGTTCCATGTCGACATTCCAGAGATCGACAGTCTGGAGCAGGTGGTGAAGCGGCTGACCTGGGATGAAACGGCCAGACTGAAGCGCCCAAATGCCGAGCTGAAGCGACAGGAGCAGACGTTGCAAAATATCGAAGAGTTCATCGCCGAAGGCATCAAATTGGGCGTGCCCGAGAACAACCCGGACATGGTCTTCTTCCGCGAGCACAAAGCACAGGGTGATTTGTGGGAGCAAAAGGCTAAAGAGCTGATGGCCGTCGAGCAAGTCCATTACCAACAGCTGGATTCGCTGTCGCAACAGGCGCTCACCCTGCCCGTCAACCCCGAAACGCTTGCTGCAGTCGACACGATTCTGAAGAAGCAACGCGAGGTACAGGACAAGATTGCGTCCCTCATTTACCGCAGCAAGAACCCCGACCTGCGGGATCGACCCTTGTACAGAGAGATGAAGGAGGTGATGGATTCTCTCGAGGAGCTCCAGAGCAAACCCAACGGCACGATTGATCTCGAGAAGCAGCAGAGAAAGCACGAAGACTGGATGCGCAAGGGCAAGAAGCTGTTCGGTAAAGCAAACGCCCCGCTCCACATCCTCAACCAGCACATGAACATCGTCAGGGCGCGCAACGAGGCCTGTTTTGAGATTAGCGACAAGCCACGCATCCCCGTCGAGCCATCCTCGCGCCACGTCACGCCGGAAGAAGGAGCGCCGCTGGCGGACGGAAGCAACTCTAGCAGGGATGTCTTCTGTATCTGCCGCAAGTCCGAAGCTGGCATGATGATTGAGTGTGAGCTGTGCCACGAATGGTACCACGGGAAGTGTCTCAAGATCGCCCGGGGGAAGGTGAAGGAGGACGATAAGTACACCTGCCCCATTTGCGACTGGCGGGTCAAGATACCGCGAGATGCCGCCCGACCGAAGCTGGAGGAGCTGCAAGCGTGGCACGATGAGTTGGACACTCTGCCATTTCAGCCGGATGAAGAAGATGCGCTCGATGCCATCATCACCGACGCTCAGAACTATCGTGACTACATCCGGCCGATTGTCACCTCCGATGTACCCACAACTTCCGAGGAGGTGGCCACTATGCGATTCCATTTGCGCAAGGTCGAGGGCGCGGACATTCTGCTATCGGAGGAGACAAACTTCTTGCGACAAGAACTGCACAAGTGGGCTCCTGTGGCGCCTGAGGCGCCGCCGATCATCCAACAGTCATCGTCTACTCGCAAGCCTCGTCCCACGAAGCAGCAGAAGCTGATGGCGTCGCTTGGTATTACAGATCCGGAACAGCTGCCGCAGGAGTTTAAGATGAGGCATCAGTATCAGAAGAAGAAGGGCGACGAAGGAGGCTCAATCCCGCCGACACTGCAACCAGCTGGAAGAGGCAGCTCAGCAGGCGGTTCTGTGCCACCGACTCCCGGCGCTGGACAATCGGGCGAGGCGAAACCGTTCTACACTGCGCTGTCGCTGCACGTGCTGGGTTCGCTGGCATCTGCGCCCGTGGTCACCAAGATGCTGCAAGCCGAGCCCCATATGAACCGAGAGAAGCTGTACAGGATGAAGGCTGTGCTGGAGGCGGACCGCGGCGTCTGGGACGACATCAAGGCCTTCCAACAGAAGATGACGGTACTCCCGAGCCCGGCTGCTGCTGCCCACAGCCCCTCCTACAACTTCGAGGCTGGCCAGGATCGCGCGAACCCCTCTGCGATTCAAGGTGTATCGTCGCCCATGTTCGCAACCTCGACGGCGAATGATGCACGCAATTCCTCTACTTCGCAGCCGCCGCAGCATGCGTCTCCCACGCGCTTCAGCCCAGGCCAGCGCTACGAGCAGGCCGGCACCCCGCCCGCGTCGTCCTTTGAAAGACAGATGTTCCATGGCCCTCCGGAGCCAATGTTCGAGAGCCCGGCGAACGAAGCGAAAGCCAACCACATCACGAGCCCCGAGACCGATTTCGGCGGCGCGTCTCGCATGTTTGACAGCCCCAAGGCTACCGGCCTCACGCAAGCGGGCATCAACAGTCCGGGCTTCGGAGGCAGTCAGCAGTCTGTCGGCCACATGGACAAGATGTTTGCGGATCTGGTGAATGAGCGTGAGGCCAGTCCTGGGTTTGATGGGGCCAATGATGCGAAGGGAGAGGCTGCTGTGGCGCGGACGATCGAGGTGCCGGCGAACGATGCTGCTCCTGTTTCTGCTGCTGCTGTCGCTGCTCCCACCGAAGCACCCGCTCAAGCACCGACTGCGGATGAGGACGTGCAGATGACGGACGTGAAGGATGAGGAGCCTGTCGTGCAGCCACCCGCACCGGAGAATCAGGCGGCTCCGAGCACAGAGCAAGTGCCTCAGACGGAGCCAGCGCCGGCAGAATAGGTCAACACATCAGGCCGCGCGACTCCACTTTGCACCTGCTCATCGTGACTAATACAGAGCATGAGGCGATAGATGCTATGGGTATACTCGGAGCTACTCGCAGCTCGATGGTTTGGAGCGGTAGACAGCATGTTGCTTGCCTTTACTGTTGCTATGCAGACGAGAGCAATAGATGGGACGATATTGGACGGCTGAGTGTAGATACATCTTCAATCGACAAACATCATTACGATGTTTGCAAGTATCGCCTTCTATTGCCCTTTTGGAGGCCCCCGGTAGGTTGTTTCTGCGCATGCTTGCCGATGACTTTCAGACGGTACGCCAAACCGAGCAGCGGCAAGCCCCAAAGCGGGTTTGCCGCATGGCCAGCCTTACTTTATATCTTGCGGGAGGCAGCCCGATGCCGGCGGGGGCAAGCCCATCAATGCTTTTTGTCTCGTCATATCCTCCATTGCACTAACACCACAATAACCACCACCAGATAGGCAGATATCTCACAATGCCTCCGCTCAATCGCTGCCTCCCCGCCCTACGGCGCATCCGCCTCGCCAACGCCACCTTCGAACGCTCCATCGCGCGCCAAACTCCCCGACTCCCCGCACTGCCCGCATACGCCCTCTTGCCGCAAAGAAGATGGCAGCACGCCGCAACGGCCAGCGCATCGCAAGAGACCTCCAACGAAGACGAAGCGGGGCAACCCACGCCCTCGAAGCAAATCAAATACACCTCCGACTCCTACCCGGACCTCAAGCGCGACTCGCGCTTCAAGCAACTCGACGAGGCCGACGTGAAGCATTTCAAGGAGATTCTGGGCAGCTCGGGGTCGCTGATTGATGGCGTCACGCAGGATGCGCAGGATGACTTAGAGGGCTACAATGCGGATTGGATGCGCAAGTATCGTGGGCAGGCGCGGCTGGTGTTGAAGCCTACGACGAAAGAGCAGGTTAGTGGGATTATGAAGTACTGCAATGAGAAGATGATTGCCGTCAATCCGCAGGGCGGCAACACGGGGCTCGTGGGCGGGAGTGTGCCTGTGTTTGACGAGGTGGTCATTAATCTGGGGAAGATGAACAAGATTCGCAGTTTTGATGAGGTTTCTGGCGTGCTGGTGGCGGATGCGGGCGTCATTTTGGAAGAGGCGGATAGCTATCTTGCTGAGAGGGGGTATATATTCCCTCTGGATCTTGGGGCGAAGGGCACGTGTCAATTGGGCGGCAATGTGGCGACGAATGCGGGTGGGTTGCGCTTTTTGCGTTACGGCAGTCTGCATGGGAATGTGCTGGGGGTGGAGGCGGTGTTGCCGGATGGACGGATTTTCAACGACTTGTTTACGCTGCCGAAGAACAATACTGGCTTTGACTTGAAGCAGCTATTTATTGGCGCCGAGGGCACGATAGGCATCATCACAGGCATCAGCGTGCATTGCCCACAGCGCAGCCCGGCGGTGAACGTGGCATATTTCGGGCTAGACAGCTACGAGAAGACGCAACAGGCGTTCCGGGAGGCGAAGAAGAAGCTGGGCGAGATCCTCTCCGCCTTCGAGATGATGGACGGGGCGGCGCAGAAGTTGTATGCGAAGGCGAATGGAGCCAAACTGCCGCTGGAGGGCGAATACCCCTTCTACTGCCTAGTGGAGACGTCGGGATCGAACGGCGAACACGACGAGGCGAAGCTGAACGATTTCCTAGAGCACGTGATGGGCGAGGAGATTGTGGCGGACGGGGTGGTAGCGCAGGACGAGACGCAGGTGCAGTCGCTGTGGGCGTGCCGCGAGGGCATCTCCGAGTCGAGCCAGCATTTCGGCGGGGTGTACAAGTACGACCTGTCCATTCCGCTGCCGGAGCTGTACGATCTCGTGCCCGCTACGCGCCAGCGGATGGAAGACGAGGGCCTACTGGATGCAGAGGACGATGCGAAGCCCGTGATGGATGTGGTGGGGTATGGGCACATGGGCGATCAGAACTTGCATCTCAATGTGGTGATGCGGCGGTACGATAAGAAGGTCGAGGCGGCGTTGGAGCCGTGGGTGTATGAGTGGGTGCGGGAGCGGCAGGGGAGTATCTCTGCTGAGCATGGGCTCGGGTTGGCGAAGAGGAATTATGTGGGCTATTCGCGGGACGAGGAGATGATTAAGCTGATGAGACAGATCAAGCAGCTCTACGATCCGGTGAGTTGGACGCGTCCTGGTCTCTGAATGTGTCGGTTGGGCATGTTGGCTAACGCAAGAACAGAACGGCATCATGAATCCCTACAAATACGTTTCGGGAGGGTGATCTCTGACAGGATGCACACCGGCGTCTGCAAGAAGACTGGGCCGGATCAGGTCGATACAGGTACATTAAGGTGGTATGGTGGAAGCGGTGTCGTCTGGCTCCTTATCTGAAACCACCCCACCCCGGATTGGCGGCGGAATCACGCCAGACGGCTCCATAGCATTCCCACGTGATCCACGATTCATACAGGTTGTTGAACACCTTTCTCACTAAAGGCAGTGGATGAAGGCAGGTAGACGCATGTAGTCTGAGAGTAACTACTTGATCGGCCATGGAAAAGAAACCCCCGTGAGCAGCGTGTGGTGCTCAGTGAATGAGCAGGTAGAGGCTGCCCTCATTCAGACTAGTGCGGGCGTCATTCGGGTCATCAGATTGGGCGGGCTCGCGGGCAGCTCTGACGGATGATCATCAGCAGCAGCTGCGGCAGGAGCGTAGGGCCACTCACTCCACAGCCATCCACTCCACCATCCACCCACCGTCCACCGCCCTCTCGCCCGCTTCTCTTCTCTTGCCAACTACCTCGTCTCCCTTCCCTACTGCTACCTCTTCCTCTCTCGCTGCCCTCGACACCATCATCGCGCGTGAACCCACCTCCGCCTCCCCTCCCTTCCCCGCCCTCTGCTCGCCAAGAAGCCTCGACCAGTCAAGCGCCTGTCGATGTTCACCCTCTGACTCCCCCATCCTTGCTCGACTCACAAGCACAAGGCACCTATCTACTTCTCCGTAGACACCATCACACCACCAAGCACAACTTCCGTTGCCACGCTCCGAAAAACACCTCTCCTCGACACCCCAAATGTCCCGATCTCGGCCAGGGCATCATAGGCACACCTGACTGTGCCTCCACCCCATCCAACCTCTGGCTCTTCGAGCTGGATCACGATAGCCCTCCGCCCGCCTCCCCTCTCACTTCCGCCCACCCAGCCGCACTCTCGCCCCCACCCCACCTTTCACCAGCATCTGATTCTACAGCACCCCCTCCTACTCGCCACCAGCGCAGCATTCCTACCGACCTTTCAGCCAACCACGGCACCTCCACCCGCTCACAAAACAAGAGGAAGCGGCGCTCCTCCCCTCCCCACCACCCTTCTGCTTCCACTTCCGCTTCGGCCAGCAGCCTCAAGCAGAAGAGCCGCAAACGCCTGCGAGTGAATCCCCGCCGCGACCCACCCGACCCGAGTATGCGGCTTGAGAACAACCACGAACCCAGAACGCGACACCCTACCAACGGATCATCCTCTCGCCACGCCTCTCCCTCCTCTTCCCCGCACGCAAATGGCGCCGGGGGCCACCAGAACGGCACGACGGAGCGGGATACTAATGGCTATCACTCCAACGGACTCCACTCCTCATCATCACCCACACATCGGAATCTCGAGCCCTTTCATGGCCATGATAGAGAAGAGGTGACGCGCTTGCTGCTTCAAAGCTTGAGCGATTTGGGATACCACGAAGCGGCCAAACGCTTGAGCGATGAGAGTGGATTTGCGCTGGAGATGGCGAGCGTCGCTGCTTTTCGCTCCGCCATCTTGTCCGGTGATTGGGAGGAGGCTGAGCTGTTGCTCTTCGGCCCAGCGTTGAAGGAAGTCGATGAGGGGGGGGTCATGCTTGGAAATGGCCATCACACCACCCACAGTCCGTCTTGGAGGAAGCGGGTGTTGTCATCAGCAAGCAGTCAAAATGGCTTCCCAAGGCATGGCTTACCACTTGCTGAGACCGCGGATACCACGGCTATGAAGTTCTTGATCAGGCAACAGAAGTATTTGGAGCTGCTGGAGGGGAGGGAATTGAATGCTGCGCTGGCCGTCTTGCGAAACGAGCTCACTCCGTTGAACAGAGATGTGGGAAGATTACATGCGCTTTCAAGGTATGTGGACTTTCTCCTCGTCTGCTTGAGATTCTTCGTGCTAACAAAATGGTAGTCTAATGATGTGTCCCACAATCGCGTCCCTCCTCACACAAGCCAATTGGGATGGCTCGGTCGGCGGCAGCCGTACACGTTTGCTCTCCGACCTCTCCAGATCCATCTCTCCATCTATCATGATTCCCGAACACCGACTCGCCACCCTCCTCACAGCTGTCCAGAGCAATCAAGTCGTCTCGTGTCGATATCACAACACGACCATCCAACCTTCATTATACACCGACCACGAGTGTTCGGCGGACGACTTTCCGCTTCAAGAACTCATTACCCTGAAAGCGCACTCGGACGAAGTGTGGTATCTTGAGTTCAGCCATGACGGCACTATGCTTGCTACTGCGGGTAAAGACGGCCTGGTCTGTGTATACGACACCGCAAGATGGAAGACGATGCACGAGTTCCGCGAGCACGAGAAGAACCCTTCTGGCTCCGGCCATCGGGGGGTGTGCTGTGTCGCCTTCAGCCCTGACGACCGCTACCTCATTTCGTGTTCGCAAAACAACGAATTCGCCGTGTTGGATGTCCGCGAGGGGCGGTGTGTCTCGCGGGCCGACCATTTCGACTACCCCGTTACCTGCGCCGCATGGCTACCGGATTCTTTGACGTTTGTCATTGGTACTCAAGGCTCGCGCCGACCGCTGGGCATCTACTACCTGCGCTCCTCCTCATCATCATCCTCCTCCACATCCAACGGCATCTCGGCAACAAGCAGCGCAATAGTGAAGAACAACGAACTCCACTCCTTCCGCGACCCGGCCTGGGATCCCAACGAAAAGAACAACAGTTTCCGCATCTCCGACGTCGCCGTGTCGGCCGACGGAACGCGCATGGCGGCAGCCACGACGGACAACAAGATCCTCATGTACGACCTGCCGAAACGGGAGAAGATTGCAGAGTGGCAGATGGAGGACCGGCTGACGAGCGTGAATTTCGATTCCTCGGGCGCGCACATGATTGTCAATATGCACAAGGGGAAGGTGCTGTTGCTAAGCGCGGAGGTGGATGCGAGAGGCAATGTCGCGGAGGTGGAGGTCAAGTGTCGGTATGAGGGCGTGGTGCAGGATGAGTTTGTCATTCGGTCTTGTTTTGGTGGTGCGGGGGAGGATCTCGTCGTTAGTGGCAGTGAAGGTGAGTTTCTACCCCTTTCACATCTGGAGACACTCGATTCTGATGCTTCTCTCTCCGCCAGACGCCAACGTCTTCATCTGGCGCCGACAGACGGGCATTCCCGTTGCATCCTTCGAAGCTCACCCCCACGGCACCGTCAACGCCGTCGCCTGGCATCCCACCAACGACGCCATGTTCGCCACCGCCGGCGACGACCGCAAAGTCAAGATGTGAGTTGGTTGCTTTCCTGCCTTCGTCTGCCTCACGCCTTGCTGATTCTGACGTGCTCCCAGCTGGACGTCTGCTTCTGCTATCCGCGCCATGTCGGCTGCTTCGAGGACGAGTTTGGGGCTGCATTACGCTGGGCGGTAACGCCTGTTGGATGGGCTCGGTTGAGCGAGCCTGCGATAGCATCATCATCATCATCATCACACATGAGGGGCGGATGGATAGATAGATGTGTGGGCGGCTTTTTCTTGGAATCATTGGGAGGGGGGAATTAGCTTATGATATACCACTCGTTATAGGTCGTGATATGACGATACTGGCTTTTGCCGCATCATCTGAGATCAGTCGTCTTACAATCACTTTATTGCAAGGTATGCTGGACTGTGTAGAAGAAAATGCGTATGCCATGTAGAGTCTAACGCCATGCTATGCGATGCCTGCCACGCGTTCACTTGCGGGAGGTTACGGGCAAACCAAACCACCCATCCTCTGCACCATCTACTCCTCAGCCGGCCCCTCGCCCGCCGGCCTACTCGTCAAAACCTGCTCAGGCCCCTGCGCACTCGCCGCCGCCGCCGTCCCAGCACCACCCGCACCCGTAGCCGCACCAGCAGCAGCACCACCCCCCCTCGCGCCCCTCCTCTGCGTCGCCTCCGCATCCTTCTCCGCATTAATCTTCTCCACAATCTTCTCGATCGCGTCGGCGCCCAGCATTTCGATTTCCTTGCCCGGCGCCATGATGGCGATTTCGATGTTCTTCGCGCCCGTCTGGACGACTTCGAGGAGGGATTTGATGGTCAGGTCGATGGTTTGGTCGCGGGTGAGGGAGGGGGTGTGGTTGCGCTCGAGGAATTCGCGCACGGTTTTGGAGGAGCGGCCGATGGCGTTTGCTTTCCTGTTTGGGTACCACATCGTTAGTTGGGAGATGTTACGGGCAGGGTCACGGGGGAGAGCGGTTCTTACCACGCCGAGTAGATCCCAGAGGGCTCCGTCTGGTACAACCTCGCCTCCTGACTCCCGGGATCAAACCCGACGATCAACGTGCTGATGCCAAACGGCCGCACCCCTCCACTCTGCGTGTACCGCTGCTGCACCCCCGCAATATACTTGGTAATGTACTCGACCGTCACCGCATCCTCGACAGTAAGACGATGGCTCTGCGCCTCGAGGCGCGCGCGGTCGACGAGGATGCGAGCGTCGGCGTTGAGGCCCGCGAACGCGAGGCACACGTGGGAATCGACGAGGCTGATTTTCGACGGCGTGATGCGGGTGTCTTGCAGTTTCATTGCGGACCGCTTTTCGCAGCCGAGCACGACGATTGACTGCCCTTTCACGGCGACGGCGCAGGTGCCGCGTTTCACTGCTTCGAGGGCGTATTCGACTTGGAAGACGTGGCCGTCGGGGGAGAAGACTGTGGGGTTTGTGGGTTAGTGGAGAGGTGCTGGGTGACGATGGGTGAGATGGGGTATGCGGACCTGATAATGCTCGATCATAGCCGGACGCCATGGTGAGGAGATGGGATGTGAGGGAGTGCCGACTGAGGGCGAATGGAAGAGCGTTGTCTGTTTGACTGCAGGCGTGCTCGAGATTGAAGGGGTGGTAAGGTGGATGGGGAGGTTGAGATGGAATCAAGCAGGACACTGTTCATGCAGATGCACTTCTGAGGAAGGCTCGAAGCTAGGCGTCTGTTTGACGCGAAGCTCCAACGGGGCGTCTCCCGCTGGTCAAAAGTCTTGACCCCGCCGCGAGTTTTGCCCCGCCTGAAGCAATCGCATATGAGCGGAACATTGACGATGAGATTGATGAAGCGATGAATACAGACGATTGATCGATCAAGGATGTCTCAAACAGCACTGGTATTCGACTCCCCCATCCCATCCTCAGCATGGACCGCACATCCCATTCTCGAATTCCTCGCCAACTACCAACAAGTCTACAACTCCGACTTCATAGCCATCAGATCGGAGCGGTTCTATAGCAAACACTGTCTCATGCATCTACCCGACGCCTCTCAAATAACCGGCAACGAAGATATGTGGGACTTCTTCAATCTTGTTTACGGAGGCTATGGCAAAGTCACTCGAAACTTACTATCGTTGATTCTCGTTCCGGATGGTAATATAGAGCGAACGGGAAAGGTGTATATCCAGGTTCACACCAGGTTGTTTTACGATGCATCTGATGATCCCAAGTCGATTCTGGTGCCGCAGAGTTTCGTATATACTGTTGGCAAGGCTGATAAGGGTGTGGGGACGGATGACCTGCAGTTCGTGGAGCTGCGCTGTTATTATGACATGTCTTTGGTGAAGAAGGCTGCATCTTTGCGCGATGCCCGGCATGGACAGAGTTGATTCGGGTTTGTCAACAGCCGGAGAGAAGCAGATGGACTTTGACTATCGGAGGTGCGATTGCTTTTTGTACAGAGTCTATGGGTATCGCCAACCGTCTCGCTATGCATCGGTATATTTGTACAATGGTGTTGGTGGTCGCTCAGTAACGCCAACTCAGCTCGCTGGCGGTCGGAATGACGGCGTCACTTTTTATCCGCAAAATCCGAGGCTTGCATATTTCTTGTCATGGAAGGGAGTTTGACCTATATTGACCCGTTAGCATGATTACGCTCTTTGCGCCAGCTCGCAAAAGCATAGCCAACTTACCACCACTCCGTCCAGCTCCTTACTCATCTTCACCTGACATCCCAAACGACTCGTCTCCGTCAACCCAAACGCCAGATCCAACATGTCGTTCTCGTCGTCACTCGGCTCCTCCATCTTGTCATACAGCTCTTCATCCGTCACAATCACATGGCACGTGCTACAGGCGCAGCTCCCCCCACACGCCCCTTCCATCTCGAGATCGTTCGCCTGCGCAATGTCGAGAAGATTGTCACCGTCGGCGACTTCGAAGGTGTGTGACTGGCCTTCTTTGTCGATGAAGGTGACGTGTCGCTCCTCTCCGGGTCGGGGAGGGGTGAGGTCTCCGTGGTTGTTGACTGCCGTTGAGGAAAAGGGAGAGGATGGGAATTGGAAGGGCGATGATCGTCGTTGACTTAGATGTCCGGCGGTTTGCTGTGATGACTGTAGGATTGTTCGACAGGGGGCTATCTGGTCATGTCGAGTCGCTCGAAGGAGGTGGAATCGTCGGTAATGTACTCGCTGATGCGCCGCGCGCCCATTTGGAGTCAGACATGTGAGAGGTTGGGTGAGGAAGAGCTGGGACGCTTTGGAGGCGCATGGCCGTTGTATTAACATCTTTGCACGAAACCGCTCTGTCCCCTTCCAGGACCTCCTCGTGTGGTATCGTTCGGGGTAGAAGGTGGCGGGGAATATGTGGACTTGGATAGCTAAAAGAAAAGTTTCCCTGATGGCCGTCGCAGGAGCGCGCCAAGCCGGAGGTGAGGTGGAGATAAACCTGCCTCTCCGACCATCACATGCATCATCATCGACCAGCTCCAACACCTCATCTCTCCTCTTCTCTCCCCGAATCGACTTCGATGCGGCCATCACTCCGATTGGAGACAACCTGGTAGACGAACGACGATGGACAAAGACCGCTTCCCCCTCACCGCCTCCCGCGAACCCAATCCTCTCCGTCCCTACTACATCCCGCCCTCCATCGGCCCTACATCTGCCACATCACCCCCGCAGGCGGCGCACACTCCTAGACCCGCGCCAACATCCTCCCTGTCGAGCTCGGCGAGAGACTATCTCCCCGACATCGACATCGACCTGCGGTCAACCACCGGCGAAGCATGGACACACACGCGCGCCTTGCTCGACACGTTGGTGTGGAGATACACGTCCATCCTTCTCGCGCAGCCGTTCGATGTTGCCAAAACCGTCCTTCAGCTCTCTCTTCCACCCTCCGCTGCATCGCTCTCCACCCCGGTCAAATCGCGCAAGTCAGCGGGTCGAACATCAGCGGGTCGACACAGCCATGGGGCATCACGAGCGAGTCATCTGGGATCCGAGTCGGACTCCGAGGGGAGCAGTGAGCGAAGCGATGATGACATGCCCGACTATTTCACCTCTGCCGCCCCGCGCAGCCGCTCGCCTCGAAGGAGAAAGCGAGCGCCACACCATTCCGACAACTCTCCCTCCCGAACCCCTACGCCGAAAGATCGTCGAGAACAGGACAGCTACGCCGATTACAAGTTACGCCTCACGAAACCCGACAGCATCACCCACGCCATCTCCACCATCTACACCACCTCCGGCGCCGTAGGGCTATGGCGAGCCACGAACTGCACCTTTGTCTACTCCGTCCTCCTGCGCACGGCCGACAGCTTCATTAGGGGTTTGTTGCTGGCGCTCGTTGGCCTGCCTGATATCGCGGGTCCAGATCCGGGGGGTCTAGGACCGAGCCTGAGTGTCACGGGAGCAGGCTTTTCCGGGCTGGATGTGAGCGAGAGCCCGAATCCCATTGGATCTTTGATTGTCGCCGGCATGGCGAGCTGCATCACCGGCCTGCTTCTCGCTCCCTTGGACCTCGTGCGAACGAGACTCATCGCCTCTCCCATCTCTCACGCCCCGCGCGGTCTAGTGCAGAATCTGCGCCAGCTTCCCTCCCTCGTGGTGCCGTCAGTGCTCTGGCTCCCCACCGCCCTCTACTACTCCGTTCCCCAAATCTTCTCCGCCGCATCCCCGCTCATCCTCCGTCGCCAACTACGCATCACACCCGAGCTTACCCCGTCCCTATGGTCCGTCGCCGCCTTCACCACCAGTCTGACCGACCTCTTCATCCGTCTACCCCTCGAAACACTCGTTCGCAGAGCCCAGCTCTCCGTCCTGCGTCGCCATGATCCCGATCTCCCGACTGTCTTTGAGCCGGCAGAGTACAAGGGAGTGGGCGGGACCATCTACTCCATCCTGTACGCCGAGGGAGAGACGACTACCAAGGACTCGAAGGGCATGCTGCGCACCAGACGTGGGCAGGGCATGGCGGGATTGGTCCGAGGGTGGAGAGTCGGGTTCTGGGGCTTGGTGGGGGTATGGGGTGGAGGTGCGCTTGGGCCGGGGGAGAGCCATAAACAGCGAGGCGAGTTTTGAAGGGTTGGACAAGGTAAGGTACCTTGCCGACTACGCCTGTGATGAAGTGGGAGGACTTGATGCTTTGGCAGCCAGCGACGCGGGATGATCCTTACTCCACTCTGCATTGTGTTTTCATCTATCTGCTCCCGAGATACCTATTTGCGCATACGATGGTCCTTTGCTTGACCGCCCTTCTCTCCTGCTTTTCCCTCGATGACGTGCACCCCGTATCGCATTCCTGCATGTGAGCTTTACGGCCAGAGCCTTACAACCCCGCCGTACAACGCCGAGTGGGTCTCCATGGCCGGAAGGCTAACGACTTTAGCAACCTGTCCCTCCTGCGGGCGCACCTGTTTGACGTTAGCAAGACCAAACCCTAGTCCGCCGATGTAACGTACAGTATTGAGCAGAGAATGCGTCACATGCGATCTTGCCGTTTTAAGCGGGTGGACAGCGAGTATATGTAGGATGCGGTGAGTCTGTCTTTCCTCCCTCTTGCCCTTTGCTGTGCAGTCCAGCGTTTTCCCTCCTCGATATCGGCCAACAGCGTCGCGAAGATGAAGTCGCTGTTCCTATTGCTGCTCGCTTTCTTGAGCGTCGCCGGTCAGGCGCATCGACTCTGGCAACCCGAACTGAGCGGCGAAGAGCTCGAGCTCGCGAAACGGCAAACGTCTGATACGGCCGTCTATCCGCCGCACTACTTCGAGCAACTTGTAAGGCTTCGACCAATTTCCTTCTCTGCATCATAAGACTGCCTCTGTGGATGGTATCGACCCTGATTGACCGTCATTGGTCTCGTAGATCAACCACTTCCCCGGCGACAAACGGTATGGCCCGATGTCGAACCGGACAACATTCAGCCAGCGCTACTACTTCGATGCCTCGTATTACAAACCCGGCGGTCCCATCCTGCTGTATCTTGGGGGGGAGACTTCGGGACCAAGTCGTTTTCCGCTCATGCAGACGGGTAGTAAGTCGACACATGCCGTAGAAGAACGCGAGAGGATGCGTTCGGGCCTGGCGTTTGCTGACGTTGACTTCGCAGTCATCAAGATCTTGATGGAGGCTACGAATGGTCTTGGAATCATACTGGAGAACAGTAGGCTACTTTGCTTCTGACCGGGATTGGCTCATGCGATGAAGCAGTTGCTGATACTACGTAACCAGGATACTACGGAGAGAGCTTCCCATTTAACCTCAGCACAACCGACAACTTGAGATTCCTGACTACTGAGCAAAGTGTGTCCCCAACTGGTCTAAGTCGGGTCCCAAATATCGCTGAATGATCCACAGCAATCGCGGACAATGCCTACTTTGCCCAGCACGCAACCTTCCCCGGAGTGACGAGCAATATCTCCCTCAACGCTCCACACTCCCCATGGATCCTCTACGGCGGCAGCTTGGCTGGCTCACAGGCCGCTTTCTCCCTCAAGACGTATGGAGGCGATGGCGGGATCATCTGGGGTGGGATCGCTACTAGTGGAGTTACGAAAGCTGTTGTCGGCTATTCGCAATGGTATGTTCACCCCCCTGTATGCTGAATCCTCGCCCGTTGCGATCCTGACGCCTCTCACTCGGTCGATAGGTATGCGCCGATCCAGGAGCTCGCTCCACAAGATTGCGTGGGCAGTATCAACGGCATCGTCGAGAACATCGATCGCGTTTTCGACACCGGTAATCGGACGCTGATCAACAAGATGAAAGGGCTATTCGATATGGAGAGCTTGTACGATGTCGATTTTGCCCGGGCGATTGCATTTCCAAGTACGTGCCTTTCCAAACGCTACCTCATCAATACATAGACGCTCTACTAATCGCCCCTCAGTCGGCGGGCCTTTTGTTTATCCCGGTTGCACATATCAAGAGCTCAACTGGGACGCCAGCGTCGACTGCCCCTACTTCTGGGAATTCTGCCGCAACGTCACCGACCTCACCGCCTCGGCAAACATCACATCTGTAGACTACGCTCTCAGCGAAGCCACAAACGGCGAGCCCTGGATCAACCTGGGCAACTACGCCAACTACATCAAGACAGCCATCAACCCCTACTGCCGGCACCTGCCCCTCAACCACACCCCGCACGGCCACGACTTCTGCTTCGGCACGCAGAACGAAACGTACTGGGCAGATGTGCGGCCTTGGCCGTTGAAGTCCTTCCTCTACACCTCCTGCACGGAAATCGGGTTCTACCAGGCCGCACCTGAGTCGGGACCGAGCTTGATTTCGAAGGTTTTGAATGTCAATTACACCCAGCAGTGGTGCAGATGGGCGTTTCCTCCAGGGTGCGTTGAACCGTCACAATGCCACTGCAACGCCATTGCAAAACCACATACTGATCAAGTGACGCTTCTCTCACAAACAGAAAATACAACTCCATCCCAGACAGCCCCGACGTCGACCGCATCAACAAGTACGGCGGGTACAATGTCGTGCAAAAGAGACTGGCGCACATAGATGGCGCTGCGGACGTCTGGTACGTCAGATCTCCAGGCTCCCACCACACCCACCTAACATGTTCTAAACCACCAGGCGCGACGCCTGCTACCACTCCACCGACGCGCCCGAACGCCTGACGCAAAACGCCATCTCGGCTTACGAGAATCCGCAACTCCTCATCGCCGGCGCCGGCCACTGCTGGAATAGTTTTGGGCTCGGGGGGTTAGCGAATGTGAGCATTACGCCGCAGTTCATCCAGGGGGCGCAGTATTGGATCATTCGGATTGTGCAGAAGTGGGTGGCTGAGTGTAAGTTTGCTTCTTTCTTGGTTGTGGGAGTTTTGTGAAGTGTTGGCTGACTGAAGGATCTTCTTTTAATGTAGTTCACGCGCAGGGATCGTAGGTTGTGAGATTGGAGGATGGTAATGTTTGAAGAGGATAGACATACTGCTAATACCAGATCGAATCTAATCAAGTCACTCGTTGAGTTATCGCCTACTCCGGAATTGAATAATGGTGCTATGTGCGCTGTATCACTACTGGCTTCTTCGTCATTGTCGGTGGTCATGCACTTACAATCTTCGTATCGACAGAAGACATCACTTCAGCACCCTCTCCGCAAACCCCTTCAATTTATCCGCCACCCCATGATGCTCCCTCTGCTGAGGCGTACCATGTTGCCCTTGAGCAGGACTATGCATATACTGCTGCTGCTGTGGCGGCGGAGCCGGAGCCTTCCTCGCAAGACTCGCCGCACTCTTCCCGCCAACAGTAACAGTTAAAAGCGACGGGTCCCCAGCATTGACCTTGCCGCTCTGATCCTCGCCTCCATCGAGCTGCACATCATCATACGCAAACGCATACCCCTTGCCATCTAAATTGTGCACATGGACCAAACGAGCATAGTGATTCGTCGGATCTCGGCGGTAGAAGGTGCGGGGATCGGATGGCTGGTCTTCGGCATCGAGGAGCGTGGAGCGGACGAAGGCTGCGGCTAGACGGGGGATGATGGCGTTGCGGGTTGCGGAGCTGCCTGTTGTGAAGGGCCCGCTGTTGCAGCCTAGGACGTCGGCTGTGTTGGGTTTGTCGAAGGGTTCGCCGCCGATGATGAGCTTGTCGTGTTGGACGTGGCCTTCCACGACGCCTGGGCCGGCTTGAGTGTTGATTCTCATCCTTGCGCCTGAGCTGAGGGGTCAGATTGAAGTTGTGTGACGAACGTGTAGAGAGTGCTGCCAGACGTACCCGATCGATACTTGTGCCATACTTCTTCGATGTGCGGCTCGAAGTAGCCGTCAAAGTTGGCACCGACTGCATTGCCATGTGTTGCATTGAGGATGCGCAGATTCCTCTGTTCGTGCCTGACGATCAGCTTATCCTACAACATCAACGTATTAATTTCGAGAAAGAAAGTTTAGTCCAGGTCGAGTGTTGCTCACCCAAGGCCTACGATCCTGCCTCGACTGAGCCTCAAGATCCTGCGCGAGTCTATCCAGCCCATTCGGCGCCATGCCAGCCACATGCTGCACAGCGCCCGAAGCCTGCAGTAGAGTGATGGCGACAGGTAATCGCGGCACCAAATCAACGTAAGAAATATTAGCATACAGCTGGTCGTTGTTGAGGGTGAATTCGGCAAAGGCGAAATTGACGGCAGCGTTAGGATCGCTGGGATTGAGAACACTAGGCTCCACGAGCGCCGGGCCGGGATTGAGCAAGAAGGTCAACTTGCCCTCGGCGATCCAGATGCGACCTCCGGCAATTTGAGGAATGGTGATGCGAGTCGTGTTGCCAGGATGTCCGAGCGGTATGGCGCAGTCTTCAGCCAACGGAGAGCCTATTGAGGGAGGACTCTCGGGGTAGTAGAGAGTTCTTCCATCGGCTCGTAATAGGCAGCGTCTCCCACCGTTCTGAATGGCGATGCCAGTTACGTATGCGTGGAGGTTGTTGTGGTCGCTGTCATTTTTGAGAGCGATGGTCAAGGAGTTGGGCATGTTGAGGGCATGAACAGTTGGTCGCAGAACTTAAGAAGCCTCTTCCAAATGAAACAGAGACTACTCTCGGCTATTTTGAAGGATTGAATATGCAAGGTTATTGAAGAGTGCGACGAGGTTGCAAGTGGAGTTGGAATAGAGTTGACATTGGATCCCCACACGAATGCCTCGTGGGCCGCCGCGACGCATCCAGACTTCTCGGAATGTTGAAGAATTCGGGTTCTTCCAATTCCTTCACCATCCGATCCTCTTATATCTCAGATTTCTAGCTTCCTATATTTCCTACGAACCTCATATCCCTATTCGGTATCTGCGGAGTACAGCAGTGGGGAGTAATTTGTCTCTGCGCCCACCGCAGCCTCCGATATTCCTCACGCATATACCTTCCGGAGCTCCAACATGGCGACCAACGGGCGAGACGATAGCTCAAGTAACGGGAGACGACGCGTCCTAGTCTTAATCTCAGGCGGCACAATCTGCATGCAAGACTCCATCGACGGCCTGATTCCGACGAGAAACTTCGCCCAGAACCTCATGATCCCCAACCTCGACTTCCACCAAGGCAGCAAAGTCGGCGCCACGCCAGTCATAAACGAGGACGGCAAGCCTACCAATGCGGTCACCTTACAATCCCCAAACAGGGCGCGTCTCAACCATGAGGACTATGACTGCAGCATCTTGGAATTCCAGGAGCTCATTGACAGCTCCTCCATGGATGGCTCTCACTGGACGAAGATTGCAACGACTCTACAGGCGAACTGGCATGCCTTTGATGCCTTTGTCGTCTTGCACGGCACCGACACTCTGGCGTACACCGCTTCTATCTTGTCATTTGTGCTCGGAGACGTGGACAAGACCGTCATCGTTACCGGCTCACAGCTCAGCATGTATGCTCCTCACAACGACGCACACGACAACCTCCTCGACTCTTTGACGTTTGCGGCGAATTTCGATGTTCCCGAGGTCAGCGTCGTCTTCCATCACCACCTGTACCGCGCCACGCGGGTGACCAAGGTCAGCTCCTTCTCTCTCGCCGCCTTCACCACGCCAAACGCGAGACCGCTTGCGATTGTCCGCAAGCATGCTGGTGGTATCTGGACTTCAACTCTGTATTCCAAGACGATCCAGCCAGTTGGAAAGACACCAGACCATGATGCGGCGTCCAAATCCGGTCCGGTGTCGGCAACCATCGGGCCTTTGGACACCAACCGCGTCGCCGTGCTCAAAGTCTATCCCGGCATCAGCACGAATTTGATCAGCCACATTGCTGAGATGCCAGACTTACGTGGCCTGGTGCTCGAAACCTTTGGCGCCGGGAATGTCCCTCTCACCAAACACGGCTTAGACCTCCTCGAGATCCTCTCAAAGGCAATCGAGAGAGGCATCGTGGTCGTGAGTGTCACGCAATGTCTCACGGGCAGCGTGACGTCCGCATACGAGTCTGCTCGGCGGATGGAGCGGAGAGGCATCGTTACCGGCCTCGACATGACGACAGAAGCGGCATATACCAAGCTCGTATATCTGCTGTCCCTCCAGAACTTGACTCACGATGAGGTCGCCAATATGATGCGACAAGATCTCTGTCGCGAGCTGACGGCGGACTTTAGAGAGGGCCAGCGCAATCGCGATAGCATTGTCAGCGAGCCCAGGGATCATTCCGAGCTCTCCTCTTCCGTATAGGCTACGGAGTCTGAAGGACAGATTGAACTTCTCCATGGCTTCACACTCGCCGATTGGCGAGCAGTCGCCGAGTACTGAGCCACTTCAAGCTGTGTTCAGTCTCCGGCAGTGACGGGCGACCGCCATCCCTCTCCCTCAACGCTTTCCTTTCAATATCGTACAGCTTCCACGAGCGGAGGGCAAAGGTAGAGGCGGCACCAGCGAGGAACATGCAGCCAACGAAGATCTTGGCGGTCAAGTAGCCGTATGAAGCGGCAAGCCCCAATGCTATTGGTTCCGCAAAGACCGTGGGAATAACGAGCGGCAAGACAAGCATGCCGAATGTGGCCGGGAGTCTTTGCAGACCAACGACTTCGGCTGTGACAGGTGCTACCGTGCCCCAGAAGATTCCAGTGACGCTGCCAATCGCGAGGGCAAAGAGTAAGAGGACAGCATAGCTGTGGGCTGGCACCCACAGGCTCAGCACGAAGATGCCACACAGCGCAGTCGCGGCTGTCTCGATCAGCACACTTCTGACGGAGTAATGAGGACGAGGCGACATACCTGTGGCCGTATCGATTCGCCCAAAGCGATCACTGAGGAGTCCGATGATGGGTCGTCCAACGCCTAGGCCAACGTTCAGCACCGCCCCGACAACCGCTCCCTGATTGGCAGATAGTCCGATGGAGATGGCGTAGTCTGGAAGCGAATATAGCAATACAATGTACCCCAGCTCGGTGAAAATCCCCCACAGGATGACCAGCACGACCGAAATGTGCCCGAATTCGCGGACATTGAAGCCTTGCTTCTTCGGCTTGACCATCTTGTTGCGATCTTTGAGCAAGAGCGCACACGTGACGTTCACTACAGCCGTCGAGATGGCCAAGATCCGATACGTCCATCCTGTGCCGCAAGTCAGCGAAATGCGGAGGCGGAGTGATAAGGCGGGAAGAAACTTACTCCACCCCAAGCCCTGGATAGCGGCACCGGCCACGAGGTTGTACACCAGCCCACCGAATCCCGCGCCGGAAGAAGCAATACCCATGCTCAGGCTGCGCTTCTTGTCAAACCACTGCGGCAGCACAGTGGACGCAGGGATGTACAAGAAGCCTAACCCGTAGCCAAAGCACACGCCCTGACTCAAGAACAATTGCCAAATCCTGGTGGTGAAGGAGGAGGCCAGCAGGCTTACGGAGACGAGCATGGCGCCTATGAGTAGGGAGATGCGGGTGCCGAGTTTCTCGTTGCAGAGGCCAATGAGGGGGGAGATGAAGAGGGATTGCGAGATTGACAGGCCGCCGATGAGCGCGTACTCCAGACGAGAGGCGCCGGAGAAGGTGGAGTGGGAGAGGAAGTAGGCGAGGAAGACCCCATAGGCGCTGTTGACGCCCCAGGTGGAGGCATTGACAAGTAGGACGCATGCGGTGCAGACCCAGCCGTAGCCTGAGCGTTGGTTGTCGAAGTCAGCGATGGGATGTTTGACGATTGTCCATTGTTCGTTCAGTCACTCACCACCGTCCGGGGGAATGTCTTCTTGCTCAGCGACGTTTGCATGAGGACCGCTCACTTCAAAGCTCTCGATGACTCGCTCCGTTTCCGGTGCCGGGGTTGTGTTCGTCTTCGAGTCCACGGGTGCTAGCAACGCCGTTGCGGGAAGCGCCATCTCCGCCATCCTTGCTCGGATCTCAACGTCGGTCACACGGAAAGGACGCCATCAACTGTGTCTCGGAAAAGAGATTTGGCGTGGTTGGGTATGTGGCCTGGAAAATCGAGTCCATCATTGCACGAATGTACCATGTACCTACCTCTCGCCATGACGTGGTGGAAGCATGTTCATCCAGGGTCAAGCTTTTTCCAAGCATTTACGGCGTCCATGCCACGCCCGGCCAAGATGCAGCCACAGTGACAGCACCCGAGTCAGCTTGCACCGTTACATCTACACGGTGACGTGGACCTGTCCGCCCCGATGAACGGAGAGACGGTAGCCCAGATCAGATGGGTTTAGCCAGGAGCAATAGCAGCGCTTGATCCTTGCTATAGCCGGGGCCATTGGGGGTAATCTTTCATCCGCTTCCCTCGCCCAACAGCACACGAGACCAGACGGTGAATCTCCCGTCCCCATGGAGTCCCCACGTGGAGATGCCGCGATAACCGCACAGGGAATATATGAAAAGAACTCCCTTCTTCAACAATGGGAGATCGACAGCTCAGCTCGACCTAGAAGTTGACTCGACGAGACTGACCAGGTCAGATATCCATCATCGAACCGATATCATGTCGTCTCCCAGCAAAGCGTCGTTCGGCGACTACTTCCAATACCTTTTCCCCATCCTCACCACCGGCTTTGCCTATGGCTGGGAAAATGGATCGTTGGGCGGCATTCTGGCCATGCCTCGTAAGCCAATCTCATCGCAGCCTCGTAGGGCTGCAAAGAATTCCTATAACCGTCGCTGAGAAGCCATTCAGAATTCCTCGATTACTTCAATAACCCATCCGCCTTTCGTCAAGGTGTACTCACGGCTGGTCTTCAAGCCGGCGAGTTCGGCGGCTCCTTGACTCTGGGATACTTGCTGGCCGATCGACTAGGCCGTCGCTTTACCATCCTCACCGCCATCACTATTTACATTATCGGCCAGATCATCCTTGTTGCCTCCGTCTCGCAGGCGCAATTCATCGCAGCGCGTGTCATCAACGGTTTCGGCGCAGGTGCTCTCTTCCAAACCATGTCTCTCTACACTGCCGAGATCTCCCCACCACAAGTGCGCGGTCGGACGACCGCCGTGCTCAACACCGGTATTGGACTGGGCCTTATGATCGCCTACTGGGTGCAGTATGGAACTTCAAGACTTTCTGGCGGTGCAGCGTGGCGCTTGCCCTTGGGCCTGCAACTTGTGCCCGCCGCGATCATCGGCATTCACATGTTCTTCCGACCGGAATCGCCCCGTTGGTTGGTGCGGCACAATCGCGATGACGAGGCGTTGAGGGTGCTGGCCCAATTGCACGCTCATGGCGATGAGTCGAATACCCTCGTCCAGGCCGAGTACTTGGAGATCCGTGTTGCCGTGGACTATGAGGCAGAGCTGCAGCAGAAGACGCCGTCGTATTTCCAGTTGATCTGTGGGAAGAAGTATCGACGACGCACAGCGCTTGGCGTAGGTGCTCAATTCCTGCAGCAAATTTCTGGGCCGAATATTGTACTGTGCGTATCCCTCGGAACGACAATCCCCCCTTCCAGAACCCAGTACTGATATGCTACAGATACTACGCCTCCAAAGTCTTCGCCCAAACCGGCACAGTCGGCACGCAAGCCACGCTGCTAGCAAACGGCATCGGCGGCGCCATCCTCTTCGTCTCCAGCCTGCAACTCAACATCATGATGGACAAGTACGGCCGGCGCAAACCCCTCATCTTCGGCCCCTTTGCAATGGGCGTCTGCTTGATCGTCGTCGGATCTATGCTCGTTGGCTTCGGCTCCCCTTACTTCGACCCTACCACGCAATCCGTCAACTTCTCTTTCAAGAACAAGTCGGCCGGCCATGCGGCTATTGCATTCATGTTCTTGTACGAGGCCTTCTTTGGCGGCGCGTACTCCTCTGTTCCTTGGACGTATCCTAACGAGGTGTTCTCAATCGAGTCCAGAGCGCGCGGAACGGCACTATCAACAGCGACAAACTGGTTCTGCAACTTCTGGCTCGGCCTGTACATCCCCACCGCCCTCAACGAGGCCTCGTGGCGCCTCTACTTCATCTTCGGCGGCATCTGCATCGGCATCTCGATCGTGTCGTACCTCTTCTACCCGGAGACGGCGCGCCGCTCGCTGGAAGAGCTGGAGCTGCTGTTCGTCCCGTCGCGCAGCGCCTTCGTCTTCCTCGACAAAGACGCCACGACGAAGCGCAGCCTGCTCGCGCACGACATTACGGAGGATCCGCAGGAGGCGGCGCACGAGCTCAAGAAGGCGCTGGGCGCCGAGGCCGTGCATGTAGACGCGGTGTACGAGGCGTAGCTAGTCCCGTCATGCCCTTAACTCTATCTAGCCTTATGAAGCTCATGGCCTTGAAGCCACTCGTCAACAAACGCATTAAACTCCCCCGGCACCTCCAAATTAATCATATGCCCCGTCGCAAACTCCCTCCCCACCACCGCCCGCCCGGGCCCCCTCGCAGCCACAACAGCCTTCATCGACTCCGTCGTGAACGTCTCATCAAACGTGCCCCAGGAAACCAACATCGGCCCCTCAAACTCCCCCAGCCGCCCCATCGCCGCCTCCCCCTCAAACACCATCTCAAACGCCAACCCACCCCGTTTCTCGCTCTCCCTAGCCGCAATATCCAAATTCCACCGCAGCATCTGCGCCGCGACATTGGGCGCCAATCGTCCAGGAGGCTGCAACGGCCCATCGCCCCAGATGTGCACTTGCAGCTCCGCGGCGCGCTGCACGTCGCCTTTGGCAAGGCAGGCCTCGGCTTCTGCGAATAGCGCGTCTTCCGCCGGATCGTTGGCGCCTGTGAAGCCGCGCGGGCCGCCGGCGCAGATGCCTACTGCTACGACGTGCGCGCCGTACGCGAGCGTGTACTCGAGGGCTACGTTGGCGCCCATGCTGAGGCCTATGACGATGAGGCTTGCGTCGGGGCCGAGGACGGTTTGCCTCACTCTATCAATTTGCGGGCAAGGTTTGTAGGATTTTGGGCCGGGGGCGCTAAGGTATTCCTTGCTGGGGCTGCTTTGCTGTTTCATGGCGGGTTAGCGAGAGTGGACGGCAGAGTGTCATGTGCGATTACATACACCAAATCCAAACAAGTCGAATCGAAGGCAATTCCAGCCTTTGGCGTTGAGGAAGTCGACTTGCGCATCCCACAGCGTGTGATCTGCCACGGCGGCGTGGACGAGCAGGATGGTGGGCCGAGTTGCGCCGGCGTCTTTGTCGGCGGCATAGTTGTGTTTCCAGTAGATGGAGCCTTCGGGGACAGGCAGGAAGCCGTCGGAGCTGTTGTCTGCCATTGTTCGTGAGCTGTATTTACATATGGTTGATTTGGGTCGTGGATGAGGTTGAGGACGAGTCAGATTTGCACTTTTCTTTTCGATACTATTAAATACATAGGTATGTTTTAAAGAACAGCGACTGCACCGAATCGAATGGATGTTGGTATTAACCGTCTGACTCATCCGAGTCAACAAGTACTGGGACAGAACTCGCTTGCTGATGGAAAAAAGGAAATCGACCGGATCGCAAAGCCTTGGCGCCGCTCGTCTATTACCAGTTGAGTCGTTGCATTCGTGATTCATGAGAGGCCTCCGGGTAGTGCTGAGAATGCACATCGCCCCAGCACTACTCCTCGTCCTCGCCCTCCACGTGCTTCACAGGATGCAGCAGCATAGCCGGCAGACACAGCGTGTTCCGCTCGCCCATGGGCCAGCGCTCGCCGTCGTCCTGTGTGCCCTTGATGGATTCGTAGCCCAGCCATCGGCGGTACAGCTCTCGCGGGTAGCGGGCGTTGTAGAACCACGTAAAGGGGCCGAAGTACCCCTCGCGGTCGCGGTTGTACACCGAGTCGCGCTGGGAGCTCCACCGCGCCGGCTTGTTGTCGTTCGCGTTGAACACGTCGTCCACCGCGTGGACGTCGTAGTTGGCGTCGCCCCAGATGGGATGCGGCGCGTACACCGCCTTCAGCCCGTGGTGTAGCGCCACCGTCGCCGGCCACATTTCGGCCTGCATTGTGCGGCCGGCCACGTTCTCCAGATGCATGGCGTGCAACTGTCTTCGCGAGAAGCGGGCCACGGTGTTGATGAAGGTGCGCCGGGGGATCTTGGCGAACTCGGCGTGGTGGAAGTAGCGCGCGATCGTGTCGGCTTGGCTGAAGTGTGGGCGTATGCCGGGCAGGAAATTCCAGATCTTGTCGCGGTACGTCCATGCCGTGTGGACTGGATCCCACATGGGCAAAAGTGTGATGAGGTCAGCTTCTTCGCCTACGCCCCAGGTGAAGTTGTCTTCTTCCAGTGAGCGAGGAGGTGCCGGACCGATAGGGCTTTGGAGGGAGGCATTGTAGGGAAGAGGCCCCCATACTGGCTCCAACTTGCCGTCTCGCGCGGCCGTTTCAATGGTGGTGTGGGTGTCGTTGAGCCACTCCTGGAAGTTTCCGTGTGCGCCGGGGACGTAGAAGCGAGCATTGCGCTCCCACAGGTACTTCCTCGGCGCCGCTTTGGCATACCTCGCGGCCTGTTCGAACAAGTGGTAGGGGTTGCCGATGAAGCGAGCGTCCATCTCCCAGTTCCAGATGTAGTCGAACTCCGGATGCGTCTTGGAGAACCACTGCAGGACCATGAACTGGTGCCAGTAGTTCTGCCAGTCGCCAACCTCGGGATACCAGTTCCGCAGCAGCGGGAGCTCGCTCCAGAGGAGGCTGATGTTGTGGAATTCTCGCGGGACGTGCTCGTCGAGAAGGCGCTGGTATTCCTCTGGCTGCTTCCAGAACTTGGAGTGCTCCTTGACATTCACCAGGAGAAAGACTTCGTACTCGCCGCCGGAAAGCAAGCTGAGCTCGGTGATGAGTGCGCGGATGGTGTGCAAGTCGTTTGGACGGTATTTATAGCCCGTCCACGTGCGGAGGAGCAATGCAGTGCGGTGGTGGTATTTCGCAGACGTCTTCGACGGCGTCCTCTGCAGCGGCGACTGCATCGAGTCGGCAGGAATGGCGGTGGATTGGGCGGGCATTCTCGCAGTCTTCGACGCTCTGGCTTCCGGGTGGAAACGCTCTCGATTCTGGTCTATGCAGCGCTCTTGCAGCTCCGCCCACGGCACCGAATCCCAGTCCACAGCAGGCTTATCCGTCTCTTCCGGCTCGAAGCCATACGGCGCGAGGCGGTCGTAGCTATCAAAGCAAACGCCGTCCTGGACCCCGAAGACTTCCGAGTCGCCGAGTAAGGGTTGCGGGTAAGAGTCGGGCGAGACGATGCGGGCGCGCACCCAGTCGTGGGCGCTCTGGTTCAGCAGCTTGCCACGCGGGCCTTCGCAGGACACATGTTCGCCTCGCCATCGCCGGAGCCACGACGCGGAGTTGTATCGGGGGTAGGGGGAGTAGGGGACTGTTTGGAAAGCGACGAGGTGATCGGGTTGTTTGCGCAGGAACCAGAAGAGGAAGAGAGCGTTGACTATGCACAGGCCGACGGCGGCGGCGGCACGCCAGAGGCGTGTCTCACCCCACAGACGCATCTCGAGGGAAGATGCTGCGCGGAAGGGGGCATGTGGGGAGGGAGAGGGAGAGGGAGAGGGGAGAGCAAAGGTGTGGTTGTTTGCTGGAGCAGCAGCCTGGTGTACACAGTCGAGGTAGCTGCAGGGTGGGTTGGCTATTTAAAGTGGTGACGTTGCCACCCGCCACTTTTGGACTTTTGCTCGGGGCATTTGCCATTAGCCGCGTGTCGCAATTTGGATCGCCCGTTTGCTTACAAGTGCTTGGTAAAAAGCTCGCGCAACGGTCGGGGATGGTGCGAACCCCCTTGACCATCACGTCTTTTTTACCTACGGCGAATGGGCCTGGCACAGGCGGGGCTAGATTCAGGGTGAGGAGATGGGGGATGGGGATACAACGCCCCCTGTCACACCACGGTCTGCATTGAATGCGGCCGTCGTCACGGCAGGAAACTCTGATTTCGCGCCGCCCCAATCGCACGCGGCCTCCCTCTAAACCGCACACCCACCCACATCTCCACCGCATTGAAACCACGCTACGTCCTCGCCGCCTTGCGCAAACCCTCCATGATGTTAATCAAATTCCCCACCAACGGCGGCAGGCGCGACTCGTTGTGGTTGCGCCGCATCACCAGCACCAGCGACTGCACGCTCTCATCGGGATTGCTCACCAGCGCCACCGTCTCCGCAGTCTGCGCCTTCCCCTGCTGCGAGCGAATGCCGGCATTGCTCTGCCCGTTGATGATCCACCGCCGTACCCCGTGATCGTCGCTGCCGTCCAGCCACGCCGTGACACCGCTCTCGAAGCTCGGCGCCGGGTCGGTGATGCGCGTGATGATCCCGTACGACCAGAAGGCCAGGCTGGCTTGGTAGACGGCGATGGCGGCAAAGTCGCAGATCAGCCCTTGCCGCAGATTGCGCGCCGCTCGCACCACCTGTCCCGCGTGCCACAGCGCTTGTCGCGCCGTGCTGGTCTTCGTCCACTGCACCAACGATGGGTACACCCGCCGCGCTTCCTCTTCGCCTTCCACGCCCGCAAACAGCTGCACGTCGTCCAGCGACATGTGCAGATGCATGAGCAGCAGCTCGAGGATGAGCGTAACTTTGGCGTCTTCCACCGAACTCACCCGGAAACACTGCAGAAGCTTTGTAAGTTCGGCGTGTCGGGAGCTCATGAGTAGGTTCCCGTTCGACCACTGATTGTTGATGTCCTTCATCGACGAGTCCAGCTGCCGGTATTCCCAGATCATCCGCCACGCCGCCCCAAGCACCGCCATGCTCGCCTGTCGCTGATCCACGCAGAGGTCTTGGGTGGCGAGAATGTCCAAGTCCTGGATGCAGTCGATGAGTGAAGGTTGTCGGTCGTAGCGTGGCTCGCTTTGCTGCTTGTAGTACGTCTCCTTCCACTGTTCCGCCGTGGAGGACAGCCAGAGCTGCTCCGACTCCGGCAGAGGTAGGTAGAGCTCCGCGTACGAGATCAGAGGGCTGCTCAACAGAGATACTGAAGCCTCGAGATCATGGCGGAATAGGTGTAGCGCGAAGCGTTTGCGCGACTCCTGCTTCAGCCACTTTCGCCACTTGCTCTGCAAGACTTCGCCATGGTCGCTCGGGTGCGGGACGATGGCCGAGTACGTCCCGCGTCTGAAGATCCCGCCCCTGCGAGCCATTGTGACGAGCACTGCCTGGAAGCCCTCGGCAAGCTCCATCTTGCGGCTGTCGCCGCTCCACAGGCCGATTTTGAGTTGCAGAAGCGACGCTTGCATGACCTCAATATCGCGAAGTAGGGAATTGTCGTCCTCGACTTGCACCTGCACTGCTGTCCGGATGGCCTCTTGGATGGCGTATCCAACTTTCCGGATGGCATTGTCAGGGGTGAGTACGGCACCGGCCGCGATGATGGCTGCTAGCACCTCGGGACGAGTCTGCCCGGCGAGCAGCGTTGGCGCATGTATCCAGTGCTTCGCGTGGCTCCCCGGCGACGTCAGCGAGAATTGGAACAAGCTGTCTAGTAGACTGGTCGATGGAAAGCGTTCGACGGCTCGCGGGATGCTGTTGGGCTTGCAAGTGCTAAGAATCATCGCAAGGATCCGGTCCCTCGCAGTCTGCCCTATAGGCTCGCTCGTCACCCGCTGAAGAGGCATGTCGAGCTTGGTAGGGGTTGGTAGAGACAGGTTCTCTTGTTCCGCAGAGCCAGAGTCCTTTGACAATGGCCGGAAGCGCCATACAGAGGCTTTTGGGAGGGCCGCGGTGTCGAGAGGAGGCATCGGAGCGGCTGTAAAGGTGGGCATGATGTCGGATCCGGTAGTGGGGAAGCCGATGCTGGGGGTGCGGAGGTCGAAAGGATTCGCATTGTTGTAAGCGTCGAGGAAGCTCAGGTCCATGTCGTTCAGCTCCATGTTGGCGTCGACACCAAAGTCGAACAGCTCGCGGGGTGTCCACGGGCCAGCCTGGTAGTCGATGACTTGCACTCCGGAGCCGTTTTGTTGAGCGACAGGCGGCAACATCTTGTCTCGCAGATAATCGAACATGTTGCCGTTGTGCGAGGGCAGCGGCGCGGACATTACATTGTTGCCCATCGCCATCGAGGGGGGCGGAGGGACTTGAGGGGAGATTTGCTGGTTCATGTCCATAGACGGCAGCTGCTGCACCTGGTGCTCCCCGAAGGACTGTCGGTGCACTGGCGGGGCAGACATGGCTTGCACCTGCTGCATGGTCTGCATCGGCTGGACTGGCGGCATGGTGTGCATGGTCTGCATGTTTTGCATGGTCGGCGTGTGCTGCTGTATGCTCTGCGGGTACGACGATTGGCGCTCCAGGACGTGTCCATTCTCCGGCGGCGAGGAGGCAATATTGCTGGCGGGAAAGGGGGAGGTGAAGTTGCAGACGATGCCCTTTTTCGAGCAGCGCTTACACGGCTTCTCCTCCTCGCATTTCAGGTGCAGGCTGGCGCACGCCTCGCAAGCCTGCGACACGCGACTGTGCTGGACAATGGTCGGCTTGCTGTTCGGCTCGTCCTTTGCATGCCCGAGGGTATGTCGCTTGAGCAGGTCGGCGCGCGCAAACGCTTTGGAGCAAATCTGACATTGATACGGCTTTTCCTGGGTGTGCATTCGCACGTGGCGGGTGAGGTGGTCGATGCGGCTGTACGCTTTCGAGCATTTCCCGCAACTGTACAGGCGTGCCTGCTCGCCCGTGGCGTTGCGATCAGCGCCATTCTCGAGCGCGCCATCCTCGTCCTCCGAGCGCAGGCGTTTGGGCGTGCGTTCGCCATCGTGGTCGAATTCCGCGGGCGACCTGCTCTGGCTGCCTGTCGCTCCCTCCGGCGGCGGATAGGCCATGGCGATGCGATATATCGGGCCTCGTATTGGATGTCGCGCGGCTGCAAGGTCGGGAGCAGAGTGGTGGTGGAGCCGATCAAGACATCCGATCTCGACTTACTTTTGCGTTGGCGTCGCGTGGGGGAGACGGGACGGACGGTGCGTGCCAAAAGCCATGGGACTGCCCGTCGCCCCCGCCGGAGCAGAAACCGGGGAAGGCGGGGTCTCCGCCAGCTGCCCCGGCCTGAGCTCGTGACTTTCGCTTGCCGGCAAGTTTATGCTGCAGCTGCAGGCAGCGCAGGAAAGCCTTCCCGGCAGATAACTAGAGGTATACGCAGAGACCTCGACGATTGCTCGATCTGGGTGACATCAGTTTTCATCAGTCCGATGGCCATGGTGTCTGATTGGACTGATCTCGGCTACATGCAGATGATCACACTGCAGCCTGCCTCCTTCTTGGTACCTGGAGTATCGAATGCCTTGCCTTGGCTTCCAGCACTACTTATTCCCGACGAGAGGCGAGCAAGGACTCATGCCCGACCGCGCAACGTGCCGAGGCTGGATTGTATACAGCCTTCACCATACTTCCTTACAGCTGGTGGCCACTATTCCCGAATGATGATTCGCCCACCGCTTCATCACATGCAGAAACGACGCAGCTGCGCAAGCACGGCCCGTGAGCTCATCGGCTAAATACCTTGGGGTGCGGAAAGCGCACCGGGGCTTTTCCTACGGCGCACCTCTCATAGGGCAATGCCTCGTGGGGCCCCCCGCCCGTACAGCCGAGTTGCTTCACGCGGGCTGCTTGGAGCTTTGCGGGGCAACAAGCTTCGATCGTGATGAAAGCCACCGGCCGAGGCCACATATATAACGATCGAGCACCCCATTCCCCACGCTCTGGCGAGCTTCAGGTTTTGATCTCTGCACAACCACCAAACACACCACACACCACTCACCCGCGGCATCATGGTTTTGCCTCTGGTGCCCTGTGTGGGAGCGGCCGTTGCTGGCCACGCCAGCTGGCTCTTCTACTTTCATCGTTTCGAATGCCACATGCACGGCTGGACCTACCTCATCACCTACCTCGCCAGCTGGGTCGCTGTGTTCCTCTCCTTTGCTCGCGTCAATGGCCTCTCGCTCGTCGACTCATTCAAGAGTACCACCGCCGTCGGCACCGCCTTCCTCGTCGGCCTCTACGGCAGCTTGCTGGTCTGGCGCATCTTCCTCAACCCCCTGAACCAATTCCCCGGCTCCTTTGGAGCTCGCGTTGGCAACCTCTACTTCGCCCCACAGCTCGGCAAGTCCGACTTCTACAAGCAAATGCTGGCGCAGCACAAGAAGCATGGGCGGATCGTGCGCATCGGGAGCAACGATTTGTCCATCACTGACCCCAGCATCATGGAGGCTGCGTACGGCCCGAAGGCAAAGACCACCAAGGGCTGGTGGTATGACAATGATGCCCCGCTCAGCTCGATGCACACCACTCGGGACAAGGCTCTGCATGACAAGCGCCGCAAGGTCTGGGCTCCTGCCTTCTCCGAGAAGGCCATTCGAGACTACGAGACCCGTATTAGCGGGCTGTCAACACTGCTTGTGGAGAAGCTCGGGTCCTTCAAGAGCGAGCCGGTGGATGTAAGAGTGTGGTTCAACCTCTTCTCCTTTGACGCCATGGCTCTGTTGGCGTTCGGAAAGAACTACGGTATGCTCGAGAAGGGAGAGAAGCATTGGGCTCTTGAGCTCTTGGACGAGGGCATGCAGCCGCTGGCCTACTTCTTTCCCAGCTGGTTCTTCAGGCTCTTGACCAAGATCCCTGGCGCGGCAGAGGGCTACCAGAAGTTCGTCAAGTTCTGCGTTGACGAGCTCAGCTGGCGCGTGAAGAACGCGAGCGAGTCGGAGAGCAAGGGTGGCAGTGACATGATGGCTTGGATTCTCCGCGCATATCAAGGCATCGACCGTCCCGATCGCGACCCCATGCTCCAGGCCGACGCGCGCCTGATCATCGTTGCCGGCAGTGACACCACCGCTGCTGCCTTCACCTATCTGTTCTACTATCTCGCCAAGGATCCTTCGCAAGTCAAGAAGCTTCGCGAAGAGCTGAAGCCCCTCCTTTCCGGAGACTGGAGCGACAAGGACATCAACCAGGCGCAACATCTGAACGGCTGCATCTGGGAGGCCCTGAGACTCCATCCGCCCGTGCCGTCTGGTGTGCAACGTGTGACGCCTCCAGAGGGCATGGAAGTCGACGGAAGACATGTGCCGGGCAACACCGCCTTCTGGATGCCAGGCTACGTCATGGCAAGAGGTAAGACTCGAAGTCGTCGTAGCTCGTATGCATCCCACAAGCTAACACCGCTACAGACGAAGAAATCTACCCTCAAGCCGAGTCCTTTGTGCCAGAGCGATGGTACTCCAAGCCCGACATGGTCAAGTACAAGGATGCCTGGGCGCCCTTCTCCATGGGCCCCTTTGGCTGCATCGGCAAGAGTCTGGCTTTGATGGAACTGCGCACCGTCGTCGCGCGCATCGTCACCCGATACGATTTCAGTCTGGCCAAGGGCGAAGATGGCAAGCGCTTGATGAATGATACTCGCGACCACTTCACCGTCGACCCCGGTGGGCTTGACCTCGTCTTCAAGGAGATCTAGAGGGTGTTGCGGAGGAGCTTGTGAAGGATAGGGGTAAGGCTGGGCTTTGGAAATGACGATTGAGGACGGTGTTGGATACCAGTCTGCACGTTCGTTCGTAGCTGTCTGTAGTCGTATCAAGGCATCCGCTATGAAGATCCCCTTCTCGATCTCGCATATCTCGCTGGGCCATGAGCTGAATGCGGTAGAATGTGGAGAGTTCGGGCAGCAGCAACAATTTGAGTTGACTAGCGTGAAGCTTAATGTAACGAAGATGAGTTTTTGGAACATGCATCCATCTCTACCAAACGAACCACGACATTCATCCTCACGAGTGCCCGCCCAAAAGCAAAGCAGCCTCGATGGCTTCGATCAAGCAAAAGTCCGCGACCCAAGTCCAAGACTTCGCCGTCCTCCCTCTTGCCACTCCAGCAACTCAATCCTACCCCTCCAACACCACCCACTACCTCTACCTCCGCCCAAATGCCCCCCGAGCACCAACAGAAGACACCCCGCGCGAACTCTTCCTCGTCAACGTCCCCGTCGACACAACAGAGACGCATCTGCGCTCCCTCTTCGCGGACCAGCTAGGCGGGGCGCGAGTAGAAGACGTCGAATTCGAGCATGCGAGGCTGGGCAAGGGCATCAAAGCACCCGTTGTGCAAACGATTGGCAAGAAGGGCAGGAAGCGGAAGCGGGATTCCGAGGGTGCGGTGGTGGAGTCCAATGGGGAGGAGGTTGGGCTTTTGCCGGAGGTTTGGGAGAGGGAACTCCATCCTAGCGGCGCTACGGCTGTGGTAAGATTTGTGGATCGCGCGAGTGCGAGTTTGGCGTTGAAGGAGGCGAGGAGGGTTGCGAGGGCTGGTCGTCGTGTTCCGTGGGGTACTGAGGCGGTCGAAGCGAGAGTACCAGCGCTGGGATCGGAGAGGTACTTGTCGCATCATCGATTGCGCTTCCCGGATGTCGCGGCTCTGCGTGGGAGTGTGGATGCGTTCATGGCTGCTTTCTCGGCACAGGAAGCGGAGCGGGCACGTGCCTTCGCGCGGCAGAGATCTGCACCTGATGAAGACGGTTTCGTCACGGTTACAAGAGGCGGAAGGAAAGGACCTGCAAGAGAGGCAGAGACGAAGGCGAAGGAGGAGGAGTTGAAGAAGCGGGAGAAGAGCCGGATCAAGGAAGACTTTTATCGCTTTCAGGTTCGCGAGAAGAAGAAGGAGAATGCGAGGGATTTGGTTAGGGGATTTGAGGAGGATCGCAGGCGGGTGGAGGAGATGAGGAAGAGGAAGGGGCGTGTGCGGCCGGAGGGTTGAGGGTAAATGGAGACTGCATGACGGTCTACAAATTTGCTGTTGCAGGTGCGCACGGAGCAAACTTCTCAAGACACAGGGGATGAAGATTTTTGTGCGCCTCACTCGCCATGGACCGCTCCCCAAGTTTGCTGTCCTGCGCGCTTGGTTCGATTGCTCCGCACTCCGAGGAACGCGGCACGCATGAATCCCTGGCGAAATCGACATTCGATGATGGCAGGACAGTATTCGATACCGAACTTCGTTATACAGCCGTGACTGGAGCCGCCAGTGGTGATCGCGGAATGCCAGGTCTATCAAGGAGTATAAAGATGGCTTCAAGCTACTGCTCTATCAACGTTCAAACTCGTTCCGCATTGCTTCGTCTGCCTCTCACTCCCTCGTTCAGCTTCAGAGCTTCCGCGCTTCGACCCAAGCATCAGCACGGAAGACAGAACAGCTCCAAGATGCCACCCAAGAAAGAGCAGATTGGTACTTACTACCCAGAGTCAGGCCCGCAAGCAGCCGTACCGTCCGCAACACGCTCTCGGTTGGCCTACAGATTGCTGTCTCATCGTCGACGCTCAGGGAAGGGACCTGCTTTGACGGTGCCCTTGTGTGCCCCTCAGTCAGTGACGACAGGGTCAGATGCCGATTCGAGTAGCTTGCAAAGTCCCACGCGGCGCTTTCGTCGGCGCCCGTCGAGCGAAGACGTTGTAGTGCCACGACAACATCCCACTACTGGCTTCGGTGATGAGAAGTACGATTACGCGGGCTTGAGACAGCTCGTACTCGGTCAGTCGAGACCGTCACGCCTACACGTCCCTTCTCGCACTTCTGACGCATTCCTACAGACCATATCATCCTCGCCGAAGACGAAAGACGCCGCGAAAACCTGCAGAGTGCACGCGTCGAGGCGGCAAACGTGACCATTATCTTTTCGCCTCATTGTATCGAGGAGGGAAACTCATGGGCCAAGACGTACACAGGCTACGTGATTAAGCGGAAAGATGGCGATGCTGTGGAACCTTTTGCTGTCCTTTTGATAGGAGAGGCGCGCGAGACATTTGGCCGGGCGATGGAGAATTTGCTTACTCTGGCTGCTGCACGACTCGAGGCTTATTCGAGTGACATCAAGGAGGCGATTTGGCGGGCGACGCGGTAGATTTGTCTGTCTGACGGGCGGTGAGTGCGGTGTCGTGGTGGCACATATGCGCGTGGCCGAGACTCGCCCAGGGTGATGTATCGGTACCCGTGGTGTGTGTTGGCTTTTGAGGAACAGTGTGCTCAGCAGGACTCAAGAAGTACATGCTAAATACAAGTGGTCCAATCCGCACTCCCGATCCTTCCCTTTCCTCCTGTCTACAGTCCCGCCATTTGGACTATAGATACCAATAACTCTCAAATTCGGCCACCAAGTTCTACACACACCAAGACACCATGGCTCAATTCACTCCACGCACATCCAACGCCGGTCTCGCCAACCTCTCGCCCAACTTCTCGCCCGACTCTATTCCACGCGCCTCAGACACAGGCCTCGCCGCCTTCTCACTCGAGCGACTCATTATCCGTACGTAAACATTCCCCCTATCATCCCCAACCAACCTGACCGCTCCTGGTCACAGGAAACCTCATCCTAGCCACCGACCTAGCCCCCAGCGACGACAAGGGGTGGCGCATCGTCGTCTGCAACCGGCGGACCATCGAGGACCCACGCTTCTTCGCGGCGGTGTATTGCGTCGACGACCTGTATCACGTTGGGGAGGAGGGCACAGGCACGGCACATGATGCTTTGGAGCGGCTGTTTCGTTGGTCTGCGGCTGCTGCGTTGCCGCGGGTGGAGAGGGATGAGCGGATTTTGCGGAGGCAGGAGAGGATGAGGCGGTAGATTGGGGGTTGTTGAGCGGGACTGGCTGCCTGGTGGTGCTAGCATATCATGCTGTGTAGCGTGTAGACGGTGTCTGCAGTATTCGGTTCGAATCAGCCCATTCCATGCTCCCATGTGGTCTGCGCTGAGGCTGCACAACGTCCCACTGGATCGCACTTGACAGTGAGGAATACTGTCGGCAAGAACATCCCGCAGTACCTGGCACTCGGCTGCAAAGAATGGTGTCGGCAAGAACGCGTAGGGGTGTATAAAACCCGGACTTCAGATCTCTGTGGTTCATCTTCAGCAAGCTCTCAAACATCTTGCCTTTTTACTTCACTTCAGACTCGATCGGCAACACATTCAACGATGGATGCTCTTCCCAAGCCCGAGCACATGGATCTCAAACCAACGAGACTTCGAGAACTGGTCGTTCAGCCTCAGCCTACAGGTCTCGATGCACCTACACTGCGCGAGTTGATCGTCCGTGAGTGATATGTCCTCCATGGCATCATCATAGTCTCATCTCACGCGTCCCGCGCAGTCAACACTGCGATTGCCAAAGGGGTGTCCAGAGACATGGTGGCCGTCACCATCTGCAACAAGCAATCGGCGGAGGAGCCACGCTTCATCGCAGTGGTGTGTTACGGACCGGAGTTCCACGAGCCTGCCCACGGCGAAGAAGGCACGACGCCGTTCGAGGCGCTGGAGAAGCTTTTCCACTGGTCAGCGTGCGTCGCTTTCCAGCGCATGGAACAGTGGGAGGCGGCAGCAAGTGAGAATGCGCGCAAGTCCGGTGTTCGGCGACAGAGTCATTAGCTTTGGTAATTGAGCAATACCTTAGTAAGGGGTCTCGGTGGAAATGAAGTGTAGAAGACTAATTTCTTTCTCATTCGTTAGCAACGTACAGCTCGAGGTATCACAAGCAAAAACTCCATTGCCGCGGCATCGACCGTTGAACACATCCCATGAACACCGATGGTTGAAGTCGTAAAGGTCTTGTCATTCGCCCACTGCGTTGTCGTCTACCTACAACCTTCCGTCCAGCGTGTTGCGACTTGCTCAGTCAATCGTCATCCTCGTCCCCATACTGCCCAGCGGATGTGGTCCGGCACCGTACCCGGCCTCTGGTCCAAACTTCATGTCTGCCGCATCCGGCACCTTTCTCTTCTGAATGTGCGGCTTCAGCCCCTTGTTGAAATTCATCATGCACACAACGGCCGTCACGATCGTGACTATCAACAGCAGGATCGCCAGCACGGCGAAGGTGGTCAGGCTGTGCTTCGCGGGAGCGTACTTGTATGCCTGGTCCGAGTCGTACATGCGCACGAGTTTGAAGACGAAGTAAGCCATTCCGACGAAGTAGAGGAAGATGATGAAGCTTTGGCCGACGTAGGACTCTCGGCGGACAATGTACGCGGCGAGGAAGAGGAGGATGATAGTGACAGGGAGCGCGGCGATGGTGAGGGCGAATTCGTAGGTTTTGCCGTGAACAATGACGAGGAATTGTACGGTGAAGCCGAGGAAGAAGAAGAAGTCGAATTTGAGGAGGGCGATGTAGATCTGTTTGACGCGAATGTTAGCAATGGCCAGGTGCACGAGGATCAGCGACTTGATACCTGATAGGTCAGATATCGCCTCTTCAATCTCAAATCAGCCGAGATGTGCTTGTAGATTGTCCACGCAAACTCATCGTATAGCTTCCACGACACAAAGGACAGCAGGATGGTGCCCAGAGCAAGCACGCATGGAGTGGCGATGAGGCAGGGATGGAGATATATCCAGGTGTTGGGTTCGATGTTTCCTCCCAGCGAATCCACTGCTTCGTCCACCTGATCGATCTCTACCGCCGCGTAGATCATCATGCCCAGATTGTAGAGACACAGCCCGATGACCTGAATGGTGTTCTTCAGCCGTAATGCATCCCAGACGAGGATCATCTGGTATATGAAGCCGAAGATGAAGATGGTGAGATAGGTGGGAATGGTCAAGGCTCCGCTTGGGGGGTCGCTACTCCTCGCTTCACCCCTGAGACTCTCCTCGAACTCGCCGAAGACAAAGGCCTCCAAGCCCAGGCAGATCACAGCTTGGAGCAGGGCAAGGAGGAAGAAGGACCACGTCCAGAAGGTGGTCGGCATGTACATGGCTCTTTTGCTCTGGGCTTTGCCGAGATTGACGGTATGTGAAGTGGTCAGGCCCTGGCGATCATGGTAGCCGCCCGGCGGGTGGTAGGGCTCGGGTTCGCTGAAGTTTCGCCGGTACTCGTAATTATTGCCAGCCAACTGAGAGTCGGTCAGGGGCTGGTATGCGCTGTGGTCTACGCCGCCGCCGCCGCCCAGCAGCGCGGAGCGCGGGGCGTAGTCGTACGCCTTGGACGAAATTTTGCCGGTGCTTTGGGCTGCCGGGGAGCAGCCGCCGCGTGAGGGGGAAAAGGAGGAGGGCGTATCGGAGAGGGAGGAGGGGGAGGCGCGTGTCAAGAAGCACGACTCGGTGGTGTGAGCAGCGGGTGCAAGTCGTCCTCGAGGAGGGGAGTAGAAGTCCCGACGCGGTAGGAATAAGCGGGAAGATGAAACGGTCTTCGCCGCGTCGCACCAGACTGCGCTCGGCAGACCAAGATTCTCGGCGGCGTACGGTGGAGGTGTTGGAACGCGCTGTTCCCGCGGTGAATGCAAACAATAGGAAGTCGAAGAGAGAGAGGCGGTGCAGTTGGGAAGTGGAAAGAATCGACGTCCCCTTTGTACTTTCGTACCTGCCCTGACCTTCAACCGCGCCTTCCCACCGTTGGTTGAGGCTGCGCAATGGACCCACCCAGTCTAACCCGGAACGCCTCTCCCGCAACTCTATTCGCAGGCTACACTTCCTTCGTATTCGAAGTCCATGTCACCTCACGCAAAGGGCAACCTTCGGCCAGTGAGTTAACGCGTCGGACCAGTGGACCATTGTAGTAAGTCGTCTCCATTCCAATACCCTCACTGATAAATGATGATCGAAACAAGATCAAGAACCGCTGCGAATGACCATCACGCGTAGTCGTGTTGGCATGATTATTGATCCACCTTTGTCCTGATATTCAGCATTGTCCAACTTCTCTCTTCAGTCGCATGGCGGGATAGTGCCTTGGCTAACTGGTACGAGCAGATAGGGCATGTCACAGCGTCTGGTTCGGCGATGTCGACCATATCTGTTCATCAATTATGCCCGCTTCCAACGCGTGTCTAGTCGGCGCTCGTTCTTCCAGGGGTCTGCTTGGCATGCCAATAACGGGGGAGAACGGCATGTTACAAACGACTACAAGCGTCGCGTAGCCCAGCTTGAGGAAGCCCAGGGGACATTGGAGGAGTGCTATCCACCACTTGCCCAGAGTCAACGTGCGCGGGTCACGGTCGAAGAATTTCGGTCAAAATTCAATGACCTTTTGAATTCCGGGGAGACGCAGCACGATGAACAAGTCTTGGTTGCAGGTATTACACAATCACCGTCCGCTACTACGTCGTGATTCTAATTGTCACAGGCAGGATCCAAGCGGTCCGCACCGCTGGCAATAAACTGCTCTTCCTGGACCTGAAACAAGAAGGCCACACCATCCAAGTAATTTGCCAATTGCGCGAACTCAACGCCAATGCCAACACAGAGCCCCCCGAGTTCAAGGCTTTTGCCAAACTGGTACGAAAGGGCGACTGGTATGAGGCCAATGGACGACCACATCGCTCGCTGAACGGAGAGCTCTCGGTCCTCGCCGATAGCCTACCGGTCCTACTCGCACCGTCACTGCACCAGATTCCGGACACTTTGGATGATGCGGAGACCAGGTCGACAAATCGGCCGGTCGACATGCTCGTCAATGCGGAAGCTGTGCAGACCTTACGTGTGAGGCATCTCGTAGAAAGACACCTCAACGACTTCTTCGGCCAGCGTGGATTTACAAAGGTCTCCACGCCCATCCTATCTGCAGGTGCTGGTGGCGCTATAGCCAGGCCCTTTGAGACGGAGGCCACCGAGCTCGAACGTCAGACATTGAATCTTCGAATTGCCCCGGAGCTTTGGCTCAAACGACTCGTGGTTGGAGGCATGGAGAAAGTGTACGAGATTGGGCCTGCATTCCGCAACGAAGGAGTCGACGCAACGCACAATCCCGAGTTTTACACGTGCGAGTTCTACGAAGCCTTGGCCACTTTGGATGATCTGATGGTTACGACGGAACAACTACTGGCTTCCATGTCCCAGTCAATCGACAAGGAGAGAGATGCTAGGTTGAGCGCTCTTCCGTTGCCAGAAGTATCCTTTGAGAGCCCGTTTCCGAAACTGCAATTCATTCCCACCATTGAGCGGGAGTCCGGCCGAGCACTACCCGATCTTGCCCACCCCGACGCAGCACATCGAGAACTGACACGGCTGTTCAAAGACCAAGACATCCCTCTGCCATCGAATCCCACGCTCCCTCGCCTGCTGGATGCACTAGGCGCACACTACATCGAGCCTCTGTGCCAGAGTCCAACATTCATCACCCACCACCCGGCCGTTCTCTCTCCTCTTTCCAAGCACGCCATCTGCCCGCAAACTAATCAGCTCATATCCCTACGCGCAGAGCTTTTCATCCAAGGAAGAGAGTACGCGAACATGTACGAAGAGGAAAACTCACCGTTCGCGCAAAGACGCAAATTCCAGGAGCAGCTGGCCTTTCGAGAAGTGGACGGCGAGAGCGACGGAAAGGGCGGACTGGATGAGAATTACCTCGAGACTTTGGAATGGGGCCTACCGCCTACGGGTGGGTGGGGATGCGGTATTGATCGATTGGTGATGCTTTTTGCAGGCAGGGAGCGGATTAGTGATGTTCTACCTTTTGGCACGCTTCGGAATGTTGTTGCGCTGGGGAAAGCGAGGTGAGGCTTTGCCAGTTAGAAAGGAGACTGCATGTAGGTAGATCGTAGTTCCTCCACGAAGTCGTCTGTCATCAAATGACTCGAGATGGCTATCTACATTCTCTTCTACCTCTGAAACTGACTTGGATGGCCATATCCACTTGTGCGGGGATGTCGAATGTGGACTTTGGAGGCTATCTTCACTATTGAACTGAGTTGCAGGTGAATATGACCTGGCTGCAGGTGTCAAAGACGCGCATTAAAGTTTGGCATGTGCAGTTGGCGTTTGTTGGGGAAGAATTAGTCACGTCAGCCTGGGACTGGACGCGTGCAGAGGCTTGGGCAACTTCATCGCCAATTCACCGAGTTCGCCACGCTCTACATCCTCTCTCATGTGGGCCTGCTGAACCTCACAACCCTTACTTACGTCCTCCATACAACCACTCAGACTTCGTGCAATCCCCACCAAGTCGCACAACACCAGCGACGTCACTTCCACCTGCAACACAGCCATGCGTTGTGCTTGCTCGCACAGCACGGCTCCTTGAAACGGGCCACGACATACCCATCTGCCAAGACTGCCGTGTACCCTGTCTGCGGACCGGATTCACGCAGAGTTCGACAAGATGGCCTCCACCCTCCCCGCCAGCGCCAGCCAAGCTGAAATTGAGAACGAACTCGACTTCCTCGACATCATGATCGGTACACTCGACCAAGGCGCTGATGACTACGCAACACGCCTCGATGAACTAGAGGGGAAGAAATCGGAGCTGGAGGAAAGACTGGAAGCGTTGCTGCAGGGCGGATCTCCTTCGCAAACTCCGCCAGACGAAGAAGAGCTGCGAATGGGTGGAATGGATGGCGCACAAGATACCGCGATGACGGGAGGGCAGATGAGTCCTTCGAATAATATGGGAATAGGACAGTTCTACAACGGGTTAAACGGTGGGATACAGCCAGGCTTGAAGCGTTCCGCCACAGACACCCTCCGCCTCGACTCGCAGCATCCATACAAGCGCCAGACTCCCGATCCTTCAACCGTCGCCACGCCTTCATCATCTGTCGAGTCGTTCGAAAAGCCTGCCACTTCGGTCGCCGAGATCAATGAACGCTCACGTCGCCGACAGCTTATGGCCGAAGCCGCTCTACAGAGACAGCGCGACAGTCAAAAGGCGGATGAGGAATACGCTCGTCGGCTCAGCCAACTGGCAACACCATCTTCTTCCCGAGGGCCCGGCGCATCTTCATTCTCATCATCACAGCGCCCAAGCGTGCAGACAACGCTGAATCACAACGGCTCTTATCAACGCCTTCCTGCCCCGCAAGTGAAGCCTGAGCGACCTAATGGAGCTTCACAGTTCCTTCCCAATCAGTACAAGTCTGAGTTTCCGCGCAATTCCTCCACCCCGACAGGCTTCTCTCAAGCGCAGGCACGATCGCCGTACGTCAAACCCGAGCATGTCAAGCCTGAGCACATCAAAGCGGAGCCCAGCGGCTCCCGGCCCTCACAACCCTCTCAACCTCGACGCAAAGCTGACGTTGTCGATCTCACTGCTAGTGACAGTGATGATGGAGAGGAGATTTCGGAGATCGCACCAAATGGCTTCACGCCCAACAATCGATCCCAGCGATCCGGCTTTGACAATGCTTCCCTCCCCGGGTTCGGCCATCCACTTGCTGTGAGGCCTGCTGTGCACTCGACGCCTGCGAGACCGCAGATCCCCGGTGCTTATCCGACAGCGACCCCGAATGGGTACAACTCTGTGTATGGCGGCTTCAACGGGATCAACCCTCAGCAGGCACCATGGCTTCAACAAGCAAGCAGTGGTCTTGTCAATGGCATTAGAACGGCTGCTGGCCATCTCGGCGACTCGCTTTCGGAACTGACCAATCTCTTCAATACAAATGATGACCTGATCTACGGCGGGTCCCGCTCACTGCTCAATCCTTACGCTGAGAACATGGATCTGTTCAATCGCCGATACAACGAGATTGCAGACTACAACCCTGAGAAGACACGGGAGGAAATCAACGCGCTTCTCGAAAACATCCGGCCAGACGAGGCGATACCGGCAGACCTCCGCGTCAAGACCCCGGCAGCCATGGATGTCAAGCTACACAAATACCAGGAGATGGGACTGACCTGGCTCAAGAACTGCGAGGAGGGCTCCAACAAAGGGGGCATTCTCGCAGACGAGATGGGTCTTGGCAAGACGATTCAGATGCTCTCACTCATCGTCGAGCATAAATCGGACGACCCTCGCTGCAAAGCATCTCTCATCGTTGCCCCTGTCGCTCTGATGCGCCAATGGAAGCAGGAGATTCAGCAGAAGATCAAGAAGTCCGAAAGGATCACCGTCTTCATCCAGCATGGGCAAGGGAAGAAGAAGAAGTTCGCCGATTTGCAGCATTTTGACGTCGTCCTGACCACCTTCGGCACCCTCGCATCCGAGCTGAAGAAACTGGAGAAGTTTCGTTTGCGTCAGAAGCATGACCCGACTGCTCGGCCTCAGGGTAACGAGCAGTGTGCGCTCCTCGGCGATGATGCCACCTGGTATCGCGTTGTCCTGGACGAGGCACAGTGCATCAAGAACAAGACGACTAAGACGGCGATCGCTGCGGCTCACCTCAACTCCAAGTATCGCCTTTGCATGACTGGTACCCCCATGATGAACAACGTCGAGGAGTTCTACTCGCTCGTCAAATTCCTGCGCATCAATCCTTACTCCCGCTGGGAGAAGTTCCGCGTCGATATCAGCACGCCTCTCAAATCTCACGACGAGCAGTACAGACAATCCGCGATGGTCAAGCTGCAGACTTTGTGCAAGGCTATCATGCTCCGTCGCACAAAGCAGAGCAAATTCGAAGGGCAGCCTATCTTGGTCCTACCGGAGCGCACCACCGATGTCGAGAACCCAGTGTTCGATGACGACGAGCGTGCTTTCTACGACGCCGTGGAGAACAAGACCCGACTCGAATTCAACAAATATCTCCGCCGCGGTCAGGTGGGCAACAACTACACCGCCGTTTTGGTGCTACTCCTCCGCATGCGCCAAGCAGCTTGTCATCCCCACCTGATCAAAGACTTTGGCATCGCCAGCGCCGCCGACATCACCGAAGAGCAAGTCATAGACTACGCCAAGGAACTCGACGAAGCCGTCGTAGCTCGCATCAAAGCCACCGGGGGCAACTTCGAATGTCCCGTGTGCTACGATGTCGTGGAGAACCCCGCCATTTTCGTTCCATGCGGCCACGACACTTGCAGGGAGTGCTTCTCGCGCATCACGGACCCCTCGAATGCTATTAGAGATGGCAATGAGGGTGGGACGGGGGCCAAGTGCCCGAATTGCCGCTCGCCGATCGATACGAAGCGCGTGACGGATTTCGATGCGTTCAAGAAGGTGCATATGCCGGAGTTGTTGACTGAGGAGGAGCTCAAGGAGTTGGAGGCGATGAAGGAGGATGATTCTTCAACGGAGTCCGAGAGTGAGAGTGACGACGAAGAAGAATATGAGAGACTCACGAAGCAGGGGAACCTGGACAACTTTGTGGAGGACGACGAGTCGACCGAGTCGGAAGCGGAGGAGGACAATGATGTTGAGGAAGAGGGTGCATCTGGTCCCTCCAAGAAGTCCAAGAAGGCCAAAGGCAAGAAAGCCAAAGTCGACAAAAAGTCCGCCAAGGGAAAAGGCAAGGGGAAGGCCAAGGAAAAGAAGGTAAAGAAGAAGAAGAAGAAGAAGGAGACAGTGACTCTGGCGGATCTGGCGACGATGTCGAAGAAGAATCAAAAGGCCCGTCGAGCGTATTTGCGTCGTCTCCGGGACAACTACGTCGACTCGGCGAAAATCCGCAAGACCATGGAGCTTTTGCAGACAATCATCGACGATGCCGCCGGTGAGAAGGTCCTGGTCTTCAGTCAATGGACATCGCTACTGGATCTTCTGGAGATTCCCATCGATGGCAAGGGCTGGGGTTATCGGCGCTACGATGGCAGTATGAACACCAAGATGCGAGGGGATGCGGTGGATGATTTTCGCGATGATCGCCAGGATGTGCGTATCATGCTGGTCTCGCTCAAGGCAGGCAATGCGGGCCTCAACTTGAACATGGCTAGTCAAGTCATTATTCTCGATCCTTTCTGGAGTAAGTCGGAATCCCCTCCCTCCGTGTGGAGAGTCTGCTGACGTTCGGATAGATCCCTACATCGAGGAGCAAGCCATTGACCGCGCACACCGCATCGGCCAGACGAGACCAGTGCAGGTGCATCGCATTCTGATCGAGAAGACCGTGGAAGACCGCATCATCGAGCTGCAGGAGCGCAAGAGGACGCTCATCTCGGAGGCGCTGGACGAGAAAGCGGGCCAGAACATTGCTCGCTTGGGCGTGCAGGAGCTGGCGTATCTGTTCGGCGTCACGAACAATCCGTCGGAGAGAGTCGCCTATCGCCCTGCCAATCGGCGTTGATGAGCTGATGGGCTGATGTGGGAGGTCAATCGTCTTTTTCATGGCGTTTCGCTTATGTTACACAGAGATACCCCCTGGGCACTGATTTACGGGTCGCATGGGAGGCAGTATGTATCATTATAGCTATCGACGTGCCTATGGTGCCGTCGTAATACGAATGCACACTCGTTTGCTTTGGCTCTGCTGTTCTTGCTTTGAATCGTTATGCCCGGCTTTATCTCCGCAATATCAAAGTCCCCCTCCACATCCCTCCACCTCCGCCATTCAATCACATCCCACACACCGCACACCATGGCAAAACTACTGAAGAAACCCCTCAAACTCGCCCTGGTCCAATTGGCCTCTGGCTCCGACAAAGCCGCCAACCTCGCCCGCGCCCGAACCAAAGTGCTCGAAGCCACGTCCAACGGCGCGAACCTCGTCGTGCTGCCCGAGTGCTTCAACTCCCCCTACGGCACTAAATACTTTCCCAAATACGCCGAGACACTCCTCCCCTCGCCGCCTACCAAAGAGCAGTCCCCCTCCTTCCACGCCCTGTCCGAACTCGCGAAAGAATCCAAGGCGTATCTTGTTGGTGGCAGTATACCGGAGTACTGGGAGGAGACGAAGAAGTACTACAATACGTCTCTCACGTTCGATCCGCAGGGGAGATTATTAGCGACGCATCGGAAGGTTCATCTATTTGATATTGATATTCCTGGCAAAATCACGTTCAAGGAGAGCGAGGTGCTTTCCCCCGGTAACAAAGTCACGCTCGTCGATTTGCCCGAGTACGGCAAGATTGCCATCGCCATCTGCTACGATGTCCGCTTCCCTGAGCTCGCCATGATCGCCGCGCGCAAGGGCGCCTTCCTCCTGCTCTACCCGGGCGCATTCAATCTCACCACGGGCAAAATGCACTGGGAGTTGCAGGCGCGGGCGCGCGCCGTGGACAACCAGGTGTACGTGGGCATGTGCAGTCCGGCGAGGGATATGCAGGCGGATTACAATGCTTGGGGCCATAGCATGGTTGTTGATCCTAATGCTGAGGTGCTGGATGAGTTGGGCGAGGAGGAGGGGATTGTGTATGGGGAGTTGAAGGGGGAGCGGATTGAGGAGGTGAGGAAGGGGATTCCGATCTATACGCAGCGGAGGTGGGATGTTTATCCGGATGTTAGCGAGGGGAAGGTCAAGTTGGAGGAGTGAGCTGGGGTATGTGAGAGCTCGTGTATCTTGCTCACGTGGGGTTGAATGCAGCCGCGACCATGGGCGACTTCCGCAGCGACCACATCAACAACTTCGGTCAGGCCGGATGGGCAAGGACGAACAGTTCGAGGCAACTCGCGCGACCGCTGCAGTCTGCTTGAAGGGCATGCCAATTCCACAGCTCCATCACTCGGCCTTTTCAATTCCTCTCCTCGCCGTATCCCGCATCTATTCCTGTCGCAACCTCATTTCTACCTCCTTCTTGCCATGTCATGACTGGCCTCTCCAGCGTTCCAACCTGAACTCCTTTCCACGCCGCTCAAACCGTCCACTCGCGATCCCAATCAAGCGCGTCGCCTTTACACTCTTGGAACGGCCAACACTAGCGACAGCCTTTCGCTCAACCTGGCCTCACCTAATGACTCCTCTCACGCTGTGGACATGTCGCTGCCTGCCCCAGCGGCCTCTCCTGCGCCCTCCAATACACCCGTTCAAGCCTCGCAGCAGAACATCCAGTCGAAGAACAATGCTCCGCAGTCTCCAGTGACTCGCACATCGACCGTTCTCGTTCGTAAGAAGCTGCCGTGGCTGGATGGACCGCGGATCCCGGGACAATTCGATTCGAAGGAGACTTTAGGCTTCGGGAGCAAGGATGAACACAGTGCTCCGAACGCGAGCAAAGTGGCAGAATCAGCATCGAGGCGGACATCTGCGCCTCTTCTTGTCGAGCATGATCCCGTCTTCCGATTCGTGGGATCGACGCCCTCTCTTCGTGAGCGACACTGGCCTGGAGACTTGAGATCGCTGTCCGTCACTTCGCAGCTTCGGCCTGGTTCTAAGCCTGTGACTACGAGGAGATACCCAGATGCAGCTTTTGATTTGGGCAAACCAGTTTCAAAGGCCACTCAACAAAGCTCGTCAGCGTATAGCGTAGCGGATGAAGAGGAGACATCACGTACTCTGCCCCGAATCGACTCCTACGAACGCCTGATTGAGAGGCATTCTTCGCCATATCCGTCTCGTCGTCACAATCCCTTGGGAGGGGCTAGCCAATTCCTGGGGGACGAGCTTGATGTCTCTCCCGGCCAGCCAGTCTCCCCTCGTCAGCAGGCCAGGGTGCCTCGAAGGCGCACTAGACGTCAGATCTCACCGCGACAACGTGAGGGCTCAAGCTCGGCCAGCGATGGACAACATGAGGCTACTGCTCGACCACCGCCCCCTTTACGAATAATGCCAAGGGCAAAGACGTTACCTCAGCGATCTGTCTCGATACCGCCTCCTGAACCACCAATGCCACCTCCTTCAGTCCAACCCACCCCGCCATCAAGGAGGCCGACATTGTTCGCCATGCCCACGCATCTACTCCTGTCCTCTTCCTCATCTTCGCAGAGTCCGTTACATACGTCTCCACCTCAACTCCCGGCACTGCCTGATCAACCTTCACCTCCTCTTTCGCCTCCTCCCATAAGACAGTCCCGAGAAGTACGACAGCCATCTCAATCTCTCAACAGAGCTGTCACTGGACTGGAAAATCTCGTGCACGAAGCTCTCAACGTAGCAAGAGACGCCGCACAGAGCGGCCGCAACGATGAGGTCGCGAGTGTGCTCGACAGTGCTACGATTGCGCTTCGAAGGGCCAGTACAGTTCAGGGTCAGATGAACACTGGTCGCATGAGTCAGCCTCTTGTCCTCTCCCCTGCGGTGTCTGATCTTGATGTCTCTGACAGCGAGTCTTCTGTCGGCCCCGACTCGGATGCATCTTCTGCTCGACATTCTGTAGACACAGTACCGACTGTGTTGACGAGGAGTACGCGATCGAGTCGTCCAGTGCTAGTGGATCCGGAGTCCTCGCGGAGAAAGTCTTTCAAAGCTTCTTTTGAGACTCTGGATGACAGATCACCTGATCGGCACTCGATCGGACATACTCCTCCTCGACTATACCAGCCACCGTCGGCGGAGTCCGTGGTGCGCGACTTTGCTTATGCTCGAGCGCAGACGGCACGAGCAGAGGCGGCGCGGCAGTTGAGTCGTTCGCACGGCGCTGCCGAAGCTTACTATTGCGATACTGGGCAACCTGTCGCCGCGCAGCCAGGTGTGAGACCGAGTCTTAGCGCACCGGTGATGATAGATGAGCCGATCAAGGCCAGATCGCCTACGCAAAGGCCCTCTGTCAGCGCAGCAAGTCAAATGAATCCTCCAAGTCGACCGAAGCAGCAATCCACGGGCAGATCGCTCAACCCAGCACCGACACAACCCATTCCCGCTCGCACGAGCAGCCGAAACTAGGAGCGGCCGCCTGATCCCGAGCCACCCACCCCTCGCCGTCGTCGCGAAAGACCGCATCGCGGCCATCATCTCTCCGACCTCTTCGAATCCCCGTACTATCGCCAACACCCAACTCAACCCCCCGCCAACGACGAGAAACCCCGCAGTATCTCGACGGAAGAAACCAAAGACAGGTATGACTCGCAGCCCCAGCATCATCACTTGGCTGAGTTCACGAGGTATAGTGCTGGCCCCACACCGCCCTCCCTTGTGCAGAGAAACATAAGCTTAAGACATCCTCGCAGGAAGCACATTAGTCTCCTCGAGGGGCAGGGCTTCAGTTTGGGCAGGTTTCATCGCCGCAAGCCGATTGCAAGGGAGTGGGGGACGGTGCGGAAGCGCATTACGGCGACGATTGCTTGTTTGAATACGGTATTTGTGGGTTTGATTACGGGGATTTATGTGAGTCTCACCCGGTCAATCTACTGAAGACGGAAGAGTGATTGACCGCTCGACGACAGGCCGGAGAAGTCCCAAGAATCCAATATCAGCTCGCTGATACCACGCACAAGGTCATTCTCGGAAACGTAGTGTAAGTCCATCCACCCATCCAAACCTCCTCACTCGCTCACCCGTCGCAGCCTCTTCGCCTGCCTCGGCGCCACAACTCTCATCTTCTGGCCCCTCCCCCTCCTCCACGGCCGCAAAGCCTATACCCTCATCTCCTTCGCCCTCATGCTGCCCCTCATGTTCCCGCAAGCCATTGTCATCTCCAGCTACCGCAATCCCAACAACCCCCTCTACCGCTGCGGCCTGCTCATCCCGCGCGCCTTTCAAGGAATCGCAATGGGCTTCGCCAACATCAACTTCCTCCCAACGCTATTCGACCTCTTCGGCGCATCGCTCATGTCCGCCCAACCGCATCAGGAGATCGTGGTGTACGATGATGTGCGGCGACAAGGTGGCGGCGTGGGCATCTGGCTCGGGATCTGGTCATTTTGCTTCGTGGGCAGCATGTCGATTGGTTTCTGCGTTGGAGCATTGATCATCTCAACCCTTGATCCGAGCTGGGGCTTCTACATCGTCGTCATTCTACTGGCTTTCTTCCTGCTGGTGAACGTCGTCGCGCCCGAGACGCGGCGGGCGCCGTATCGCCGCTCGATCGCGCAGTTCCTCGACGGCGAGGAGAAGATCAAACGCCGGGTGGCGAGGGGGGAGGTGAAGCTGCACATTTCGAACGATGGGCCGCGGTGGTGGTTCGAGGAGGTTTGGGCGGGCTTGGTGCTGACGAAGAGGATGGCGTGTCAGGCTGGCTTTTTCGTCATGATGGTTTATTTGGGGTGGATGTATGCGCAAGTCACGCTGGTGATTTTGGTCAGTGTTGTAGCCCACTGTCCTTCTTTGAAACAGTTGAACTGATGATATACCACAGCTGCTCGGCGCCCTACTAACCCGCGACTACAAATGGCAACCGCAATACGTCGGCCCCGCTGTCCTCTCCGTAGCCATCGGCGCCCTCCTCGCCGTCCCCCTGTCAAAAGCCAACCTCTTCAGCCGCGCACGCGATCACCCGCAACGCACAGACAGCATGACAATGCACGCGCACCACCAAGGCGTCCACTGGACCTCGCACATGCTGCGCCGCTGCATGTTCACCCTCACGCTGCCCCTCGCCGCGGGGGCGTACACGCTGGCATCGCCCGGCCCGTCCGTCAGCTGGGTGATTCCAAGCGTCATGTGCGGTCTCGTGGGCTTTCTCTCCAACCTCGCCATCGCCGAGTGCGTCGGCATCATCATGGAGACGTTTGATACGTGCGATTTGCAGCCGGGCGTCAACCAGAAGCACAGACTGGAGTCCATGGCGGAGACGACGCGGAGGCGGCGCACGAATTACTCCTCTTTCCCTCGCATCTGTGCGGGCTTTTTCGCGGCGCAGAGTACGGGGTTCTTCCTGTCGGCTGCTGCGACGGGGGTATCCGGGGATATCACGCGTGCCTTGGGGGCGCAATTAGCGACTGCTGCTGTTGCTGCGATTCTGCTGGGACTGACGCTGCTGTTTATCGTGGTGCTGTGGCGTTGGAAGGAAGTGCAGGTCATTCCCAATGGGGCTTTTGGCACGATGAGAGGGAGTATTGATTGGAGTCCGGGGATGAATGATCCGGAGTGGAAGGCGGTCATTATTGGAAATCCGTCAGGCAAGCTGAGGCGGATGAATTTGTTAGAACTGGGGGCTTTGAGTCGATGGACGGAGATTCGGCGGTTGAATAAGTTGGTGAGGAATTGAGGATGTGAGGGGATGGCGGAGGTGTTAGCCTACGCAGGCCGGTTTGGATATCCTATGTTTCTTCCAAAGCCTCGTCTCGAGGAGTCGCCTTCTGCACTTTGCCGCATCGCTCGCTCAAGTCTTATCGCGAAGAGTTCCAATGATGCTAATGGTGCCCCCCGCCCCATCCGCTCCAGGCGTTGCTTCAAAGTCAACGACACGAAACGCAATCTTCCCCGTCACTTCGTTGCCTGCGCCATCCAACCAGCGCTCGTCCTCGTTCTCCAGCTCTGGCGACTTTTTCCTTTCTTTTCCAGCCTCCTCCTTGTCTCCGCTCCACTCCCAATCCGCCGGGAGGTTCTCTTTCTCAACGACCGCATTGAAGTAATTCTGGCACATCAGGCCCAGCAGAGTCGGATTGTGCAAACTCACTTCCCCTTCAATCCAGCATCCTTTGCGCGGCCGGAAGATGACGAAGTCTGCGGTCAGCCAGACGAATGTTACCGCGTACTCGTTGATACTGCGGCCAAGGACTTCTTTCGGCTGGGGGTTCCTGCTCTTTGATTGTACAGCCTCGGTGGGATGCTCTGATATGCGTGCATTCGAGTATGAGAGCAGTACGCCGGAGAGAGGAGGATAGTATGTCAGAAGGTGAGGGGAGATGTGCTCGGCGCAAAGACCCTCGAGAGGGAAATCGTGGGCGCAGGGGGATAGCGGGAGGTAGAAGGAGGTGGTTTGTTTGACGAAGGGAGAGCGGGTTCGTAAGAGTTCTTCCGTTGGCTCGATCGATGCTTTTGCTTTCTCTTTCCGCTTTTTGTGCTTCATTTTGGTCGATGATTCGGCTTGTGGGGTGTCAGGGATGGCATCGGTCTTGCCAGGCTTATCGTGCTTTCGTTTCTTCGACGATTTCTCCGTCGGTAGCTCTGGCGCAGCATCGTTTTGCTTTGCTTCTTTTCGTTCTCGCTTCTTTGCCGCCTTATCTTTCTTCGATTCTGCACCGGCATCTGGTTGTGCTTCTTCTCGCTTCTGCTTCTTCGCCGACTTCTCCTTCACCTCGTCTCGATCATGCTTCTTCTTTGATTTCTCAGGCTGTGCATTGGCGACAGCATCTTCCTCCGCTTCTTCACGTTTCCGCTTCTTCCTCTCCTTGTCACCTGCCTCCTTGTCCTTTTTCCGCTTCTTTTCTGGTTTGCCCATATCTCTCGAGCTCGCAATATCTGCAGACATCTTGTCGTCCACTTGCCGGCTCTCTCATTTCAATCGAAAGTTTCCTCCGACATTGAACTTTGTGGAGGCGTTCAAAAAGTGCGGAGAAAGAAAATGTTTCCCGACCGCGACTTTTGGCAGTGACGTCGCTTGCTTCACGTGCCCCTTCGCCGAAGGACAACATCGTTCATGAATGCACGCTTTTGTAGAGGGTGAATTGTCCTTCTCACGAACTGAGTCGGCGCTATGGGATTGATTGAACCCTCGGAGCCTTCGCCCTGACCGTTTGCTTTCGTTTGAGCCGCAAAAATGCCTGGCGGTGACTTTCTGTCCATCGCTGGATGGTATTTCCTACCAAACGTACTGATCACCCTTCTCGTACTCAAAACGCTCCGTGAAGATCTAACCACGGAAACAGATTGCGAGCGGCTATCTACAGCAGATTCTCTACTCCATCTTCATCCGTGCAGGCGACCCTAAGCCACAGCCAGGATCACCACGCTACATTCGAGATCGCAAGCGCGCTCATATCTTCGTCATTCTGGCCTACTTGCTTTACACCATCTACGAGGCCGACTATCAAATCCGCCAGACCAGTGATTTCTATCAGGCTCTCGGTGTACCGCACGATGTCGATGAGAAGGCATTGCAGAGCAAATTTCGAAGGCTGTAAGTTGTCTCTTCCGCGTTTTGCAGGCATTCAGACTGACGAGGAAAACAGAACGGTTCAATACCACCCCGACAAAGCAACTGGACCCGACAAAAGCCAAGTCGAAGCCGTCTACGTCCACCTCAAACTCGCCCGCGACACGCTCATCGATCCAGCCAAGCGTTTCGCCTACGACCGCTTCGGCTTCGACAGCCTACAATGGCGCAGCTGCACCACCATTCGCGATTTCATCTTCACCGGCATGCAGCAAACTACAGGCTATTACGTCGCCAGCGGCAGCGTGCTCGTCCTCCTCGGCGTCCTGGGCTACCTGCAAACGGGCACATTCTGGCGCTACTTGGTCATGGCGAGTCTGTACGTCGTGGAAATGCACCTTATGACTCGGCCTACATTCCCGGCCGTCTTGACGAAGGTCTTAAACCCGCTGCTGAGTATGACGGGATGGCATCCTCCTCTGCTGCCTTTCCAATTTCTCACCCTGCTCCGGAAAATATCGGTCACGTTCTTCATCGCCTTGGCACAGCTGGGTCCCCTTCTCCTAGGCGCGCAAGCCGGCCAGTCTGGGGACGGCGTCTCATCACAACAGCTGGACAGGTTGGACGCTGTGTCGAAAGCGGCGGATCAGGAAGTTTCGCGGATGATGGGATTGGAAATGAGCCCTTACACGACAGACCCGGCGAGCATGCGCGAATTACGGTCGGGATTGAGAGAGTGGCTCGTGCAGAATACGATCCGAAACGATCCCGAAGTCAGTCGTGCGGTTCAAGGGGTCCTTGATCGGAGAAGACAGGGAGTCGAGCCTGCCGGTTGATGCACTTTCACTCGCGTGAACATGTGTCGGCCTTGAGCGGGTGAATGTTGGCCACGAGCGAGTCACGCGTTGCTTGGTCCTGGAGAGCATTCACGTTTCTAGGGGCTAGACCGTCGAGTATCTCCAATGCAACCCAATCCAGCATAAATTCACCTATTGCGGTATTGTATCCGCGCAGTGCCGCCTGGCATTCACATCAACCTTCAACACTGGCTCCAGCCTAGATCGTTTCTTTCCACCATCCACATGTTGATACTACTGGTCACCGACAACAATGACACCGCCTCCCCATCCATCCTCAACTTTCGACTTGTCTTCAGATCCCAGCCAGGCCAACCATGGAGAACGACAGCACACTCGCTTCCAGGAGTAACACCAACGACACGACCTCGAGTCTTGATCTTGCCAAAGCGCACTCGAACGACACCATGACATCCAGCCTGTACTCGATGCTTGCGAATCAAGCCATTGATCGGCTGTCAGATCAACAACCTTCGAAGGAGCAGATCAACTATTGCCCGCGCATCAAAACTAGGACCGGGAAAGTCTTGTGCGCTGACGGCATTTTTCGAGACCTTAAGACGAAGAAGCAAGAACGGGAAGAAAGGCTGCTTTCTACTGAGTTGTTCAGCTGGACGTATAATCTTCAAAGAGTCGGTGTGGCACATCCTGGCTTAGATGATGGGCAGCTACCTGGGATGGAGCAGGAGGCACCGACGTCTGTTCAGTGTACATCCTCTCCACAAGTCTCGAAAGGTCAAAGTCTCGTCTCCAAATCCGCTCGTGTTGAGAAGGAGGTGAGTCCGGGCGGTCTCAAGCGTCGCCCGAGCCTGGTGTGCAAGCTCTCGAGTGCTGCAAGGGAGCTGTTCCACGGCGGGTCTGTGAGGGCCAACAAGAAACTGGTGGCTGATGAATCTTATGAGAGTCTAAGGCAGCAGATGATTGAGTGGGCGTGCTGGGAGAGAGAACACGCTTCTCCGCGGAAGGTCAGACCTGAGGGGAATACGACTGCTGCTCATGACAGCGCCGTGTACCTTGAGGACAGTCCGAACACGCGTGGCAAGGTGAACAAGCAGTATCCATCGCTCGAGCTCGTACCACAGCCATTACGCGTCTCGAAGCAGCAGGAACAGCGGCGACAAGCATTCATGCCGAGCTCGCCGCCTTCTCGCAGGCTCTCCTCGCGCAAGCGTGTCGATACTTCGCGCAAGAGCTGGATGCCGCCGGATCATGGCCATGGAGAAATGGAAATTGACGCGGGGAAGACTCAACAGACCGCAGGTCGCGTGATACGTGCTCAGAGCAGATCGTCAGGGAGGATTCTCGTGCTTGCGGAACAGATGGTTCGGAAGACTTGCATCTATGGCGGAGACTTTTTCTGAGAGATTGATGTGACGAGATCTGAGTGAGAAGCACCTGATGACTTCAGGTTGTTGGTGTGGTTGTTAGAAGTCGATGAAGTGTACCTGCATGAAGCTAGCTCGTCCGTCTGCCGTCGCGGGCGACTCGAGCCGCAGCCGAAGGCTTGGCCGCCGCGCGTAACGCGGGTTGGCGTTTTCGCCGCGTTCCCCGATCCGTGATTGGGTGCAGATGTGAACCCTCGGAAATGGTGCAAGCAACGTTCGTAGATCTTTTTGTTGGCCCGAACCTCCCTCCACCTCCTCATCCATTGCCCCCAATTGCTTGCCTCCTTATCATTGTCGGCCTCTCAAACAACTCTACGTCGCTCGTCGCCTCCTCTCCGCTCATTATCGTTGGTGGTTTCCGCCATTATCCTTCGCTTTCAAGGTCGAGTGGCGCTGCCGGGGAATTCCTAGAGCTTCTGGAACTTCCCAACGACTTGCGGCAGCTTGACTCGTCCACGAAGCTCTTTGCTCTTCTGCGAAGAATTGCGAAGAACAATCCTGTTGATACTCGGTAGTCGGTGCGTGCTGGACACGATCGACGGAAGTGCGGAGTAGTGGTGGTATTGCACAGACATGGCCGCCGACTACCGATCTTCCATGCGCGCCATCTGCACCTTACTTTTCTTCTGCCTTCCAATCGCTCAAGCGTTTTATATTCCCGGTACGTCCCGGAGCTCTCCCTGTCAATCCTATCCACTGACCTCAACCTCCAGGATTTTCAATCAAAACCTACAGCGAAGGCGACCCAATCCCGCTATTCGTGAACAAAGTCTACTCCGACAACACCGAGATTCAGTATGCCTACTCCGAGCTCCCCTTCGTCTGCCCGCCCACGCGACGCCATAACCCCGGCGGCCTCATCTCCGGCTCCAACGTCGCCCTGAACCTCGGCGAGGTCCTCCGCGGCGATCGCATCATGGTCTCGGACTACGAGTTGGAGATGGGCAAGGATGACGAGGCGAGATATCTGTGCAGTCAAAAGGTGAATCGCGCGGATCTGAAAAAGGCGATTGAAGTGGTCAAGCAGGGCTATGTGGCGGAGTGGATTGTCGACAACCTCCCGGGAGCGACGAGCTTCGTCACCGTGGACAAGAGCCGGAAATACTATGCCCCAGGTTTTAAGGTGGGATATGAGGAGACCTCGTGGACTACCGGTCGACCGAGATACTTCCTCAACAACCACGTCACCCTGGTCATCCGCTATCGCCAGGCTCCGGGAAGAGCCGGCCAGCGCGGCAAGAAGGTCATCTTGGGCTTCGAGGTGTACGCAAAGTCCATCGAGGCCGAGAATCGCGATGCCTCCGGCCTTCCTCCCGATTTGCGGAGCAAGCACCGCCCGCTGGAACTCACCATGGCGAGGAACGTGACGAATTCCACCCTCTCCGGCAGCTCCGAGTCCTCCTTCCACCTCGAGATGCTCGACGACGGTGCGGAGGATGCGGTGCTCACCATTCCCTACACCTACAGCGTCTACTTCCGCGAAGATGACAAAACTAGCTGGGAGAACCGGTGGGATCCCTACTTCGTCAATCAAGAGGAGAGCACGGGGGTTCATTGGGTCGCCATCGTCAACTCTCTCACCATCTTCGGCTTGCTGACGTCGGTTGTTGCCGTCATCTTCACCCGCATGGTCCGTGGAGACATCAAGCAGGGCATATTGGAAGAGGGGAAGAGTCGTGGCAAGCGCAGAGGGTTGAAGTCGCCTCGTCGCAGCGGGGAGAAGACCGGTGGCCTACTCGAGCAGCCGGGTGATGTCGACACCATCGATCTGTCTGACGAGGAGGTGATTGAGGAAGTCACCGGTTGGAAACTCGTCCACGCCGACGTCTTCCGCTCTCCTGCCAACGGCTACCTCCTCGCCCCGCTCATCGGATCGGGCATGCAGCTTATTTTCATGGCAGTGGGCCTGATCACTCTCAGCTGCTTTGGTGTGCTGAACCCCAGCTTCCGCGGCGGCTTCATCTCCGTCGGCATGGCCCTCTTCCTCCTCGCCGGCATTTTCTCGGGCTACTTCAGCGCGCGTGTTTACAAGACCTTCGGCGGCTTGAACTGGAAATACAACGCAGTTGTGACCGCCACGCTCGTGCCTGGTCTAATGTTCGCCACCATCTTCATCCTCAACCTCTTCGTCTGGGCCCAGGCTTCCTCCACCGCCATTCCCCTCGGCACGCTCTTCGGCCTCGCAGCTCTCTGGCTCTTCGTCCAGCTCCCTCTGGTGTACGGCGGGAGTTATTACGGCTTCTGGAGGAGCGGGGCGTACACCCATCCGATCAAAGCGGGCAGTGTTGCGCGACAAATCCCCATTCAGCCGTGGTATGCGCGGCCCGTGCAACTCGCTCTCGCCGCCGGCCTCATTCCCTTTGCCGTCATTTTCATCGAGCTTCTCTTCGTCTTTCACAGCCTGTGGTCGCAAAAGACTGGGTATTACTACATCTTCGGCTACCTGGCCGTCGTCTCCACCATTCTCCTTCTCGCCGTCATGGAGACGACCATCATCGCCGTGTACATCCAGCTCTGCTCGGAGGTGAGTTCCCAGCCCCGTGCAAGAAACCCACAGTAGCTAACTCCTCCCCAGAACTACCACTGGTGGTGGCAATCCTTCTTCCTCGGCGCCGCCTCGGCCGCGTGGATCTTTGCGTACAGCGTCTACTACTACGTCCACGCGCTGCACCTCACCGGCTTCGTGAGCAATCTGCTCTTCTTCGCGTACACGCTGCTGGCCTGCTCCATTTACGGCCTGCTGATGGGCACCGTCGGCTTCTTGACGGCCTACGCTTTTGTCCGGCGTATTTATAGCGCGATCAAGGTGGATTGAGCAGCTACTCGGGATAGATTAGATGGCATGCTTGAAATATCTTGTTGTATTAATGGCCGATTGATGATGTAGCTGTGTCCTTTGATAAGTTCCGTTTCGTAATTTCGACGTCTGGTGTTTTGCTATGTTGCAGTGAGGCAGATCATGACCAGCGTGAAAGTCGAAGTTTGCTGCAGCTGTAAGGCTGTGAAAGACTATTTCGTCTACGAGGAAATCATGACCTATAGGACGAGTTCGGCGGCGCCAAAAAAGCAGCGATTATTGTAGCTTTTCGAAGGACAGCTACCGCCTGGACATAGGCCACCCGCCCATCAGTACATGGCATCAAATATGTAAAAAGAGAAGAGCCCATGCGAGGCTCCGACCGAACCCCAACTCTAACCCTACGACGCCGCACCCCTAACGCCCCCAGTCCATCTTTCTCCCCTCCATCTTCCCGACGGCATTTCTACATCAAAACCCCCGACGCAGAACTGCTCGGAGGCGTTCCCATCCCATCCCATCCCAACCCACCGCGCACGAAAAAAGGGCTCATTCTCTCGCTCGCCATCGGATGGTGTGGGCCAGTGGAGCCGAGTGGCAGGCACAGCCATGCACGCTTCTAAGCGACGTTACTGCCGAGCGGCGATCTTTTTACGGTGCGTCTGACATCTGCTGCTATTTTTGCGCCGTAGGCGAGCAGTCACATTTTTTTGACAGTGGTGAGTGACTTTGATTGATGGGGCGGAGGGTTTCATCGTGCCGCCCGCCGCCACCTCGTGTGTGTCTACCTCTTTTGATGTGTGCGCTGTGTCATTGTTTGTTGTGGGTGGCTGGGAGTTTTAAAGACTTGCGGCTGTTGGAAGGCGGTAAGATACTGGGGTCAGGAGGCAGTGGGGCGGTGAGCGGGCTCCGATAATGCGACCGGTCGTCGATCAAGATTGCCTTGTGCAAGACGTAGCTCATATTCGACCATTGCGAAACTTGCATACTGGAGTATAAGAAGGGTGCACGAGGAGAGGTCAAGTGTGTGTAGAAGATGAATAGCGACCATGTGGTATATACATCTAACAGACGGTGCAAGATTTTTCCGATGAGAGAATAAAGATTAAGACATTAGACTAAAAAGCTCGTCGGGACTCGACCGTCACGATGCTCAGAGGTGGTGAAAAGGAAGGTTCCCCAGGTGATAGTGATTCAAATCGCCGAAACACCCTGCAGCGTGCAGCGAGAAGCTTTCTGCAAACCCATGGCGAAGTAAATGCAACAAATGACGACCCCCAGCTCTATCCACTGCTTTACAGGAGGAGAGCACCCGCGCCCACGAGGGCAGCGAGACCGGCGACGGCGGCGGCGTTGACGTTGGAGAAGTGCGACGAGGCGGCGCCGGTGCTCGGGGGCCACGCGCCGGTGGTGTAGCCGGAGGGTGATGACCAGCCGCTGGAGGCGGAGACGGCGTAGGTGGTGACGGAGGTGGTGCTGCGCCAGATTTGGGTGGAGGTCTGCACGCACACGCTGCCGGTGCCGGTCGGGCTGCCGTAGGGCCACGCCTGCGACGGGGTGGAGTAGGGCGGCGGCGAGACGGGGGAGACGGGGGTGCTGGTCGGGTAGCTGGGAGGAGACTGAGGAGTGCTGGTGGGGTAAGACGGGTTGGAGGGCGTGGAGGTGGAGGAAGGAGCGCCGTATGCCGGGTTGGAGGGCGTAGAGGTGGAGGACGGAGCGCCGTATGCCGGGTTGGAGGGCGTCGAGGTGGATGAGGGAGCGCCGTAGACCGGGTTAGACGGGGCGACAGAGGAGGATGCCGGGGCGGCGGAGGAAGAGGCAGACGAGTATGCGCTCTTGCCGGGCAGGGCAGCGGCGGTGGCCACGAGGGCGGCGGCGGCGAAGGTCTTGAAGAGCATGTTGATGGTGTTGGTTGGGTGTTGGGTAAAACGAGTGACTGGTGGTGAGGAGTGAGGGTGACTGTCGCAAACGAGTGGGAGACAGTTGGGAGCGGGAGGGTGGATTGTAATAAAGAAGAAAGGGAAGAGAAGAGAAGGGGACGAAGGGCGAGATGCAGGTACCCGGCTGCTCAAATAATGAAAGTGGGCCGGCTAGTGCAAAGACAGGCGCACGGAGGACGACGGGGAAATTGGAGAGGCGTGCCGGGCTCATCTGCGCGAGGATCAAGGTCCTGCGCGCACTGCGACTGGCCCGAGCGCGCGCGAAGAGGCGGGCGGCGCGCGCAGCGTGACACCCACGAAGGACGGATGATCGGTTAGAGGGCAGAGGCCGTCGACGTTTAGTGCCCGCCGGCGCCGTGTCAACAGCCAGTCACGCCCCAGCCTCGCCACGGCCCACTTCTATTCCTGGCAGTGCACGGCCGCCTAATCTCCGCCCACCTGCCACAAGCGGCCTAGGCACAGGGGCTGCGGCCAATCACAGAATGCGATGGAGACGACACCTCCTGAATCCTTTGCGCCAGTGGTCAACAGAAGTTTCACCCTCCGCCCTCGTCCTCCCGCCGCTGCACTTTGACGGGTGTCACACACTGTCTTGTGTATCACCATCACACCAACCACTTGAATTTGCCGACGCAGGGTGGTTTCATACACTGTGCATGAGCAAGGCGGGGTGTTGCACTTAGGGTGCCTTTGTGTACAGCAAGTAGGCCATATGCCCAGACCCCGCTTGTTGCTCCAACACTTATTCCAACGGCTAATTAAACAAACAAGACGGATTGCAAGCCGAGCCAAACGGTGCGGGCTCCCCCAACGACAGTGCCGGAAATTCGCAGGCTCGCGTGCATTTCGTGAGGTGGGCGATCCGCTGCCGCGCCGCCCCACGTGGATCGGGCATCGGGCATCTCCAGCCGCCCTCTTTTTGCATGAGACACTTGACATCCCCGGCTTTCCTCCTCACGGTGTAATTCTTGCATCATGTCGTAGAATAGCAGCCTCGCCTCCTGCCACTCGAAGAATTAATGTGTATTATTGGCAACACGACACTGTGCAACGCGGTGAACACCCTCGCTTGTCCATATCCCCCGGTGGTCGAGCTTATCTTGGCTGGATTCGGGAGATTGCCAAGCATCCTTCTCATTACACTCCTACAGGCTCGTCGGCAATCCAATCTACATGAAATAAGCGGCAACGGTGCGCGTATAGTTTGCTGTGCCAGAGGCAATCATTGTTTTATTTACCTGCGTGTTGCCACAGAATCAACAGCAGTGTCTCGACATCGTCGATTTTCTCTTCACCAATCTTCAACCAGGCTTTGACAGTCCAGCCGCGCTGGGAATCCGCAGCATAACCAATCCGGAAGTATGCCGAAGACGTCATACTGTGTACAACAGAGATGTCGGCGCACAACAACTCGCTTGCGCAAGGCCGGTGTTGGCGGTGTTGCCGCTTGTTTCACTCACAATTTTGCGTCATCAACTGCCGAAAGTCACCAAGGCTGGACTGGACCAGCTTTTGTGTTTGTGCCATGTCGCACCGGACTGGATGTCGCGTCTTCCTTGCGTCGGTCTGGTCTCATCGTGGCGCACCCTGATCAAGCGCTGTCGGCTTTGCAGAAGACACTGCTGCTATGCGCCGTGCGTGCTCCCATCACGCATACTTGTCATGCTTCCCCTTGACCTTCACATCAAGCATCGCCTCATGATAGTTGCCCTCCCTGCGCGCCCTCTTCAACACCTTCACCTCGTCATCCTCCAGCCGTCTGCCAACCTCGTCCTCCAACTCCTTGCGACTAATTTTCGCCCGCACCTTTTCCGCCTTCTCCACCTGATGCTTCGGCTTGAATCGCGCCTGCATCCGCACGCGCAAATGCGTCTTCTCTCCCGCTCCCTCCGCATCCCCTCTCACCTGCGGCGCATTCTCCTCTCCCTCAACAGAGATAAACGTCCCCCTCCCCGTCTCAATATCAAACATGCCCACTGCCTCCGCAGAAGCCGCACACTTAAACGTCTCCTCGGGCGAAATCGCCTCGCGCACCGCCGAGCAGATCCCATACTTATCACACCCCAAATACCGCCCATGATGTCCCTTGAACGTGAAGTCCTTCTCCGACCCCACAACCCGTGTTGCAACCCAGACTTGCGACACCAAGTGCGGCTCCGCGGTGTGCGGCGAGCCCTCGACCATGTTCTCGATTGCGCTGGCGTGCACTTTGCCCATGGCGTCTGTGGCGAGGCAGGTCGGGGGTTCGGTGGGGAGGACGAGGAGGACGGGGCCGGAGATGTCGGTCACGCTTTCGGCGGACACCCAGTTGTCGTCTTCTTCTGCTCCGCCTTCGTTCTCGCTGGGGTGAGGTCTTTGCGAGGGTTCATCGTCGGCTTCGGCTGCGGTGCGTTTGCGCTTTTTCGCCTTCTTGTCGCCTTTGAATGTGAGGGCTTTGACCATCGTGGGGACGGGCCGCTGAAAGAGCAGCGATTACGACGTGATGGGGAGCAAGCGACGTGGGTCGATGCAAGGTGCTGGGTGTTGCGCAAATTCCAAGCTAACTCAACATGGAAGGTTCGCGGGAATAAGGTTCAGCCTGCTCTCTTGCCTTGTCCCCGGTTGCAACGGGTACCTTGAAGGATATTGATAGAATACACCATTTGGAGCTGAAAATGCAGGTATAACAGATTCGTGAATAGCGCTAATCAACATCGATGTCGCTAAGCAGACTGCCTGCTAATCGTCTTCCCTCTCCACTTACCGCTCCTCCATGGCGGTGGTAGTGCGCTTCAGGATATCAGCAAGCGGTGGTATCCGCTGCGAATCGCTCTCCTGGCCCTTGGGCTCACCGGCGGTCTGAGGCGGTGGTGGTAACGGAAGCAGGTCCTTCCTAAGCTCATGGAGCGTCTGGGCTTTGATCTCATCACTGGCCTTCGTAAACATGTCTACCCAGCGATCAAGAACCGCATTTTGGTAGGCAGGGTGGGTATCCGAACGCTTCAGCTCTCTCTCAAGGGCTTCATAGCGATGCTGTAGTTGACGCAGCACGTCCATCATGGCATGCTTCGTCGTTCGCTCACCGCCCGTTTCGGGGGGAGGGGAAGCTGGAGGAGCGTAATGCTGTTGTTGCGGCGGCGGATGCTGCGGCGGGTGCTGTGGCGGATGATGTTGTGGATGCTGTGGCGGGTGATGTTGTGGATGCTGTTGTGGATGATGTTGTGCATGCTGTGGCGGGTGATGTTGTGAATGCTGTTGTGGATATTGTGGCGGATGCTGTGGCGGGCGATGTTGTGGATGCTGTTGTGGATATTGTTGGGGATGCTGTGGCGGATGTTGATGTGGCAGTGGTGGCGGCGGTGGTTGGGCTGGGTAATAGACGAAAGGTGCGCCGACAGCAGTCGGGCGGAAATTGGCATGCGGTGGTGCTGGCGGCGGCGGCGGTGGAGGCGGAACATCCTTTGGAAACTCACTGAGTGGCCGAATTCTGACCTTGGTCGCTATCTTTCGCGCGTTATGCATGTCGGTTCGTTGCAGATGCGCACCGCCAGCATCAATGATCATCTGTCGAAACGCCTCATCGTCGCCGTCGGTGAGTCTGTGGAACACATCGGCTGCAGCATCGTCTTTGCACTTTTCGCTCGCCGCGATCATTCGCAAGGCAGAGTTGCGCTTCTTCCGATCCATATGATCCATTCCATGGTTGTGCTGGAGAGTCGACGACCCCGTAAGAATGACCGTCGGGCCGCGGAAGGTAATCTTCAAGGTAGCAGGGCACTCGACAGCAACCGCGACTTTCCTGTTGCGGAGGCCTTGGCCTGACGAGACGGCCTGTTTACGCCAGAGCCGGCACCGATATCTCTGCACCACTTCACCGGTAGAGAGTACGTTGTTGGTGTTCCTTTTCGACCAGAAATTGTCGCAAAAAGGCCACACCTCCTCGAAGAAAGGCCTATGAACCACGAGGCCTTGGGTTGGAGGGGCGAAGAAGGCTTCTCGCCACCACTTCAATCCTTCTGGCACGGACAGCACGGTCAGCACGCTTCGCGGTTCGGCATCAAGCCGCGCATGCTTCGCAGGAGGTGGAAGATCATCTGTAGGCGGATGATCTTCCGCAGGAGGAGAGGCGTCTTCAGTTGAGGGCGATGCGTCTTCAGGTGGCGACGACTCGTCTTCAGTCGGCTGAACGGGTGTCTCTTCGTCTGGAGTTGACATAGTGGCCATGACAAGGCTTGAACACGAGTAAGAAACACAGGGAGGGCCGTGAGCGACGCGATCAATAGGGGGGCAGTATAAACGGGAGTGTTCGCGATGGCCCAAGTTGCGGGCCGATCTCCGCTCAATCCACGCGCCTGCGGTCGGATATGGATTAGCTGAACCCTGGAAGATTAGCGCAAAGTCATTATAAGAAGCACGGACTCCGTCGCGACTTCGCGTCTTCATCGTGCTGTGAGGATACTCCAACCGTCTGACGTTTCTGGAATGGAAACGCTGGTCTTCGGCTGTCGGCGCCCTCTCTCAGCTTACTTACATCCTTGAGATCACTGGCAACAATCTATAGCTGCTTCTTGCAAACTTTGATGGCGGAGATACGACCAAAGCCCGACCACCAGAGCCGTCGATGAAAGGCGCTGCTCTTCGGTCATCGGCGCGCTCTCTGCAGTTGCTAATAGCCTCAAAATACCCTACAGCACTTCGAAACTGCTGCTTCGGGATCCAGAGAAAGGAGATGTGACCAAACCGGCACTGACAGCCGTGCCTCGGGGCCGCCGATGAGAGCGTCCTTCTCCGACCATGAGCGGGCTCTTTGGACTGTTGTTCATTCCCGAGAATACTTGTGACAGCCTCAAGCCGCGCCTCAAGTCATTACATCGTGGGGATGTTATGTTTCAGGCCAAGTCATCGCCTTTACATTCTTTCTTATTCTTGTTCGGAGTGGATCTTCCTTCCATTCACTTTAACATCATCTCAGTTGCACTTCAGTCTTCTCTTGTCTTCATGTCTCGTTCACTCTCTCCTCACTTGTCCCCAGCATCTCGAGGACGCCAATCCCGCCGATACCTCCTCCTACCGGCTTGCTTCGACCCAAAACTCTACAACATCAACAATCACGACCTAGCTTGGAAGACATTCCAAGCTCACTGAGCCCTGCGGATTTTCCTCAGCCTCTGCAATCTCCTCGAACTCCTGCTTGCGAGTTCCAGGCCTCGATGTGAGTATGAGGCGCCCTTGCGGCGGAACTGGTCACTCACTTACGTGAGTGTACAGCTCTTCGGCTCCATCTTCCCACCCACAACTCTCACTCGCTACGCCTCAGAAACAGCTCAACCATGGCAACGAACAGAGTAATGAAGCGGCGATCGGCACCAAAGGCAAAGAACGGCAATCCGTCTTCGATACCCGCAAACTACGGAGAGTATCTCGCAGCAAACGCCCACAACGCATTCCCGAACGGAGACGACTCTGGACAGCCCGAGCTCGAAATGTTTACGGACACCAGTCCCATCAACACGGCCGCCAAATCCATCTGGGCGCACTACAACGAAGACAAATTGCCCACACTTGATCTGGACCAACGCCATATCGCCGATGTGGTTTGCTGGGCTTACGAGGCAGTCGCATCGGCGGATATGAGCCCCATTGGGCAATGCAAAGACGACCTCAAGCGATTCCTGGAGGCGAAGAGAGAGAATTCGCAGCTCTCCTCCTGCGACCAAACTCTGCCGTATCGCAACTGGCAATTGCATGGATGTGCTAGCGATGCTGTACCAATGAACATCGTCCCGGCTGCTCGCATGGTGGTAGTCAAAACGGACGATCGGGTGCACGAGCTGGACGCAGCTCGGGAAAGAGCAGGGCCAACAGCACACGATGCAGCTACGACCCATCTCCCAGCTCCGACACCTGGCGATCGGCACTCTGAGTGGAGACATAATCAGCAACGGTTTGGCGACTCTCTAGAGCTTAGGCGCATGAGACTTTACGAACACATCAAGAGAGCGGTGCTGGCAGGCACGTTATGTGCGCCAGGAACAGTACCCCAGTGACGGGCTTCCCCGGCACGACAGGCCTTCCAGCTACGACGAACCTCCCGGCCACGATAGCTCTATCGTCTACGACTGCCCACAACCCAGCGCTCCGGTCCTACGGACCATGGGCTCCGGGGCCTGGGCAAGATCCCGACGATAACTCCAGAGCTCAAGCTGATTACAGGGCTATGTTCGAGGCCGCGAAAAGAATGGCAATAGCTGAGGTCGAGGAAAAAAGGGCAACGTCCGGCCAGCTGGATCTACCGCGCACGACATCGCCGGATCAACAGACTTGGGGCGGACATGGCTTAAATCAAGCCTCGGATGTGGAAGCGGAAAGCTTGGTGAGCAGGGGGCGACGGTTGGTAATACCCGGCTCAAACTGCGGAAGACGATTAAGGAGCTGATGAGTCCTTATACCTTTGTTTCTTAGGAGTCTACCGGGAAATTACCAACTGATGTGGTACGACCATAGGACTAAGATACTGAGTTCAATTTCGTATGTTCGCTGATCGTTGGGGTTCAGATTAGTGAGACTACGCTTGCTCCCTTGTCATCTCATTCTGTGTCTCGTGTGAATGTCCAGTGCCCTCCCACTATCCACGATCTCTCCTTCGTAGCTCTACTCGATGATGTCTGCATGCCACCTCGGCTAGGACGAGAAGCCAGACCACTCCGTCCCTTCTTCCCACGCTTGCGAGTTCAAATCGGCCTCCTCCTCGAGCTCTTTCAAGAAAGAACGCAAATCATCAACGCGCGCAAGCTCTTCCCTGGCGTGATGACTTCTCTCTATGACAACCATCGGACTGGCGTGCACATGGTGGACATGCACGTTCTCGGCACGAGTAGACCGATGATTGATCCAATTGTGATAGGCTTCGGTCTCCTCGCAGGTGGAGCTCTTGAGGCTTTCTCGTTTCGCTTTCTGGAACTCCACCAGATGTTCGTGAGACGGGCCGGGGTACCCGACCGCCATGGACCCATCCCATGCCCAACGCACCATGGAAGCGACGTAGGGCTTGCTCAAGTCGAGTTTCGGCCATAGATCTTTGTTGAAGTGCATCCAGATTGAGTGTTCATCAACTTTGATGTCCGGGTAGGCTGCTTCGAATTGGACGAAGTCTTCGTCGATGTCTTCCTCTTCGTCATCCATGTCTTCATCATAGTCGTTGCCACTGTCTGGCTCTGGAGTTCCGAGGCCCCACCAGTGTCTCCACCTCACCATCTCCATGAGGGTATAGGGGTACGGCGGAGCGACTCCATGATCCCGCAGATATTGTCTGATCTGTTCATTGTCCCCATACTCGTCATCGTCCTCGTCATCGTATTCATCTGCACCTTCGTCTTCGCCATCAGCCGAGCTCTCACGGCCCACAAACCCCGACGCTTCTAAGCCCTCGGTCAACCTCGAGGCAGAGCTCTCATTGCCAAGGACCTCAGTCGTGTGCGTGCCCGCCGACACACCGTGGGCTGGTAGTGAGGGATTGTCGGACATGGCTTCGGGGTTGTGCTAAGAGTGAGATGATGTGACGTCGCTCAAGTGACTGAGTTGAAACTGTTTGAATTGAAGAGATCTTTCGTTGTAGATGCCGTTGTTGATTCGAGTGAGCGCAGTCAGGTGAAGCTGTTGCTCGCTTAGCGGCCTCCTAGCGTTTGTGGTCCGCTAGTTGTTGGCATCGGCGAGGTGGATGAGTGTGTAGAGAGAAGGTAGAGGGAGAAGCAGAGGGCTAGAAGGCCGATCGATGAGTGAAGGACAGATGATGGCGCAAACCAAGTAAAGCCACGAGAGAGTGATGGGAAGGACTGGTATGTTTTCGAACGTCAAGTGAAGTTTTGTCGGGCTCAGCCTTCGGCGGGGGCCGGCGCAGGCGGAAGTGAAGCCTTGTAATTGATTGGCAGCCAACCTCACTTCTCGCTCACTTCGTTGAACGCACAAGCAACAGATCTCGATGAAATGGGTATCCGAGTGAGAAGCTGTATGAGCACGTGCAGTAGTTATTGAAGTGAAAGTGAGGAAGTATTCAGGCACGTGAATTGGGAACAAAGTGAGGAGTACACAAGCACGTGCAATGAGTAAAGGCACCTGAAAGTGGCCCCTGCGCGGATCAATGCCACTCTTTCCTTCTTTGCCTCTTCTTCTTCTTCTCACAACCCCCATACAAAATCTGGCTATTCGCAATAGTACGGCGCACTGGCAACTTGCAGAATGTATGTGATGCCGCGCTCACATACATCATGATCTGAGAGCTAATCACTACCAGGGCTTCCATTTCTGATGAGAGCGGCGTAGACCTCATTCAACCAATGAAAGATATCAAAGCACACCTGGAGGAGAAGAAAAAGGAAAATGCCAACAAGCTGCAAGTATTGAAAGTCAAAACAGAGGAGCTCCAGCGTGAGAATAAAGAAATCGAGAGCGTCCTGCGCGAGTTCGACGTACTTCCTTGGTCCGTGGAAGAGTCGTGCAGGATGGACGGGGGAGCAGACGGCATCAACTTAATGGTAGAGAGTATAAGCAAGCTCTTCCAACACGGGGTATGTGTCCGATCCTTGCCTCTTCTTCCGAGACTGACAAAGACCACAGCCTGACGATGTTTTACGCGACGGTTGTGATTTGATGAGGTCGCTGCAACACATGGTCCGCAATACCATCGGTCAATCGGTGGAGCATAAGAAAGCCATCCTAGATGGGCTGTTGCATTACTCCAAAAAAGAGCTCAAGGCCCACGAACCGCAGTCACCAGCTCGCACCAGTCTCCTCGCTACTATCAACGCCCTCCTGGCCGTGAGAGACAAGTTCGACTACCCACCACTCAACATGAACACATCAAAGCCGTGCGAGGGCGCCAAAGAAACGCTGCAGCAGCTCAACAGCGTGACATTTCTCGGCAAGACATTCGTCGAGAAGCATCGTGTGAACTTAATTATCCAGGCCGAGGAGGAGAACTCGCCCGAAATGAACCCGGGGATGTCGGATCGCCAGAGGCAAGAGTACGAAGACAACATTCAAGCACAGATCAACCAGCCGCCAATGAGGTCTGTACCTTCGGCACAATGAGTGTGTTTCACTCTAAGCCGCAACAACACTGCAGCGTTCGGAGGAGATGAGGCTGCCACTGCTCAGAGTTCGGCAAGGAGCCATGGAGATCAATGAAACAAATTATCGTAGTTCTTACGCGCCCATAGCCATAGCTCTGCCCCAGTGACAATACGATACTCTTTCTCGTCCAACATCGACTACCTAAGCTATAAGAAGTCCAGACTAGTCAGCAATTACATTATCATCCGTAGGAGTTTGCGGCGTGAGTTTGGCTTTGGTGTCACAGCCTTCGGTTCGGGCCGCAACCAAAGAGTTCACGCCGCGCGCTAGTATTTAGAAGGCTCCCGCTGATGCCGCAGCTGCATCTAACAACCTCACACTTTGCCGTGTACATTTCGAATTGAGTTGGCAAACGAGGCACTCACAGTTACGTCACCCGGCTATACCCTGCCGCCTGCTCTTTCGACTCTCTCTTGTCGCTCTTTACAATCCTGCTTCACCGGGCACCGGATCGCTGCGCTTCAACCTGCCTTTCACTGCGGCGCACAACAGCTTCAGCAAGCACCATGTATGTCGGAGCTGACGATACTATCGGGGAGGCTTCATACACTAACATCTCCTGAGGATTCCCGATACCGACACGAGCGGGGCCCTGCAGCATCTCACCCGGGTGCTCGATAGTATGCGCTCGGCCAAAGAAGTCAAGGAGGCTAAGGAAGAAATGGAGCGTGTGAAGCCTGAGCTCGACCGCTGGTCTGAAGAGCAGACAGTTCTCCAACAGCAGATCGACGACCAATTGAGGGCTCTTGACGACTTGGATATGTCTGACGTCCAGAAGGTCAAAGACAGGTTGGAAGCCATCGACGAGATGTTGAAGGAACAACGTCTCGGCACACCGCGCGATGTAAGACCCCAAAGCTTGCGTCAATGTCTGTTGCTAACAGGTATGGCAGCATAATGTGACGATGCGCTGGAGCCATGCTATTCTGAGGATGTGCCGAGCCTGGAGCGATTGTGCGGATGCTCGCGCAGACTGTCTTCCCCCGGGAGAAGAGATCTGCATTCAAAAGTTGTCCGACTGTGGCGAGAATGCGAGGCGTGAGCTGGCACGAGCCTCAACGGAGACAGAGTATGGGAAGACTCGAGAGGAGTGGGCTCGTCAGTATGAGCTTGCTCAGAACGAGGCTTCAACGGCATCGCAGAAGAAGGAAGACCAGGACGAATGTCAGAGTGCAGATCACGGCGGAGGTCAACTGGAAGCCCAGCACGGAGGTCAGATCGATGGTGGTGCCGAAGACGTGATTGGGAGTCAAGCCGGAGGTAACAGCGAAGCTCACGTTGCCGACCACAGCAAAGAGCATACCGAAGGTCACGACGGAACTCAGGTTCACGACCACGGCGGAGCTCGCGCTGAAGACCATGGCGTAGCTCAAGTCAACGACTCTGTGGGGCAGCGTGAGAAGGAGTAGGCGTAGCTCCACGGAGACTCAGCGGAACGTTGTAAATGGTGAAGCGTTCGGATCGGCGATGGAAGGGACGCTCGGTTTAGACGTCTTCCGCGGACTATCAAAGGCGATACCTGAGAGATGAGAGGGAGAGCACAGACAGATGTCTGCGAAGCAAAGCACAGTAGCTCGTTGCAATGAGTTCCTTACCTTCCATCAGTTCTAATATGCGTAATAATCGCTAGTGAGCCAAATCTGTCGCTCAACTTCCAACGTTGGCCTTCGGCGCAGTTCTCGATCGATGAGGGTGATACGAGACGATACCATGGAATCCATCTGACAAGGGGTAGATGTCTGCCACGTCGTCATTGTCTTGCCACTGCACCTGGTACAATCACGCCCAAGCGACACTGTTCTGCGGATTGGCGACATGAGCGCAAGGTTCGGAGCGGAAGGGCGTTGCGTCGGCAAGAGAGTTTGCTGCCTATAGGGGTTGTAGAGGTTGTGCTCGATTGGCCAAAATGTACGAGAAGGCTCGCTTAATGCTGATTGGCCGGAATGTACGAGGCTACGCTGGAGCCTGCGCCTGTGGGGCCTTGCAGCGTCACCCGCAGGCTGTGCCATTGGACGTATCGAGCGGCGCTCGTTGAGTATAAGTAACGCCCTCGCCATCGCCGTCACAGGCTTGCATAGATACTCTTTAAAACCGGCATCCGTTGGAATTTGCAGGTCCAACACTTCTTCGCCCCAATCATCTCCACTCATGTTCGGGCAACTTTATCTCGCATTGTGCGCGCTGCAAGCCGTCGCGCATGCGTACAGTGTCCCTCCAAATCTGCAAACCTTCTACAACACCGTTTCAAAGCAGAAGAACTGCACGCACACCCTCAAGAGCGGCTTCGGAAATGGAGACAACGACTACCCGCGTACGTCAGGCTGTCCCGGGCGCCATGTCCTTTTCGGCTAATAATACCCCGCAGTCAACTGGGCGTACTGCGAGCTGGACAATGTAATGTACATCCACTACGGCGGCGGAGGCCTGGGATCGATGGCGATCGATGTCGACGGCAGACGGCCGAAAGGAGACAACCCGCAGGATTCGCAAGACGGCACCGCGTTCGAGGATACCCTGCGCTCCTACAACATCTCCGGAGTCAAAGATCTGGACCCGTACATCCATCCCTACGTTGTCTTGGGCAACCAAGGCACCAAGAAGGGATATCTCACGTTCGATCCACACGTATATGGTGTCCAGCCATTGAGCGTTGTGGCCGTTGTTTGCAATGGCAAGCTGGTGCGTGCGGGTGAATAGAGGCCCGCAAACCCCCCGATGCTGACCATCGCCCTAGTTCTATGGGGTCTGGGGAGACACCAACGGAGACGACGACTACCCGAAAAACGGCGCATCGACCGGCGAGGCCTCCCAGGCTCTCGGAACTGCATGTTTCGGCAAGCATGTCAGCGCGAACATCGGCCACGGGAAGCCGGACGTCTTGTACGTGGCTTTCAAGGGCGCCACCGCCGTCCCGGGCGCCAAAGGAGCCGACTGGGCAGCCAAGTCGTACGACGAATTCGAAGCGAGCATCAAGCAATTGGGCGATAAACTCGTCAGTCAGATCAGTCTGGGCAGTCCTACCGCCACCGCCACCGTCTGGTCTCCAACCCTGACGGGGACGGCGTTGTCGAGTGCATTGGCGAATTGGGATGGACAGAGTTATACCCCCCCAAGTTCGAAGAGCACGGCAATTTCGAAGCACAAGACGGTGAGTAGCGCCTTGTCGAATACTGCACCATCTGCTGGTCGTACTAATCGTCTCCCAGGGCAGGCAATGGTAGACCGCCACTCGATACTTCTGACACACGGACTGGATAGATAGATGAGCTATCTGTAATACGCTCGGCTCTCCCGTGGAGACTCACTACCGTTCTTCAGAGTGTCGACCGCGTTATGCCAGGCTCATAGAACTCCCAAAAAACAAATTCTCACCATCCACTGGAGTTGCGGAGGGCATGTTGCTACGGTCGGGTTGACAAGGGGGCAATAAAAAACTTGTTTCTCTCTTTGTTTGCATGTGTCATCCTTAGTGCAGGGGCCATGCTAATCTTCTCTGTATTGTTTCAAATTGACCAAATGTCCCGAAGGACGCAGGCTTGGCGTTTTGAATTGATTATATACCCACAAATTTTGCTGGCCCGAAGAAACTCCGAGGGAAGTGACCACCTCACCCTTTACATTACAGCTCCTTGAGTTGTTGTCAACAATGGTGCAATACTTTCTGGACACCACCGTCGCCGCTAAATAACGATCCAAAATGCACTCCACCTTGACGCGAGTCCAGAATGTCTTCGGTTTCTTCACTTCCGTCGCATGCGCCGTCGCCGCAGTCATTGCTCTCAGCGTGGTCTTGAGTCCTCAAACTCCTTCGGCAAGCCTGGCGCTGAAGAATGTTCAAGTGTACGTATGGCAGCATTCGTTACTCTGACGTAAACTGACGTGCATACAGCGTCAAAGGTCGGCCACATTACTACAGCACGAAGAAGGAGGAGTACGCGCACGTGAGATTCGATCTCGACACGGGTACGCGCCATTAGCCTCGCGCTCACGAGCCCTGCTAATGTTCGGCAGACCTCACCTCCCTCTTCAACTGGAACACCAAGCAGATCTTCATGTACATCACCGCGACCTACCCTTCCTCATCACCGTCGACGATTCCGCCCTCCGAAGTCGTCGTCTGGGATGCGATAATACCCTCCGACTACGCTCCCTTCCATCCCAACACCTACATCCACCCCACCTCCAAATCGATGACCAAAATCAAGAAAAACCCCAAGTCAAAGAAGACGGCAAAGGCGTATCCGCATGGGAAAAGCCCGGGCATCGTTAAGCTCAACGACCAGAAACCCAAATACCAAGTCACCGACATCTCGGGCAAGATTGCGAGTCGCTCGAATGCGACACTGAGCCTACACTGGAATGTGCAGCCGTGGGTGGGGGCTTTGGTCTGGACAAATCGCAAGCCGTATGGGAGATGGCAGGGGCTGAAGGGCGGGCTGGACAAGTTTGCTTTCCCGGCGTTGAAGAGTAGCGAGACGATTAAGAAGGAGGACCTCAGGACGGAGACGGGTGGGGAGAGGAATCGTGGTAGCCCTGCGTAGACGACATGGTGCGGCTCGATACGTTTCACAATGCATGCCCGAGTTCTGGTCTTCTGGAGCCGCCCGCGCACGTCAGTCCTACTCCCACTTTCCACGCGGACGAAATTGGTAACATGCAGTATGTTTTGAAATGCTGGAGATGTGCCGAGCCTGAACTTGATGCGCGGCTTGCAAGCGATCGTAGGTGCCGTCGTACCCTCACTGACTACTGCCTCCCGCAGGACGCTGTACAGATGCGCTCAACTCCAGCCAGTCCACCTCACCTCCCGCCACGCCCCCGTCGATGCACGATCACTCTCGACCTCGCACTACCCGTCGAAGCCGCCGGTGTCGCCAATTTCGACTGCCGAGAAGGAACCACACTGCGCACGCCCCTAACTTTTTGACTATCTTTCCTCAAAAGGCATAATGTCGATATGCTTGTGACGGAGACGATTTGGCGCTGCTCATGTGAGAACACGTGATTCGGAACACAATTGGAAATTGGCTTCTTGGCTGTTTCATTGTCCTCTTCGCACTAACATTTCCCCTTATCCTTTGCCACGGCCTTCTTTGCCACCTCCTCTCTTACCGCCTCCCCCGCCTCTTCGCCCGCCTTCATACACTTTCTCCTGGAAAAGAACCCCAAATCCTTCAACTACCTCAAATCCCCGGTGAACTGCACAAGATGGTGGAGCCTCCCGCGGACCGGTTTAAGTGAGTGCCGCGACTTTAATCAAAGCCACATGGACTGACAGGAAGACAGAGCCAACTACACCGAGATCCTTACCGTGACTGTGCAGGCCTATCCCGAGCCTGCTAAGACATACTTTCTGCACACTAGCCAAGCGACGAAGACTTCAAAGTTCTTTCGCGACAAAGCAGGCGGCGATGTCCCAATATATCTCAGCTTGGACATACCAAACATGTTCGACACGTACGTGGAATGGGCCTACTACGGGAAGCTGGTCATCCACGAGGACTTTGAGCAGCAGCATGATAGCTACGACGACCTGGTGAGACTCTACAACTTAGGGATAGATCTCAAAGACAAGGCCTTCTGCAATGCAATCATGGACGCTACAATCGAGCGTGGGTCGAGCCATGGCTGGGTAACGGCTTACGATCCAGACCGCTATCTGCGGGAAGACCTCATTGGTTGCATGATCCAGCTCTTCGTCCGAGTGTATGCTGTGTTAGCAAAGCCTGGTGACCGCCCGTCTTTTGAAGAGGGTTTCGCTGGTTATTTGCTCCACGAATACCAACTCATGGTTCACGACATGACAAGGTTCCGGCTTCCAACGATGGCGGACCGCTGCGACTACCATGACCACGACGAAGGCGAACCAAGGTGCAACTAAGACCGAGACGGCGACTTCGATTCGGAGTTCGCAGAGGCCCTACTCTGAAAATCGGCAGCCAAGCGCTACAGCAATTAACCTTCAGTGCCCTGGGCGCCCTGGATTTGAGCTAGACTTGTGTGAAAGGCGAAGCACCGGCATTGAGCTCATCATACTGCAACACCGTCGGCACACTCGGTGTGAGTTCGACTCCTATCCAGGCGGAGGGCCAGCATATCATCTTTCATATTGCAACTCCGTCGGCACACAGAGCGTGAGCTCGAACTGCGTGCATCAGGCGGAGCTATCGAGGAGAACCACGTGATATCAAGGAGTATTTACACGAACACCCATGCTATTTCACACTTTGCTCCAACTTCTCTTCCTTTTACTTCTCCTGTTTTCTCTTTCCACTTCTCTCCTATCCTCCCTCCCACTTTTTCTCCCATCTTTTTCTCCACTCCCCCCCTTTCTCCTCCAACTTCTCCCACCGTTCCCCCCCGTTGCCCCCCCCGTTTCCGCCGCCGTCCCCCCGGTTTCTCCCACCCCTTCTTCCACCTTCTATTCTCCTCTTCTACCTCCTGCACTTCCATCTCCACAACAACGTCACCTGGTGCAAGAGCCGCAGTATCATCGACTACACCAAACGACCGTGGAGTAGCACAAGATGGCGGAGCCCCCGGCCAAACGCTTCAAGTGAGTACCGCTATGCGGCTTGAGTGCACTAGAGCTAACATGAAGACAGAGCCGCCGACTGCAACGACATCATCATCGTGTCTGTAGGGCGCGAACAGAAAAAGTATTATCTGTATCCTTGCGACGCGAAGAAGACGTCGGACCTCTTTCGCAACGCCGACACGACGGGTCCCCCTCTCAACATTCCCCGTTTCGACCCAGAGACTTTTGACATCTACGTCGAATGGATGTATGACAGAAACTCGGCGTTAATCGCGGCAAAAGACTCTTACGAACATCTGATGGAGCTCTATAAGCTAGGAGAGTATCTCGAGGACAGCGCCTTCCGCAACATGGTCATGGACACAACAATTGAGATCGGCGTAAAACCTACCTGGGCTAAAGGCAACATCGAGTTTCAGCATCTCTTTTTGATAGCATCCGGCGCCATGCATCGACTATGGATCCGAGTGTGTGCGGTATCGACCAAGCCTACCGACGTGTGGGTCGCCGGCAAGGGAACGCTCGATGACTTCTTCTTTCGCTATCTGATAGAAGAATACGCGACCATGGGTGGCGATCCAACCAAGTTCCGACTGCCGACTATGGAGGATCGCTGCGACTATCATGACCACGATGCGGACGAGCCAAGATGCACTTGAGAGCGAGCCCCTCCGCGACATGGCAAAGCTCAATGCAGCGCTCTTTGTTATCGGAAGTCAAGCATCTCGGAAGCACCACTTTGCAACATCCTCGGCATATCGAAGGACTTCATGCGGCGAACTCCGTCGAGGCAGCAAGCAATCGACATTAAGCTCTATCGAAGAGGAGCGTCGACGAGAACAGTCCGTCTCAACCACTACACTTGCTACTGACCTCAGTGGAGCCGGCTCGGAAGAGACAAAGCTTCAACAAAGACCGGATGTCCCGAGCAAACCCCCGATCAACTGGACAGCAGAGCTCAGATCGAGAAGTCCACATCAAACTCCAGTATCTGGCAAGGAGCTTCAATCGGACACGATCTCAAGCATCATATCCCAACACACCCCCTTTCGACACCACAGCGGTCAAACATATCATTCTGCCCTGCAACACATTTCCTGAGCAGAACTCATCATCTTGCAACACTCTTATCACATACGATCGACCTGCACCACTTTCATCACACAACGAGGAGGAACAAGCTCATTTCCGGAAGGATCGATTGCAAAGACTCGATGAAGCTCGTAGAGCAGGACGGAATTCCAACCATGATTTGATGAATATACCTTACCTTGCTCCTCCTATACAGCATAATGGAACACAATTTCCCCATCCCTAGTGTCCAAACATCCACGAGAAACTGCGTAGAAAGTCACAGCCCGAAGAGCAGAGTCCATCGAGCTGAGCATCTCTTCCCTGCGAACGGTCAACTCACGTACCTTTTATAGCACGGTGTTCGAAAAGCTCAACGTAAACTTGTCTCGCACCCTAGCACCCATTCTAAAGCATTCGAACGAGCTCATAAGCCTCGCGATACTACAGCCCCCAACTCTACGACAGCCACTGCGAGCTACCGATCGAGTTCGCTCCGAGGCACAGCCTGACACCTCACCGACGCAACTATGAAAAGAAACATGAACAAGCTCATTCCGTCAAAGGAAAGACGTCCGTTGCGAGCTATGAAGCTTCCTCGGCAACCACCTTCTCCTGCTACTCAAACGACCTCCGCTGCCAGGACATCAAGAAGGGATGGCTCAAACTGGGGCCGGACGTGAGCTTCGAGAGCGTGGAGAACCCTCTTTCTTCCTTGACCGGGTTGGCTAGATTGTTGCCAAAGGCTTGTACTCCATGGCTGTCTTGCGAGAGAGTTACAGCTAGTGCGTTGACGAGCACCCGCGGGAGAAGAGTATTAGAGACACGGCGAAGCTCGTCTGAAAGCTGCACAGTTGAGGTCAGCAACACCAACTGAAAAGTTCGTGATGCAACTCAATCCACAAGTCATGCCATTCATCTACTCAAGACGCTACCCTCAAGCCGCCACAGCCGCAGCCGCAGCTCCAACCTTGGCCTTCTTCACCGCCTCACCACCCGCACTCCCCTCCTCCACCTTCCTCTTCTCCCCTGCAGCGGCAGCAGCAGCACCCTCCTTCTCCCTCCTCCTCGCATCTCTCTCCTGCTTCTCCTTCTCCTTCCGCAGCGCCTTACTCTCAAACTCATGCCAATCGCCCTCCAACTCACTCAACAACACCGCCTGCTCCGCCTCCGGCTCCTCGACAGTAAAGTACGGGTGCTCCAGCACGTCCGCGGCAGTAGGGCGACTCGTAGGATCAAACTGGAACATAGCCGAGAGTAAATCGAATGCCTCCGCCGACACGCGAGACTGGTACTTCTCCGCGAACGTCGACGGGATGCGCTGGCGCGGCCGCAGCAGCGTGAACCACTGCAGCTCGTCGACGCCAGGCCACTCGGAGCGCGACGGCGTGCCGAGGACATTGTAAATTTTGTCGAGCTGGTTGATCTCGCCGCCGTCGCCGGGGAAGATGGCGTGGCGGGTGAAGATTTCGACCAGCACGCACGCCGCGCTCCAGATGTCGACCGACGGGCCGTACTGCGTTTCGCCGAGGAGGAGCTCGGGCGAGCGGTACCAGATGGTGATGACGCGGTTGGTGTAGTCTTGCTTGGCGTGCTTTTGGTAGAAGCGCGCGAGGCCAAAGTCGGCGAGTTTGAGCTCGCCGGTGTTGGAGATGAGGATGTTGGCTGCTTTGATGTCGCGGTGGAGCACGCCGCGGTCGTGGAGGTAGTTGAGGCCTTCGAAGAGTTGTTTTGCGAGGTGCTTTTTGTGGGCGGAAGTGAGGGCGAAGGTGGGGTGGTTGAGGAGGCCGGTGAGATCGTGCGAGAGGTACTCAAACACCATGAAGCAGTCGTTCTCCTCCACCATGACCTCCTGCAACGCCACCACGTTCAAGTGATTCAGCGATTGCAGAAGCTTGATCTCGCGGATCGCCGTCACGGGGAACTGTCTATCATTAGTATGTCGCCGATCCGAAATGAAGACGATCTTGACTCACCCCATCCCTCTCTCCTTCCATGCGAATCTTCTTCAAAGCCACTGGCGACCCGGTATACACATGCACGGCTTTGTACACCTTGCCATACGTGCCGCTGCCCACCACGGAATCATTCCCCGTCTTCCGATAGTACACGCTCTCCGACTGCGCAAAGTCTTCGCTCAACTCCGGCCGCGCCTTGATGCGCTTCTTCTTCACCTTCTCCACCTTCACCGGCGGAGGCGATGGCCTGCGCGCGACTGTATCCACCCGAGTATTGCCTTCGTAGTTCCTGCTCTTGGGTATGCTGTTCTGCACCAGAGGTGACACGGCGACGGGCAGTTTCTTCGGGCCCTCCGAGGTCGTCTGGGGCTTGGGGGCAACTGGCTGTGCCTTTTCAGCCGCAGCAGCACTCGCGCGGCCTTTGATGGAAAAGGAGATCTTATTCTTCGAGGTCTCCGGCGCCTTGGCCTCTGCAGTATTCATCGGCACGTGGTCGGTAGAAATCTTCCTCTTCTTTTTCGCGCTCTCATCCTCCGCCCTGAGATCCGCGGGTGGCCGGAATGGGTTGTCGTCATCTTCGGGATCGGCAACGACGGATGCATCGCCTCTCCCAGACGATGAGCCTTGTCGCCCCCTCTCGTCTTCACCAGGCTTCACCAGATTCCCACCTTTCGTGCCATCGCCAGGAGTCCAGGACAAGTTTGCAAAGTGACCACCTCTTCCCCTTCCGCTAGGGCCACCTCGAGTCGGGGCTCTTGATGGATAAGGGGCATGATTTGGAGTTCCTCCGTACTGTTTTCCGGACTGAGGCTGATAGTATGGGACGCCGGGCTGCGACTGCTGATACGCATAAGGCGATTGTTGTGATGGATAGCCGTGGGCGGGGGACCCGGCGTAAGAACCGTGCGCGGAGGGAGGATAGCTGTTGCTGTACGGCGGGTGTGAAGGGTAGCCGCCGTATCGTGGGTCATAAGGCCCTCGGTTATACATGTCGGAATCTTTGTCGGGATGGTCGCGGCGGGAGCGCTGACTTTCACGACTTGTGGATCGTTCGCGGGTCAAATCTTCCCGTCCCTGCCTTCCAGAATGCCCACTGCGCGGTGGGGGCGAGTGCCTCGGCCGATGAGAGGGAAAGAGTTCGTAGTTTGACCTAGGAGATGCAGGTCTTCGGTATGGATGGCCGCCTCGTCGACTGTCTCTTCCTCCTCTGTAGCTCCGGATGGGAGATCGAGAATGGCCACGCCTTTCGTCAGCCTGATGATGTCTGGAAGAATATTCCTCCTCCCTGCTTTGATACCACCCTGGTGATGCAGGCCTTGCTCTTGCAGGTCCAGCCCCCGGAGGAGCGTCTCTTGACCGAGATCGTTGGCGGTGAGGTTCAGCGGTCTTGTCAGCGGATCCAATTCGGGATTCTTCTTCGTTCAGCCGACGATCACTCCGTGACGCGAGAGCAACAGGGCTGACACTACTTCGCCGACGCTTGGGGTGGCGGATGGGTGGTGAAGGGGAACGGGAGTGTCGGCGTTTGTGTGAGAGAGGGTGGTGAGCTGGGCGGTCGATACTCCGCTGCCTGCGGCTGGATGCCTCGCCGCCAGGAGACCACCTTTTCTTCGACTTGTGCGACGGCGATCTTCGTGGACTGGCGCCCGTGTCTCGATGTCGGTGGTGGGCGTAATGATGATGTGGAGGGGATGATGGCCGAGGGTGGTTGCGAGAGGAGGGAAAGTGAGGTGGGTCTTGATGGCCAGGCTTATTCGGCGCTCTGGCGTGCTCCTGCTGACGATGTTCCGCTTTCTCGGGACGGCCACGCCTCACGTCCTCGGAACTCCTGGAGCGCTTGCGCTGGTGTCGACTGCCTTCCAGATCCCTCCGCTGATTATCGCTTGGTTGTGGTGATGGCCCGGCCATGCGGTGCGTGGCACAGGGACAGGGAGTGGGCGGGTAGGGGAGTGATGCAGCGGGCAAAGCGAGCAAAGCGTATCACGCCTGGCAGCAGGCGTGAAATGGGCTAGCACGTGCTGCACGCAGCGCGACAGAGGGAAAAGAAGATCAGGGAAAAAGACACGAACTGGGCATGCCGTGCAATGCTCCGTCTGGCCGTTCCACCCACCTGTCAGGTTGTTGCAGGCACCGTGGAGGAGGGTCTACTGACAATCCGCGTGGTTGCGTCGCCGCGGTCATGGATGGTTCCCGTTCGCCCCACCTGCCGCCGCCCGGCCTTGGCGTACTTCCTCACCAGCCGAGCACGTCTTCACCATTGCCATTCTTGCGTCCGAAGACACCGCTGGCCGGCTGGTTCAAGATGTTGATGAGTCGTAAAGGAACAGCACATGCTGGGCACTGTTTGCACGCTCCCACGGGGACAGGAAACCCTGGTGCAATACAGTTTGCCACTCCCACATTCGTCTCCGCCAGACTATGCATTCGGACAGATCTCACGAGGCCGAAAGGAGCACGATAGAGTACGGCTGACTTACACTGGCGGGCGAGGTTTGCTGTACGAGTAAGATCCTCTCCCATGGCCGTCTTTGCTCACCATGATGGGCTCAACATTCGCGCTGCCGAACTTGGAAGCAGTGTTAGCATTAGCTCGCAGCATCCATCGTCGAAAGCGTCTCAAATGTCCACGTAGGGTTCGAGCAGTCCCTTGGTGCTGATCTCTTGAGCGCATGCTGTAATCTTTGGCTCCACGAAGCGCTTTGTGGTGGCGTGAGCGCGAGGCTGAGGGGAGTCGATGATGGCACGCATGGTAGAGCCAATTCGCCCGATAGGCGTGTGAACGTGACGTGCGACTATGAGTGACGTTCGTAGTCCCAGTCCAGGTTGGCGCCGCTGCAGTTGATTCAAGGCATGGCCTTCGACCTTGTCATGGATGCTTCTCTCTCGGCTTCGGCCGCGTTGGTCGTCGTGCGTGCGGCAGTCTACGTGCCATCACATCCGAGCATAATCTATCTAAACCGCCTTACCCATGACATATTCCGGCACAGCATGAAGGACGAGGGCACAGAGTGCCGCGTTCTTTGCGGGAGAGCTGGTGGAGTGGTCGAGGGAGCATGCGTCCGGGAACAGGTGTCTGCTACACCTTTGGCGTGTCAGGAGCACGCAGCAAGCCTTTCACCTCATCTCCGGACGCGTTCTGACTCCTCCGGCCGGGGCAAAGAGCAGAGAAGCAAACCTGCCGCCATCCGTAAGACGCGCTTCCCAACACCTGCCGTGGCCGCGCAACGGGCCGAGAACGCGATATTCAGGTCGTCATCGTAAACAAAGTGTCCAACTGTGCTTTCTGAAACACGCCGTGGGCGGTCGTGATGAGTTTGAATACGCAAAACAGCTCAAAGGGAGGAGGGGAGGAGCAAAGGTGTTGTGCAGAGGGGAAACGCACGCGCCCGAGAATGGAAGCGGAGGCCGCTGGAGTACGGATGGCGATACCGACAAAGGCAAAAATTCGCCGACGCTTGCCGAGCCCGAGCTCAGCCAACCTCATCTTTTGTGCTCTGATGACTCCATGCGTCGAAGTGCTCTGCTATAATTGCAACGATGGCCCCTCCTGCTCGATGACCCTCACTGGACTATGGACTGGTGTTTCCATTACACTGCCATCACTCATTCCTCCTATCACGCCTAGCCACCCGCGGTCAGTATCACGCCATCCTTCGTCTTGTCCTCCGACGTCAGCAACTCCCGATCTCCTCCACTTCCTTCCTCCCTCCTCTTAGATGGAGAGCGAGCACATTCCCGTCGCTCCGAGGCCGAAAGCTGTCCCCTCCCGCCTCATCAACGGACACTCTCCCCTCCACCCTTCCTATTCTGCCGACCGCGACAAAGAAGAAAGAGACAACGCATACAATGCCATCAAATTCTCCATGGGCGCCCGCAAAGAGCCAATCAGCCTCGACGAGCTCAGCTTAAACGAGAACCACCACCCCACGCAAACGTCCCCCAAAGCAGCCAAGCAATATGAAGAAGTCGGCGATCAAGAAATCGAAGCGCTTGCCCTGCGCCCCGAGGCCAGAGATCGCAGGGACGAGGCACCCATTTCCCCGCCCATGACCAGTCGCTCCATCTCGCCCTTCACCCAAAACCCCACCATCGATTTCGATGGCCTGTCATGGCCGAGCTCGGGGACATTAGACCGGTTGAGGGAACGCGAGCATCCCGAAGAAGCGGAAGCGAGGCTCAAGAAGCTTTCTGGTGCCGTTCGGACCATTCTCGAATGCATTGGGGAGGACCCGGATCGAGAGGGCCTGCATGGCACTCCGGAGCGATATGCAAAGGCCATGATGTTCTTCACCAAGGGCTACGAGGAGAACCTGAGAGACATTGTCAATGGAGCTGTCTTCCATGAGGATCATGATGAGCTGGTTATCGTCAAAGACATTGAGGTGTACAGTCTCTGTGAGCATCATTTGGTGCCTTTTACTGGCAAGGTACGTACCCGTCTTCTCGTTGCAGAGTGTACACAACTGATCGAGACGCACAGATGCACATCGGCTACATTCCATCTCGCCGCGTCATTGGCCTATCGAAACTCGCTCGCATTGCGGAAATGTTCAGTCGGCGACTGCAAGTGCAAGAACGGCTGACGAAGCAAGTGGCCCTTGCCCTCTCCGAAGTCCTGAAGCCGCAAGGAGTGGCCGTGGTGATGGAGAGTTCCCACCTGTGCATGGTGATGCGCGGAGTGCAAAAGCCTGGCGCCATGACTACAACCAGCTGCATGCTCGGTGCGATGAGGAAGCGAGGCAAGACCCGGGAGGAGTTCCTCAGCCTGCTCAATAGAAAGTGAAGGAAGATCAGAAGGATCGGTTCAGCGAGGTGTTCTTGGCGTGTGGGTGAACTGTACGGCGCGGCCGCTTCAACAGGCTCTGTTTGACGGGTTTTGGAAATCTGGGATGGGATGATACCCCGATGTATAGCGCTCAACGCGGCGTAAGTGAGGTTACTTCCTTTGTATGAGGCTTCAGTTAATCTACGCATGAGTTTGCAGGTCTGCCGACTCAAACTTCAACATCCGCTCCTTCCTAATCCAGTCGGACGACATCATATGTGCCACAAAGCACGCACGCCTTCGTTTGCGAACTCTATTCCGTCTTCCTATTGTTCCCTTCATATTGTTGTGGTCATCGCTCACATTCCCACACATTCATTCACAGCAAATCACTCTCCACTCGTCCACAAAACATGGCCATCGGCCGGCTTTACTACACAATCGCAGCCCTGCTCCTCTGCTCATTCTACTGCAGCTCCCACTACGAAGGCAAGTACCCCGACCGCGGCCTCAAGCCCTGGAGCGGCTTCGGAAATCGCTACAAACGCGCGAAAAAGGACAAGGCAGAGTGGGAGGAACGGGAGAGAGTCAATAAGCAAAAGGTGCGGGCTGCGAGACAGGCTGCTCAACAGGCGGAGCAGGAGGCCGAGGAGATTGCGAGAGAGGACGGCGAGAGGATTGCGAGGAGGGTCAGGGCTGCTTCGAGGCATGGATCTCGGTCACGGGCTGGGGATCCTAGGAGGCATGCCTTCTCTGCAGCGGGAAGAAGAGAGGGATCTGAACGAGGGCAGTCTGTCTGCGAGCATGCTGGGGAAGAGACGCCGCTCCAGCCTATCCAGCGATGGAGATGAGGAGGTGGCGCGGGATGCTGAAGGAGACGGTCGAGAGACGGCTGTCGACTTGCGCCCGGCATCTGCGCTGGGTGACTTGTTCCAGCGGCGAGTGAATGCATCACCGGAGAAGTTCAACAAACATGCCTTTGAATCGCTATCGTCGACGAACAACGGAGGCGGCAATCGACCACCCTTGCCCAAGAGACTCCGCCTCGACAACAAGATCGAGATTACCTACGACTCCACAGGAACACCACGCATCACTTCATTCTCAGCAGAGTTCAGCAGCCAACACCCACCAACCTCATCATCAGCCTTCCCTCGCATCGATCACCCTCGCCTCCTCCTCCCATCTCGCCCAGCCAAACCCAACCCAAGCTTCAGCCTCCTCCACGCCATCTGCCGCGACAACGACCTCCTCCTCCACCTCGTCAGCTTCCTCACCATCCCCTCCCTCATCTCCCTCTACGCCATCAGCAAACCCTTCCACTACCTCTTCAACCGCCACCACACCGCCTTCATCCTCGCCAACATGCGCACCTGGGCGCCCGGCGCCGACAAAATCTACCCCTGGCACTGCTACCGGAGTCTCTGCGTCAAGGATCCGGCGCGGAGGCAGAAGAAGCGGCTGGAGGGGAAGGAGGATGAGGTGCGGAAGAAGTGGGATGATCTGAGGGATGTGCCGGGTTTGCGGTGGTTGCAGATGGTTGCGTGGAGGCATGGCGTGTGCAAGGATATGTTGATTCTGCTGCATGCTACCGGGCTGAGGTGTCCTGCCGGGACATTGAATGCGATTAAAGTGAGTGTCCACCCATCCCATCCTTCCTCATCTTCCCACTAACAACCCCAGCGCATGTGGTTCCTAATGGACCTCCCCCTCAACGCCCACCGCATAGCCCTCATCCGCACCCACGCCTACATCTCCTCCAAAACCCTGCAACTCTGGACCTGCTTCCTGCTCAAAGTCGACATGTGCTTCACCAACCCCACGGCCCCCATCTACCCCATCCACCACCCCAACCAGTACCTGCACCCCATCCACCTCAGCGGCGGCACACCGACGGGCGTTGCGCTGCGCAAAATGCTGCTCGCCGAGCGCGGCCTGACGCCGCTTTGGAGGGTACTGCGCGGCTGGAACTGGGATCCTACGCAGCCGCGGCTTCCGCTTACGAGGCTTGATATGCTGCGCTTGTGGGTAAGGCATCGCTATGGGCATCCCGAGGGGACGGCGGAGGAGATTCGCAAGCAGGCGGTGATGGGTGTGCCGTGGTACGAAGTCGGCACGCTGGATTACGAGCGCGTGGGCGTGTCGTTTTGCAACTTGTCTGATGGGAGGAAGGTCACGCTCTCGCATCGTTCGATTGCTGGGACGGGGTTGTCGGAGAGTCGACAGCAGCAGCTGCTCTACCCGCATGGGAATAAGAGGATTGTGGTTGCGAATCAGAAGCCGAGGGAGAAGCTGCTACGTCCGGATGAGTTACTCATGCGGGAGTGTGTGCGGAGGAAGATGGCGATTCACAAGCAGTGGGTGCATATGATGTTGTGGGGTTATTGTGATGAGGGGGGAAGGAAATGGCCGCAGTGGACGGAGGAGCAGATTGTGAGGATGAATAAGGGGTTGCCTCCCGATTGGGTGGGAAAGAAGGTTGAGGAGCAGACGGATGGGCATGGGCAAAAGGCGGAGTAGGCTATGACTGCAACTACGTTGGCGTTGGGAGGTGGAACGTAAGAATACTCAGTTTCGATTGAAGGGTAGCTAGCGCAGGAAGGCAGCGTCGCCAAGCTTGAGCTCGCAGCCTCCTTTACACTCATCTGCTGGGACGTGAGATCATTCCGCGCTCTTTCGTGATCTCTGTCGTCTCTTTGCCGGGCTCCGTTTTGATGTCGTTATCTGTGGCTACATCTGAGCCACATTTAGGCACATGTTCACTGTGCTCGTGATATCTGCATCGATCGGCGTATGTGAGCTTGGCGACTGCAGGATTGGTGCCGGTCATCTCCATGACAAGGTCAAGCAAGAATCCATGTGGAAGTCGCTCTCCAACAACCTTGAAGAAATTGACAGAGCGCAGAGTTCGGCAGTGGTCAACGAACAGTTTGCGTATCTTTGACGTCTCTGGCGTGTGCGTGTACGTCATCTCAATCGTGCCTGCCAAGACGCAATCGCCAATTGACAGATGTTCGACTAGGGCATCGATGACGGCGTTGCGAAGTGGGAGGTCCGCCAGCATGTCGGCTGCGATGTACAATTCGGTGAGGAGCTGGATGCGCTCCTTTATTGCGTAGCTGTCGAAGTAAGGCCGTTGGACGCCATCAATGGTCTTGTTAGTGACGAGCGCATTGCCGGTGTACAGCCAGTGAACATAAGATCTGAATGTATCGGCCTTGATCTCAGGAAGTCGAACTGTAGCTTCTTTGGCTTCTCTGAATGCTCCACCGCAGGCCTTGCGGAAGAAATCGGAATGCGCCGTGGCTATCTCCGTGTGCACGACGAAAAGCTGCTCACGAAAACTCTCGCCAGCAATCACCGTGACGGTGTCCTTGTACTCTAGGCTTCACACTTGTAAGCGTCGGCCTTCGACAAGAAGTAAAGAGTGAATTACCGTGTGCGTTTGGCATCGGGTGGCTCTAGTGTGACGGGGTCCATCTTGCGTTTAGCATCAGGGGTGTGTTGCGTAACAGGATCCATCTTGCGTTTGGCATCAGATGCCTTTTGCATGGGAGTGTCAGCTTTGCGCTTGGCATCTGGCCAGGCAAAGCTGAAGGGCTCCCCAATGGTAACGGGTTCCGGTCTCATTAGAATTCCCGCTCCCGATGGGCGTGTGGATTCAGCATGGGGAAGGTTGGAAGGACCGAGCGGAGCTGGAGCGCATTCGGGAAGAGCCGATGGGCTCGAAGGGGCGGAGGACATGGCGATATCGAAGCGACAGTGCTCGTCAGGTTGAGACTACCGAGCCAGGAATAGAACAAAGCGAGTTGCACGGGCAGCAAACGGCTGCTGCCGTAGTGAGAGATGAAGATCGATGAACGTCTGAGGTAGATGTAGGAAACGGAAGTGAGGTTGGCTTAGAGTAGGAAGCCTTAGCGTTGGTGCCTGATGTACAGGAGTTGATGAGGAAGGAGCGTTACACGCGACGCGGATTGTAGCCTCGGTGCCTGACCTTTAGCATATCGAAGATCTCGACAAAGACGCGATCTTGTTGGGTTGAAGGGCTCTGGAGTGGGAGAGACCGCGTTTCTCTGGCGCGTCTCGAGTCCCTGCCACGTATGCGGTTGTCCTCCCTCACTATGCCGTCAGATAATGGCGGACGAACGATACAAGCGCGTCGTTCGCCAGACCTGCGACAACGCCCTGCCAATCCAGCCAGGCTTGTCATTGACAAGATGTCGAAGTGAAGTAGATTCATGTCTGCAGTGATTGGCTCAAAACGTCCCGCCTTGACAGCGGAGCTCAGCCACACTTCACGTGCGCCTCAATCATGACGCGCGCAGCTCGAAGCTTGAATTTCGAACGACGCTTCCCCGGATTTCGTGACCAGCGCATCTCCCCTTTGTTCCCCAAGCCCCCTCCTTATGATCCTCCTTGGCTAACGGCGTGTTCTGACGAATGTTACGGCCTCAACAACGACATCGGAATGACATGAGAGCACAGCACTTTGCCATATCACACCCGCCATGTCTGATCAACGAAACGACCGCTCCGAAGGGAGAGGAGAGCGGGGCAAGCAGGCCGAGCTCCCCCGATCAATGATTGAACAGGCTGAAGCCGCAGCCGCGAGTGAGCAGGATGCCACCGACCGCTCTGCACGAACTCGCCGTCACATGGGCCGAGATGTAGCAATCGCAGAGGCGGAAAGAGAAGAGCAGGATCGCCAGGACGATGTCCCACCACCACCCTACGGAGAACAACTGGGCAGAATCAAGAGCCAGCACCAAGGCTTCGGCACCAATGCAAACGTCGGAGACGACGGTCGTGTCAATATCCGCATCGATCAACGAAGCTCATCCCTCTCGAATATCCTTGCGCCGGCGCTACGCCACCAAGAGGAAGCTCGAGACGATGAGCCTGCCCCGCCGCCACCATACATTCCTCCCTCTCTTGGTGGTGAGGAGGGCGTACCACCTCCACCGCCAATGACTGTCGTCATCCAAGTGGTGGGGTCGAGAGGAGACGTGCAACCATTCGTCGCGTTGGGCAAGGTGCTACAAGAAACCTATGGACACCGCGTGCGACTAGCAACACATCCCGTCTTCCAGCAGTTCGTCACCGAGAATGGACTCGAATTCTTCAGCATTGGTGGAGATCCTGCACAACTGATGGCATTTATGGTGAAGAATCCCGGCCTCATGCCTGGATTCGACAGCCTGCGAAGTGGTGATATTGGCAATCGACGGAGAGAAGTGGGCGAGTACTTACGAGGGTGCTGGCGATCATGCTACGAAGCGGGCAACGGACTAGGACCGGCCGCCGCGGATGACACACTCGAGCAATACTCAAGTGAAGCTCCAGAGGATGTGACAGATACACCCTTTGTCGCCGACTGCATCATTGCAAATCCGCCCAGCTTCGCACATGCACACATTGCAGAGAAGATGGGCATTCCCCTCCACATCATGTTCACAATGCCCTACTCTCCCACCCAAGCATTCCCGCACCCTCTCGCCAACATTCAGTCATCCAACGCGGATCCAAAGTTGACAAACTACATCAGCTACTCGCTCATCGACATGCTCACCTGGCAAGGCTTGGGCGATGTCATCAATCGCTTCCGGCAGAAGAGTCTCGGTCTCGAGCCTGTCAGCCTGCTCTGGGCGCCCGGGATGTTGCAGAGGCTGAAGGTGCCGCACACGTATTGTTGGTCGCCTGCGCTCATCCCCAAGCCTAAGGACTGGGGCCAGAATATTCACATATCCGGCTTCTTTTTCCTGAATCTAGCGTCCAACTACACTCCCGAGCCCGACTTGAAGGCTTTCTTAGATGCCGGTCCGCCTCCTGTCTACATTGGCTTCGGCTCGATTGTGCTGGATGATCCCAATGCCATGACAGAGCTCATCTTTGAAGCAGTACGCACCACCGGTCAACGAGTACTTCTCTCAAAAGGCTGGGGTGGTATGGGCGCAGAAGAGCTCGGCATCCCGGAGGGTGTCTTTATGCTTGGCAACGTCCCACATGACTGGCTCTTCCAGCATGTCTCCTGTGTGATTCACCACGGCGGCGCAGGTACTACAGCTGCGGGTATCACAGCTGGCAAGCCGACAGTGGTGGTACCTTTCTTTGGCGACCAGCCCTTTTGGGGGTCGATGGTAGCCAGAGCTGGAGCAGGTCCAGAGCCACTTCCACACAAGGAGCTGACCGCCGAGAAGCTGGCAGACGCCATCAACTTCTGCCTCAAGCCCGAGAGCCAAGCCAAAGCCAAGGAGCTTGCATCAAAGATCGCAAGGGAGAAAGGCTCTGATGTCGGCGCGCAGAGCTTTCACCAAATGCTGGACGTCGATAAGCTGCGATGCATGATCGCGCCGAGTCGACCGGCGGTATGGCGTGTGAAACGGACTCAAGTCAGGCTGAGTGCCGTGGCTGCCTGCACTCTGGCTAACGAAGGTCTGCTCAGCTTCAGCGACCTGAAGCTCTTCCGTGCACGAGAGTATGAGACAGAGGATGGACCATGGGACCCGATCACAGGAAGCTCCACGGCCATTGTTGGAACCGTGACCCAAATGATGATGGGAGTCGCCGACTTACCGATCGAGACCCTCAAAGCACTCAACATCCATCCCGATGCCCAAAAGAAGAAGCGAGCGTCTGAAGCTGGCCAGGATCTTGCAGAGAATAGTGAGACAACCAAGGAGGGCACGACACAGTCGTCAGACCAAGACTCTGCCGGAACAGAGACTGCCATCACTAGTGAATCCTCCACGCCAGCGTACAGCCGCCAGAACTCTTCAGCACCGACCGTAAGGTCATCCGATTCGGCAAGCAATCGCCATCTCTCCGGTGCGACGGAACCTCAACGCCCCCGTGGCGACTCTCTCAAAGAGGCCCTTAGTGGTAGACTAAACGAACCATCTCCGGCCGCAAAGCGTTCTGCATCCGGGAGTTCGAGTCGCTCTGCCTCTCCACGCGGTGAGCCTACCAACTATCTGGAGACCGCGGTCGGTACCAGCAAAGGCGTTGGACGCATCTTGAGCGCCGCCTTCAAATCCCCCATGGATACCTCATGGGCCCTTGCGAAGGGCTTTCACAATGCACCTAAACTGTACGGAGACGACACCGTGCGCAAGACTGAGCAGATTACAGATTTCCGGACGGGCTTGAAAGCGGCCAGCAAGGGCTTCGGATACGGTTTGTACGATGGCATCACGGGATTCGTTACACAGCCTGTGCAAGGAGCGCAAAAGGAAGGCGCTGCTGGCTTTGTAAAGGGCTTTGGAAAAGGACTGGGCGGCATCGTGTTGAAGCCCAGTGCTGCCTTTTGGGCGATTCCCGGCTACACGATGAAGGGCGTGTACAAAGAGCTGAAGCTACAGAGTGGCAGCAGCGTGCAGAACTACATCATCGCCTCGCGCACCGCGCAGGGCTGGGATGAATGGAGTCGCTGCCCGGAAGACAAGAGGGCAATCATCGTGCAGCGCTGGAAGGGCATGCAAAAGGACATCAAGAAGAAGCGCAACCCGGACGAGATTGTCCGCGAAATCCTGGACGAGAAGAGAAGGAAGGCGCAGGATTGGAAGCAGGATCTCAAGGCCGGATGGGAAGAGAAGAAGTCGCGCAGTCGGAACAGCAGCATTGCCCGAGCTCGTACGGGCTCCACTGGTGCTTTCAACCAGAGTGCCACCACTCCTGGTATGCACGATCAGCAGAGTGCGGCTTTGCATGACGAAGCCCGGCCGACAGGACCGCCTCATGCCCGGACGTACGAGGATCGAGCATCGCATCTTTCTTACGACGAACTTGACGAAGCCATCTCGCAATCCGTCCAGCAGACCTCGAAAGGCAACCACAACGAAGACGAAGCCGTGGAGAAGGCCATTCGCGCGAGCATGACAGAGCTGTACAAATCCCGGACGCCTCACTCGAGCACCCAAGCTCCCTCGAACGATGATGACGACCCTGATCTGAAGAGGGCTCTGGAGGCTAGTGCCGCTGAAGCCCAAAAGCAGGACAATCAAGCAGACCCGCTCTACGACGAAGAACTGGAACGCGCGCTGGCGAACAGTCTTCGAGAACACCGGCGAGAGTTCGACAGTAGCGCCGACACGGAGGACGACGAAGACTACCAGCGCGCAGTCCGCGAGTCACAGGGCGATGGGCCAATCGTGATGATCGACACGGAACGCGACGGAGGACACCTGCAGGGCACGACGCATGAAGATTTCACGGCGAAGACTGCGAAAGCTGGCGGTGGGGAGAAGAGCCAGGCGGAGCGCACAGAGGAGGAGATTGTCATGGAGTACGTGAAGAAGCAGTCGCTGTTGGAGCAGCAGCATCGGCAGTCTGCGGCGTCCAAGTCGCCGGGGAATGAGGAGGAGGATGAGGAGTTGCAACAAGCGCTTAAGGCGAGTATGCAGGGCCAGGCTGGGCCTTCCAATACTTGATACAAGCGATGAGCGGACTATGGGCACGATGAGATGCGAGGGATGATGACTTACGACGACATTGGGATAGCATCTGAGTATGTAACTCCAAGATACCTATGCTGTGAATGCTATGTGTTTTGAGTGTCTTCCAGGACATAGGTAGAACGATAAGAAGATGCCTTCAGGTTTTCACGTCTATATACATCCGCTTCCAACCTCGCGGCATATCTAGAATTTATACACCTGCGAATCATCATACCCCAACTCCTTCAAATGCCCCGTCAACTCCCCCTGTTCCGCAGGCGACTTCTTCTCGCCCGAAATTGTCTTGACGAGCCCCGGCGGTCCGCAAACAAAGACCTTGACATTCTCCTCCTTCGGGCCGGGGATGACCTCCTTGAGCAAATCCTTCGTAATGAAGCCCTTGCCCCCCTTCCAGCCCTCGGGCGGCTTATCCAGCACGTAAAACGCGCGGAACTGCTGCGGGTATTTGCTCGCCAGATCGTCAAACTCCTTCTTCAGCAGAATGTCCTCCTGCGTCACGTTGCCGAAGACGAGCGTCACTTTGGTCTTGTCGTCAGGGTTGTTGAAGATGGCGCGCACGAGCTGCCACATGGGCGTGATGCCCGTGCCGCCGGCGAGGAGCGCGATGTGGTTGTGCTTGTTGGTCGACCACGGGTATTTGGGGATCGGGCCTTTGATCTCCAGCGTGTCGCCCGGCTTGAGCGAGTGGATGTGCTCCGACATGGCGCCGCCGGGGTATTTCTTTATTATGAGGTCGAGGTAGCCTTTTGTGCCTGTGTTTCCATTGGATCAGCGATTGAACCTACGAGGCGTCATTGTACTCCATATATCATACCCTCATCACTGGTAGGTGTATACGGCTTGACCGTCGGCTTCTCCGCCCCCTCCTTCTTCACCTTCGTCAGCAGCGCACTGGCAATATGCAGCCCGCTAACAGCCTCCTCATCCTCAAACTTGAAGCGGAACTTCTTGGTGTTGTGGTTGATCTCCTCGACCTTGTCGAGCGGCAGTTTGATGAAGCCCTGGTCGCCGCCGAGGAAGACTTTCTTTTCCTCCACGCCCGCTTTGGCCGCGGCCTCGTTGACCTTTTGCGTCACGGCTGCGGGCGCTTTGCCGCTGTTGAGGTACCAGTAGCCGCCTCCGAGGGCGCCGACGCCGATGGCGCTGTACAGGAGGGCGTTGCTGCTGCCGCTGCTGGAGGAGTCGGAGGCGTAGCGGCGGACTTGCTGGCATTGGTGTTAGGGGGAATGGGAATGTTGTTGAGCTTGGGAGATTCAGGCTTACCCGTGACAGCTGTGCAGCTGGTCTGAATGATCTGCTGGCCAACATTTTGTAGTGTCTTATCCAAGGGTTGATTGAATGATGAAGCAGAAGCAAAGCCACCTCATGCGGCTCAAATAATATGCCATCGGGCAAGCTTGACGTATGTTGCCGATGACGCCATGGATGCCAAGACACGATCAGGAGTTCGACGACACTCTTACACCGGCATCAGGTGTCTATTTGATGGCCATACACAGCTATAAACTATGTGGGCTGTGTATCTTCGCACTCCCCTGTACCAAAGCTGGTTGCGATGCCGCTCAGGCAAATGGCGTAGCACTACCTGGTGTATGTTGATTCGAATGGCAAGCTATCTCCGCTGGATATGACCTGCTTCAGCCTTCTGCCATGCGGTAGACAGGCAAGACGTTGTCTCCCCTCCTCTCCTGCTTGCAATTTCCCCCATTGCCAGAGCTCATGTCCCTCTGATCATCGGCATAGCTTGACTTTTAGCCGCCAGACTTATGGCCATTCCCCGCCGTTCACTGCTTTCTGTTGTCAATACGGCTGGTGCTCTGAAGAGTAGGGCCTTTCTTCGCCGTCGAAGATTTCGTGCAGTAGCCTATCGATCTGCTCGGGACAGTTGCATGTGGGATGGCTACATCACGGTTCAGGACCGCCACGAGACAAGATCCTCACATCACTTCGGCTTTCTCGAGTAGCGTTGTGTAGGCGGAGGCGTATCGGAGCCGCCAGGGAACATGCTTTCCCACCCCTTCAAAATGGTGTCGAGGGTATCGTCTTGACTTAGGCGGCCATCTTTGCCTGTCCCGATCTTTCGATCTATGTCAACACGATCGGAGGAAGCACTCTCGATGTCTCGTGTCGTATTACTCGGAGTCCTCCGAGCCATCTGACCAAGACTCAACGTTGAAGACTTCTGCTTCTCTTGAGCAATCACTCTCCACGGCCGATCGACGGCTTTCCAATTCACACAACTCAAGCCCGAATACGGAACCTTGCGCGCCAGATCCTCCTGCCCTGGACTTTTGGGGTCGAGGCCAAAGTTGCCGTGGTAAGCGCCTGCGTTGATGTGGTCGCGGAAGTTTCGAACGCTGCGATTGGTGATTATCTGGAACATCCTGCTGTCTTCTTGGTCGAGTCTAGGGGGATCGGCAGGTGGAGGCTGATCAAAGGGCATACGGACTTTCGGGTGCGGAGGCGTTGGGATGGGAGAAGTAGACATCCCTCGCGATTGAGCTGATGGGTAGTTTCGTTGCGAACCGCTCGGAAGGCTTGATGGTGCCGCTTCCATATACGACGAATCGTCCCCTTCCGACACTTGCTGCTCCGCTCGTGGTTTGTCCGACGCTCTTCCCATTCGAAACCTGATCGGGCTTCTCTTCAAGCATTCCTTTGCCGCGTCCGCATCTTTGTAAATCACCAGCGCAGCGCCTGGCGCAGACGCAGCATCATACTTCAAACTCCGGAAGTATTCGACTTCTCCGAATTGCGAGAGCAGGCGCATGATCTCTCGTGATTCCGCCAAGTTGGACGGCCGCGGGATCATTCGAAGATGCACTGCTCGATTGGCAGTCGGCCGGATGAAAGAGGCGGACATTTTGCCTCATTCCTGCTTCTTCGTGAGATTCCGACTCTTGCACAGCTACGTGTCGTCGACCGATCATTTTGGCGTCCATGGAAGAGGGCCGCATGTTCAGGTTACGGGAAGATGCGAGAGCTAGCGAGGTGCAGAGGGTCTGCGCAAGCGGCGGCAACACGCGCTAGCGTCGAGTGCACTCAGCCAATCAGACCCACCTTGGCAGCGCGGATCTTCCCGCTCTGGAATCTTTGTCAACTGCAACGCCTCCAGCAAACTTCATATTCCCTTCACACTCTCTACGCGTGCGCAGGGTCTGAACATCGCCCCATCCCTCTCGACTTCTTGACGGCGCCCTCACGACACTTCCAAACAGTCTCCCTCGTCAAGCCCCGGCCGCCTGTCAGAAGTCGGGTGAAGAGCGCTCCTTCGTGCGCGTCGCAGTCACCCCTGCGCGGTGCCTCACAGGTGGTGCACACAACGGCGCACGCGAGGGCACCCCAATCCGAGTCTCCGAGCGCTTCTCAGGAGGCGTAAAGATGGCCTACACTAACGGCGATGAAGGCGCCATGACGTTCGGCATGGACGCTACCGATGGCGACTTCGATCAAGACAACGCCATCCTCGCCGAAGATTGTTGGACCGTCATCCAGTCCTTCTTCGATGCCAAAGGTCTCGTGTCGCAACAGCTGGACTCATTTGATGAATTCTTCGGCACCACCATGCAGGAAATCGTCAGTGAGCACGGCTCGATTGCGCTCGACCAGAATCTTGCAGGGGAAGCGGACGGCACAGGCTGCACGACTGTCAAGCGGCGGTATGAGATCCACTTCGGCAATCTCTTGATCAGTCAAGCGGCCATGACCGAGGGCGATGGTAGTACCAGACCCCTGTTCCCTCACGAAGCGCGCCTACGAAACCTCACATATTCCTCCCCCATCTATCTCGGCATGAACAAGACAGTTCTCCTCGCAAAAGAGAGGCCAGCAGGCGCAGAGTTTGACAAAGAGACTGGAAGATGGGAGCCACCTGCAGACTGGGATGGACAAGAGACCGAGACGTTCTGGGAGGACGACCCGGAGGATAAGAACGATGTGGGCGAAGTGCGCGTCTTCATCGGAAAGTTGCCGGTCATGTTAAAGTCGAAGATCTGCACCCTGCGCAACCGGTCAGAAGCAGAGCTCTATGCCTTCCAGGAGTGCCCCTTTGATCAAGGCGGCTACTTCATCATCAACGGCAGCGAGAAGGTGCTGATCGCGCAGGAGCGTAGTGCGGCCAATATTGTACAAGTCTTCAAGAAGAAGAACTCGCCGACTCCCGTCGTGGCGGAGATCCGAAGCGCGGTGGAGAAGGGCACCCGGCTTATTAGCAGTATGCAGGTGAAGCTCTTCGCCGGCGGCGACGGTGGCAAAGGCGGTGCATTTGGCCGCACGATCAAAGTCAGCTTGCCGTACATCAAAAGCGACATCCCCATCGCCATCGTCTTCCGAGCACTCGGCATCGTCTCCGACGAGGACATCCTCAACCACATTTGCAGGAGAGACGATACGGCCATCTTGGAAATGCTCAAGCCCTGCTTGGAAGAAGCGTTCGTGGTGCAAGAACGTGACATTGCGCTGGACTTCATCGGACGAAGAGGACAGCAGCAAGGGTCCAAGGAGAAGCGTATCAAGTACGCCCGCGACATCATGCAGAAGGAATTCCTTCCACACATCTCGCAGGAGGAAGGCGCGGAAACGCGCAAAGCTTTCTTCTTGGGATATATGGTGAATCGACTTCTGCAATGCGCTTTGGGTAGGACGGAAGAGGACGACAGAGACCATTTTGGAAAGAAGCGTCTCGACTTGGCTGGGCCGTTGATGGCGCAGGTCTTCCGACTGAAATTCTCCCAGCTGGTCAAAGACATGAAGAACTACCTCCACCGCTGTGTGGAGTCTGGCAAAGAGTTCAACTTGAACTTGGCGGTGAAGAGTAACATCATCACCTCTGGACTGCGGTACTGTTTGGCAACTGGCAACTGGGGCGACCAAAAGAAAGCGGCGAGTGCAAAAGCTGGTGTGAGTCAAGTGCTGAATCGATACACCTATGCTTCCACATTGTCACATCTGCGGAGAACGAACACTCCCATCGGGAGAGACGGAAAGATCGCCAAGCCCCGACAGCTGCACAACACTCACTGGGGTCTGATCTGTCCCGCAGAAACGCCCGAAGGTCAGGCTTGTGGTCTGGTCAAGAATCTCAGTTTGATGTGTTACGTCTCTGTGGGAACACCAGGGATGCCGCTGGTGGACTACATGCGCCAGCGCGGCATGGAACTGCTGGAAGAATACGACCCCATCATGAACCCCGACTCGACAAAGGTCTTTGTCAACGGTACTTGGGTCGGAGTGCATCGCAACCCCGGTCAACTTACATCGACACTTCTCGAGATTCGACGCAAAGGTCTCATCAGCTTCGAGGTCACCATCATTCGAGATGTGCGCGAGCGAGAGATCAAGATCTTCACGGATGCCGGTCGCGTGTGCCGACCGCTGTTTGTCATTGACAACGATCCGAAATCGGAGAACCGCGGCCATCTCGTGCTGAAGAAAGAGCATATCGACAGGCTCAAAGGGTACAAGGAGTTCCTCGAGTCAAGCGAATCACAAGGGCTCAGCGAGCAGGAAAAGGAAGATACGTCCGATAACGAGAACTGGATGCATTGGCGAGATCTCATCAAGCAGGGCGTCGTTGAGTATCTCGATGCGGAGGAAGAGGAGACGGCGATGATCATCATGACGCCCGAAGATTTGGAAGAGCATCGCGTGGTGCGGGATGGCTATGAACTGCCCGACTCCAAGGATGATCCACACCGAAGAATCAAGGCGAAGCCCAACAAGTTCGTGCGGACCTGGACTCATTGTGAGATCCATCCGGCCATGATCTTGGGTATTTGCGCGAGCATCATCCCCTTCCCCGATCACAACCAGAGTCCCAGAAACACCTATCAATCGGCCATGGGCAAGCAAGCTATGGGTGTTACGTTGACGAACTACAACGTTCGCATGGATACGATGGCCAACGTGCTGTACTATCCCCAGAAGCCTTTGGCGACGACGAGAAGCATGGAATTCCTCAAGTTCCGTGATCTGCCCGCCGGACAAAACGCGATTGTGGCTATTGCATGCTATTCTGGATACAATCAGGAAGATTCCGTCATCATGAACCAGAGTTCCATCGACCGCGGACTCTTCAGGAGTCTCTTCTTCCGCTCTTACCTCGACCAGGAGAAGCGAGTGGGAATGAGCGTGGTGGAAGCGTTCGAGAAGCCGGTCCGAAGCGACACTCTCAGGATGAAGCACGGCACATACGACAAGCTGGACGATGATGGTATCATCTCTCCTGGTGCACGAGTGAGCGGTGAGGACATCATCATCGGAAAGACCGCCCCCATTGCACCGGATGCGGAGGAGCTCGGTCAGCGCACCAAACTCCACGTGAAGCGCGACGTCTCAACTCCTCTAAGAAGTACCGAGAACGGCATTGTGGACCAAGTCCTCCTCACTACCAACTTGGAAGGCCTGAGGTTCGTCAAAGTCCGCACGAGGACGACAAAAGTCCCGCAGATTGGCGACAAATTTGCCTCCCGCCACGGTCAAAAGGGTACGATCGGTATAACATACCGACAAGAAGACATGCCATTCACCGCCGAGGGCCTCACCCCCGACATCATCATCAACCCCCACGCCATTCCCTCTCGCATGACAATTGCTCACTTGATCGAATGTCTCCTCTCCAAAGTCGGCGCAGTGACTGGACAAGAAGGCGACGCCACCCCCTTTACCGACGTCACCATCTCCAGCATCTCCAGCATCCTCGCCGACAGCGGCTTCCAGCAGCGCGGCTTCGAAGTCATGTACAACGGGCACACGGGCAAGAAACTCGCCGCCCAAATCTTCCTCGGCCCCACCTACTACCAGCGCCTGCGTCACATGGTCGACGACAAAATCCACGCCCGCGCGCGCGGGCCGCTGCAAATCCTCACGCGTCAACCCGTCGAAGGCCGCGCGCGCGACGGCGGCCTGCGCTTCGGCGAGATGGAGCGCGACTGCATGATTTCGCACGGCGCCTCGGCCTTCCTCAAGGAGCGCCTGCTCGACGTCTCCGACGCGTTTCGCGTGCACATTTGCGAAATCTGCGGCCTCATGACGCCCATTGCCAAGATCCAGCAGCAGCAGTTTGAGTGCCGCCCGTGCCGCAACAAGACCAAGATTGCGCAGATAGTCATCCCGTACGCGGCCAAGCTGCTGTTTCAGGAGCTGGCGGCGATGAATGTGGCGACGCGCATGTTTACCGATCGCAGTGGGGTTAGTATTCGTTAGGCGTGCTTTTTGGGTTGGTTGGTTCGCTTGGCTTCTTAGCGATGCATACAGCATTGGGTTTTGGCGGATGAAAGACTGCGATGTAACGGTAGATGGTTCTTCTCGTGGGCACTCGAGGCAGCGACACGAGAACGTCAAACGAATGTATTGGTAGCCTGTTACAGAAGCTACGGGCAGCACTGTGAAAACAAAAAAAACAAGATCCCATTACCGCTTTGTCCCAAGCATTGAATAGTACGAAACCATCTTCCTCCCCGCACCCATCATCTACCGAATCGTCGTAGCCTTGGTGAGGCCAGCCTTTGCGCTCGCAACACCACCGTCCACCAAATTCGCCGTGCCCGCCTTCTTCTCAAACACCTTCCAGAACTTCAGGCTCTCATCTGCTGCCGCCGTCGCCAACATCTGTCCGTCCGGGCTGAGCGCGGAGTGCAGAACGCGGGATTCGTGGGCGGGAATTTCAATGTTCTTGACCAGGGTAGGGTAAGACCAGATAGAAAGGGAGTTGTCGGGGAAACCAGAGGAAGAGACGAGCTCCTTGTACGCCAGACTCCAGCGAAGGGAGGTGACTTGCGAGCCGGTGTCGATGCTGTTGACGCGCGCACCGGAGGTGGTGTTCCAGAAGTGGATGTGGCGGTCGTGGGACCCGCCGCCGGTGGCGAGGAGGTTGCTTTGCCACGGACACCAGGCCAGAGCTTTGATGGCGGCCTTGTGGTTGGTCTTTTGGAATTTGGGGGCGTTGAGGTGACGTGCGTCCCAGATTGTGACGAGGTTGTCGTTACCGCCGGTGGCCAGTTGGGCGCCGTCGGCGCGCCATTCGAGGCCGCAGACTTCCGAGGTGTGGGAGACGAGCTCGGCGACCTTGTGTTGGGCGATGCGGACGTCGTGGTTAAAGACGAGGCCGGAGCGGGCGCCGGTGGAGAGGGTGTGCTTGTTCCAGCCCATGACGGACACACGGGTGTCGTGACCGTACATGCTGCGGAGCTTGGTGCCCTCCTCAACGTCCCAGATCTGGACCTCACCAGTGCCGAGACCGGCGGCGACGTACGCGCCGTCACCGGACCACTTGACCGAGGCGATGTAGGTGTCGGCTGGGCATTCGAGGAGGGGGTTGACAGTGCCGGATTCCGCAGACCAGACGTAAACGCTGCGCTCGAGACCGATAGCGACCTGGTTGCCGCTCGACCAGTCCAAAAGGTTGAGGTAGTAGTCGTCGACGAGACCCGGAGCATCGAGGACACGCTCCGGTGCGGTCAACACACGACGCTTGAACTGCGATGCAGAGGCAGCCGCAGGCTTGAGGGGCCGGTTGTACTGAGATCGAAGATCAATCGGACGGGAAGATTCTGGGGCGGCAGGCTTGAACGCGAGGATGCGTTGCTTGATGCTGACTCCGCAGGCTTCGGCGACTGATTGCTGGTATGCAGCAGTGTTTGGGCTTTTCTTGCCGCGGGGAGCGTAGTCTTCGTCATCCTCGTTGGAGTCGTTCAGGTTCAGGCCGTCGAGGGACAAGGTGCCGGTGGGATCGGCAGAAGAAGAATGCGAACGACCATAGTCAAACGCGCTTGCAGCTAGCACTGCGGACCCTTCGCTAGCGCTTGACTTTGGTCGGCGGGCTGGGGTGTGTTCATTGTCGAGCTTGGCAGCCGCGCCAGAAGTGGTGATGGCCTCGCTGGCGGTGCGGTTGGGGATGAAGCGATCCACAGCCTTGTAGTTGATGTTGCTCTGACTCCGCTTGGGGGTGCGATGCACGGAGCCCGAACGTCCCAGACGAGAGCGAGATGGCGTGTTCTTGGCAGATGTCGCGGTGCTTGGTCGCGGGCCGGTGCCAGTGAGGGTGAAGTCACTGGTGAATTGGTCGAGACGTCTTGGCGAGTGCTGAGACGGACGGCTCGCAATGTTTGACTTGGGCGAGTCTCGGACGTTGGTCTTCGACACTGAGCGAGAGAAGCGGGACATCAGGTTGGCGTTGCCATGGTGGATGCTTTCGGCCGGTTCTTGCACGGCTTGAGGACGGGGCGTCTTGGGGGAGGGCGTAAGAGGAGCACGGCCGCCAGCGAGACGGGTGGAGAAGATACCATCACGGCGAAGTTTGATGGGGGTGATTACTGAGACGGTTGCCATATCCGCGAGATATTGCTGTGTTGTTGATGGTTGCTGTAGATGACCCAGTTAAGGGATCCGTTAGTATGTTGAGTGCGGAATATTTGCAGTAAAGCCGTTGATTGGTATGGTTTGAGGGGCCTGAAAAGGCTGAGTGCGTGTAGAGAGAATCGAGGAGGGCGAGGGTGAGGAGAGGAGGAGGAGGAGGAAGAAGAGAAGGGTGAGGTTCGGGATGCAAGCGTTTTGAGAGGCGTTGACGCCAAGCCCATCTCCGGGGCAACCACGTGCCGATGGACAATGTGGATTGGAGTTAAGGCTTATGCCGCGCGCTAAGACCGCTTTTGGCAAGCCTGCTGCAAAGATCGTCATTGGTGCCTGCCCTGGGCGGGCTGACCTGATGAAAGCACTTGACCGCGGGCATATGAGCGGGATTACAACTTCACTCGAGATGGAATATTGGACAAGAAGAATGCCACTGTGCTAGCCTTTCGTCATGGCGGGTCCGGGCAGCTTCACACAACCTCCCCCTTACACCTTCGCGGCCATCCAGTCTGCTGTCGCTGGCCCGGCTTCCCACCAGCAAACACCTTCCTCTCACGCCAACTCTTCGCGAGTCTCGACAGCGTCCAATAACACCTATGTCATGGCTCGATCTCCTGCCAAGAACAGCAGACGACGCACCATAGATCCCTATCTGCCCAAGATCATCACCACCGTCGGACAGCGACCGGCCTGCCTAGTCAATGCCTCAGTCACCTACGTGGGCAACGAAGCAATATATGCCTTTGGCGGGTTCGACCAATACACCGACGAAGTGTACAATCATGTGCTCAAGTTGAACCTTGCAGCCAAGCAGTGGAGTTTGGTCGATAACTACGGTGACATCCCCGGCGTGCGCATGGGACATACTGCATGTCTCTGGCAAAGCGACAAGTTACTGGTATATGGCGGAGAGAATGAGCATCGCATACACCTCTCGGATGTCGTCATATTCGACATCAAGACGGCTCATTGGACGCAGCCAGACATCAACGGTCCCATTCCGAGAGGCCGGGCAAGGCATTCGGCTGTCATCCACGATGATAAGCTGTTCGTCTGCGGGGGTATGACAGGCAGTGATAATGTGGTGCTGGATGATATCTGCTTTCTCGATCTCAAAACGTGGACATGGAGCCGTACTTGGAGGTTCGTGGCCCGCTACGATCACAGCAGCTGGGTGTGGGGAGGGAAGATTTGGGTGAGCGGAGGAATGAGCGAGGAAATGGAACGGTCGAGTGATGTCTGGTGGCTGGACTTCAGAGGTACTCCGGCATTTGAAGGCGGGCCAAGCTACGGCATGGCCGGGTCGGAAGATGCCCGGAGACTGGGTGAAGGCTACGCCTTTGGACAGCAGACGGCCATGGGTACCACTGGATACGCCGCCAACACCAGCAGCGTACAGTCAAACTCAGCGACGCAGATCCAGCGGACTCCACCACCGGTTGCACCCGGAGCGATCAGCTCTGTCAAATTCATCTCTTCGCCAAATCTGCCGATCCAGAATGTCGGCACTCACTTTCACGTCTTCAGCTCCGGCTGCATGCTAGACTTTGTCACCCCGGCAACGAACATGCCCCTCGACACATCCCTGTCCGCGCTCGACCTGGACTCTCTACGATGGCAGAAGCTGGCAGACGGCAAAGATCTCTTCTCCCCGACGTATCGATGGCACTACTGCTGCATGGATGTGGACGGGACACATGCCTGGCTGCTAGGATGTCCGAGGGAAGCGCGAGACGGCGATGAGACTGAGGAGTACCTGAGCGACGTTTTGCCCATCGATCTTCGCAAATTCGGCCTGCTGGGCAACAAGCTGAGCCAAGATTCGAGAAATGAGCCACGACTACCGACGTCTGACAATCACATCTCCTCCCATCTATCTGCCATCGGGGCAGACCTCGCGCGGACGTTCAATCAGCCTCCTGAATCGGGCGCAGGGACCGACTTTACAATCACCGCCACACGAACGGATGACTACGACATCGAAACCATGTCTGAAGACGGATCCCTGGCGGCGACGAACTCGCAGCGAGAAACCGAGTCAAACCAGTCCCCTCCCATCCACGTTCACCGCCTCATCCTCAGTGCCAGATGGCCTCACTTCGCCCGACTCTACAACTCTCAAATGCAAGAGTTCCACTCGCGTCGCATGCACATCCCCGAACCCTACCCGGCCGTCAAGGCCTTTCTCTACTATCTTTACACCGACAGCATCTCGAGTCCGCCGGCTGAGAACAACACCATCGGCGGACCAACACTGGAAGACGTGGCAAACATGCTCGTGATGAGCAACATCTACGACATGCCGCGACTCCGCCACCTCTGCGTCAATCGACTGGTGCGCGACCTCGATGTGCAACATGCAGCGCTGATATTTGATCGCGCAAGCACGGCGCAGGAAGATTGGCTCAAAAGACGTGCGGCGAGTTTCTGCATGACGCACTGGGGTCGTGTGGTGCGAACGGACGGATTCAGACGTTTGAAGCGCTCTGCCATGCTGGAGCTTTGCGAGGGTGTTGATGCAGAGGGCAGAGTGGTGGGAGGGGACGAGTTGGAGGCTGTAGGCGGGCTAGGTGGTGCAAGGTTAGGGAGTGGCATGCTGTGGGGGAATGGAAGGAAGAGGGGCCGCGTGGGGAGCACAGCAGGCACGACTGTCGATGGGGACGATGGCGAGGCGGACGGGGACGCAGACGAGAACGAGAACGAGGAAGGGATGGAGATCACGTGATTCGAGCGTGCATTGGGCAGGAGCGGCATCACGGCGTTGTGCTTGGACACACGGCACAGCGGAGTGGCTATTGTTCCAGACTTCATGATTACGAGCAGAATGAATGAGGGTGATGCACCACCCTGTGGGCTGTGTTGCAGACGTGAACGATGCTGACGTCCAATGGCACATCCGCATGTCTCTTCCATCACACTAAGCTTCGACAGCAGCAGGGAAGACCGTTGTAACGACGCCGTCTACTCCGCGGCGCGCCTCGTACGTATCTGCAAGCCATTCGTATTCATGGGTCTCGTACGAAAGGGCCGGCGCAATTTTCGGAGGTGGTGTGAGAGGAGGACTCTAGCCGAACGTGACCTTGGAGCTTGGCCAGCCAAAAACAGCAGCGGGCCGCGGCCGAGGTGGAGGATTTCCGGCGCTTTTCTCTCATGCAACCTGGTGGCGCCAGCTCCGAACCAGAAGACTGCGCCATCTCTTTGCGCCCTGATTGGCTGAGAATCGCCGTGCTCTGTAGCAATCCGGAAGTGGGAAGCGCATCGACACGAGAGTCACGAGAATCTGGCGACGGAAAAGCCTCCGGCGACGTGCAACGCTCTCCCCCACCACCCGGCGACTTGGCTGCGCTGCCCGCGGGACACTCACGTCACCTCGTACTGCCAGCGCCCAGTTTAGAAACACCCTCTCGTATCTGCGCCGTCAGTCACGCCGAGAGCAAAGTGTAATGCGCGCGCGAAAAGGTATATAGAGGCCCCTCTGCACCACCAACTCCACGATCTTTCTCTCTCATCAACACACCAACACAACAACAACAACCAGCAACATCTTTCCTATTTCCTTATTTCCTTTGTCAGTTTCCTTTGTCAATTTCCTATCTGCATTCAACTTCGACCTCTCACTACAGCAACTCCGGCAACATTTCTTATCTCCTATCTTCATCCAACCGCAACAACAACATCTTCACAATGCATTCTGCCATCGCCTTCGTTGCCATCCTTGGCCTTGCTTCTGCTGCTCCTCTTGAGCGCCGCGACGACTCTTCCGCCTCGGTCTCTCCCTTCACCCCAACTACCTACACCGCCCCCACTACCACCCCCTTCTACACTCCGACCACCTACACTGCCCCCACCACCTCCATCCTCAGCGGTGTGACGAAGCAGAACTGGTACACGACGACTATGGTCGACACCATCACCAAGACCAGCACGGTTACCGACCACTCTCCCTGCCCCGCGGTGCCCACGCACCCCTGGGGCCCGCACGGCGGCCCGGGTGGCCCAGGCGGCTGGGGCCCATGGAACCACAATTGCCCACCCCCGACCACCACCACCACCACGACCGTGATCAAGCCCAAGTTCACGACGACCATCATCAAGCCCAAGTGGACCACCACCATCCTGAAGCCCGAGTGGACCACCACCATCACTGAGGCCGTCCAGACCGTCACCGAGTGGTACCCCGTCACGCAGACCTCGACCGTCACCGTCCCGACCACGGTTACGAAGACCCTTGGCAGGCAGACTGTTACCGATACCATCACCTCGGTGCTGCCCCGCAAGACCGTCACCGATACGCAATACGTCTTCCAGACCGAGACCAAGACCAAGACCGTCACCGACTACTTCCCCTGCCCCTCGGCGCCGGTCAAGACCATCACCTCGACCGTCACCGACTGGCACCCCTGCCCCACCTCGCCGCCTCCCTACAGCACCACCTCCTACGCCAGCAGCGTCGTCCCGCCCCCATTCACCAGCAGCATCACCTCCAGCGCGCAGCCCACCCTCGCCAACTAGACACTGATGGCCCCCGTCACTCCTTGATGCATTCGAAAAGCGATCATGTTGTTGCATTTGTTTGAGGATTTTGAGATTAGCAAGCGAGCATTCAGCGAGGGAGTTTGGGTTTGCAATTTATTTGATCTTTTCACAATAGAATAATACATTAATACCTTCACACCTCACCGTCTTGTCTCACTCTCACTCCCTCTTACATCTCAACGACTTCAACTATAGCTTACCGGCTTCGGTCTGAGTAGCACTTCAATTGAGGCATGCTGCATTGCAACTTGAAAGGATCAATCGCATCATATTGAACTGGGTAGTTTCAGATACATCACGATAGCTGACATCGAAAGTTTCTGCATAGTTTTCAAGTTTTTCCCCTCACCTGCACACCCTCCGACTCCCATCAGGCCTACCTCTACACCCTCCCGCAAGAAGCTCCTTGCTTGAGTCTCCCGTACTGTACTGCAGTAGTCTCGCGAGCACGCAAGCAAGCGCTGCACAACTCTAACATCGCCGACCAAGAAGCTAGGCCCTCACGGAGCCGGCCCCGCGGCTGGACGGAGCTGGCTCCTCGATACGAAACTCGCGACTGGGAGAATACATAGGCTGCTTGGCCGCTGAGCCCGGCCAGACTTCCGATGGAGTTCCAGCTAGTGCGGCGCCATCGAACATTGGATGCGGGGCCGGAGATCGCGCGCGACGGCGACGGCGGTCGCGCCGATGACGGTGGTGTCGTGTCTTGGAGTCACTCATCAGCTGTGCTCGAGGTGCGCCTTCTACGCCCTCAGCTCGTTGGGGATGCGGTCAGTCTGGGCGGCCAGATCGTGCTGCAGCACGCCAAGAAAGCCGCCCTCGTATTGCGAGCGGACTCGCCGATTCTCCAAGGCTCGACTTTCAGCCAGCAGCAGCATGCAGCACGTCAGCCCAGAAGATCAAAGCCGTGGGAATAAGAAACTCGGAAGAAGGAAGGTAGATAGAGTTGATCGTCCCAACGTACCTACGCAGCGATGGCCATCGACGAAACATCCGACCCATATGGATCCCATTCGGCAGGTTTGAGAGTGAGAAAACCATGAAATCCGCACAAGGTTTTCCAATGGCCCTTTCTTTCTTCGTTGCCTCTCTGTGCACTCACCCACAAGGGAAAGCAGCTCAGCTCGGCCTGGCCCCCGACGGAAGAACAAGCGGCCGCGGACGACAAGGATTGCCTGTTAGCCATCACCGCCCCCCGCCGATCCCACCTGCCCTTTTCCCACAAGCGTTCGCGCTCGAGCACGAAACGGACCGAGACGAAAAGGGCAGATGGGGCAACGCGAGCGGGCAGGATAGGTAGGTACCTGTTGTACGTGGCTTTCTGCAGATTGACGTGCATGCTCTTCGCTCCATTCGTCTGTCGGCGCCGCGCCATCCCTGCAAGATCACGAGCTCGGAGAGGGGGGCTTCATCTCTCGCGAGTGGAGGGCGCGAGAGCTTTGTTTTGATTGACTGCAGCCATGCAGACCGGGAGTTATGTTCGGCGTGTAGCAATCCATGGAACGTTGGATTGATTGTGAGCTGCTTGCCGAGTCATCGGTAACCTGACGCCCTCGCTCACCCTAGCCTCAGATGTCGCGTTGCACCATGAAAGGGAATTACATGAGCCTTACCAAAGCCACTAATCAAAGTCCGGGCGACCAACGCGGTCCCACCCAACTCATCTGACGCGTCGTCGCGGCTCACCAGCAAGCAATGACAATACTGTACAACAACGGCGCTCCGACGGGGCGCCTCGCAGCGAAAAGCCCCATTGATAAGAGCGGAGGGCGCGTAGACTTTCTCGAGGGGGGGGGGGGGGGGGGGGGGGGGGCCGGAGGATTGCGTGCAGATTTGGGGCTTGCTGGCTGCGGTGCATTGCATTTCAGCATGGCCCGCAAAAAACGAAAGGGCCCCCGCGGTGGCACCAAGCTTGCTCATGCAGGCTAATGACAGCTGCCACTCTTTGCAACTCCCGAGCTGTGGTGGGAGCTAAGGTAATGGAGGTAGTGTTTGTGTGCTTCTGTTTAGATGGGATGTGGGAGAAACGAGGATGCCTTTGCGTCGGAGCGACTTTACACCGACAGTGGAGGTGCTTGAGGTGAGATGAATCATGAGACGATCGTGATAAGGCGGGCATTCGGCGTCTTGCGGAAAGGATAAAAGGAGATCCTCACCGGCGTTAATATACACTAAACTAAGTCGCATAATGCAGCCCACAGTTTGCAAAACAAATAACCAGGCCCGCCGCTGACACGCACATTCCCTCCACCCAGAGTGATGAAAGGGTCAGAGAGCAGTCGGCTTGCGCGTGTCTGAGGGAAGAAAAAAAGCCCAGGCCCATAGCACGACAATCCCAGTTTTTGTTTAGGCCGAGCAAGAAAAGAACCGCCCAAATTTTCGCATGTACTTTTGGAGGGAAACGCAATTCAGAAGCACCAATGGTTGGGACTGGCGTCGTTCTCCAAGGGGGCAGATGATGCCGTCTCATCTACTCTCTATGATCGCCAAGTCCCGCAGCCGAAAGAAAGGGGAGAATAGAGGGACGTCGCAAAAGTAAGAGGTCGTGTCGTGTGATCCGGTCGAGGAGGGTATCGTATGATGCCGGAAAAATAGAGGTAATGTTTCGTTTCAGTCGTGATCGATCGTGATGAGTGGCAATGCAGGTGGGGTCGTGACTTGATGATGATGTGGGTTGTGAGAGTCGTAGGCCGGAAGCTGTTGCGTAAAGTCGTCGTGCCCGTACTCGAATGTCTCGGATTTGTGGCCATCGGGATCCGTGGAGCCGTACGCTGGCAGGCGTATCATACGCACGCTGTCGTCTGTGTCGGCGCCATCTCGGGAACCCCAGGTAGTCTGGCGAGGATGTTAGTGACGGAGACGTCAAGGTAAGGAATGATAAAAAACTTACCTCGCTCAATGTCAAGAGTCCCCAAAGCTTGATGAGGCCGTGAAAGTATCCGAAGAGAATGTAGGCTGGGATGTAGACGACGTCGGCCGGATAGCGGAAGTAGTGGCCCCATAGCTTCACGGTCTTGCTGAACAAATACATCCAACAGAGCATGAATACCAACAAAGTCGTGCGGTTGTCTGCCGTCCAGGTGCGGGAAGCCTGGTACCAGGTGAAGAAGTTGAGGCAGTCGTATGGAAAGGCCCAGGCGGTGATGGTGGTCTGCAATACGGAATACGTGCTCCACGGCTGGGATCTGAGAGAGTTGTTAGAAAGAAGAAGCATCGTACGCAAATCACAGGAGAGTACACACCTCCAGTAATGCCGCTCGACAAACATGCTGGTCAAGTTGCTTCGCCAATTACTTCGCACCCACCGGAGACACTGACTGATGAACCGGGGTCCGTCTTCAAGGGTGGTCTGCACCTCGGCCTCCTTGTGATACTGCATGGCAATCTTCCATTTGTGCGCGTACAGCCAGCGTGTGATGAAATTGTCGTCGTCGGCGTTCAGCTGGCACGTGCGCCATTCCTCATGGGTGAAGCCATGGGTGAAGGCTTCTTCCTGAAGAATGCTGCTCCGATACGCTGCCGTGCGACCGGAGAGGCAAGGCAGACCGCCGTCGATGTGCAGACAAGCGGAGCAGTCGAAGTTGCGGCGTTCCAGGTAAGCGGCGCCCAGGAAGCTCCAAATGCCCGCACCCTCCGCCCTCTTCAGCCTCTGTGATGTGCACACGCCACCAGTCCGGGGGTCCTCAAAGGGTGCGAGGATCCATGGTAGGACGGTCGAGGGCCAGATGACATCGTCGTCAACGAAGATGGTGATGCGAGTGCTGACCTGGGGAATGGCTCTGCACATTTGACGGCGTTTGTTCGCCTCCCGAATGCTCAAGACACTGATCTTTTTCGGGTCGATGGCGTTGGCGATTTTGGTCAAGTTGTCGACGTTCGCGTCGACGGTCACCAGGAAGAGCTGGTAGGGGTTCGATTGTAGACATGTTCGCAACGTCCCTTCTAATTCCGGCCCACCAGTGGCGATTGTAGGGCAGATGATCGTGACGTCCTGAGATGTGTATGTTGCATTTTTGGGCGGGGGGATGGGACGGTAAGTCCAATGAGAGATGCAGTTCACGATTAGGCGGAAGTAACGAAAGATCCTGAGAGTGAAAAGTGAGCTCACGTGGTCATGTTGGATCAGGGTTGGAGAGGTCGCTTTGTATCGAGGGGCATTGTGTGAGAGGGATCGACATACCAGACGAGTACGGCAGCGAGGAGCCAGGACTCCATGTTGCTAAAGTTAACGACAGAAGAGGGAGGGGAGGGCCGATAAGGAAAGGAGGCACATCGGACGCGTGCAAGTATATGTAGAAATATACGCACATATAGGAAAGGGAGGAACACGAATAGGTCAAGGAGGGAGTATAAGAAGCCGGGCATTCATCCATGAAAGAAAGCAGCCCTCGGCTGGCGTGTGTGCGACTGAGCGGTTAGCAGGCGCGGTTGGTGGGTGCTGCTGGCCCTACGAAAGGCATGACTGCATGGATGGAGACTTTCAGGTTGCAGCAGCAGCGCCGGCGGGCTCCAATCCTGATGAGATCAGCAACGAGTGGCCAAGAGGGTTGGAGCGCGGTCCGCACGAGAGGGTTGGGGGAAAGGGCAATGTGTGGTCCACTTGGAGTCGGAGGGCGAGCTGCACGAGTTGCATGGTGGACGAGCTGGACCATTGGCACCATCCTAATCCGTGCGTGGTGCCCTCCACTCTGGCCTGCCGTTTCTCGCCTTCCCAGGTGAGGTGGGTGGGGTCCGAGGTGTGGACCGACGTTTAGTCTGTACTCTAACTGTCCCTTTGTTGTCTTGCACGGGGAAAGGGAGTCATCATGTCCTCGTCATGACTTTGTGGGCGGCAATCAAGGGGCCGGAATGTCGATCCAGTGCTTGCGCGCGTGAGAGATGCAAAGGCCCATTTGCCACATTGGGAGCAGCATTGGCGGCCTTGCCTCGTCTTCCTCGGAGGCGGGCGGCAGAGTGACACGCCCGAGCGTGTCTGGAGAACCTCCACTGCAGTCTCCCGGGTCTTTCCGAACGGGGCACTACTGCTGGATTCTGCCTCGCCATCCATCCCAATCCCTACGTGTCGTGTTTTGACGTTGCAATTCGCGTGCAGTTAATCTACCTGCTGCCCATGGCCGGCAGTGGCGCGTCCTGCCAGTCCAATCTATCGACGATGCTGGCCGGCGATCGGGTTTCTTGCGTTGGGGCTAGTCATGCAAACTAGCAAGTCGTCATCCAGATCCGTCTCCGCTCTGCATTCAACGTTCGTCCAAAGCTTCGTTCCCTCTTCGATGCAGCAGGCACAGACCACGAAATGCAGGCGTGCATGCCGTGCCTTCCACGGCGCTCGCGCGTTCGTGTTGGCTGATGACATGTGGAAACAGACTGACTGGATGGATTCATTACAGCCCGTTTGGCCCTCTTGTCTGACGGCAGCAGAGCAGGCAAGAGTAGGCGACGCTAGGTCAGATCCCTCCTGCCGTTCTCCACCCTTCTCCGCATTCGAGACCCTCCGGGGCGTCAGTCTTGCCTGTTCACAACCGCTACCTCCTCCTCCCCCACCTTCGAACCATCACCCTTGAATCATGTGAACGCGAGGCCAGTGGCGACTATCATGCACGCCTTCCACTGCTCGAGCTCGGCGCGTCCGTCCCCCGCGTATACACAGTCACATCGAATAGATTGTGTTGAGGGGGCTGATCGTGGGCTTGGCGGGAAATCGGCACGTTTCCTGCACGTTGGCGAATCTGCATGACCTGCCCGTACTCATTTGTTGAATTTCAGCCGGGATGCCACAGCTCCCTCCTTGCTCTGCATGTCTACGTCTTCCCCCCTGCGATGATCAAGCCCCCCTCCATCATCCTCCGGGGGGAAAGACGCCGGGCCTCTCATTATTCTTGATGGATGTCTGTCAGACCCCATATCAATGACTCGCAGTCACGCCAAGTCGTATGTCATGCTCTTCGTCCAGCGCAAAGCGTCGACGGAGCAACAGGCTACATCGAGCACTGACAGCGTGGATCATGCTGCCCACTCGCACTACCGTAGCTCGCGCCTGCATGATTGAAACCGTTTTGAGGGGATGTGCTGTCGCCCCCCCGAGGTCCATCAGCGTCTGCGGAACCTGCTTCCGCGCTTATCTTGACTGGGCTTTTCCATGTGATTCTCAGGTGACACCATATCTCGATACGTACCCCTTCTCACCGGCTAGTCGTACTCCCGTTTCCATCGAGGCTGGAGGGCGACGACCGGAGTGTCCTCCGGCTGGCCTGAGTTGGAGACGAGCCTCGAGCTTGCTGCGCGTTTCGCTGTCACTTCTCACGAGCATGTCGTGCTACAATGCTGATTTCCCCCCTTCTTGTCGCCGTCACTACGATCAACTGAGGTCCATGACGATCCTGCAGGTACCAAATGACTTGCAGGCGGAACCATCGAGCCGCAAGCGACACGCGCGAGAATCCGATGACAAGGCGGTGAGCGTCGGTCCGTGGTTGGATGGCCGCAAATAGCACCCCATGTGCGCTGGACTGGCAACGTGGCTAGACGCAGGACGAGTGTGTCGAATGACTGATCCACACGGTGACCGCTGCTTCGGGTCATCGGTACACAGTACGGGCTGCCCAATTGCGGGTGCGCGTGGAGTACTTGCAAGGCGACGAGATGCTTCGGTTTCTATGCTTACTAGGTAGCGGCGACACAGATCTACCTTCTTCCACGCCACTATTCGATGGCAGCGAATGCCTTTCTATGTTCACAGGCTTCTTACACCGCTTTCTGGCGCAGGAGGTAGTCGCTCGCCGAATCTCACCTTCACCTCTTCACTCAATGATGTTCGCCGTGTCCACCGTTTCCGCCACGGTATCCCACAACCTTGAACCGCCCAATCATCTCTCCAATACAGAAAAATCCGAGCACTTCTGCAGCGACAATGCCGGCGCCCACAAGTGTGTCGCCGTCGAGATTTCGTACGCGCGAGAGGAAGTTCTGCGAATCGGCTGCTCCAGCCACCTTTTGTAGGCTAGAGGGATTGCGGATGGCATTCGTGACGGGTCGGAGGTAGCCTTGGAAGGTTTCGACGGTGCTGGAAGTTGTCAATGGCTGTCCGAATGCCAACTGCTCATGTTTGTGTATACTCACGGCGGCTGCATGCTCCTTCCTCGGTAGATGATCTTTGCCAATTCGCCTCCGACGCGAGCATAGTAAAGGGTTGGGGGTATCAAGCCTGCGCGATGTCTGATTAGCCACGTTCGCGTCGATAGCAATAGCAAAAACAAGGCAACACACCTTGCACATAGCCAATCAGTCTCCCCGTTCGGCCGCCGATGCCAGATATCGCCTGGCCGGCGCTGCCCATCACGTTGCCAGCAGAGCTCGTCACTCGCGACAGACCCGACTGCGCCTTGCTGACGGCCTGTGATGCTCCTTCTTTGGCCTGAGCCGCCTTCTCCGAGACGGCCTCCTTAGCCGATTCGGTGGTGGAGGATTGCCAACGTCGCTGCAGCACGGTTCGTGTCTGGCGGAGCGCCGACCGGGACAGGACGGCGGAAGACATGGTGGGGCGGATGGATGGCGGTGGGTGAGAGATGGAGGGTCAATGGGGGCAGCGCTTCCGGAGCTTTGCTTCTGCCGTTCAAAACTTTTGAGGAGAGGTTGGAGGGAGAGCGAGCTCTCGGTACGCTTTCGGGTTGAACCGGCGCGGGCCGGCTTGGCGTGAACCCTTGGACGTCGCTCGGGCTCTTAAACTTTTGTTCGATGTCTGCTGCAGGCTTTTGGAGGAAATGTCGGTGAGCAGACATGGATCCTTATAAGTTGCTCTCCCGATCTACAAATCTCTCCAAAGGCCGACCAAAGCAGTCGCGGCGTGTTGCACCATCCGACGGTCCACCTTCGCACCCTCAGCTCTTCGCATCCCGCGATGAGGCTGCCTCCAGCACCTTAGGGAAGCGGAAACGAGATACTGTACGGAAAGAGGCAGATCCCGAGGACTTTTTCAATGAACGAGGCAAGGAGAATGGATCATCGGCAAGGCAGAAGTTGGAGTCAGTGGTCGGTGGGGCGTTAGACGAAGAGAATGATGACGCCGAAGATGAAGGTCGGAGTCAGCCTCGTATGCGATTGTCCATCGAAGAGCGCAAGAGCATTTTACATCAGCACAAAGTGAAAGTGACGTGGCTCAATTCGCAGCAACTTCTGCATCCTACGAAGAGACCGAAAGGAAAGAAAGTCAAGGCAGAAAAACCTCGACATAGACTGTTCCCCGAACCTTTACAAGCTCTACGGAATCTCGGCCAGCTTTATGGAGTCTCTGGACAATTGCAACGCAACATCATCGATCAGAGCTATGATGATGCGACGGAGGTTCAACTGGCTGCCATCCCCTTGCTACTGAATACCGCCAAGGAGAACATTCCAGAGCTCGCAGGATCTACTGAGAAGTTGAAGATCGATCTGTTAGCCGTGGCGCCGACGGGGAGTGGCAAGACTTTGGCTTTCCTCATACCGTTGCTGCATTCGGTGATTTCCAGGCGACACCAAGCATCTCAAACAGAACACCAGACCTCAGCCATTATCCTGGCTCCTACGAAAGAGCTTGCAGCTCAAATAACGAACGAGGGCAGGAAGCTGGCAAAAGGCTGTGGGGTGACCGTCTCGCAGATGCGAAAGGGGCTGAAGCTTCCCACGCGCTCTTCATCAACGAAGGAAACCACCGATGATTCGCAAGATGTGGACGATGTCGAGTCGACCGGCAGCGTGCTAAGAGCCGACATCATTGTCTCTGCGCCTGGGCTTCTGCAAAATGCCATGGCGGAATGTCGGGATTTATCGTGGCAGATACATCATATGATCCTTGACGAAGCCGACGTGCTGCTCGACCCGGCGTTTCGAGAGCAAACTCTGGATATATGGAACGCCCTCAATGAGCCAGAACTTCGGGTGAGCCTGTGGTCCGCCACGATGGGCAGCAACATCGAAGACCTGGCGAGGTCCACGATTGATGAGCGCTCTCAACGACTCGCCTCGACGAGCACACCAGCACCACTAGTACGGCTTGTAGTGGGCCTGAAGGACTCCGCTGTGCCGAACGTATCCCATCAATTGATATATGCCGCCACAGAGAAGGGCAAGCTGATGGGTTTACGACAACTTTTGCATCCAACCACCACGACTAAAGGTGCAAGTCAGTCTTTGAGGCCGCCGTTCCTCATCTTCACCCAGACTGTGGAACGCGCCATCGCACTCAACTCCGAACTGCTGTACGATGTACCCGCAGAAGCTGGCGGCAGCAGCCGAATTGCCGTCTTGCACTCAGACCTGTCCGACACCGCGCGCGACAGCATCATGACGAGATTTCGAAAGGGCGAGATTTGGGTTCTCATTACGACTGACCTGCTTTCCCGCGGTGTCGATTTTCGTGGTGTTAATGGAGTGGTCAATTACGACATCCCGACCTCAAGTGCTGCTTACGTACACCGCATCGGCAGAACGGGCAGAGCGGGGCGAGATGGCGGTGTGGCGGTGACCCTTTACAGCAAAGAAGATATGCCGTATTTGAAGCACGTGGCGAATGTGGTATCGATGGCGCAAAAACAGCAGGGCACAGAGGGAGGCGTTGACGACTGGCTCCTAGCTGCATTGCCGAAGCTCAGCAAGCGGGACAAAAAGAACCTCAAGACTCATGGGATCGAGTCTCGCACTGCGCGTGGTCAGATCAAAGATCCAAAGGCGGCGAGACAATCGCGAATCAGCACCAAAGCGGGCTTTGTGCGCAGAGTCGAAAACAATCGCAAAGGTGCGATTCTGGGGTCGCAAAGGAGAGCGCAAATCAACCTCCGAACGGCTGATGACGATGATGAAGAGGGCGAGTTTGGAGGGTTTGATTGAAGAGCAGCACTGCTATTGCAAGTTGACGAACAAACCACCATCTACGAGGAGCTGTGCTTCAGTAACATACGAACTTAGATCGCTGGCGAGGAGAACCGCGGGCTCGGTCAAGTCTTCTGGCTGCCCTAGTCGCCACAGAGGTATGCGATCCTCCATGTATCTCCTCTTTTCCTCCTTTCCAAGATCTTCATCGTTTAGTTGTGTGCGTATCGTGCCTGGCAACAGAGCATTGCATCTGATTTTGTATTTACCGAGAGCACAGCCGCGCTCTGCATCAGCGATACCATCGCTGCCTTTGTCGGAGTATACTCTGCCTGACCAGCGCCGCCGACATGTGCTGATATAGACGAGACACGCATTATAGAGTGTTCACGTCTCTCCGTATCGACCTCAACGGTGCGCACCAGCCTCATGTCATTGGCAGATACATCAACGTCTGATGAGATGGATCCTGCGTTTCTACGGTGCTGCAAGACTGCGGATCTCCCGCAAAACATCTCTGTAAGCGTAACAATCTCAGCGTTTGGGCGTCAACAAGTGCGATATACAGTCGGCGCGGAGTTGGCCGATGCCACGCCCTACGGCGGATCTAACGACTATACGTCGATTGCGGAGAAAAAGGTTTTCTGGCCATCTGCCGTCTCTGCCGCGTGGGGTTCTCGGCGGGCTAGCCTTCATAATATATTTCAACCCCGACCCCGGACACCGCCTTTCTTCTTCAGACAAAGTCATCCCCTGTCTGCGCACAAAGACATTGTTCCTATATCATCACGATTTTTACCCTCGCTCCCGGCGAATGAGCACAGACTTCAAAGGCAGCAAGCCAGGACTCATCACAGACACGCCCGCCGTCGACTTCCACGTCGATCCCTCTGGGAGATCGCAATCCATCGACAAGACCGACATCGAGAAACAATGGCCTGCACGCCAGTCAGCAAGCTCCGTCTTCCTGGCCAAGACCTCGCAAGATGAAGGCCGCGAGGCGCACGAGTCCTCTCCGCCAGCCTCTCCACCGCCTTTGGAGAAGACTGACGATGTAACCTACCCGGAAGGAGGAACGGCGGCATGGCTCGTCGTTCTGGGCTCCTTCTCCGGCATGATGGCTGCTTTTGGGTACATGAATGTCATCTCGACCTACCAAGCGTACATCTCCCACCATCAGCTGGCCGAGTACGATGAGTCCACCATTGGCTGGATCTTCAGCGTCTACGCCTTCCTGTCCTTTGGCGCGGGCATCTTCATTGGACCCATTTTCGACGCCTACGGCCCCAGATACCTCGTACTGGGCGGAAGTGTTGCCCTCGTGCTCAGTGTGTTCTTGATGAGCATCTGTACTTGTAAGTCGGCCTTCTTGATCTGACATCACGCCGTAACTAACTCTGCCGTCCTTTCATAGTATACTGGCACTTCCTCCTCGCCTACGGCATCCTAGGCGGCCTCGGAACGGCACTGATCTTCACTCCCGCCGTCGCGGCCATCGGCCACTGGTTCAATGCCAAACGCGCCAACGCAACCGGCATCGCTGCAGCGGGCGGCGCAGTTGGCGGCGTCGTCTTTCCACTTATGCTGGAGGCGCTCTTCGTACGAATGGGATGGGCCTGGGCGCTTCGAATCCAAGGCTTCATCTTCGTGTTCCTCGTCGGCGTCGCGAATCTCCTCATTCGCTCCCGCCTGCCGCCCAAGCCTGGGAGCAGTTGCGTGCCGGATTTCCGCATCTTGCGCTTCCCCGCGCTGGCGCTCGTGACTGCTGGGACGTATTTTGTAAGTCGTTGCGATCTAGAAGTACTCGACAACGAAGATTCCCCGCTAACAATCCATTCAGATGGAATGGGGCCTCTTCACCCCAATCGCATACCTCACCTCCTACGCCCTCTCCACCGGCGCGGTAAGCTCCACCTTCGCCTTCCAGATCATCGCCATCTTCAACGCCGGTTCCGCCCTCGGTCGCTGGCTACCAGGCTACCTAGCCGACAAATGGGGCCGCTACAACCTCTCCATCCTCGCACTGTCAGCCTGCCTCCTCTCCTCGCTCGGCCTGTGGCTCCCCTCCGCAATCCTATCAGCCCCTACAGCCGATGGAGCGACCAAAGACAACACAGCGATCGTAAGTCTCCTGATCGTCTTTTCGATTTTCATGGGCTTCGCGTCGGGCTCGAATATTAGTCTGACGCCGGTGTGCGTGGGCATGCTGTGCGATACGCAGGAGTACGGGCGGTATTATGCTACTTGCTACTCCATTGTGTCGCTGGGGACGTTGACGGGCACGCCGATTGCGGGCGCGATTATTGGGGCCAACGGAGGGGCATATTGGGGGATTGCGTGCTGGGCTGGCGGGAATTATGTCATGGCTCTGCTATGCTACACTGCTGTCAGAGTGCTCAAGGTGGGGTGGAAGTGGAATGCAGTGTACTAGACAGTCGAGTCAGGAGATGCTGAGACATCGGTTGGAATTGGGGAGAGGTGGAACAGTGAAGGCGAGGGCGGGTTCGTGTGAATACTTCTAAGGCTCTGGGCTACCGTGTCATGCAAACCGGAAGTACATAGAAATCAAAAGCATATGCAACATCATCTCATTAACCATTCATCAATCATGCCCAATCCCAAATCATGCAAATCATGAGAATGCCGCCGCCCTTACTCCCGAATCGTGTCCCACCTCCTCGCGATGCCTCCCCCAGCCGCTGCAGCACTGTTCGCCGCCCGACTCGCCTGCAGACTCTGCCGGACAATCGCCTCTGCAGCAGCCGCAGCAGCCAAGCGGTCCTTCTGCCGACTGCGATCCTTCAAATACCTCTCCGCCTCCGGCCGCATCCTGAGAATGCGCAAAATCATATCATCGCTCGGATCCGCCTGCGCCTCCTTGCGCTTCTCCTCCTTTGCCTTGCGCATCGTGCCGAGGTTGCGCGACATCATGACCGACTTTGACCTGCGGGCGACAGAGTGCAGGCCTCCCGGGGCGGTGAGCCGGCCTAGACGCGCGGCGGTTTCCTGTTGCCTGTGTGCCGTCTCGGCGGCCATTTTCTCCGATGTGCGGATGAGGTTGTTGGTGGATTCGGAGTAGAAGAAGTAGAGGTTCTTGACGTCGTGGTTTTTGGGGCTCTTGAGGATGTCGAGGGGCACGCCGAGGGCGACGCCGGCTTCGTCGACGGCGTGGAAGAAGTCGAAGAGGACCTGTAACGTGTCAGCAGATGAAGAATCTGTCAAAGGAGATGATCGCTTACTTGGAGCCACTTGTAGACAATGTCCACCTCCTGCTCGGTCAATTGCCTTTGCGAAGACGGCTTGTCGCTAAGCGGCGGAACCAATAGGCCCTCGATTGTAGCAAGCACTTCCTTCCACAGCCTCGTCATCACCAGGACCATCGCGCTGTCCGTCAACGTCAACTTCATAATGGCAAAGTTCTCATCGAAATAGCTCAGCAGAGGTCTCAGCGAGCCTGCAATCTGATCCTGCGTTGGCGGCGCGGGAGGCTGCGACGGAGCGGCAATGATCGAGCCTGGACGGCCGCTGATGGCTTTGGAGAACATGCCTTTCACATTCGAAATTGAGACCGGCCCGAGGCTGTTGTAATGCAGCAAGGCGCGGAGAGTACGGCGGGAGAGACATTGGTGGATATAAGAGGAGAGCTTGTCAGTCGTCTTCCGTGTCATCTCCTTCTCCGCGCGTTTGAGAGTGCGGAAGGCCTTGCCGAAGTGGAATTGGATGTCATCTCGCTCGCCCTCCATGCTGATGCGGACGAGGATGCGGCCTTGGGTGTCCAGATCCAGCCAGTATTCCCGCGGCAGGAAGTCGGTGAACTGGGCAGGGTCCAGCTTCAAGTTCGTGCGGCCGAGACAATCGTGGTCGCCCATCATGTCCCAATCCCAGACTGTTGCGATGACGTTCAGAGGACCGGTTGTCAGAATATCGACCGTCTCATCCCACCTAGGATTGAGACTTTGGTAGACAATCCTTGTCTTGGCCAACCTCTTCTGATACTCATCACCCAGCACAACGTACGGGTCGCTGAGTCCGTTGATATCGCCGGCTTTGAGATCCTCGCCCTCAACAATCTTGATCGTAAACATGAACTTGTTCGTGCCCGGTCGCCTCATGCTCGGTAGCGGAGGTGGCTCTCGCTGGTTGATGACTTCGGCACAAGCATCGACATTGACCTCCTTCTCCAACTTGTCCAACTGCAGTGTCGCGTACTCGATGTTGTTGATTTTCACAAACGACTCCGGCCAGAACTGGAATGGCTCAATCTTATCGCCTTTGCCGCCGTTCTGGTAGAAGTCTTTTGCGTAATTCATCCACTTGTCTCTCTGCGTCTGTTGCGCCTTCAATTCTTGTTCGGGAGTCTGCCGGTCCATCTCCTTTGTGAACATTCCTTCAAGCAGTTCGCAGTAGCGAGCAACACCCCGTCCTATGGACTTGCTGATCGCGGTCATGAACTTGGCGTATTGCAGGTCGTGATCCCATTCCAGCTTCACAATCATCTCGATACTCTGATTGAAGATGCGATACACATCCGCAGCGGATTGGGAGTGCCGCTCATCGTCCGTGGGAGGAAGCCCCTCCTCCTTGTCCTTTTCATTTTGGTGAACCTTGAAATCATCATGCGCGACCGAGCCCTCGATCCAGTCGATGATCTTGGAGTCCGTCATCTCGATCCAACGCCAGACGAAGACCTGAAGCAAGTTCTCAATGTGGAAGCCAAATTCCTTGCCGGGCAAAGCCTGAGCATACACCTGCCGAATCTCCACAAGCTCCTTGTACAGCTCAAAGCCGTCTTGGATTGGAACTTCCTCGTCTCGCTTCTGCGCAAGCTCCAAAATTCGCTTCACAAGCGCCCTTGCATCGTCCGCAAAACTTGGCAAGACTTCTTCCACCAAGATAGTCAGCGGATTGACTCCCATGACCTCTGGATTCTTGCGGTATCGCTTCTGAATCTTGGCACATAGACCAGTCACCGCCTGGCCGAGCTGGATGACGTGGTAGAACTCCCACTGGTTCGCATCGTCCGAGACATTCTTGGAAAGGATTTCGTGATACTTGTTCCGTGCTTTCTGCCGTACCGCGTCCGCCAGCGTTGCAGTGAAGCCGTCCAGATCCTCTGGAGACTTGGTGAAGAGTGCATCATCATAGACGTGGTTCTCGAGCACGTACATGACGCTCCCAATGCTTGGAGGCTTATTCTCGTAGCAATGCTGGAAGAGCTCGAACAGCTCGCGCAGCAGTGCATCGTGAAGGGTGCCAAGGATGCTCTGATACAGTCCAAAGTCCTGCACCGTCCATCTGCTGCGATCAGACAAAGTAAGCTGTGGCGGCGGTTGCTTTCCAGTGATTTTCTTTGGCGGTTCGGGGGCTTGCTTTAGCCATGTCCAAGCAGAGTCTACCGTTTCAAGGCTGATGTCTTGATCTTGGTACTTATCACGCACCGCGTCAAGCAACAGGACCGCCCGACTGGGTTGTGGCATACGCCAACGCGCCGCAATTTCGTTCAATAGATCTGTGCTCTGTTGCGATAGCAACTTGCCAGTAGTTGCCTCGGCTGCAGGTTCTTCGGCTGCCATAGCCTCGTCTTGTAGATCATGAGCCAATGCTTTGCTGAGAACTCGCTTGTAGTACTGTCTTCGTTCCGGGGGGATAAACGTGAAGGCCGCATGCGCACCGTTCAGATATTCCGTCTCGGTATCTATCGGATCGGAAGTGCCAAGGTTGAGGCTGCTCATGTCGACAGGCGTGTCAATCACGTAGTTCGGATCAACGTCGCCGTCCTTGGTGAGGGTCTTGCTAGGGTGGTGGTATGCGCCGTCGATTGTCTTGAGCGTGGGAACGGCCGCTGGAGTTTCTGCGCTCGTCTTTGCGAGCTCCGGGTTGCTTTTGAGTATTGCGAGAATCATCTGGCTCAGATCGCTGATTTCACCCTTCTTCCAGCCCTCGTATGCTTCCTCCATGTTGAAGTCGTCTTTGGTCAAGGTGACATGAGTATTGAGCATCATCTGATTCTGGTACTCTTTCAAGTCTTTCAACGCCGCTTGCTCTGTCCATTCATTCCTGTGCGCATTGATATCGCTTTGAGCCTGAGCGGTTGGAATAGCAAAAATTCGACACACTCTCACGACGAGCGGCATGTCCCTGACTTCGTAGCTGCGAGGCACCTCGACTTCGATACTCTGTCCACCTGCATTGCGACTTGCATCTGCCAAATCTTGGTCGTGTTGCAGGAGCTTCTGCTCGAGCATCTTCAACTTCGAGGTGAGGTCGGGGCGGTCCCTTGACCACTCATTGTTCTGGAGTGTGTTGCTTATAATCCTGACGAACAACGCGACATGGCGGTCGACCATCAACTTCCAACCATCGTCTTCCGGCGCTTTGCCTTTCTGCAACTCGCTTGTAGCTTTGGAGAAGAAGATGAGGAGCAAGTCTTCCACCTTGCGATCTTTTTCCACCGATCTTCGAAACGTGGGGTTCTTGAACTCGTTCAAGAAGGCGGCGAAGCTTCTCTTGACCAGGCTATCATTAAACTCCGGCATCTTCTCCTTCCCATATAGCACGCCGGTGATGCGTTTGTCCAGCTCTGCGGGGAAGCCATGAGGCAGCTTCGCGCTTTTCGAGTCTCGTAAAAGACTAAAGTCCTTGATCATATCGTTGATGGATGTGGAGGAGCGCTGGATGGGTTTGGAGGTATTGGCGACATGCTGAATACGCTTCTGCCGTGGTAGGAGGAGATAGGCGAGGTACGCGGCGCGAAGGGCGTAGGAGTATGCATCTTCATCCGAAACAGCAACTCTCTTGCTGTAGGAGAGACCACGTCGGGGCTGGGAGGCTCGGTTGGAGGTGCGGATTCGAGAGTTGAAGGAGGAGTTTGCCGAAGAAGACATGATGCTGGCCAACTCTGGGTGAGTCGTCTATCGGTACTGTTCCCCCTCTACCGACTCATGTTGTTCCCCCCTTGTCCAAGCTCTCTCAAGGGAAATTACTTCTATAATCTCGGATTTGTCTGGATCGTTCGGCTTGGGAGGGTTCAAGGTCGATGAGTGATGGTGGTCATGAGTCGGGAACGGTCGTAAAAGTGTCGTGAAGCTGGTACAGGCGTTGTATTTGTGCAGCGCATGCGGTGTGGTGCATCCATCACATTTTGGCGCGCCGCAGTTGCCTGCCATTACCCCATACGTCATAGCTCGCCAAGGCCTGAAACACGCGCTAGGCTGGAGTAAGCTTTGGAAGCAAACCGCCAAAAACACTCCCGCCTTGTTGACTTTCCGCGGACCGCTACATCGATACCTTCGCTCAACCACTATTCACCACACTTCTACCCAGTATCTTGCGTAGCTGGCACGGTAAGACTTCTGGCCAGCCGACCTTCTTTCCTTCCTTTACTTTTCGAGTTGACTTCATCTTCCTTGACGATGCAGACTCACCCTTCGGGCGTTGGATACCCGCCTTGAGCCATTCATTCGACTCGTCCATCACTCAATCCAAGGTAACCTTTCTCTTGCCTTCTGTCTTCTTGCCCAAGCACACACACGGCGTGGGGGAATCAGGGCAATCTTGGAGTCGGGTCACGCGGCGGCTGGGAATGGTTGGATCGCGCTTTGACTGAGCCCGGCATCATCAGTCACTCACTCGGTATGCTTCGTCTTTTCATTCACCAACAGCTCAGATCGTAACCTTACACGTCGGCAAGCAGCGGCAATCCCAATTCACAGCTGTCACTACTGTGGTAATGCCGAACCAGAACTGATTACGCCGAACATCAACAGCAAAGGCATCAGTTCACACTCAACGCATCACTCAAACAACAAGAAAACGTCTTCACCGCAAACATGAATCTCGACGGCGCCGGCGACAGGCCCCGCCTCACCGACGCGCAGAAGAAGCAGAACCACATCGAATCGGAGAAGAAGCGCCGCGAGGCCATCCGCGCCGGCTTCGAGCGCCTCGCCAAAATCATCCCAGAGTGCGCGGGCCAGGCTCGTAGCGAGGCGGTCGTCTTGCAGCGCACCGTCGCCTACTTGCGCGAGTTGCTGCAGAAGAAGGAGGAGCTGCGTCAGCGTGCCTTTGAGCAGGGCTACAGTCAGGCCGACTTTGAGCAGATGTTCGTAGCTGGCTCGCTTGCTTTGTTCACGACCACCGCGGCTAATGATGTTTGCGCAGCTATCGCGATGCGGAGAAGAAGGCCAACGAGGCGGACGAATGAGTGCCAGACCATCGTGGCACATCTCGAGTGACATCGTGAGTCGCTCTCTCCTCCATTCTCTTCAGATCCCCAACTAATGATGTGAGACAGGCACTCTCTTTCACTACTGCTTTCACCGAAGGACCCACAGTCCAGCAGTCAGTCTCATAGCAAATTCAGTATTTGTCTTCAGCCCGAATGTGTCCTCTGCTCTGCTCCCCTCGTGTTAAATCCGTATTCATGCCTTCGTCTATGTTGTGTACGAGTATGAGACCCTTATGCTACTCCATCTGCGGTACGTTGCAGAGAGATCAGCAGTAGACACTCAACAGTAGGGAGGTGTACAGGGAGCCGATGACCACGGTGTAATGTACATACACTAACTATCTACGACGGAGTATGGCTACCAGAAGTACTTCGGGCAGCGAGCGCATCGATCTTCTATCCGAATTGTACTAAACTCGTGTGCTGCCACCCACCACCATCACCATCAACCTCACTCTCCCCTACGACAACATCCTCGACATGTCGTTCCGGATCCGCGAGTAATCCAGCAACCCCTCAATCTGCCCAACAGCACTGATGGCAATATCGCGATCCCACAGCTTCTTCTGCGCAAACGCCATAATGTCCTTCTCCGTCACCTCGCTCACTGCCCGCTCGACCTCCTCGGGGCTCAGACGTCTGCCGGTGGTGATGATCTGGCGGCCAATGTCCTCGGCGACGGAAGTGGTGCCGTCGAGGGACAAGAGGATGGAGGCCTTGAGCTGGGCTTTGGCGCGCTCGGTCTCCGCCTCGGTGACTTGGAAGCTCAGACGAGACCACTCGCGCAGCGTGAAGTGGACGAGGTCGTCGATGCGGGTGACGTTGTCGGTGACGAGGTAGATGCCCCACAGGCCGGTGTCGGAGTAGGATGTGCTGAACGACATGAACGAGTTGGCGAGTTTGTGCTCGTGCACGAAGGTGCTGAGGCGGCTGCCGAGGTAGGGCGAGTTGCCCATCGCGCGGTCCCAGTTGCCCACGATCGCTTGGGTGACGAGGGCGGTGAAGTAATCATCGTCTTTCCAGCTGACGCCCTCGACTGCGATGGCAATGTTGGCGGTGGGCAGGGTGTCGTCGCGTATCCTCACTTCCGAGCCGACAAAGTCGGGCTTCTTCTCGAGGCCACGAACGGAAGCAACATCTTGGGCGTTGGGGTTGTAAGCGGGCATGCCGGAGAAGTAGTTTTCGGCGAGCTCGACAAGCTGCTGGTGGGGAACGCCTCCTGCACCGACCAGGACCATGCGGTCGGCAGTGTAGTTGGTCTTGATGTAGTTGGTCAAGTCGTCTCTCGAGATGGCCTGGATGTTCTCCTTGGGTCCGAGGATGGTGCGTCCAAGAGGCTGGCCTTGGAACGCTGTGGCGTGCAGATGGTCAAAGACCACCTCCTCCAGCTGCTTGTCCACCTCCTCTTGCTCTCGGAGGATGACATCTCTTTCCCGCTCAATCGCGCTGGGCTCGAGCTTGCTGTGCTGCAGAATGTCGGCGAGGATGTCCACAGTTGCGGGCACATCGTCGTTGAAGGCTTTGGCGTAGTAGACGGTGTTCTCGCGGCTGGTGTAGGCATTCAAATGTCCACCCATGTTCTCAATCTCGAGCTCGAGCTGGGATTGTGAGCGCTTTTGCGTGCCCTTGAAGGCAAGATGTTCGAGGAAGTGGGCGGTGCCATTGGTCTTGTCCGTTTCGGCGCGGGAGCCGGCGTCGATCCAGACGCCAACGGTGCTGGTCTGGGCGTACGGGGAGTGTTCGGTGGCAATCTAGGGAGATCTATCAGCATCAAGACGGTCATCACCAAGCGCCGAGCGGGAAGCAAGCATACAGTGAAGCCATTGCTCAACGTAGTGCTCTCGGTGGTTGCGCCGTGATGGACAGGAGTAGCAAGACTTCGGATGAGGCCGGGCTTGGACCTCGACTTGACGGACTGAATGGCCCGCTGGGCACGCAGGCCTTGGTTCAGCCTCATCGCGAGACTCCTCGAAGCCATGGCCGGTAGTCGTGCAGGAAACGCTTTTGACGAAGGGTTGTCGACGGATGTACCTGGACGAGAGCTCTTGCGATGGATGCTCGCTCACGGATGGTGTTTTTCGCTTGGCGCGGTTATACCCGAGCCAATCACGGCACGGGCGAATCATTCACATCATCACCCGAGCTCTCCCGCTTCTTGGGACCGGACGACCACGCTCCTGCAACCAACGCAGCCATTGACGGCAGGACAGATCTTCAGACATGGCCACCATGATGCGGCCTACATTGCTCCGGCAAGCTCTGGCAGCACCAAGCCGACGCACCTTCACCTCCGCCACCTCCACCCTCCCTGCCTTCCGATCACAGCTGCAGCGTCATTCTGTCCAGCGCCTCCAACGAGCAGCATTCCAGACGACCGCCCAGCGAGCCATCCTCCCACCTCTTCCCCAGCGAATCGAAGGCTCGGTCAATGATCCAGTCAAAGTTCACGAGCCCGAGCCTGCCCATGGCAGCTATCACTGGTCTGCGGAGAGGTAAGGAGTTTCACATACCCAATTCGAAATGCATTGCTAACCTGCCTCTACTACAGGGCCCTCTCCGCCGCCCTCATCCCCCTCACAATCGCCCCCTTCGCCGCCGGCTCTCTGAACCCATTGATGGACGGCCTGCTCATCGGCGCGATCCTGATCCATTCACACATGGGCTTCCAGTATGCTCCCACCCTTCCCTTCGGCCACGCGCACGCACATCACCGAACTGACATCGAACCCGCAGATCCGTCATCGTAGACTACCTTCCGAAGCAGCGAGTGACCAAGACGCGAAAGCTGTTCGACTACGGCTCCGTGCTGGCGATTTTCGTCGTGGGCTGGGGCTGGTACGAGTTCGAGACAAATGATGTCGGCTTGACCGAGGGTATCAAGCGCATTTGGACCGCGAAGCCCAAGTCGCTGGTCTGAGTCGCGGTTTACAGAGGCGTGTAGCGTGTCTTTTGCAGTGTATAGCAGGAATACAAGGGATTCGTTATACCGGCTGTCTCCAGTGCAATATAGTACTTCCCATTCGCAGCGTTCTTTCTCACGAACAGATGCCTACCCAAGTCTTGAATCGATTCATCAGGTAGAGGTAGCGGATAAACATGCACCCCATGAAGCTATTCTATTCCCATTTTCGCTAGAAGAGTAAGAACTACGGGTATCCTAACGATCAAAGCCAACACCGGGTCATTCAACGCCCACCTCCCTCTGAACAGTGCTCCAGATCAAGTACCCCATCTCAACGCGACCGTCCCAATTCCACAAGCAATGCTCAAACATAGTTCCGATACTCACATAAGCACTGGGAGTTACTTGACTCCGAGGTCAGGTCCGTCGTTATCGGGCTGCCAACCACGCCATTGACATACTCGTAGCAGTCCGGCACATTGCTGCCTCCAGAAGCCACTTCCATGATCTCCACGGCGTACGGCCACTGCTCGTACCCACCTATGGAAGTTCCACTAGGTGGGAAGTTGTGAGCGGCGGTGAGATAGATCGTGCCTTGGAAGCTGGTCTGGTTGAAGAAGCAGACTGCGGAGGTACCGTCTGATGTGATGGAAGTAGAAGGGATCACCATCTTCGACATGCTGAAATCAAAGACATAGCGGGGGGAGGTCGAGTTGTCAGCCGTGGCGATGTACGAGAGCGGTGTGGAGTTGAACGTGATTCCGAAGGGATCGCTGATGGAGGAGACGCTGAGAAGCGCCGGCACACCTGGCGATGCAGGGGTTTCGGAGGAGTTGTTTGTGATGTAATTCGAGGAGGTGTTGCTGATGATCCAGTTGAAGGTGGCTGTACTTGCATTTATCGTACTGCTGACGCCGGGGTTGTAGACATTAAAAGGATAGCATTGCCAGACTGCAGCATTGGAGGTGCAGTTGGTCTGGACGTTGGTGAGAGCCGTGACGAAGCTGTATTGGCCGAGGGGGAACTTTTGTGGCGGGAGTGTTGACTGAGGATTCGAGGGTGTGCTGGAGCTCGAATGGTTGTGATGTTTCTCACCCAACCCAACTCCAAGTCCTACTGCCAACGCGATGATGACCAGCAGTATCCCCGCCCCAATCAATGCCAGTCGACCCCATCCGCCTCTCCCGCGAAGTGCGCCTCTTTTCGGATCCTGCGAGCTCGTGTTCCTCCGCAGTTCTGCCAACTTCTCGCCTTCCACCGGCGGGTTGCCAACATCATTTTCATCGAGCGGCGGAGGTACCCAGCCGTACGAGGGCGGGGCAGCGCGCGATGTGTCTATACTGCTCTGGCTTCCGGGTCCAGGCCGTGGGTGTCTCGCGCCATGAGAGCCGCTGCCGGAGAGCAAGGCGCTCAAGCGCTGACTGCTTCGGCGGGGGATGGGCGGGGTGTTGGCCGCCGCGCCTCCCTCTGTGATGGTCGCTAGTCGCTCGGAGGAAGTCAGCGGGTTGCGCTTCCGCCCGGGCGATCGCGAAGTCGAATCTGGTGTTTGCGGGGAGGAGGGAGAGTTGTGTCTCGGGCTGGCCATGGCGGGCAAATCGTGCAAGCCTGCTGCTCTAGTGTAGACGGCTCATCGCGGAAGCGGCGGTGAGGTATTGGGTTGAGCACCACCTCTACAGCTGCTCAGATAGAAGCAAGATGATGGAGAACAGATGGATGGCGTGGCAAGTGAGATGCCAACGCACCGCGCTGGGATGTAATCATAGCACGCCGCGCCCTTGGCCTCGTGCTCTTTGACCGATCTAGCCGTTGCCTGCAGAGATAGATTGAAACGGGTAGAGGTCATCAAAGTCGCCCAACCCGGCAACCAATCGAAAGCCGAGCGCGCCTGCCTGCTCGTGGGAATCAGGCGTAGCCTTGAACCTTAATCAATTACATCCGAAACTCTATCTCCACGCGTTTGTACGAGGTTGCATCGATCTGAACATCACCTTCACTGCCGATTCACAGCCTCATCCCGCTCGGTTCTTCGCCGTTTGCATCCGTCACTGGCCATGATTTCAAACGGTGTGAGGCGTTTGACGTGATTTGGCCCTCGCTCTCCACCGCCAGACGTCACTGTTTTTCGTTCACCTCACTCCTTCCAGTGAACCTCTCTGCTTCTTACCATCTCACAGCATGATTGCCTATGCTGTGTAATTGAACGCTTTGTCCTTTTCGCTCGATATGAGCAGATCAAAACACTCCTCCTTTCCCGCCACCCTCGCCTAGCTCGTCAGCCATGGCAGCACAAAACATCCACATTCTCAACATTAACCCAGGCTCCGATGGCGACGGACGCAAATGGCCAAAGCATCACTACGTCCGCAACGATGAGTACTTCAAGGAGAAAATCGCCAGCGAGAAATGGATTAAAGACCTTGGTGGTGCCCAGCCAGGCGTCACTTATGTTCTTGACAGGCTGCCACAGGGGTATGCTGGATTCGAGAGACTGCGACCGGACTCGAAGCACTGCGACCGATACATCTACGGGCATCCAAACGGCCAATTCCGCTCTCTGAACGAATTCTATCCTCACTTCAAGCATTTGATGGACAATGGAGGTTCTGTAGGCTGTCCGTGCAAAAATTGCGAGGGCATCAAGCAAAAGAAGAAGCCAAAGGCTACCGGCGTCGCCAAGGGCAGTCGAACTCAAGGCCCTTCCACCTCATCAGCAAGACCATCCCAGGGCATCCAACAAAACTCGGAGAGTCCGGGACCGGAGAAGCGGCGACTTGTTGATTTTGAGGGGACTCAGGATGTGTACGAGTCGCTCATCAGCCAGCTCAAGAGTGATAGGGAAGCAGTCATTGATGTGCCAATCGAAGAGCCTACGTCACCCGACTGGCGCAGTAGTCACATGACGACGGCGAAGTTGTTCCGAGAATGGCAGGATCTACCTCGCTACGTTCCGCGCCTCGGCGAACTCGTGCTCTTCATTCGGAGCGTTATCAGTTCATCGACTCCTGAATGGGACAGTGGAACACGCACATTCCGCTACGTCGACGCAGAAGAAGGTACATGGCTGGAGCAGCCGAAGTGGGAAGCGGGCATAGTTACGCAAATGCCGCAAGAACCCATTCTGCACCAAGACCTGATCACGGATGAGGACAAGGAGCAAGCCGTCAACTACTCTGGCTTCCGGATCGAGCCACTGTCTGAGCCGAAGAACGCAAACAAGCCGTACACGAAGCAACCCAAACACGTCCCGCTTTATGCCATCCGTCCGTTTGTATACTGGAGAGAATGCCTGATTGAACAGCCTGAGGAAGAGTGGCATCCTACGATCAAACACGCCCTCACGGTTTCAAGCAGCTTCTGCATCGTCGGCCGTCATCGCTTCAGAGGGCTCTGGCCAGATGCTACCGTCTTCTGCAGTGGGGTCTACATCGGACCGGAGCTGATTACGCTTGGCGATGCTGTGCGTCTGCTGCCACGGAAGCAAGAGCAGAAGGGCGATGCGGTCACGGAGGTGATGGTGGTGGATGCCATCAGGTTGCGGTTTGTCAACTTGGACAACGAAGAAGACGACATGGCGCCGGAGGAGATTCCATACCAGACTTGTCTCCACCTCAGCGGTCGTGTCTACACCCTCGACCCAGCGAGAAGCTTCGACGGCGTGGGCAAAGTTCCCATCGACGAGAGGTCAAGCTACCTGCCTCTAGGTGTGACGGAATACGGATCATGGTATCATTATGTCGACCCGGACAATACGGCGGCAAGGGTGGAGGTGCCCTACACGAGGGTGCTTGGACGCTGCTTCGAAGAGACTGCCATCGATGCCTGGTTTGGCACATCATCAGATACTCCGGCGCCTTCGACTCCAAAGCCTGACACGGCTGCGGCAAAAGAAGAATCGGACATTACTCGCGGCTTGTTGGCTACCTTGACCGCTCGAAGGTTCAGTCAAAAGCACGACAAGCGCATTCAGACCGAGGAAGGCCAGACGTGGTTTTGGGCAGACACTCGGATTGAACAGCTGGATCTGCACGAGGTGAATGGACGCTTCATTGGGGCTAAGGACCCTCATCGAACGCCTGGAGAGATGCGCAAATGGAGGGCGGCGATCAAAGCCATGGATGGCAAAAAGGGTGCTTTGGAGGAGTATCATGCGGTTAAGCAGGCGCAAGAAGCCGAGCAACAAGTTCCGACACCTTCGTCGAAAGCTTACGGCATGGTTGCTGCGAGCAGGATGACAGCCACGGAGAGCCCGAGTGCGCCGGAGAATGTCGATGATGGCGATGCGATGGACGTGGATGAAGAAGAGGATGAGGGAGAAGCGGTCGAGAGGAGTGCTGAACAGAGTTCCGAGGAGATGGAAGTGGAGGAGATTCCCCGGCCGTTGAGTACTGTGCCCAAGACCCTGGAGACGATCAATCTTCTCGACAGCGATGATGAAGATGAGGAGGAGGCGAAGCGATTGGCGGGGGAGTTGGCGAAGAGTATTCGCGCGGGCGACTCGAGGCTGAGATGAGTGATTGCCCAGCCTTATCACTCATACCGCGTCCTGCGGTATTGCGTTGACATGCGATGTGCAGAGCTAGGCTATCAGACGCAGCTTGATGTTCTTCTAGCGTCAGACAGTAACAAAATCACAGTATCCATTGCCTGTCCGTGATCTTCTGCGCCTCCAAGCATCGATGCCCGGGATTCTTGAATGCTTGCAGCCAATCTGGAGCTTGCCCGCAGTGACATGCATGATGTTCCCTTCCTACCACACCACATCCTGCCTACCCTTATCGGTGCTGGCCGTCAGCAAAAGTGTGACCACCGCGCGGGAAGAGCATTCAACATGCGCTTCTCGTTCCTTTGTAGAAGATATCAGGTGGACCTGGTATGCGAGGTAAGTCACGATGGCGAATGAGAACAGCATCGGCGCCTACATTCGCTCCATTTCACGCGCTTCTGGCTTCAACGATCTCCGGCCGAGACTGCGACAAGTACTTCTAGGCGAAGACGAGGAGATCACCGACGAGCACCGACATCGACATCACCATCACACCGGCTCAGATACCGGGCATGAGATCGGTCGTGGCACCGCGAACGAGCAGACTCCACTGCTTACAAACGGTGATGCCCTTCACGGCGAAGACGACACCAGCCTCGAGCCCTTGCAATCCCACGTCTCCGGCCCCTCACACGACCGCGTACAAGAACTCGCCCGCCAACGCAACGAATCCCGCGCCCAGCTAAAAGACGGCGACCGCGAACCGCTCCTCATAACAAAAGTCCGCCGAGACGACGGCACCGAAGCAGAAGTCATCGTCGGCCAGTCCACGCTACCTCAAACCATTTTCAACAGTTCCAATACTCTCATCGGCGTCGGTATCCTCAGCTTGCCCTTGGGAATCAAGTACGCAGGTTGGATTCTCGGATTGACTGGGCTTCTCCTCTCCGCGCTCGTGAGCAAGTACTCTGCAGGCTTGCTGGCGAAATGTATCGATGTCGATAGCTCGCTGGCTAACTTTGCGGATATTGCTTTTGTTGCGTATGGAGAGCCGGGACGGATTGCGACTTCGCTGCTCATTACGCTTGAGTTACTCGTTGCTTGCGTTGGTCTAGTCATCCTCTTCGCCGATACTTTGAGCTCGCTCATCAGCGGTCTGAGTTCGGTGCACTGGAAGATCCTATGCGGCTGCGTCCTGGCGCCGTTGCAGTTCTTGCCCATGCGGCTGCTAGGCTTCACTTCATTCCTCGGCGTGTTTTGTAATCTGGTGTTGCTCGTTCTCGCTCTGGTCGTCGGAATCATGAAGCCCCACGGCCCTGGATCGCTACGCAAGGTTGCGACAACATATGCTTTCCCTCCGAACTGGAGAGCCTTGCCCTTGAGCTTTGGCTTGATCATGGGTGAGACTCGCAGCGTGACTTCGGCGTTAGAAGATGACTGACTCCCGATCGAAGCGTTATGGAGCGGGCATAGCGTCTTCCCACAAATCTACCGAGACATGCGGCATCCGCACAAGTACGCAAGGGCACTGAATCTCGTTTTCAGCTTTGTTGTAAGTGATGAACTATGCGTTCTGGGGATTCAAGGCTGACACTCCTCAGACCTGCGTAGACGTTGCAATGGCCGTGATCGGCTACCTCCTCTACGGCGACAAACTACTCGATGAAGTCACAACGAACATGATCAAGACAGAAGGATACTCTAGAGCTGTCAAAATCACCATCATGGTCATGGTGGCCACGGTACCCATCACCAAGTTCCCGCTTCAGTGTGTCCACCACAAGCCACCTCCTCTCCAAAACGAACGACAGTACTAACTCAGCAACAGCGCCGCCCCCATCGTCTCAACCCTCGAAGTCTTCACCGGCGTCGACTCTCGCGCCGCCCTCCTGAAACCCAACCGACTCAACCAATCCAAATTCCTCACACGCCTAACGCGAGCCCTCTTCCGAATCGCCGTAGCCCTGCTCGCCATCCTACTCGCCATCGCCGTGCCAAGTTTCGAGGCAATCTCCGCTCTGCTGGGCGGCTTTTTCGGCTTCCTCATCTGCGTCATCATGCCCGTTGGCTATCATTTGAAAATCTTTGGGAAGCAGATTGCACGGCGCCAAGTTGTGTTGGATTGGGTGTTTATCGTCGTTTCTGTGGCTTTGGCGTGCGTTGGGACGGTGTGGGAGTTCTTGCCGAGGAAGTGGATTGGTGTGTAGATCGGGAAGGTAGTCTGTACAAGCGGCCCTTGTGTCTTCTCCCGGGCAGTCCACGTCTATGCTGGAGCTGGAGGCAGTGCCATACCCACTCGGTATTGCTCTGCCGCAAGTTGGAGGCTGAAATTAGCAAGGATCACGGGATTAGCCGTACCATTTCGCATATAGTGTTCGGGGGTAGCTGCGATATTGGTGTGAAGGCGGATCTCACGCAGCATGTCCTGGAATTCGATCCGTTCGGTATCGTCGAATTGTAAGCATTGCCAAACTAGCTCCCTCAATTCGGGGCTGTACGTGTCCGAAGGCGAGCTGTCCTCTGGAGGTTTGAGTCGTTCGTCGTCCTCGCCGTCTCCTAGATACAAGGTTCCGGGAGGGCTCTGGCGTAGCGTGATCAAGCAGTACAGAATAAGCCCGATGCCGTATACATTGGTCCACGGCCCCAGCCTCCAATCGCCGTCGATTGGTTCGAGAGTGTCCATGTCAAGAAATCGTCGTTGCTCGGGTGCTCGAAAGCTGGGAGTTCCCTCATCGTTGTTCCACCACTGTGGATTGGTAGGATCTCCTCCGGCGGTTGTGAACGCGAGCCCAAAGTCGGTTACGACAGCGTGGGGGTATTGCGGATATAGCGTTGGATCGGGTGAATTCAATAGCACATTCAAAGGCTTGAGGTCGCGATGGACAATTGAACGCCAATTCGGTGCCATGTCGATCTTGCCTGGCCGGTTATTGATATGGCCGTGTTCCATGGCGAAGCCGCACAGGGCTAGCGACTCCGCAACGTTCCATATCATCGGTTCCGGGATGGGTTTGTCCAGCACGTGGGCGTAGTGTTCGATCAGATCCCCCAAATCTCCATGGGGAGAAAATTCCGTGTAGATGCGGTAGGCGAACACCGCAGGCAGGAGTAGTCCCGCATGCAGTCCTTCTCTCAGCACAGGAACGGCGTTGAGTCCCGGAATGTTCAGCAGAGAGTTAGGACAACTCAATTCATAGGGATATCGTCCTGTGGGCTGGCGGACATCGCCGGCCCACAGTTTGGGATCTCGCCAGGCGTACTCATCCATCACGACTTCTTTGCGGAATACACGCTGTAGATGGTTAGTACGTACCGTACAGAGAGGTTGAGGCAAGTGGACGACTTACGTCGATGATGTTGTTGTTTTGGTCAACGCTCATCCAGATGCTGGCAACGCCTTGGCCTCCTTGACGGACTCCTCTTTCTTGCCACGATCCCGGACCAGGACGCTGTAGCCCAACGACAGCACGCCTGTCTCTTTGCAGTTCTCCTTTCCGCGAGCCCACCACCTGGAAGTGAACAGACGAGAATCAGCGCAAGTCCTATAGCAGTTATCAGCAATCGCCAGCAACTTACCCATTTCGCAGGCATCTTCGCAAGACCACCCCCATCTAGAGGCACCGGAGGGTAAGCGCGCAATCTCTCGTAGGCAGCCAAACGGGCGTCGCATGCGCGTATGGCGTTTGCCGCAGCATTGCGCTGATTCAGTGCATGATTCGTACTGAGGGGGGCTGGATGGGATTGCGCGGCTTCAATGCCGCGTAGGGCTTCCCACACGTCTCTCTGTCGGCCCAATGCTGCCTTGAGCTCGGTAAATCTGGCTGTCGCGGCAACTCTCTCCGTCTTCAGACGCCTCCAACTGGCCGGATCGTTATTGATGAGAGCTTCGGCAGCAGCTACCCCAACGTCGGCGACATTCGCTGCAGCGCTTGCGGTTACGACGTTGTTATCCTCCGTCGTGCAGTCGTGGTATGCCGCCACCCATACTCTCTTCTGAGCTGCTGTCTTAGCTGACCAAGATCGAATGATGCTGGCACGTGTAGCCCCAACCCTGATGAGGGTCTGGTATCGGACGAACAGTGCTCGCGTTTCCGGCATTTTGGTGGGAAAAAGACTGGATGGGTGAAGGCTGGTGTGGACTGGTGAGCAGATCGAAATGCGTCCAGAGCTTCGTCGCCAGCAACATCTTTCGTGTTTTAACTATCGTTGCTTTCCCCCAAAGGAACAAAGGAGATGTGCGGCAATCGGTCGCATCCGGCGTGCCAGTGATTTTGGGAGACAAAGAGAAGCGCTGCGAGTGAACTTGCCTTTGTTCAAAAGTGATCCATTGCAAGCTCGACAAGCTGCAGCGTGGAACAAAGAGTCCCATGCGCTCGAACCGATCATTCCATTGTGTGCGATACGCGCCGGATCTGGGTATCTCCAATGTCATCCCGGCCAGACTCCAATGCTAAGGCCGCGTCAGAAGTGCCATGCATGCATAACGTTCGTCATTCTTCTCGTCTTCTTTTGTTCCCATTGTGGCCGTTGGTCTCCACCGCATCTCCGTCTTCCACCTCCCCATCGAGGAACTCACTCTCTTCTCTTGCTGTGCTTTTGCGCCTGAACTGACCGGTGCCGATTGCGACAATTTCGTCCTCGCTATCGCTCTCACCCATGTCCAGCAACACCGGCATGCGAAATTCATCATCCTTGTTCCGCATGTTGCCCATCTTCTCTCGCTGCATTTGCTCCTCATCCACAGTCAAGACATCGACTTCCTCATCTTCCTGATCCAGCCGCTTTCGCTTCAGCTCTTCAATTGGATGGATGTCGAATTCGTCTTCGTGCTCAACGTACTCCTCGTTCTCCTCCACCTCCACAAAGTCCGGAGCAAGCGCTGACCAGCGTTGGGGCGTATTGATAGTCCAGATGAAAATCTTACCGCTCTCCACACCGGTGGCTGCCACGAGCGGTTTGCTTGGATGCCATTCCACTGCGCCCAGCTCCTCCTTTGGACCTTCCAAAATCTTGACCAAGCTGCCGTGCCCCCGCTCCCAGATGTAGATGTCGTGATTCATCAATGTAGATGCCATGACGTGGTCTGCATTACTAGAAAAGGCGACGTGGTTCCACGATAGTCGATTCACAACATCTTGAAACTTGTGCTCAACTTCCAGATTGATGCTGTCGGGTTTCAGGTTGGGAGAGGTAAGATCGGGGAGTTTGATGGTCCGAATGATGGTGTCGGATGCGTTGACGAGAAGATCACGACCAGATGCGCTCAGGCGAATGAGCAGGATAGGTTTGCTGCACAGGCGGAGACTGTAAATTGTTTCGCGGGTGGTGGTCGAGATGATATTCAGCCAGCCTTTCGTGGTGCCTGTAACGACATGACTGCCGGTAGGCGTAAATGCGGCGACTGTGGTGAAATGTTTTGCGTCTGCTTTTGCTGCATCCTCTTGCTCATTCGGCGCCCGCATGGGGAGGTTCGGGAGAGGATGTTGTTTTGGGTGTGCCTCATCTTCCAAATCCACCAATACCGGCCTGTACTCATACAACGCTGCCACGCACTGGAATCGGTTGGAGGGATGGAGCTCGGCGATGTACACGGGTGCTCCGAGGTTGCACACTCGCACCCGGCTGCCGTCTTGGAGATCCCACAGGATGATCTTCCAGTCGATGGAGGAGGAGAGGAGGTAGCGATCGTCTGCTGACCAGCTGAGCGACTGGACGGTGCGATTGGGAGTATGCCCTTTGATTTTGCGTGCACAGCCGTTGGTCGCGAGGTCGAAGATGGAGATGCCGCCTTTTGACGTGCCAGACGCAAGCAGGTCTGGAGGATGGTCAGGTCAGAACCAGCCCGATGAGAGTACCTCCATAGTTACGTACCGCCTTGGTGACTGAAGCGAATGCATACTGCCTGTCCGGAGCTGCGCAGGCGCGCAGACAGCGACTCTGGGATGTCCTGGGCGAGAAGGGACGGATCGGTGAGAGGAAGATTCATCTTGGAGAGGACGCGCAGACGATGAAGATCATCTCTCAGGCTGCGGTGATTTCCATAAAATGAGGTCGATGCGCCATGCTAGCAATGGCCGGGCATATAGCAGGGAATGCTGGATGAAGGTGAACAATGAACTCACACTTTCACGACAGGTAGCAAGGAAGGTTTGCAACGCGGCTCTCTGATTGGCTGCTGCATCGCGTGCGGCTCTGAAACGGCCGCGCTAAGGCCAAACCTTAAACTGTCTAGAGTCACCGCCCGCCAAGCCCGCTAGCGCATTTCGACAAAGAAGAGGCTTTCGCGAAACAGCAGGCGACGTCCACCTTTCTCCTTCACTCACCCTCCGACCAACCCCTCAGTCATCGCCAGATACGCGTGCGATACTGCCCACCTCGCCTCTCCAGTGCGCAGAGACAATTCCATCACCTCTCGGGCACTCAACAGCCTCCGGCTGGCCCTCCGACGGACCCGACGGTCGCGACCCCCAGCTATTCTTTCCTTCGCAACACCGCGCACCGCGCCACCAGCGATCATCACCAGTCATCGAAAGCGAGCATTCACCGACACGATAGGGAAGGCAGAAGCAGTATTGAGGGTGTTCGGAGCGGGAGGCGGTCCTCACCGAGGTCTCGCGTGTGGTGAAAGGGGGGCCGTGGCGTGGACGGCGTCGGTGAAGTGAGGTCGCAAGACGGCAGTGACCAGGATCTCACGTTTCACACACTCCAAGCAAACGTTCCCCAGTGCAACCTCGCGCAAAAGCGAGACACTCGGCGACAGCACCTCTCACATCCACCACGACCGACTGAGCGAGCGCTCACACACCGGCAATCATGTCGAACTTCACCTTTGCCTACTCCCAGGCGCCGCTCAAGACGGTGCAGGAGATCCAATTCGGCCTCTTCTCCCCCGAAGAGATCAAGAACATGAGTGTTGTCCACATCGAATATCCTGAGACCATGGATGAGCAGCGCCAGCGGCCGCGTGAGAAAGGCCTGAACGACCCCAAGATGGGCACCATCGATCGCGGCTACAAGTGCGCCACCTGCGAAGAGAGCATGCAAGAGTGTCCCGGGCATTTCGGGCACATCGAACTTGCGGTGCCCGTCTTCCATATCGGTGAGTAGCCGTGACATCTGCATGTCATGGCCTCGAGCACAGACTAACCCCTCACGTGACTAGGCTTCATCTCCAAAATCAAGAAGGTACTTGAGGCCGTGTGCCACAACTGCGGAAAGCTTTTGGATGATGAAGTAAGTCTTGCCCACATCCGTGCTCCCTAGGTAGGTTTGCGTCTTTCATATGTCCAGTGCTTACCTGCATCACGCTGCAGCGCAACCCTACCTTCGCTCAAGCTACCCGCCTGCGCGATCCCAAGCGTCGCTTCGAAGCCGTCCACAAGCTCTGCAGGATCAAGAAGATCTGTGAGGCCGACGAGCCTGCTGATGACCAGAACGACGCTTTTGGAGACGACCCCAAAGCCAAGCTGAAGCACAAAGGACATGGTGGCTGTGGTAACCTGCAGCCCGAGATCCGCAGGGAGCAGCTTCGACTTTGGGGCTCGTGGAAGGTGGCGAAGAGTGAAGAGGACATGGGTGATGACCGAAATGCAGTTGAGAAGAAGCTAATCACCCCCCAAGACGCGCTGAACGTCTTCCGTAACATCCGCGACGAGGATCTTCTCAGACTTGGATTGAACGCCGACTACGCCCGCCCCGAGTGGATGGTGCTGACAGTCTTGCCGGTTCCGCCTCCAGCTGTCAGACCAAGTGTGTCGGTGGACGGAACGTCCCAAGGCATGCGATCGGAAGACGACTTGACCTACAAGCTCTCCGACATCATTCGCGCCAACTCCAACGTCCGACGCTGCGAGCAAGAAGGCTCCCCGCAACACGTCGTCGATGAGTTCTTCCAGCTGTTGCAGTATCACGTTGCAACTTACATGGACAACGACATTGCCAGCGTGCCCAAAGCCATCCAGAAGTCCGGTCGTCCTGTAAAGGCCATCCGTGCTCGCCTCAAGTCCAAGGAAGGACGTCTTCGAGGCAATCTCATGGGCAAGCGTGTGGATTTCTCTGCACGTACTGTCATCACAGGCGATCCTAATCTGGACTTGGACGAGGTCGGCGTGCCGTGGCATATTGCCAGGACCTTGACCTTCCCCGAGACGGTCAACGCGTACAACATCCACAAGATGACTGCGCTTGTGCGAAACGGGCCAAACACTTGGCCCGGCGCAAAGTACGTGATCCGCGACACCGGCGAGCGCATCGACCTCCGTCACTCCAAACGTGCTTCAGAGATGACACTGCAACCCGGCTGGAAGGTTGAGCGCCACCTCGTTGATGGCGACCTCATCATCTTCAACCGTCAGCCATCGCTTCACAAGGAATCCATGATGGGTCACCGAGTCAGAGTCATGCCCTACTCGACCTTCCGTCTCAATCTCTCCGTCACGTCGCCCTACAACGCCGATTTCGATGGTGACGAGATGAACTTGCACGTCCCGCAATCGCATGAGACTCGAGCGGAAGTGATGAACCTTTGCGCAGTGCCCCTCAACGTGGTGTCTCCGCAGAAGAACGGCCCGCTCATGGGCATCGTCCAGGACACCATGGCCGGTATCTACCTGATGACAAGGCGTGACGTGTTCATGACGAAAGAGCAAGTCATGAATATCCTGATGTGGGTTCCTGGTTGGGACGGTGTGGTTCCACCTCCGGCCATCATCAGGCCCAGTCCGAGATGGACGGGCAAGCAGATCGTCTCACTCGCTTTCCCCGCCGGGCTCAACATGGCTCGCGCGAACACCAAGGAGAGTGACGTTCCACTTGAAGAGAAAGAAGGCATCGAGATTCAGAATGGTGAGCTCATGTGGGGCCGCATCACAAAGAAGATTGTCGGTGCAAGCAACGGCACCGTGGTGCACTTCATCTACAACGACAAAGGCCCCGAGGCCACGGTGGAGTTCTTCAACGCCAGTCAGAGAATCGTGGCATACTGGCTGCTCCACAATGGCTTCAGCGTTGGGATTGGTGACACAATTCCCGATGCAGTCATGGCCGACAAGATCGAAGAAGCGATCAAGGCGGAGAAGGCAGAGATTGACACTCTGGTCAGCGAGGTCCAGACGAATAAGCTTGAACCTGCACCGGGTATGACGATTCGGGAGACGTTCGAATCGAAAGCCAAGATGTTCTTGGACAACGCCCGAAACAACGGAGGTGATATCGCCTACGATGGTCTCAAGGCTTGCAACAACGTCGCGACCATGGTGAAGGGTGGGTCGAAAGGCTCCACCACCAACGTCTCCCAGATGACGGCTGCAGTCGGACAGCAGAGTTTGGAGGGCAAGAGATTGCCCTTTGGATTCAAGTACAGGACTCTGCCGCACTTTCCCAAAGACGATTATTCGCCTGCGTCGAGAGGGTTCGTCGAGAATTCCTACCTTCGCGGTCTCACGCCACAGGAGTTCTTCTTCCACGCAATGGGTGGTAGAGAAGGTCTGATCGATACGGCTGTCAAGACTGCCGAGACGGGATACATCCAACGCCGTCTTGTAAAGGCCCTCGAGGAAGTCATGGTCAAGTACGATGGTACTGTTCGTAACTCGCTGGGCGATATCCTGCAGTTCATCTACGGCGAAGACGGACTGGACGCCATGTGCATCGAGCCTCAGAGCTTGGAAATCATCTCGTCTGCACATGGGGCTTTTGAGAAGAAGTATCGTGTTGATATCATCGACACTAAAAAGGGGCTGACCCTCACGCGAGACGAGCTGGAGATGGCCGATGAGATCCAAGGCGACATGGACGTGCAAGCGCTCTTCGACGAGGAGTTCGAGGCCATCCTCTTTGATCGGGAAAAGATCCGCAAGGGTGTGGAGGATTCTTCAGAGAGTATGCAATTGCCTCTCAACGTCGGCCGCATGATCAGAAACGCCAGAGACAAGTTCAAGATCAAGGACGGAGCGAGGAGTGATTTGGATCCCAAAGAGGCCATTCCAAAGATCAAGAACATGCTCGCCCGCCTTGCGATTGTCCGTGGCGATGATGAGCTCAGCAAGCAAGCAGACACGGATGCACTGCTCCTCGCCAAGGCCAACTTCCGATCCAGGCTTGCATTCAAGAGGATTGTGAAGGAGGACTCGTTGAACAAGCTTGCGCTCGACAACATCCTCGGCGACATCGAGAACCGCTTCTCCCGCTCTCTCGCCAGCCCTGGCGAGATGGTGGGCGTGCTTGCCGCGCAGTCCATTGGCGAGCCGGCTACGCAGATGACGTTAAACACCTTCCATCTTGCTGGTGTGACCGCAAAGACCACTACGAAAGGTGTCCCGCGTCTCAAGGAGATTCTCAATGTGGCGAACGATCTCAAGACCCCGAACATGAAAGTCTACCAGCTTCAGGATGTTCGCCTGAAGCAAGAGACGTGCAAGGACCTTCGTTCCAAGATTGAGCATACTTCTCTGCGATCGGTCACCGATGAGACGGAGATCTACTACGATCCCGACATTCAGTCGACCGTGATTCCGGCTGATCAGGACATGGTGGAGTCATACTACATCCTTCCGGAAGACAACGCCGAGAGCGTGGAGGCGCAGAGCAAATGGCTGCTGCGCCTCGTGCTTGGTCGTCGGCAGTTGCTCGACAAGGGCTTGACTGTCACCGACGTGGCGCACAGGATCAAGGAGGTCTTCGGTCAAGACATTGCCGTCATTTTCTCGGACGACAACGACGAGCAGCAAATCGTGCGTGTCAGAATGCTCACCGGCAATCGCGATAAGGATGATGAGGGCGGTGACGCTGAGGAAGAGGACACGCTGAAGCGACTGGAGGCACACATGCTCGATACTGTCATTTTGAGAGGCGTGAGGGGAGTGAAGAGAGCTTTTGTCTCTACCGATGTCTTGATCAGAGAGGCACCAGACGGGGAGATCATCAAGAAGAAGAGCGACAGGCAATGCCAGGAGTGGTATCTCGACACTGATGGCGTCAACCTGCGCGAGGTATTGTGCGTGGATGGCGTCGACGCGACGAGGACCACTTGCAACCACTTTGGCGAGATCATGTCGGTCTTTGGCATTGAGGCCACGAGAGCTTCGCTCATGAGGGAGTTGAAGGACGTGCTGACGAACGATGGGTCTTACGTCAACCACCGCCACATGGGCATCCTTTGCGACGTGATGTGCGCCCGAGGCAGCCTGATGGCCGTCACTCGGCACGGTATCAACCGCGCAGACACTGGTGCATTGATGCGTTGTTCCTTCGAAGAGACCGTCGAGATCTTGTTCGAGGCCGCGTCAAGCGGAGAGCTGGACGATTGCCGTGGAGTGTCGGAGAACATTATCCTTGGACAGTTGGCGCCCTCTGGTACTGGAGAGTTCGATTGCCTGCTTGATCAAGACTTACTGCAGACAGTAGTCGCGAGCAAACAAGGCATGAGCTCTCTGGCCACTGGTGCAGCCAGTCCAATGGATGGCTCAATGACGCCTTACGACGTGGGCTCCCCCTTGGCCGAGGGTGGTTACGGCGCTGGACCCGACTATGGTGCATCTTTCTCCCCCATCATCAACGCGGCTGGAGACGAGACGGGTGGTCTTACTGCCTATGGCGGTGGAGGGTTCTCGCCTTACAGCGGCGGCGGCGGCATGAGCCCCGGGTACGCGCCCACGAGCCCGTTCAGCAGTGGCATGAGCCCGAGCAGTCCTGGTTTTGGCTACTCACCTGCCAGTCCTGCCTTTGGTTACTCGCCTACTAGCCCTGGTCAAGGCCTGTCGAGCCCAGCGTACGAGATGACGAGTCCGAGATACAACAGCAGCCCCGCCAGTCCCGCTTACACGCCGACCTCGCCAACTTACTCACCCACGAGCCCGGCATACAGCGGAGGCAACAAGGTCTCGCCCACATCTCCCTCCTACTCGCCAACCTCTCCGTCGTACTCTCCGACCTCTCCGAGCTACTCGCCAACCTCGCCAAACTACAGTCCAACCTCGCCTGGCCATCATCTGGGCAACTCGACTTCTCCGACGTCTCCCAAGTACTCACCGACGTCGCCTCAGTACAGCCCGACTTCTCCAGCGTACAGTCCGACTTCTCCGGCATACTCGCCCACCAGTCCCAAGTATGGCGGCGGTGCGGGTAACAGCCACTCTCCGACGTCGCCTTCGTACAGCCCGACGTCTCCTGTCTACAGCCCGACTAGTCCGGTGCAGAACGGGTATTCGCCGACGTCGCCGACGCAGAACACCAGTCCGACGAGTCCTCAGTATAGCCCGACTAGCCCTCAGTACTCGCCAAAGTGAGTTCTACCTACTAGTTCAGAAACGCTGCAAGATACTGACCATCGCCACAGTTCTCCGCGCGAGGAAGGGAGCTAGATGCGTGTTATCATTCACGACCATTGTTTTACCAGAACAACCATTACGACACGAACACATCTTCACGGAACGGCGTGGCTTGCGATCAGAGGCGGACAGCAGGAAGGAAAAAGAGGCCAGACGGCGTACTCTTAGCTGAGCCCACGTGGCATGGCACCTTCATCTTTCTTCCCTGCGTGACTCTCTGGTCATCCTGGCAACCGCGGCCGTCTTTCAACACACACTTCTGTACAATACTATTACCGATGCGATCAGCGTTCCTTGCATCTTCTGGAATCGGCGTTTTTTTCTTTCACTTGCTTAGATGGACTGTTACTTGGAAACGAAACGGGCGCCTCACCGCACCCACCAAAAAAAGGACCTCTTTCCAAGGACGCACAGCAGTGTTATTATGGGATTGCATTGCTTTTGATATCAGGCGCGGCGTTTGGGAAGAAGCGGAAGCAGAGAGAGAATGAGTCTTTTGCTGAGAATGGACACAAAAAGGAGGGTGGGACGTTGCTTCTTTGCTTTGCTTTTCCTTTTTCGCGCGTTCGTTCGCTGGTGTGGCGAGAATGCGTTCACTAGACTGATACCTCTACGGGCTTTGGCTGGCTTGCCTGGGAGATGCGATGGCTGAGAGTGCCACAGGGAGATGAGATGATGAGATGGAATGCAGTGTGGAAGCGGTGGTGCTGCTTTGGACGGCGCTGCTTTTGGCTTCGGGCTTTCACTGTGGCGAGTGACAGTAAAATACTTTTGAAATGGAGACGCGTACTGCTCTCAATGTATTGTCCCTTTCTTATCCTTGATCTGTAGTCGTTAAATGTTGAGAGGGAGAGTGGTGGTTTGTGATTGCCTGATTTGGTGACGGTGAGTTTTCGCCCATGTCCAGGCGAAGTCCAACCTCAGCATATCCAACTTAACACACGGCTTATGCCTGCGATCATTCAATAAGCGAGCAAAGCGCACCGCACACCCCTCAATCGAGTGAGCAACGCGAACAGGTACACATCATCCGCACACTTGGAATCGCCTTAGCACTCGGCTCGGAAGATTCACTCTTGACTCACAGTACTTCCTCAAACCCCGCCAGTCACAAACTCCAACAATGCCCAAACAATGGCCAACAGCGAATACGAATACGTGCGCCACTTCGAGCAACCCGACACCCTGCCTCCCTCCAACTGGATCATAGTGCGCATCGACGGCCGGGGCTTCAGCAAACTCAGCGCAAAATACGCCTTCGCGAAACCCAACGACAAGCGCGCGCTGGACCTCATGAACGCCGCCGCGGTGGAAACCGTGCGCGCCCTCTTCGACGTCGTGCTCGCGTACGGGCAAAGCGACGAGTACAGCTTCGTCTTCCACGAGGCGTGCACGCTTTTCGACCGCCGCGCGGCGAAGCTGGCTACGACTGTTGCTACCCTATTCACGGCGGAGTACTGCATGCTTTGGCCGACTTTCTTCCCCGATACGCCGCTCACGAGGCCCTGGCCTACTTTTGATGGGCGCTGCGTGGCGTATCCTAAGCGTAGGATTTTGCGCGATTACCTTTCTTGGAGGCAGGCGGATTGTCATGTGAATAATCTGTACAATACGACTTTCTGGGCGCTGGTGTTGAAGGGGGAGATGGGGAACCGTGAGGCGGAGGAGGCGTTGAAGGGGACTCTGGCGCGGGATAAGAATGAGATTTTGTGGAGTCGGTTTGGGGTTAATTATAATGATGAGGAGGTTGTGTTTCGGAAGGGGACCGTGGTCTATAGAAAGTTGGAGGGGGTGGGCCCGTTGGGAGGGAGCAGTCGGACTCAGGTTGAGAAGGAGAGGAAGAGGAAGATGAAGGCGGAGATTGCGGTTGAGCATGTGGATATTATTGGGGATGGGTTTTGGGAGGAGAGGCCTTATATTTTGGCGGGTAAGAGGGGGGCGAGTGAAGAGGAGTAAAGGTATCAGCATGAACCATTAGCCGTCCGAGCGAACTTGCTTCTAGTATATTGCTTGCCCAACGACACTAAGCACTTCTGCCCTTCAACCCATCATCGATACACTCACACCACAGGCTGCTCCATGCGATCGGGCACCTCCGGCCGCACATCGACCACCGCCTTCAGAAGGTCGTCCACGACTCCAGGTCCCGATTTCTTCTCTAACTGCTTCAAGTCCTCGAGCTGCTGCTGTGTGTCCTTCTCCGCCTTCTCCTCGGCCTGCTTGTTGCCGGATTGTTGCTGTGGATCTTCCGTTTAGTTCCTGCGCGGACGCTGGTCGGCTTCTGGTATGATAACGAACCTCCTTCTCGTACTTCTTGTACTCCTCTTCCTTCTCCTTCTTGTAGTCTTCAATCTCCTTTTGCGCTTCGGAGCGTGCGTCCTTTACTCGCTTTGTTCGGTCTGAGATGATAGAAAGTGGTGAGCAACTGCTCAGGTTCCGTGGGTGGATGCCAATGCTAGGACGCAAGACGTACATTCTCGAGCTATAAGCGTCGTCAGTGATTAGGAGTCAGCGGTGGGATGATAAGATGGAGCCCTCACCTTTCTGCACAATCTTCTGCGCTTCTCGTTCCGCCTGATTGGGGTGTCAGTGCCGTCTCTTCACCGATCCGTCCAGCTTGGACAGTGGACGTACGTCGAGCAGGGTCTGGATGCCTGCGGAATTCGAGGCTGCCTGTGGAATGCGTCAGTCCGGTATCGAGTCGCGCTGATTCTGTGGGCACAACTTACCATATTTACGATCTGGTCCTTGAGCGAGTGATGCGATTGGAGTAGCTGGAAGAGAGGCGGCTGAGTTTGGATGCGACTCTGAACGTTTGACGTCTGCATGTGGTCGCGGGACGATTAGTCAGCGGCTATGGCCTCAGGCACCAGCAACTCGACCACCACCTCACTCCGGCCGCAAGCACTACATGCTTTACCCGACCATTGGCAGTAGGTAGTGTAACGTTAAGGTGCGAGACTGGCAGAAGCTGTATCAGACCACTCATGTAGCCAGGAGAATTGTGGCCATTTTATGTCCCGTTGGAACGTACTGGGAGGCACTACACCCAGAATTCGCTGCTCGCCCTTCAACTTCGTCTCGTTTTTGTACACTCTACGTCACGTACATGCGTATCTTACGTTCAAAGGGCATTGTATATTCCTATCCGGTGTATCCAGCGGCTCAGTCCTCCGTCCCTTGATTTTCAAGGGCACAACGCAATCGAATTCAACCGTACACCGTCTTAATGTGTCTTGCACATCCAACATCACGCGAGCAACGACCGTTCACCTGATATGTGAGGCGGACCGGATAGTCAACGGCAAACGAAAAGCACTGGTGAACAGAATGCGAATTTAAAACGAGCAATCTTCTGCATTCCTCAGGCGGATTATACCACCATGTCCCAAGAGCTCCAGGACGAACTGACGTCCATCAACTCCATTTACGGCGAGCACACGTTGAATTCCATAACATCCGAAGACTCGGTTTACACCCTGACCTTTCCGTCTCAGCCCGATATCTCTTTCCGAGTGGACTTCCCCGAGCAATATCCAGACGTCCCGCCCTCAATCCTCGGGACTCAATCCGTCGGTGGCAGTGTCGGGAAGGGCGATGGCGCGTATCTGGTAGATCTGGTGAGGGATGTGCTGGCGGATGTCTACACGCCCGGCGCTCCATGTATCTTTGACTTGGTCGAGGAAGTCGATTCGCGCCTACAAGATCTAGGTCTCGACAAGCAAGCAGAGAAAACCGAGGAAGCCACATCCGATGCCGCGCAACAACAATACACCGAACCGCATTCCTCCTATGGAGACGACGAGAGCACTACTGGCAACACATCTACCTCCAATATATCCAAACACCACGTGCCCGAAGAACCACCCTGGACCCTCTCAACCCCCATATCAGAGAAGAAATCCCTCTTCATAGCACGCTGCGCCCCCGTCACCTCCACCGCCCAAGCCAGATCCTACCTCGCCCGCCTGCTAGAAACCGACAAAAAAGCCGCCAAAGCAACGCACAACATCACCGCCTGGCGCATCCAGGGCGACAACGGCGTGCAGTTCCAAGACTGCGATGACGACGGCGAGACGGCTGCTGGTGGGCGGTTGCTGCACCTGCTCGAGCTGATGAAGGCTTGGGATGTGATGGTTGTGGTGTCGAGGTGGTATGGTGGGGTTCATTTGGGGCCGGATCGGTTTCGCATTATCAATGCTGTTGCGCGGGATGCGTTGGTTCTGGGTGGGTTTGGGGAGAAGGATATTGGGAAGGGGAAGAAGGGGAGGAAGTGACTTGTCAGCCTGCTGGTTTGAGCTATGCCGTAGTCGACGCCTCGGCGAGGCTGCAATTCACGACATCAATCTACGTGGATCTTCGACTACGAGAAACTGTGCTGGCTGGAACGAACAGGTGTTGCTGAAACTATTTCAAGACGCTAACAAACGCTACACCTTCTACCAACTCGAACAAATCTCCAATGGCAAATCGATCCTCACCCTCAGAAGAATGCGATTGTCCGAATCTCCACGCTCTCCCTATACGGCACGCCCTCGGGACTCGTGGGATCATTGAAAGCACTGTGGCCCACAAACTGCGCGCGCTTCGGATCCGACTCATACGTCTTGAGCGTAATGACCTTGTCCGGCGTCATATCCGGGAAGTAATACCACTTGTGATTGGGGTTGTGTCGCATCACATAGTTCTCGCCCGTGCGATCGCGATACCGCAAGTACAGCTTGAAAAAGTCGTCGGTCGGCGAGGACGTAATGTCGCACATGGCCAGCGGGTTCTCCTCGACTTTGTTCAGCGGCTTCCACACGTTGAAGAAGGCGACGCGGCGCGACAGCAGCTCCTCCGCCTCGTCCGCCAGCAGCTGCCGCACGCGCACCGGCCCGGACTCGGCGGTGTAGTCGCAGTGGACAAGAGACACGGGCGCGCGCTGCGACGTATTCGTCTCCTGCGTCAGTTTCTTCGCCGCATTGCCCTTGGTGCGAATCGTATGATCAAAGACGAGCACGCGCTTCGCGCCCTGCGTCTTCTTGAGGAACTCGACGATCTCGGGGTAGAATTTCTCGCGCACCAGGTCCTCGTCCTGCCACTTCTCGCGCGGGAAGTCGGTGGTGAAGTCGTCGATGGCGAACCCTTGCTTGTCCACGCTGAACTTGTCTGCTTGATCCCACCCATTCCACACCGACATCTCTTGCGTGTCGTCGCCCGGCTCGTGGATGTGGTTTGCTTTTTCGTCTTCGTAGAAGTAGAGCTCGGTGAGCTTGGGCGTGACGTCTTTGGTGTAGTTGAAGGTCGCTTTGACTTGGGGCTTCGCGGCGCCCGGGGCATCGATGTTGGTCGACATGGTTGCGGCGGTGTATGAGTGAATAGGTGTGGTTGGCGCGAGGGACAAAAGAAATGGACAGGAGAGGTGAGAGGGAGAGAGCAGAGAGGTGTCGAGATACTTATTCGCCACGCTCGATCGGTGGTTGAGAGCCGCATATGAGTGGTCGGTCCGACGGAAATGACGCAAGAGGCCGAGCGAGTCTCGAACATTCGCGTCGATGTGGTATAGCCGGCATTACCGACCGAGCAATATGGATTGCAAGGCATTATAGGGTCCGTACGATTCGCCGAGGACAGACGACGTACTGGTCAAACAAAGACTGTAGACACTGGTTGGACTTCTGATCATACTGTAGACTATGCAAACTGTACTACACTCGTATTTCGAGCAGGATTCAACGAGGCTGTGGCGTTTAAATCACGACTGTATCTCAATGCTTAGTAAATGCCCCTTGCACGATCGAAAGAAGTTAACTCACCTTGCCAGGCAACAAGGCCTTCTCCACCGCGCCCTGCGTCTTCTGCCACGCAGGCAGCGCCTCCACCTGACCAATCCATCGCGTCACATTGGGATACTTCTCCAGCGGCAGCTTGCTCGCCTTGTGCAAATGCGCAGGCGACATGACCGCAATATCGGCAATCGTCACCTCATCGCCGGCCAACCACTTGGTCTTGCCGAGCTGGTCGTCGAGAATGGTGGCGAGCTTGTGGAAACGCTCGGACTCGCCGTCAATGACGGACTGGTCGGCCTTGTTGCCCAGCAGCGGCTGCACGACCTCCTGCACGAGGTAGACGTAGCAGCTAGAGAACCAGACGGACGCCTCCCACAGCAGCCAGCGGTTGACCTGGGCGCGCTGCTTGAGGTCTTTGGGGTAGGCGGGGGAGTTGACGGTGTCGGCGGCGTAGGCGAGGATGGCGTTGGATTCGGTGATGAGGCAGTCGCCGTCCTTGGCCGCGGGCACGGTCGCCGACGGGTTGATGTTCTTCACGTACTCCGGGTCCTTTTGCTTGCCCTCGAAGAAGGAGATGAAGTGGTAGTTGTAGTCGACGTTCATTAGGTCGAGCCCGGCCAGCACTTTGCGGCTGTTGATGGTGCACGGGTCGAGGTAGATTTCGAGAACCATGGTGGCGGATGTTGATGCTGTTGTTCAGGTAAAAGGTGGTAAATGAGTTTTCGTAAAGAGAGGGTTGTAGGCGTGAGAGGAGGGAGGAAAAGAGATCGCAAACCCCTCCTTTTTGTTATACCTTCTGGACCCTCCCCCCCACAAACACTAAACGACGTCAGTGGGGTATTGCCTGAGAAACTTCCATTGAGCCCCGCATTGGTGAGGCGCGGATCCGGTGATCCAGACCAACCATGAGCAGAGATCGCTAGTGGCGAGGGTGACAAATAGCAGTGATTGGTGGGATTGGGAGAGCCTCGTTTTGTTTTAGTTGCTTTTCACCTTGGTGTCTTTGACCTGGCGTGCGGATGGTTGCTAACGGGTGAAAGAGAAAGGCATCACAAACAGTAACGTTGGATGAGTTTGGTCGGGCAAACGACCGCGACTATGGTAGTAAGGAAAGGTAAAGAAGTACGCAGCGCAGTCCCGCCCCTTCTCCATCCTTGAACTCCAGATGAAAAAACACCCAACCCGAGCACAAACAACCAGTCCAGGCAGCAGTAGACAACACCAGGTATCCAGCATCACTACATCCTCACAGACTTCAAGGTCGAGTGTTCTCATCTGCCACCTCGCCCTTCGTCGATGTCCCGAGGGGCTCGCTAGCAGGGAATGGCAACATCGACCGTACAGACGCCGGGCTATCCTCCCACACAATGATATCGCCCTTGACGTCTCCATCAGCGCTGACGACGGGCAGGTCGAACAGGCCCCTCTTAGAAGGCGTTGACGTTGCGCGTGCCTTCTTGCCCGAGCCAGCAGCGAAGGGCAGTGGCGCGGCGAATAGATTGCTCATGTCGAGTGTGGTGGCGGTGGTTGACTGCTTCTCGGGCGTCGCGTCGACGACCACGTGAGAGTCTTTGTCGAGGCCCTCGGGGATGAAGTCCTCGGTCTCCAGGTCGGAGAGCGGCGAGCGTTGACCGTCGTCCATATCATCCACAACGACCTTCTTGCGGATGATGTCGACCTTCTTCACACGCGTCGGGCCGGTAAGAGGAGCAGCAGCAGTAGTGACAGTCGCGCGAGAGGCAGTGGGAGCATCGTAGCCCTCCGGCGGCGTGTTCTCCTTGCCTCGGTCATCCTTCGCCTTCAATCCACTCTCCTCATCCGAGCTCAAGTCGAGGGTGAGCGTGCTGTGCTCCATCAAATTGCCGGCTTCCTCCTCGGGCGTGTCTTCGTAGATGTCGAAGAACCAGTTGCGCGGCATGCTTTCCTGGATCGTGGCGCCGCTGCGAGTCCGGGCGTGTTTGGGAGCGGCAACGGCAGGGGAGGATTTGGAGAAGGTGCCATTGAGAGCAGCGTCGAGGCTGAAGGGAAGACTGGCGTCATTGCTAGTGCGCGAGGAGATTGAGAACGGAGGGTCGATGCGGCCAAAGGGAGCCGAGATGCGACGGGTCTTGTTGTTCAACGGCGTGGAGAGTTTGCGTTTTGGAGAGCGACCAGCAGGAGCTGTCAATGGGGCCCGAGGAGAAGACATGTTGGCTCTGACCGGCGTTGCGGTAAGGCGAGAGGGGATGGTGGATGGAGGAGGCATGGATGACAGCTTCGAGGGAGAGAAGGTGAAAGGGTTGAAGGGCTTCTGCAGCACGTCGTTCTTGCTTTTCTTGGACGGCGAGCAAAGCGAGGCAGGGTCGACGTTCTCGCCGTCAAAGTCGTCGAAGGTGGAAGAGTCGAAGGAGCGTTTGGGGGGAGAGAAGACTGAGGCGGTTTTGGAAGGAGGTGCGGCGTTTGCTTTGATGTCGAGGTTTGACTTCGCCAAATGACCTGCAGACGTGGGGTGAGCACTCCGTGCAAAAATGCTGGGAGGTCTTTATTGGTAATTCTTACCATTCTGGCGGTTTTTCGCGCTGGCAAGATGTTGCAGACGCGAGTTGTCGAGGGGAGCAAATGGCACTCTTGGTAAAGGAGCGTGAGTCGCCATGATTGCCGACGATTGACACGCCTTGGACGCGTCGGAAGTGGGCAAAGACGATGATGGACTCGTTCAGAATGAAGTTAACCGTCTAGCAAGGCACACGCTTCTACTGCAGCGTAGGAGGGAGGCAATAGCAGCAGTCGTCGTGCAGCAATGCGCGAGAAAAGGAAGAAGCAGTAGAGAGAGGAAGAGAGTTGGACAGACGGAGGAATGGAGCCACTTCCCTCACTCTGCCCACGGCCTCGATCTGCACGCACAGACTCTTCGCACCCGTGCGTAGCAAGGGAGGAATGAATGGTAAATGGGCGAAGTTGGAGAGGTAACGAAGCCGGTCTAATGCATGCACGCACGCACGCCCGGCACGACCACGACGCGCGCGGGACGTGTGACGGCGCGAACCAAACATTTCGTGCCCGCGCGTTGCCGCGTCGCGCCTGCCGCTGCCGCCCCTCCTTCTCCATTCGGACGTGATGGCTGCTTCGCTCACTTCACGTGTGTCTCATGTTGGCTACGCTGGTGTGCCATTTGTGTCATGCAAAGCTTGGAGACTCGATTGTGTCTGGTGTGTTCTCGACCGCGTCATTTTCGAGGTATTTTTGTTGTGGCGCATGGCAAGGCCTGACGTGCAGCTGGAACGACGTTGTGTTTCTCATCCTATCGGTACTCGCTCTCAATCAATCAGACTCGCGAAAGATACTTGCTCACACGCAGTATTCCTGGACGCGACTTCTCGTCTCATGTTCGCGCGAGTGAGCGTGTACGAGTCTTAGCTGCAACGCATCCTCAGCCCTGTTTCCCTCACGCGCCTCAACTCCCCTCTTGCTACGAGACAAACCCTCCCGCCACCAACGCCGTCTCCCTCTCCTCATTGTGCACCGGCAACAGCAATCCCTCCTCCGGCTCCTCCACAGCATCGTAGAAAGTCCTGGACAACCTGTCCGCAACAAAGTAGACACCCGCATTGAGCTTCTCGAGGACCGCGCTTCCCTTCGAAGACATCCCAGCCGAGTGGTGAGCAGGCGCACTCGACACTGCGCGCGAAGATGAAGTGGTTCTCCCCTCTCCATCTTCGTCGGCACAGCCGCTCAGAAGTCCACTCTCCACTTCCACCGCCACCGCCGAACCACAGCCCGCCTCATCAATGGTCCGGGTAGCAGGCAGCGGGGCCGTGAAAGCCGCTCCCTTCTCCTTTCCCGACTTCACGCGAAGCGCGTCCGCATCATACGACACTCGCTTTCGAACGTGCTTCGTCTTCACCGCGCTGCTCTCGCCGTGCACAGCAATGCCCAACCCGTAATACACGCCGCTCGTATCAATAGATAAAGTAGGTCTGCGCTGCCTCAACTGCTTCCTGCCCTCCGCCGTGTCTGCGCCATCGACAGCAGACCTGCGGACGCCAGTAGTAGAGCTCATTGCCCCGTCTCCTCCTCCTTCATTTTCCTCGTCACTGTCCTCCTCCCGCTCAATCCTCGCGTATTCACCCGTTCTGTAGCGGCGCCTGTTCGCTCTGCCGAAGAAGTCGAAGCTCGGCCAGATTTGCGCGAGGAGCAGCATGAACGCCACGACGAACAGGAAGGAGAAGATGCCTGTGAGCATGCCTGCGATCCAGCCGGGTAGTTGAGGAAGGTCGGCGCCGAGTTTCAACTTCGCGTGTTGGTCGTGTGTGGGGGCTGTTGTTGCGGTTGAGGTGGGAGAGGACGCCGGGGTGGTGAAGACATTCGTCGACATTTCGTTCGTTGGTTGAACACCCTGAGTGAGGGTAGTGATGTCGTGTTGAGAGTGTTTGAGCAGTGAGCTTGCACCAGTCACGCTCGTTTCATCGGCGACGCGGCTCGCGGTGATGGGAGCGGTTGTCGCAGTGGAAGGCCACGAGGGCGAGAAGGCAGGATGGTCGATGGGATTGAGCGAGTCCATTGTTGAAGGTTTCATCCTTAACTGTGGACTTGTGTTGGAGAGACTTCTGTGAATGATGTCTGTGAAGCTAGGGTGACAAACGCAGCAAGTCGGGAAGTGAGGTTTGTGAAACGGGCGATGTCATAGAGGGATGGCGGGAAGACACCTGTGAATACTTGACCTAAGATCTCCTTGTTTGGGGAATCGCAGATGGCTCTCGAGGGCAGGTTCGTAGATACTCGCTCGCATTGTTTGAATGTCGTGTTGATGTCTCTGAAGGGTTCCGAATTCTGACGCCAACCTCATTCATCATCGTCAACTCTAGCCCTCTTCCCTCTACTCCCTCCCCGATCTTCATCCTCTTCATCTCCACGCGAAGCTCTCTTTCCCTTGTTCGCCCCCTTCGCAGCCTCCTGAATCATCGCATCTACACCAAACGGATCCTCTCCGCCTCCACTGCCAGCAGCAGCGGGCGCACCGCCTCCTCGGTCCCTCTCAAACATCACCGGCCCACTTCTCCCCTCCGTCGCCTCCGTCCCCTTGAAGCCTTCTTTCGGCGCTCGCCCCAACGTCTCAAATCGCTTCGTACTCTGGATCTTCTCCATCGTCTCGCCTCCATCATCCTCATCGTCGTCCCCAACGCCCGGCCGGTAGATGCTGTTCAGCGCATCTCTGTCCGCGAAGAGCGGCTTGTCGTAAGCTTGATCTTCGTTGAAGCCTGCCGCAAAGCCCGAGGATTGATTGAACAGTCGCGAGTCGTACATGGCTTCTTTGTTCTGCGTCGGCTTGGCCAGACCGAGAGCCACCTTTTCCGAGATGTCTCGATTTTGATCGCGCGCCATCATCTGCAAGCGGCGTTCATGGCCCATGTTCTTCTGCCTCATTTCGCGCTGCGCTTCGCGACGCCGGTCGGCACGCGCTTGTTGTCGCTCCGTTCTGTCTGCATCCGAAGATCGATCACGCTTGCGGTCATCGGGACTGGAGCTGCGTGAACGGGAGCCGGAAGAGTAGGAGCTCCGACTATCGCGGGAGCGACTGCGAGAGCGAGAGTCTTGTCGAGGCTGGCGGTCTGCTTCTCGTTGCTCTCTTGCTTTTTGCGCCATCAAGCGAAGAGATTCTTCTTTCTCTTCCTTCTCCTTCTCTGCCAACCGCTGTTGCATGCGCTGTCTCTGTGACACCTCTTCTCTGGCGTGACGATCGGCGACATGCAGGGCTTCCGAGAATTGCGCAAACTTGTCATTGATGGTAACATCTTGTAGTCCTCTTCCATCCGCAGCCAACCGCTTATCAAGAGGAACAGTGTAACCCTTGGGATTTTTCCAGTTCGAAATTGGCGGAGGGATCCTCCACGCTTCTTGGTCCTCTGCGGTCAATTTGCGAGGGGGAGAGTGCATGACGGGCGGAGGCGGTGATGGTGGGCCTCTCGGGATCTTCTTGATCTTGTGTTTCGGCGGCTCCATAGGATCTTGCTGTCGTTGTACAATCTTCATAATCCGGTCTTGCTTCTTGCTCGTATCCCCCATCTGATTCGCTGGCGTGTAGCGTACAAAAGTAGGCTCCGGTCGAGTCGTGCCCTTGACATTCTTCGGCTTTTGCGCGGCCAAAGTCCCGCTGACGAGGGCTTGTAGCGCCTTTTGCGTACGCTCTTTGGTCTCTTGCTCCTCTTCTTCCGTGGGTTTGTCCAAGCTGAGTTCACCCACATCTGCGCGTTGCCGAAGGGGGATGAGATCTTTGAAGCTGGCGTGGATGACGCGGCTATCACTGTGGCCTCTCCGTGCAATGGCGTCGTACTTGACCATGCCATCCCCGTCCACTTGTATCGCCAGTGCATTAGAGGAAGCAGATGCGCCTTTCCGGCCCAAATCTAGCGGGTACTGAGCCACGGGGATCTCCGGGAAAGCGCCGCCATCTCCAAAGTCCTCTGCTCCTCGCGGCCTCCATCCTGATCGTTGGCCATAGGGAGGTGGCCCGGATCGCTTGACGACCAGCTGAGAAGATTCGAGGTCGCGGGAATCGATCACGCGGGGGCCTTTTTGTTGAGTGTGTGCTGGCAGCTCCTCCTCTTCGCCGCTGTATTTCGGTTTCGGTAGAGCGTTGGCGATCGAGGGTCTGGCACCGGAGAGCGCCATCTCGATCTCGCTTCCTCGACGGTATGGAGAAAGGAATCTTGGTGTCGTCAAAGGTGCAGTTCAAAAGTTCAGGCGCGAGAGGATTTAGAGTAACGAGCCTGAACAGGAAGGTTTACCGAATGCCAAGACCAAGCCTTGCAATCTTCAGCCAATTTTTATGAGCCTCCCTGTGACTGGACTCGTGAGTGAACGACTCATTCAAATAAAACTTCTTGTAACTCGAGATTACAATTTGCTGAGCTGCTAAGAATTATGGATGCCCAAATCGCCGAATGGAAGAAACGCGCCGAGGCGCTGAAGGCCACAAATCCCAAACAGGTCGAGGGCCCTTTGGCTGAACTGGATGCTCATCTCACCCTGCGCTCGTACATTGTCGGCTACCAATTGACCGACGCGGACACGACTGTCTGGACGACTCTCAAGGCCAACAATGTCGCCAACTCTGCCTTCATCAAAAGCGGCCGGATGATCAACGTGGCGAGATGGTTCAACTTCATCTCGGAGAGCGCCCATCCTGCTGTTGAACTTCCCGTGCGGACCCCGGTGGCCAAAGACGCGGGTGCGAGCTATGACATTGGTCTTCCAGATGTTGAGAAGGGCGTTGTGACCAGGTTCCCTCCCGAGCCGTCCGGTTATCTGCACATCGGACACGCCAAGGCGGCGTATCTGAATTACTACTTTGCGCATGAGAAGTACAATGGCAAGATGATTGTCCGCTTCGACGACACCAACCCTACCAAGGAGAAGCAGGAGTATCAGGATGCTATCCTCGAGGACTGTCATCTCTTGGGCGTCAAATACGATCAAGTCACTTACACGAGCGACTACTTCCAGGAGCTGTATGAGCTTTGCATTAAGATGATCAAAGACGGCAAGGCCTACGCCGACGACACTCCTCAAGAGCAACTACGAACAGAGCGCGAGAAGAGGATCGAGAGCTCGCACCGCAACGACTCCGCGGAGGACAGCCTAGCCCATTTCGAGGAGATGAAGAAGGGCAGCCAGGAGGGCACGAAATGGTTCATCCGCGCCAAGATCGACATGAGCAGCAACAACGGCGCCATGCGCGACCCCGTCATCTACCGCTGCAACCCGCAACCACACCACCGCACCGGAAGCAAGTGGAACATCTACCCCACCTACGACTTCGCCTGCCCCATCGTCGACTCCGTCGAAGGCGTCACCCACGCCCTCAGGACAACCGAGTACAATGACCGCGACGCCCAGTACCAGTGGTTCATTACAGCCCTCAACCTCCGCCCCGTGCACAATTGGAACTTCTCCCGCATGAACTTCGTGCGTACCCTGCTGTCCAAGCGGAAACTCACCAAACTCGTCGACACCGGCCGTGTCTGGGGCTGGGACGACCCGCGCATGGCGACCGTCCGCGGCATCGCACGACGCGGCATGACAATTCCCGCTCTGCAGGAGTTCATCCTCAAGCAAGGCCCAAGCAAGAACATCAATCTCATGGACTGGACGAACTTCTGGGCCACGAACAAGAAGTTCATCGACCCCATTGCCCCGCGCTACACAGCCGTGGAAGGAGACCACAAAGTCACCTGCACCGTTTTCGGCGCGCCCGAGGCCCCGCGCACCGAGGAGAAGGAGCTGCACGCGAAGAATGCAGACGTCGGGAAGAAGAAGGTGGTGTACAGCAAGAACATCATCCTCGACCAAGCGGATGCGCAATCGTTCGGCGAAGACGAGGAGATTACGCTCATGAACTGGGGCAATGCGATTGTGCGCAAGAAGTCGTACTCCCTCAACCCCTTGAACCTGCTCAAGTCCTCTGAGAACAAGATCGTCACCGAGTTGGAGCTGGAGCTGCATCTGCAGGGCGATGTGAAGGCTACTTCCAAGAAGATCACGTGGCTTTCGACGGATCAGGAGCTTGTGCCGGTCACGTTGTACGACTTTGATTTCTTGATCAACAAGGATAAGCTGGGCGAGGATGATCAGTTGGAGGAGGTGCTGACGCCGGAGACGGAGTTCAAGACGGAGTGCGTGGCGGACTGCAATGTGGCGGGGTTGAAGGAGGGTGATGTGGTGCAATTTGATCGAAAGGGGTATTTCCGCATCGATCGTGCGTTCAAGCATGGCGAGAGTGTGAGGGCGTTTCAGATTCCGACGGGGAAGAAGGTGTGAGGACTGGCATAATCGTTGGCGAATGGGATGGTCCATTCTTGATACTATTACGCTAGCATTGCGACTACCTAGGTGTGCCGTGAGAGGTATAATGAACGATGTTTCTGCACATCAAAAAGGTCATATACTGTAGTGGGAAGCTGAATGGAGAAGGCTTTCGGTCATCGTCCGGCGAAATCTCGGCACTCGCTCCTTGACCTCGACATCTTTTCCGGACAACATCAAGCTTCCCTCTTCTCCATCACACTACCTCTTGCCAGCCTCACAAATCCCCCGCAGCAATGGCGTTCTCATCACGATACTGTCCATCATGCCTCCTCTCCCTCCCCACCCGCATAATCACACCCTTCGCCTTTCGCGCAAACCTAGCCTCTCCTTTCCTCCAACAAGCGAGAACAGCAGCCCAATCTTCCAATGCCAACAAATCCCGCAGCAAAAAGGACTCCTCGAAAGGCTCAACAAAAACCACGAAAAAGAAGCGGAAAACGCGCTCGCACTTCCTCCAGCCTGATCTGAGGAGGGTGACACAGTTCAGTCTGGTAGATGCAATGAGGTACATCACCCCTTCCCCCCATCTATCTACACCCAATCCTGATCCACATGGTAGATACCTCCGCGCAGCCGAAGTCGGCCGCCCGCCCAACAGCGCCAAATACGACCTGCACATCCGCCTGCGCACAGCGAAAAACGGCGCCGTGGTACGCAACCGCCTCCTCCTCCCGCACCCAGTACACACCGACCTACGCATCGCCGTCATCTGCCCCTCGGACTCCGCGCACGCGCGCGCAGCCAAAGCCGCAGGCGCCCACCTGGTAGGCGAAGAGGAGATTTTCGACGCGGTGAAAGCGGGCCGCATCGAGTTTGAGCGCTGCATTTGCCAGCAGGATAGTCTGGCGAAACTAGGGAAGTCGGGGGTTGCGAGGATCTTGGGACCCAGGGGGCTGATGCCTAGTGCTAAGCTGGGGACGGTGGTGAAGGATGTGGGGAGTGCGGTGAGGGGACTGGCGGGCGGGAGCGAGTACCGCGAGCGCATGGGGGTGGTGCGCATGGCGATTGGGCAGTTGGGCTTCACGCCCGAGGAGATGCAGAGTAATATTCGCGTGTTTATCGAGGGGTTGAAGAAGGATATTGGGGTGTTGTCGGATCGGATTTCGAAGGATATTCATGAGGTGGTGTTGAGCAGTACGCATGGGCCCGGGCTGAGCTTGAATGGGGAGTTGAGGGGTCCGGCGAGTCCGCCGACCAAGGACCTGAGCACTATGTAGGAGGTAGAAGTGACAGTCTCGGAGATCAGCGAGAGCCATGAGACCAGCTCTCCCTGTACATCATCATATATCCACCGCATCGAGACATCTATACATCATCTCTACCCACTTTTCTAAATCTCGCTCATTTATAATTTCGCGCCCTCAGTCACGAAGCCATTCGCAGCAGCCTGCATCAATTGATGCGCAATGGCCGTGCTTGGCGGCAAGCGCAGCCCGCCCTCCTTGTAATCCGGGCCCGGGTCTTCACTCAGCCCACTGGTGCCCACCTTCAAGGAGAACTTCAGCTCTTCAAAGTCCACCCACTTCGCATCGTCCAGCTCGGGGTCGTTGCCGAGATCAATCGTCTCGCCCTCTGGGATCGCTTGGCCGATGGCGCCAATCATGAGGTTCGCGGGATACGGCCAGGGCTGCGTGCTGTGAATCACCACTCGGCCAACGTGCACGCCAGCCTCCTCGTAGACTTCGCGGCGCACCGCCTCTTCAATGCTCTCAGCGGGCTCGGCGAAGCCAGCGAGAGTGGAGTACCAGTACGGCGGCCACACCTTCTGCCTGCCGAGGAGGATTTTGGTGTTGGAGGAGTTGACAATGGCCATGATGACGGTGGGGTCGGTGCGGGGGAAGCTGAGGTTGCTGATGCGGTTCCTCGTCACGCACGGCGGGCGGTCCTGCTGGCTGGCCTCCTTGGCGAGGTCTTTGGGCGGGCAGGCGCGCTTGAAGCCGCCGTTGACGGACATGGTGGTGTTGCCGCAGGCGCCGCAGTAGGGGTTGCGCTGGTTCCAGTCGAGCAGCATGCGCGCTTCGGCGTACAGGGCGGCTGGCGAGGGGTTAGCATACTATAGGAGTGTTTGAATCGATGAGGTTGAGTGCTCTTACCGTGTGTTGCGTCGATTTCCATCACGCGGCCTGGGGCGAAGGTAAGCCCGCGCTCTTCGAGGCTTTTGATCAGCTTCTCGCAGGCATCCTTAACTCCTGCCTTGGGAGTGACGTCGATGGCGAAGTAGGGTGCGCCGGTGTACTCGTTCTTGCCTTGGTACGTAAGGCCCTGCTTGTCCTTCTCATCGATGCCGAGGAAGATCATCTGCGGAATGTACTGCTCGCTGTTATACCGCGCCAGCACCTCCTTCTCGGTCAAGTCGTAGGGCCCATCGCCAATGATGGGTTTTATCTCGTCATACTTGACGAATTGCAAGTAGTCGCCCGTCTTGTACCCCGTCTTGACAAGGGGTTGCAAGTTGTTGCAGGGCAAGAAAGAGGTGGAGGGGTGTTTGAGGGCCTGGTCGAGGAAGTCGTGCTTTTCTCGCAGGAAGCCGACGCGATTGAGTGGGTTGCCGGAGAAGTAGTTGGCCACTTCTTTGCCAAACTTGCGCGAGAGCATCGAGTCGATGTTGTGATGGGCCGGCTCGGGGTTGGCGGGTTGTTCAGGCATTGCGACCTTGATGGAAGGAGTGTGGTGTGGTGTGGTGGAGCTTAGCGCATCGATGGGTTGATGATGATATCTAGGAAGATAAGATGCAATGAGATTTCAATAAAGTCGGTGGAGATGTACGACCGATCTTACGCATTGGAAGAAACACTTTCGCCTCAGCGGATGATGAATGGAGGGGTCGCCTCCTCGGGATTAACGAGACACCGCGGCTTTATCATTCGTCTGCGAGTCAGGACGGTGCTGGGTGAGGCTCTGTCCGAGTCATGCAAAACATCGACCGCGACTTTCAACTTCCACGCAGCCTCATCTTCCACTCAATCACCCATCGCTGACAAGGCGGGAGGAGATCGACACAATGGCCACCCTCCACCTCGATACCGCCACAGACACACCTCATTCCCCCACCTCCCACGCCCGCTCCTCCCCCAGCGACTCCGACAATGAAGACAACCTCCCCTACCCCGGCGAACTCTCCCGCAACGACTTCCTAGCCGACGACTTCGACTCCCAGACATACCTCTCCACCCTGCGCAATCGACATCAGACGCTCGAAGACCTCCGCTCCGACCTCCGCCAGCGAAGTCAACTGCTCAATCAAGAGCTTCTCGATCTGGTGAACAACAATTATGAAGAGTTTCTGAGCCTTGGCGCAGATCTGAAAGGCGGAGAAGAGAAGGTGGAGGGCGTGAGAGTTGGCTTGCTTGGGTTTGAGAGGGAGATTGAGGGGATCAGGAAGGTTGTTGCGGAGAGGGCGGAGCAGGTTGGACAGCTGTTGGGAGAGAGAAAGGAGGTTCGAAGGGATATCATGGTCGGTAGAGGACTGTTGGAGGTTGAGAGACGACTGGAAGAGCTGGAGGGTAGTCTTGGTATCAAGAACGCTGCTCAAGATGCTGAGTCCCTCGCTTCTGACAGTGACGACGAAGAGGAGGATGCTGAAGTCGAGGCTTTTCCCATCAGAAAGTCAAAGGCACAGACGGAGCAATTTGTCCTGCTCAATAAGCTGGTTACTCGACTTGGTCCTGAACACCCTTTTCTCCAGGCACAGCAATCCCGAATCGAACATGTCCATCGCACTCTTCTCTCCAGCTTGGCCACGTTGCTGAGACAGGCCAAAGCCGCCAAAGACCAGGATGCCACTCTTGCTGTTGTCAGGCTGCATGTCCTTCTCGACGCCGAACAGGATGGTGCGAAGACCTTGCAATCTGGATGAAGGCCATGTGGAAGATTGCCAAACAATCTATTTCATGGACATATCTATCGCGTACAAGACAGGCCTTCTCAATGCGGGATCAAACCTCCAAACAACCCCAGCGCGCATTTGAGCAGCCAACACGATCGTCTTGAACAACCTCGACATATCGCCTATCCTTCCAAAACCCATCCTGCCGTCCACAAAGATCAGGAGCACGCCAATCCCAGAAGAAAGACGACAACCCATGCAATCAATCCTCCCACTTTGGCTACCCTAGAATTGCGTCTCATCACGGTGTGACCACACTCGCTCCGTGGCCAGAGATCCTGGCAGCCTCCGGCGCTCTTCGAAACTGCGCGAATCGTATGACGGCTGGTCTGCATTGTCGTGGCTGCGATGGAAGCACTGAGCTTCTATACGATATTGACTGGAATCTTCCGATCGAGAGATCGTGAGAGACTCTAACGCCACGTTGCCAAAGCATTTGAGAATGCTTTTTACAAACTTGAGGGACGAGTCGCTTGTGTGCTGTTGGCGTTTCGACTTGGGCATTGGCGCGTTCGTCTTCTGGATTCGATGCTCGGACGCCGTATGAGCATTGTTGCGGCTGCGCTTGGTTTGCTGACGAGAAGGTCGGCTCATCGGTGAACCCTCATGTCGGTGCTGGGGCGCTGCTTTGGCCTTTCGCGACTCCATTCTTGTTCTCGAGGACCTCCGTCTGTGCGTCGGAGCTATACGAGTAGGAGCTGCGAGAGGCGTGGTCTTTCCACAGCCTGTTCTTTCGTGCCGATCTGCGGGTGGCTCAGAGCTTTGTAGCCTGAGCGATTGGAACGCATCCAGCAGCGGTGTCGTAGTCGATAACATCCGTGGTTGGATCGGCGCAGTGTGGTGGTGCGGAACACTCTTGCGCAACGGGCGCAAGGCGGGAAGGGTGGCTTCGCCATCACTCATTTTCACATCAACGCTCTCGGCACTGCTGGCGTTTTGTCCCTCCTCTTCCGCACGTTGCCTCAGGATCTCCGTCTTTACGACCTCAATGTTTCCATCACTTCGACAACCCCGACACACACTCAGCATGGCGAGTTCCTCTGCGTAACCCTCTCGCTCGTCTTCGGTTAAATACGCATAATGGCGGACCAAGGAGCGAACGAGCCCTTCGCGGTGCTGCTTGGTCGCCTCGCTTTCTTTTTTCCGAAAGTCGCTCTCGCGCACTCGGGTGCACTGTTTGTTGTCCTTTCCGACGCAGATGCATTGCCTGGTCAGCTCGGCGAAGAGAGGGGTGCTGATGGGAAGCTGGGTGTAGGGCATGGTGGTGTTGGGGCTAATGCGGATCGTACGGAGGATGGCTTGATGTTGTAATGTCCTCGGCAGGTCAATAGAGGCTGTTGATTTGTCGATATTCGATGGAGTGATAGCACAGAAAGAAAGGCTTGGAGGCGGTTCTTGTATATGTTATGATTCGGGAAGAGCCTTGGAAATTCAGGTCTATGAGACATGCTTGGGCGAAGTCTCAGACAAGGCTGTGTCTTTCAGTTCAGACGTGTCACTCACGTAAACATGTCTACGTTTGTCCCAAGACAGACTTGAGTCTACGACACGTTTTTCACTTTCGAAAGAGCGTGAGAGTGCGTTCGTTTGAGAGGGGGCCGTGTGGGATGGTTCATATGTATAGATGGATGGAGCTATCATGCGGTATATACGTTTTGATGTCTCGGCGGCGGGACAATTGCACTGTGCCTGGTTTTATAGCCGCGCCTCAGGAGAAATTCAGGCCTGGCTCTTGAGCCATTCAATCCCCGCCAGCATCTTACCCACAAATTCTAAAGCAGAGTCAGCCAGTGTTTTCTCACCCGCAAACGGAATGAAACAACTCACGTTGCCCCTCGGGGATAGGCGGGAAGATCCAAAAGTAATGGGGGAAACCCGGCCAATAATCATGCTTAGTCTTGACGCCCGCCTCCTGCAGCGCCTTCTCCATCACCTTCGAATCGTCGCGCAGCGGATCAAACTCGCACGAAGCAAAGTACACGGGCGGGAAGTCGGCGTGCTTGTCCGTCGCGAGGATGGTGAAGGCCGACGCATCCTTGGGATCGGTGCCGGTTTCGCGGAAGAAGATTTCCATGCTCGTTTTGTCGATGACGGGCGCGCCGTTGCCGTTTTCTTCGTACGACTTGTAGTCGCCGGCGTACTTGGCGGGCACGTTGTCGTAGTGCGTGGTGACGGGCACCAGGGCGATGATGCCCTTGAGGGTGGGTTTCAGGCTTGAATCGCGCAGGACTTGGTTGGCAACTTGCAGGGCTAGACCGCCGCCTGCGGAACCGCCGCCTGTGAAGACCTTCTTTGGATCGCCTTTGAATTTGGCTGCGTTCTCGACGGCCTGGGCGAGAGGTGAGCGTTACCGTATGTGAGTTGAGCGTGACGGGACCTACCCATTTGTACACTTTGACCGAATCGTCGAGCTGAGCGGGCCATTTGGCCTCCGGCGACAGCCTGTAGTCAACATTGACAACGGCAGTTTTGGTGTTTTCGGCGATGACGCGGCAGAGGAACTCGTCGGAATCGAGGTTGCCGAGCATGTACCCGCCTCCATGAGTCCCTGGATACCCAACTGTCAATGAGCAATTCAAAGATATGATGTGGTCCCACTTACAAATAATAACGGGGAAAGGTCCATCGCCCTCCTTCGGGGTGTAAGTGCGGTACTTCACGCCGTCCACTGCGCCTTCAACGACATCCGAGCCCTCGGGGAGTGGTGGCATCTACGCCTTGGAGTCAACGGAACGATGTCTTATGCTGGCAATCCGGGTGATGAGACCAGGTCGTACCATGGGGATCAAAGCCTGCACTAGCCCATCATACTGCGCTCGAATCTCCTCGACCGAGCCACCCAGAGTGGCTCGCCCACCAGCCATTTGCTCCCATTGGGTCCACGATTCCGCGAGAGGCATGATGAGTAGTTTGGGTGGTGATACTGTGGGGCTTGTGACGAAGAGATGGCAAAGGAAGTTGGACAAAGATGTAAGCGCGGAGAACAGCTTCCGTGGAGAATGATCGAAGTTGGTGACGGACGAAGGCCTTTTATATCATGCCTTCAATGTAAATATAGAGCGGCTGGAATCGTTACGGCAAAGCTGAGAGCAAGTGAGGAGAAGTGGACTCGGCGGAGCTTGTCGGTCTAGCGCACGCCCAGGGCGATGATGTCGTCCAGTCGTTGCGGAGCAAGACGGCATGCAGGAGGCCGGAGACAGCTGGGCGCAGCCTCGGCCCCGTCAGACCCTGCGCGGCTCGCGTGCCATTGCTTCACGCCCCAAGTCTGCCAAGTAGATGGCCTGATGGTTTATCAAACTGGCACGACTTGATGCGACCTTGATGCGACCTTGATGCCGCCTTGATACGACCTTGCTGCAGTAAACGGACCGATGAAGTCGAAAAGGGTGGAAGGCGCGATGCGGCTGCTTTGCTGGCTACACGCAGCTGGGCTGGGCTGCCGGCTGACCAGCTGACATCGAGTCCGGTCACATCGCGCGTTCCGATGACAGTCATACACATGCGGCAACCCCGAATCGGGAGCATTGAGCGACGGGAAAGTAGTGGAAGAAGATTATCGACCAGGCCATAAGGCTATCCAGTCACGTGACTGCATTTATCACTCTCGAAGAATCAAAGATGATGAGCATCAAAGACGATAACTTCTAGTATCGAATATTATAGGATAAGGTAAGTTCCGTCTACTGCCGACTTCAATGCCGCTCGTGCGCTATTCACTAGATAGTTTCTCGTGTCTTCACCTGTTCTCCCAACCTGCCATACTTCTCCTTCTATGTCCGTTCCTTAAGCCCGCAAATTCCGGCAACCAAACGACATCACATCGCTGTGTTGAGGCATTGATCGACGTAGCCCATTGCTACCTACCACCCAGCAATGCCATCGCCGGGCTAGAACATCGGTCCGATAACGTCCTTCAGACATATATATTCAGACACGTTCTGCTCTTCAACGACCAACCACCAGCAACACTCCCCAACCTCCTCAAACATCGCAACCATGGTTCATACACTGCCCTTCGCCAACATCCAAGTCCCCAGTCCCGGCTTTGGTGCCATGGGCATCAGCTTCGGCCTGGGAAACAACCTGACCCTCGAACAAGCCGAGCCCGTCCTGCTCAAAGCGATTGAGCTGGGCTGCACCTTCTGGGACACGGCGGTCGTGTATCAAGCGGGCGTCAACGAGAAGCTGCTGGGCGACTTTATCCGCAAGCACCAGGTTCGCGACAAGCTGTTCAGTATGTCGTCTCACCACGTGTGCTATCGAGCTGCAACGCTGACGAACGCTTACAGTCGCTTCAAAATGCGGATTCGATGTCTTTGGGAATGGCAGCGTCACCAATTCTGCCGAACATATCAAGACGTACATTGACGGCACGATCGAGCGACTCGGCTTTGCTCCCGACCTGTACTATCTTCACCGCATCGACCCGAGTTCGTGCCGTCCCTAGCATCTCTACCATCTGATGCAGCGCTGATTTGTGGTAGACACGCCGCTGGAAGAGTCCATCCCCGCCCTCGACGAACTCAGAAAGGCAGGCAAGACCAAGTACATTGGCCTCTCTGAATGTTCCGCCAAAACTCTGCGGAAAGCAAACTCCAGTGAGTCCCATCATATTCCATGCTCATAGCCTTTCCACCCTGACGAAACGCAGTCGCCAAAATCGACGCCGTGCAAGCCGAATACTCCGCCTTCGAAACGCTGCACGAATCCGACGACCTAATCACCACAGCCAAAGAGCTAGGCGTCACATACGTCGCCTACAGTCCGCTCGGACACGGCTGGCTCGTCGATGACTTCCCCTACGCCAGCCCGGACGACTTTGCCCCCGACGACTTCCGGCGCACCGTGCCCAAATTCCAGGGCGAGAATTTCTACAAGAACCGCGCGATTGTCGAGGAGATTAAGAAGCTTGCTTCTCGCAAGGGGTGCACTTTGACGCAGGTTGCGCTCGCGTGGGTGGCGGCGCAGGATATGATTGCTATTCCTGGCACGACGAAGGCGGGGCGACTCGAGGAGAACTGGGCTTCGAGGGATGTGGTCCTGTCTGACGAGGAGAAGGCGGAGATGCGGAGGATTATTGATGCGGCGAAACCGCATGGCAATCGGTACAGTGAGAAGGCGCAGGCGATGGTGGGCCATTGATCTGTTAGTCTGTGTCTTTTCGTAATAAACTGTAGCAACCCTGTATCGCCAACCACACTCCTGCACTACCTTTTCATATCTTCGGCCGCAGCCCCGCCTCCACGTGCTCATACCCTCCATCCTTCTCAACGTAATGCCGACCCTTCTGCCACCCCATCCAGATTGCCAGGATCTCCTCGCCACCGTCACCAGGCTTCAATCCCTTGACATCCCATCCACTGCCCTCGATTCCCAACCCCTGGCCTTGTCTCGCCGGTCGATCATCGGGATCGCCGTCATGGATCGCCATTGCAGGCGTGCCGTTCAGATGAACGATTGGCCGATGATCGAAACCGGCCTTCTCCAGTTCCGCATTCGTTAGGATGGGGGTGCAACACGCATCTGTGCCGTCGAACACCTTCTCCCACTCCGCTCTCGTCTTCGACTTGAACTTGTCCGTGTACATCTTCTTTTGTTTCTCCCATGTCTTTTTGTCCAGCCTGTTCCCGCCAATCGACTTTTCGTCAATCTCGAGCCCCTTCAACAAGGCTGCGAAAAACTGCGGCTCCAGGGCGCCCACAGCCATGTACCCGCCGTCCTTGGTGACATAAGTATCGTAAAACGGCGCTCCGCCGTCCAACAAATTTGTCCCTCGGGGCGCACTCCATGAAGGGCCCTTCTGTGAAAGTCGAGGCATGGTAGCGAGATACGCAGCCCCATCCACCATATTCGCCTCCACCACCTGCCCATACCCCGTGCGTTCGCGACTCGCAACAGCCAACACAATCCCCAAAAAGCACACCAGTCCTCCACCACCAAAATCCCCCAGAATATTCCCCGGAGCATACGGCGTCTCATCCTTCCTCCCCAGCATCGACAAAGCCCCCGACACAGCGATGTAATTGATATCATGCCCCGCCATACTCGCGTACTTCCCGTCGCGCCGGAAGCCCGTCATGCGCGCGTAGATCAAGCGCGGATTCAGTCGCATCAGCACCTCGGGCCCCAGACCCATCTTCTCCATCACGCCGGGCCGGAAGGGCTCGATGAGGATGTCCATGGTGGGGATCATGGCTTTGAGCAGCTCGACGCCTTCGCGCCGCTTCGTGTTGACGCATATGGAGTGCTTGCGTCGGGTGAGAGTGTCGGGGGTGGGGGCTATGGTGTTGGATTGTGCGCGGTCGATGCGCAGGACTGTGGCGCCGAAGTCTGCGCACATCATGCCTGCGAAGGGGCCTGGAGGGCTTGTTAGTGGGTGGTGGTGGATGATGGAGGGGTTGCGTTGGGTTCGTTGTCTTACCTGGTGCTAGGCCGGCGAATTCCATGACCTTCAGGCCATTGAGGGGCGGGGAGAGCGTCATGTTGGTGGTGGTTGAATGGGTTCTATCGAGTAACGATAGATGAGTGCATCGAAGTGGATTGTCGTGAAGGTAGTTGGTAGCCGTGCTGCCGAGGTGCAGAGAGCTCCACTAGCCTGACACCTTCCCCACCACCAGGACGCGGCTTCGTGTCGACGTCACGCGAAGCCATCGACCTAAATGACATGTATTTAGTATGAACGATGCAGTGAGCCCCGTCCTCCGTTCACAATCACTGGATGTGTGACAAATACTGTTGGCAGTGTATTACCTTTGAAGAGGGTGCAAGTGGTCGAATCCACTGATAGAGGAGGACACATGTAAGGACGCCTTCTCGACCGCCGATTCACCGCACGTCACTTGACACCCTCCGTCCGCATTCGGATCGTAGCCACACACTTGACATCTTCATGCCTGCAGATGAATTGAGCGAGCCTTACATGCAAGTCCAAACAGCAGAAGCCAACTGTCTAGCGCATCCGACGGATTGCTGCCTTGCTGCCTAAACTGAACACGGGTCATCTGAGAAAGTACATAGTTCCATTCTATTCGTAGACCATGCAATCCACTTCACCCGTCTAACACGCACCCGAAACCTGCCATCCATCTACAGCAACTGCAAGATGGAGAAGATGGAGCAACTCCGCGAAGCCTTGCCACCCATCCCGGCGACAGAGCCAATCTACACCAGAGGCAACCATTTCTACCAAGGCAACCAGAGATTCATGATCCGAGGAATCTGCTACTACTCGCCCGAAGACCATCCAGAGCACCTAACAGGCGACATGCTCGACGACGAGCACCTCGACGACCTGCGTCGCGATATTGCAAACTTCCGCGAGCTCGGCCTGAACACCATCCAAGTCTCCCACCTGCGCCCAGCCCAAGACCACAGCAAAGCAATGCACCTGCTCCGTGACGCAGGCATCTACGTCCTCGTCAAACTCGCCGACGACGGCATCGTCGCGCCCACTCCCCGCCAAGCCCACGGCCTCCCGCCCTTCAATCCCAACTTCAACACCGCCCGGCACTACCCCACGCACACCCTCGAGTGCGCACTCCGACTCGCCAGCCAATTCGCCCACCACCCCAACACCCTCGCTTTCACCATCTCCGGCAGCGCTCTGCGTGTGCCCGCCACCACCAAAATCGCCGAAGTCATCCGCGCCTTACTCGCCGACACAAAACACTACCTCCGCCTGCAGCCCAGCCCGCGCCGCATCCCCGTAGGCGTCAGCCTCTCCGACAACCTATCCCTCGCCCTCTTATCGCAGACCTATTTTCTCGCGGGGCCGGCAGAGACGCGCGCCGACTTCCTCGCCCTCGACAGCTGGGGTTGGATGGGAGCGCGCTCGAGCTTCTCCGTCAGCGGGTGGAAGAATATGATTGACCGGCTCGCTGGGCTGCCTGCTCCGATGCTGCTCGGCGCTTTTGGCACGCCGACGCCGGAGAAGCCGCGCGCGTGGACGGAGATTTTGTCGCTGTATTCCCCCGACATGACAGGCGTGTTTAGCGGCGGGTGCGTTCATCGGTATGCGCAGCGCCGGGGGAGCGACTGGTATGACACCATGTATGCCGTTGTGGAAGTGGTGGAGGGCAGCGAGGGGAGAGAGGTGGTGAAGAAGAAGGAGTTTGGCACTCTGAAGGAGAGATTTCGTACTGTTGATGCTCGGCGGGCGGAGGAGACTTGGGGTGCTGGAGTGGCGAGGAAGGACTTCGAGGCCTGGAGGGGTGAGTTCCCTGCTAAATCGATAAACCAATGGTATGCCACCGAGCATATCCCGCGCTTTGCTGGGGATTGGAGCGCTCTGGTCAAGGAAATAGAAGAAGCGAGAGAGTGGGTGTTTGTAGAGAAGTCGGCGGCGGCTTGAGAGAAGACCCAGACTCGCCGGAAGAACCACATCCCAATGAAGCATTCACAAACGAACCCTCCCAAACCACTCACCTGCTGCCACCTCACACAAAAAGAAATGTAGAGCAGGAGACGCGCCGCGCAAGCAGCCAAAGGGATTCACACCTCTCTCGAGGTCAGGGGGCTACGGAGCGACAGCCCGCCAATCCTCCGCGCAATCGTGTCGCCCACCGCATCCACCGCGCCCTTCGGGCTGCTCAGGCTGATCCGGCTCTGCTGCGCCACGACGTTGAACAGCCGCACATTCGTGCCCGCCCAGATTCTCGCCGTGTCGGCGGCGTAAACGCGGCCCCAGAGCAGCGAAAGGTACCATCCCAGCGCCGCGCTCGTCCATCGGAACGTTTGGACTTTGACTGTAGCGGCGAGAGGCGTTAGTTTACGCACTGGGAAGGTGAGGGGTGGGCAAGGGGGTGGGAGTGAGGTCGGGGGCGGGCTTACCTTCGAGTGCGGGCGCTGTTCCGCTGCTTCTCATGCCGGCGTGTTGGGAGGGGGCGGCGGGCAGGGTGGAGGAGACGGCGTTGCCGGCCGCAGGAGTTTTGCTGGGACGAGCCCGGCCGCCATCTTCTTCTTCTTCGAGGAGCTGAAGGATGGTGTGAAGGGGGAGGTGCGGTGACCAGGTATGGAGCTGGAAAGGGGGTTCATGTCAGTAGCGAGTTCTTCGTCCAACACACGGCTCAGGGATGGCTTCTGTCACTTACCCACTGGTAATCAGGAGTGAATGGTTGGAGTGACTGTCGGGTTTGCAGGCGAATGAGTGAAGCCAGGCTGGTGTGGGAGGTGTTGCGTGAGGTGGAGCGGGAGAAGTTGGCGAGGCCCACGGGTTGCTTGCCCCGTGCTTTCTCACTCATACTGCGCGACTGCAGCGGCAACGCGTCCTCCAACGCATCGTTCGACATGCTCGCTCGCGTCGACGTGTCGTGGCTGGGCAGATTGGACTCGCCGTCACCTTCGTCATCTTCATCGTCTTCGTCTCCTATCGCAAATGCAGAGTCCTCCGG